>NC_142870.1:34092000-34699833 GCF_051225735.1 Oryctolagus cuniculus | reverse complement strand
AGAAAAATAAATGAATCAGGACTGAGTGCCTTCCTGCAAGTTCATGTCCCTCATTTGCATAGAGGATCCAAGTGGGAACCTGGGTGTGAGCTGCTGGAGACAGCCCCTCAGTCCCTGCAGAACACACTTGCACCTTGGGTTCCTACTGAAGACTGCCTCTCCCCAGTCTGCAAACTGTCTTTCGAAATAAAGCCTGTCTTCCATCTTCATTCTTTTCTAGTGGATTTTTGCCGACATTTCTTATGCTTGAATGAACAGTTCAAAAGTAGAAAGACAAGTGTTTCATACGATAGTCTATGGATCTTTCTCTAGTTATTTTATTCTCATAGGGAAGGCAGCTTTTGGCCTGAACCTCTTCTTGGCTATTTTGCAACTCATGTTTCCATATCCCTATCTCATTTCCAAATAGATCACCTGAGTTAAGGGTTAGTACTGGGCTTCTCCACATTTCTTTTCCCAACAGAAAAATGCCAGTTAGTGATGGCGTATGGAGGAATAAGAGTAAGGACTTTGGAAGGAATCAGAAAACTATTATTAACATCTTGATTCTATCAGTTGATTGCTGTATGACCATGGATTAGGTTCTAAGCCCATCTAGGTCTGTTTCCACATCTGTCATATGGGTTAATAGAGCTTTTGTGAAAATTAAATGATAAAATAGATGGCAGTCATTTGCAAAGTGTTTGGAACACCATAAATTTGAAATAAAGGCAAGTGGGAAGTAGCAGCTTATGGCTCAGTTAGCTGTGTGCCACTCTTGTGGGAAAAGTCAATTGAGTTTTTGCGGTGTCAGCTTCGGCAAAGAGAGGACTTGAACCCAAGAACTCCAGGATAGGATGCGGGGATCTTAAATAACCAGGCAAACATCTTAAGCAACTAGATCAAGCATTCACCCTTTACTGTTTTATATGCAAACTTTTTTCCTAAACTGTATCAAAAAGCAGCATCCACTGTTTCTGCCTATGAAAGCCACCATCATCATCTCTTAACACCACAGCACATGAGACTATCACTTCCCTGTTCAAAGCTCTCAGTAGATACACACCAGTGTTAATGAATGGTCAATACGTTTTGCTAAGTGAAAGAAGCCAGGCTCAGAAAGCTATCTTACCGCAGGACCATTTAGAAGATACTCTGGGAATGGGAAAACTACAGGGGCCCGAGCAGAGTTATGGAAAATTGGTGGGAACAAGGGCAGACTTCAAAGGGACGTGACGGAAACTTTTAGAGTGATACAAGTATTCTGTGTGCTGATGGCCAAGTCGCAGGATTCCACATGCATGTCCAAACTCATAGAACACACACAAAACTGAATTTTAATATATGCCAATTTTATCTCAAGAAACTTAACAAAAACTTTCTGGTGCATCTATTATACATGGAATAAAATGCAACTTCTCATCATGTTAAATGGCTCTGCTTAGGGGCCAGCGTTGTGGCAGAGAGGGTTAAGCTGCCGCCAGTGATACCCAGCATCCCATATGAGCATCAGTTCAATTCCTGGCTGCTCCACTTCCAATCCAGCTCCCTGTTAATGCACCCCGGAAAGCAGCGGAAGGTGGCCCAAGCGCTTGGGCCCCTGCACCCATGTGGGAGACCAGGAAGAAGCTCCTAGTTCCTGGCTCCTGGCTTTGGCCTGGCCCAGCCCTGGCTGTTGCAGCCATTTAGGGAGTGAACCAGAGGAAGGAAGCTCACTCGCTCGCGCTCTCTCTCTAATTATGCCTTTTAAAGAATAAATAAATCTTTTAAAAAAATTAAAAATAAAAGACTCTGCCTGAAATCTGGCCCATGCACTTCTCAGCTTTATCTGCTGGCCCTGTTCCTCGCCTTCACTGGGAACCCAGCCATGCAGGGCATTTTGCTCACTCAGGACGATGCCAAACTTGTTACCTTTCCAGGGCACTTGCACTTGCTCTTCTCTATACCACAAATGCTATTCTTCTCAGCAGAAGGGGCCATTTTAGAATTTCTAAAAAGTGCTTCTGTTCAAGTGTTGACGCCAGAGATTCTGATTCACACAACACCCATTTTCAGTTTAATTATTTGATTTAGTACTTGAAAGGCAGAGAGACAGAGAGAGCTCCGATCTGCTGGTCTTCTCCTGGCCTGGAGAGCTCTTCCATCTGCTGGTTCACTCCCCAAATGGCTCTAACAGTCAGGGCTGCACACTGATCCGAACGGCATCCGAAGACAGGACCCCGGAACTCAATCCAGGTCAACCAGATGTGTGGCTGTGGCCCACTACTCAAGCCATCACCTGCAGCTACCCAGGTTAGCAATCAGCAGGAAGCTGGAATCAGCAGTGAAGCCAGGACTTGAATCCAGACATTATGATACAGTATGCAGCATCCCAAGCAACATCTTAACTACTATGCTAAACGTCCATCCCCAATGATGGACTTCCACACTGGGAGGCTTAATGGACATATGGCTATTTCAACCAACAGTCTCCCTGGAAGTTTCTTCCAAGACCAGGCCTCTGGCTTCCCAGAGGTGTCTCGGTCTCACACTCATATTATAATGGCAGTTTGTTTGTTTATACTATTTCTCTTTCCAAAAGGAACATTTTACATGTAGATCCACACTGCAAAATCAAAAACTAAATAGATGGTGCAGGCATTGTGCCACTTGAGGTTAGGTCACTTGAGTGCCATAGGGTACTGGTTGGAGACCCAGCTGCTGCACTTCTGATCTAGTTCCCTGCTCAAGCATCTGGGAGAGCAGCAGAAGTTGACTCAAGTGCTTGGATCCCTGCACCCAAGTGGAAGAACCAGATGAAGCTCCCAGCTTTGGGCTGGCCCACTTGGGGAGTGAACCAATGCATCGGAGATATGTCTATCTCTTCCTCTCTCTGTAACTGTCATTCAAAACATAAAATAAATATTCTAAACAAAGAAACTAGGTGCCAGCGCTGTGGCTAGAAGATTAAGACTCCTTCTACAGTGTCGACATCCCATATGGGCACCAATTTGAGTTCTGGGTGCTCCACTTTCAATCTAGCTCCCTGCTAATGCACTTGGGAAAGCAGTGGAAGATGGCCTCAGTACTTGGGCCCCTGCACCCATGTTGGAAATCCAGAAGAAGCTTCTGGCACCTGGGTTCAGCCTGGCCCATCCCTGACTGTTGCAGCCATCTGGGGAATGAACCAGCAGATGGAAGATCTCTCTCTCTCTCTCTCTCTCTCTCTCTCTTTCTTTCTCTACCTCTCTGCCTTTCAAATAAATATTTATTTGTTAAAAAAGAAATTGAACAGATACACGAAGATGAAGAGAAATTTATATTGAAAATATAAAATGAAACCTGCAGTGAGAACAGGAAAACAAAAAACAGACAAAAAGAAAAACTCCAGTACTCTGTAGGACTCAGAGAGAGGTGCCCTAAATTGTTCTTCATTTTTCTAGTCTCCAGTGTAAAACTGAACAGCAATCATTGTTGTGATTCTGTGTATCCATGAGGCTCCAGGGGGTTGAGGACAGAGAATACTATTTCTGGCACTGCCCCTTGAGATCTATTTCTCCTAGGGGCTCTCATGAGGTGTCCACTGGGCAATGCAGAAAACAACATCCTCAACACAATTCTCACAGTAAATAAAGTAATGAGTTTCTCAGGGCTGTTTCTTTTAACCATCTTCCATGTGGCCCAAGGGCACAATTCCAAAGCCTAATTCAGTAAAGACAATTCAGGGCATGGAGTTGCTTGGAGAGAGGGGTGGCAGGAACAGGCGGTGATTAATGCAATTCATTTACACATTTCTGTAGACTTCCAGTTTAGCCCAAGAAGTGATTTCAAAATATCTAGAGGAATATTTTCCATTGTACAGTCTGGACAGACTTAATTCTTACTGAATTAAAGGGGAAAATGGTTCCTTATGCTTGAAAATGCTCTTTTGAGGCATATTGTAGAATTTGTTACCAAACCTCTTCTTGCTTTAAACATTTTTGCTCCAAAACTATTAATCTTTCTGTTATTGTTTGCTTATTTATTTGCAAGACAGAGAGAATGAGAAAGAGAGAGGGGGAGATGGGGAGAAGGGGAGAAGGGGAGAAGGGGAGAGGGGGAGAGGGGGAGAGAGGGAGAGAGGGAGAGAGGGAGAGAGGGAGAGAGGGAGAGAGGGAGAGAGAGAGCATTCTTATCTGTTGGTTTACTCCCTAAATGCTTGCAATGGCTAAGGATGGGCCTGGGCAAGAGCTGAGAGATGGGAACTCAATCCAGCTCTCCTATGTGAGTGGCAGAAATCCAATTATTTTAGGCTTCCAAGGGGTGTGCATTAGCAGGAACCTGGACTCAGAAGCCAGAAATGGAAATTAAACTCGGGCCCTCTGATGTAGCCCAATTACCCAGGTCTAGAACTACCAAACTAAAGGTATACACTTGAACTGGAAGTGTATCATGCTTTTCATTGCCCTCAATCGTATCCAGAAATATGCTCTCTTCCAACATAAAATGAGGACCTGAGATACTGCCATTTTCTCAAGTCATTTATGTCATTAGCAGAACCTCAAAAGTTTTCTGTGGCACTCATTGCAGTACTGTATTTTCTGGCTTGACCCACAGTTCCAGGAATTTATTAGAGGAGAAAATGCACAGTTACAATGAGAACTTGAGCAGACAGCTCAAAAATAGTCTCTTAAGAGTTCTTTCCTAGTAACACTAATGCCCTACAAAAAGGTCTGAGCCCATGAGCATTTGCTCCTTAATCTCAGAATTCAAAGAAACAGTTCTGAGCAGTTGTTACCAACCGGCGAAGACCGAGCTTCAGTGAAACACAAGCCACGGCTGGCCCAGATGATGAGTAAGTCTATTGAGACAAATGCAAACTATTTCATGTACAAGGATTTCGAGAGGGACCACATCAAATGAGTCATTTAAAGCCAGAACCACATAGTCCATGCATTTTTCTGACCTCCTTACGTGGTCGTCATGTCACAGAAAGAAATTCCCACCCACTGTCTAGAGTGAGTTCAGAAATCCACTCAGGAAAAAGTGGTCATTCCCACTGGACACTTCCTGGCTGACTTTGGTGCTAATGTTGAGCCCTCAAAAAAAAAAAATAAATAAATGAATAAAATAAATCATGTCCTGGGTGGGTTTTGTGGCTCAGCAGGTTAAGTCGCCACTTAGGAAGCCCACATCTCGTATCAGTGCTTTCAATCCAGCTCCCTGCTAATGCACCTGGGAAGCTGTGAATGATGGCGTAAATACTTTAGTCCCCAGGCCCAGACTCAGTTTTTGGACCTATCTTTGGCCTAGCCCAGTCCTCGCCACTGCAGCCATTTGGGGAGTGAACCAGCAGAAGGAAGACTGATCTCTCTAAATCGCTCTTTATCTCCCTCTCTATTACCTTCACGGTCACTCTGCCTTCCAAATAAATAATTTGAAAAATGTGCCCTAAATTCTTTACGGTCTATTGAATAAATGAGGAAAGCAGTTACAGCCTTGCAATCCCTACCATCAGGGTGTCATTGAGTTAGCAAAAAAAAAAAAAAAAAGCACTGTTTTTTATAATTGTTATTCCTTCTTTTGATAATGTTGCTAGGCAAGACACAAAGAAAAATGATGTACAACTTGTAAACATGCCCTTGTCATTACCCTACATGTCAAGAAGCTTGACAACATTGTACAGTCATGCCTATCTAAATGTTCAAAACCCAATCTGCCTTTGATAGATTTTTCAGAAAAAAAAAAGGCCCAGATTTTTTTTTTCTTATTAAACAGCTTTGTAGTGTGTTTGGACTGAGTTTAAAACAAGCTCCTCCAACATGCTGGTGTGACACACTGACAGCTCCAACAGTTAATGCTGGGGACTCCAGGCCATGTGGGGACCCCTCCACCTACAATGTCAACATAGCAGGTCCCTTCCTGAATCAGCTCAACAGCTGGAGGCTGATTAGAAAGGAATGGTGAACCTCAGTTCTACATGCTGATCTCCAACATCTCTTTGATACCCAAAGTACTCGTTTGTATTCAAACTGACAATCCTACCATGCTATTGAAAGAAATATTAAAACGGTGAGGCAATTTAAATATTCTCACCCACAGACTACTTTATGAGAGATTGCTCCCCTCTCTCGCCCCCATCCCAGTCCCTAGGTGGGGGACAACTTCCCTTCTCATCGTTAATCCTTCCACCTGCTGTCACGATTTGTTTTGTGCTCCCTCTGTAAAATCAATGTCACTCTTTTCCTACCTACTTTCAGCTACTTATTTTACATTTTTGTGGTAATTGAGTGGAATCTTGATTTTAAAGAGTAATTTTTAGCTCTAAGAACTAAAATTCAGGTGTTTTTATTTAATCAACATGCCAGTAATGTTGTGGTACATGTACATCGCTCTTTTGTTCCCTAAAATTAATTATTTATTCAAGATCTGACTATAGCACAATAGAAATGTGAAGTTGTCACAATAAACCTCCCTTACATTTGTCTTCTGAGGTGAAATAAATTAAAAAAGCAAATCAGGAGTAAAACAAACAAAGAAGAGAAAGGAGGCTGTCTTGCTGGAAATAAAATCTTTGCCCTGAGCACTTTGTTTGCTACTATTCAATGCTTCAAAATGAAGAAGCCGGCAAAACATAACAAACTGAAACGCATGCAAAGGCATAACTGTGAGCATTCACACACCACTGGGTGGGGCAGGCATCTGCCCAGGGGTTGGGATGCCGTGGGGATGCTTATAGCCCACACCAGAGTGCCTGGTGTGAGTCTTGATACTTCTGCTTCTGCTAATATGTACACTAGAGGCAGCAGGCAGGCAATGGCTCAACTAGTTGGGTCACTAACTGCCACTCACCTGTTCAATTTCAACACAGAGCCTGGAGATGGAGTTCCTGGCTCCTGACTTTAGCCTGCCCCAGCCCTGATTGTTGTGACCCTTTAGGAATGGAACCAACAGATGGGATATCATTTTCTCTCTCTCTCTCCCCCACTTTGAAACAAATACAATTAATATCAAAACATAAAAACACAATTTGTGCCTACTCGGCTTAGTAAATCAGAAAGCCAGCAAGCACAGGTTAGGCTTCATCTGACCACCTTAGAAACCTGATTTTCTCATATGGAGAAACACCAAAAGACTGAATTGCACACTGTGCCCCTCCTTGCATCTTGCTAAGTGTAGTTGTTGCTGATTCCCTCTGGCAGGTGACCTTAGCCACAAATTGTCCTTCCCCCACCTCTCTTGACACAAATGCAAATAGATAAAGCAATGGGTCCAAATCTGCAAGAGTAATTCCCTCCTCCTTTGAAAACCACAACTATCAGTGAAGGATTATTTCCTAAGACCCTATTTAAAAAAAAAAAAAAAAAAAAAAAGACAGTCCTTCTTCCCTAAATTAGGCGCCTCCCAAGTTTACTCCAGATTTTCAAGGTGCGGTTAATGCTAGGGAGCTCTGGCTGAGTTTCTTCCTCAGCAGAAATAGGAGGAGCACCTCCACATCCAGTGGAAGAGGCTGGTAGTGCAGAAGGTGGTACCTGCAGGTCACCATGTTAGGAAGACTGAGAGAGAAACCCACAACTGGGTATTTTGTGTTTTTTTTTTTTTTTTTAATTTTCAAATACAGACACCAAGCAGACCAGGATATGTATACCAGAGAAACTGTTAGGAAGTCAGAAATTAGCCCATGTGTGTAAGAAGGGCCCAAGGAAATTGACCTCTATGGCAGTCCAGCATCTGCATTTCAGAGTCCTGCCCAGACCCTGATAACCATCCAGGCATCCTGCTACCTAGACAGATAAACATCTTTCCTCTAAGGAGAGCGAAGCCCCTCGGCTGATGCCAGCAAGGCTTCCCCTGTCTGACAACCTCAGTGGTAAACTTGGAAAAGAATTTTTCATAGTTTTCACCCAACAAACCCTTCCACCAGGGCTTCCCACCCTTTTTCCTGGAGGAGAAGGGTAGGGAGTAAAGAGACTCCCTTAAAAACCAGGAGTCCAAACAAATGCTGCGGCCTCTAGCCCTCTGCCTTCTGCTGAGCCACCCGCCTGGCCTGCCCAGGTGTATTCTCTCCATTCAACCATGTAACTTCACTCTGTCCCTCAGTCCAAGTGACTAGACGCTCTTCTGTTCTTTCTCTTCTGACGGATGCCCTATCCCTAATAAAACCTTATCACTCCACTCTCTTTCTCATGCCTGAAGACAAGAATCCCAATGCTTTCACAGCTCTTTTCTCCGGTGACAAAATCAGCTGTCTTTTCATCCAAAAGTATGTTATACAGAATCAAATCATAATCATAAGGTCAATGTATTGATTTTGAATAAGAAATAGCATGGGGACCAGCCTGCTGAAAGTAAATATTGCCAGGGCCTTTTCTTATATAAGGAGGCAAATCTGCATAGAAAGTCAATGATTAATCACAAGGCTGTGCGGTGATCATCAATTAGAAAAAAAAACCTGAGATGTAGCAAATGTTCACTGTTATCATAAGGACAGTCCTATGCATCTATGGACACAAGAGGTTCTAGAATTCTCAGTCCTGGGCTGAGCTTCCAGCACTTGGGATGTCCTTGCCCACCTTTGCATTTTCAGTAGCCTTCTGAAGTGCCCCTAAGTCTCCCTTTTCTTATTAAGATTTTCTTCCTTTAGATACATAAAACCATTTAATCAGTAATGGTCCCTTTGGCTTAAAAGCAATTCCAATTCTTTAAGGTAACTGATTCATTATTCCTGGATTTCATGGTGTTAACTCTCAGAAGGCAATCTTATTTCTTTATTTCCAGGTTCTTGGGGGACTCTGCCCTGTAGCTCCCAAGAACAGACAACACTATATTTTTAGCACCTATTGTAGAGGGACAAAAACCGGGTTAGGAATCAGGAGAGTTGAGTTTGGGTTTAATCTCTGACACTTAACTAGTTTTGTGACCTTGGGCAAGGCATATAATTGCCTTCATTTGAAAAATAAAGAAAATAATAACCTGTACTATCTACATCAAAGGATTATAGCCATTGCAAAGTATACTAAATATCAATGTATAGTCATGTGCTGCATGAAACCAGTTTAGTTGATAGACTATGGTCCTATCAGAAAATACTGAAGCTGAAAATTCTGATTGCCCAATGACTTCCCTGCGCTCCTAGGGATGGGAGGAATTAGGCAGGAAGTTACACAGATATAAATGAATTTTCCCACAAGTTTTGTCTCTGCAGCCCTGTACTGTAGCTCCGCCCCATCAATATGTCAATCCAGTACACTCACTTTCCCATGATGCATCTTGGTCTCATCAAAGACTGGCTAGGAAGAGGCACCATGTGGAACATACGGAAGTTAAATTCCATGTGGAAGAACTATAAAACTCACAGAAAACCTCACACACGTTGAATGATGACTGAATTTCATCGCTTGCCTATATTCAGTTAGGGGATGGCCTCCTACCCTATAAAAGGGAACTGCAGCACATGGGATCTGCCCTTACTGCCTTTTTGTCTTTACTTTTGGTCCTTCTCTCCCCTTCTCTCATGTTCTCTCCTCTCATGCATCTCTCAGGCCCTCTGATAACAGCTATCTCTTTCGGTAGGGCTGCCCACACTCACGTGTGAATGCATACTCACACTCTCTCTCCAATGAAATAAATCCTGCTGTCCTTTTTGCAAGCTATTTATGCCTCTGCTCTGAATTCTTATCTCATGCAGGGTCAAAACTTGTAATAGAAACCAAGAAACATATACCCCTAACACTAAATTGTAGCACAATACATTACTCACATGTTTGTGGTGATACTGGCATAAACAAGCCAACTGCACGGTCAAATAAAAGTGTGGTACATATGATTATATACAGAATATACTACTTGATAGTGACAAAACAATTGTTACTGACATACTATCCTATATACTTTTAATGGTTATTTTAGAGAGTACTCCTTCTACCTGCCTTTTTTTTTTTTTTTTTTTTTTTTTTTAAAGCTAACTGTATAACAGGCTCAGGCAGAACCTTCAGGAGTTATTCCAGCAGAAGGCACTGTTCTCAAAAGACAGGCCTCCCAGTTGGGTCAACAGATACAGGTGGGAGACATCAACATTGATGTTTCTGACCCTGTGTAGATAAAAACTAAAACTTCAAGTGTTCTTACGAGAGTCTAAACTCGTGTAACTTTTAAAGAGCTTAAAAAGCACATAACACAAAAATGTACAATAAGTTAGGAAAATTCATTAGTGGGAAAATATTTTTTAAAGTGAATGCATTATAGCCTACGTGTAGTGTTTATGAAGCCTACAGTGGTGTATAGTGATGTTCTAGGTCTTCACATTCCCTCACCACTCACTCACAGACTCACCCAGAGTAATTTCCAAGCCTTCAAGCTCCATGCATGGTAAATGCCTTACACCAACGTATCATTACTTTTATTCTTTATGTAGTATTTTTACTGCATCTTTTCTATTTTAAAATCTCTTTTTAGATACATAAATACTCACTACTATTACAGATACATCAATAACTACGATTGGTCCCCAACTGTCTACAGCACTGATTACAATAAGATGCTCTTCAGCTTTGTTGGCCTAGGAGTAATGGGCTATATTGAAACCAATCCCCTTATGCACTTGATGTGTACTCTGTCAAGACCCAATATCTCTTCCCTAACTTGCAGTTTCTCTGTAGAGATTAACTCATTAAATTAAGGCAGTAACTCTAAGGTAAGAGGCCCTGAATTATAAAGACTCCAATCACCCTTTTAGCTCACATAATTAACATCTCAATGCTCTTGCCTATTCTAAGAGTTTTGGAGGAACTCCCAGGTCTAAAAAGGTAATACACTTTTACTTGTTGAACTCTTAATTTAGTGGACCATTAAGCCTGAGTTTATAGAGTTTATAAGGTAAATTAAGAATATATTATTGCAAAAATCAAAAGCGAAGAAATAAGGAAAGGAAGAAGGGGGCAGGGAAGGAATATCATTTTATCCTTAGAACTATGTCTATGAACTACTTGAAATTTATTCTCTGTATATTAATAAAATTTTTTTAAACAAGTTTAAGACCAAAAAAAAAAGTAATATCCAATCTACCTTGGAACCAGACAGCCTGGAGCCCACCTTTGCCATTCCACAGGAAACATGCTGGCCCCATCACTGGCCAATCAAAGGAGGGCCTCACAGACTGTGGCCCAATGAGAGGCCCACATGTGAGCCGATCATGCACTGCTCATCCTCAGCTTTGAACTATACTATTTACTTCCTGAAATCCCTGGAGGAGTCTGGAAGTTGAGCATTCGTTACAAGTAGCCTCCCTGTTCTACACTTTGCAATAAACATTACTACATCTTTCCACCACCACCGTATTAGTCGTTTTGGTGTTCACTGCACCTCCTCTACCAGGTTCAGGGATGTTTGTTATCCTAAAGCCAAGGTGTGTAGTAAGTTATACCGTCTACATTTGTGTAGTGTTCATTCCATTATGTTTGCATAATTGTCCAGCCACGGATTCCTCAGAAAGTATCCTGGTCACTAAGAAACGCATGTCTGTACTTTCATGTATTTATCCTTCTTTTCCCTACCATTAAATATTTATTGACATTAAACTATATCCTGACCTTGATCTTGCCCTAATTCAATGAGGGAAAAAAAAATGCAGACAAAAATACCTACCCAAAGAGAGTTGATAGTCTAGGGTGATGATAGGTGTCTATTTTCTATTTTTATAGAGAATATATAAAGAATGGAAATACAAGTGGCTCATACTTCTGACCCTGGGGTGCCCAAGAGCCTACCAGCATCTGCTTAGTATCTGGCAAGAGCTTCTTGCTGCACCACAGAAGGCAGAGGGCATCATATGGCCAGGCAGAGCCAGGGAGCTAGCTCAGATATCTCATCTTATTAATTCTCTAGTGCCACCCAGAGAGCCCTAGCCTCATGACCTCATCTATACCTAGTGACCTCCCAATCTCCAAACACCATTAATAGGAGACTTTGGGCCTTAAACTTGCAACACTTGAACTTCTGGAGGACACATTCAAACTACAGCTACAGGAAAGTGAGAAAAAGAAAACAAGCAGGGAAGAGAAATAGAAACATCAGGTGGGAATGGGGGGTTTAAAATTTAAACTAGGGTGATAAAGGAAAGTCTCTCTGAGAAGAATTTTAAGGGAAAAAAAAATGAAGAACGTGGGATAGGTAGAAAAATGAGTATGTAATAGAAAAGCTACTGAGGCACAGCCAATGTCCAGTGCACTTGCCAGAAAAAGCAAAGACATAAAGAAGACTTGTCAATGGGGGCACTCACAGGAGAGGGATCAGAGGTAGTGGGCACTGATGCTGGAGTGAGAAGAAGCTTTTAAGAAGGATTTTGCCATAATTCAAGTGAGAGATAGTGATCTCTGCACCTTGCGCAGTGGCAAAGGAAGAGACTGTAATCTGGCTATCTTCTGAAAGTTGGAAGAAACAGGTTTTCAACATAGTTAAGGGATTAGAGAACCACAGGAATCAAAGACCTTGGGCCTAATGGAATAGAATACTGCAGGTGGAGCAGGTTTTAGGGAGTTCAGTTTGGAGCAAGTTCAATTTCAGATTCCTTTAGTACATTCTCAATAGAATATTGAATTTTCCAAGTTCAAGGGAGATGTGTAGGCTTCAGACAGAAATTTTATGTTTATCTGCAGGTGAAATGAATTTAGGAACGCAGAAATGGCACATATCAGAGAAACAGTGGCCTGGCACATAGGAGAAAAACAAGACAAGGATGGCTTCCTAGAGTCCTATTGCAGAAACTGTATCAAGGCTAAGAGAGTGTTCATTTGCGTGAAACACTGATTTTTGGTCTATCAAGACAACTGCTCAGGTACGGTCCCCATATTATAGAGGTGTGAAAGTCATCCATGTTCATGATAGGTGTATGTTGGGTAAAATGAGAAAAAGTCTCAATTTTACATGAGTTCAATTAAACAAACACAAACACAGGAAGAAACTGAAGGTAGAAAAGACAGATCATGAGATACAGGTACTAAGGTTTGAATGTACCCTCCCAAACTCACGTTGAAATGCAATTGGTTTTGTGGCAGAGTTGGGAAGTGAGGCTGATAAGACATGTTTCGGCCATGAGAGCCCCATGTCCTTGCATGGATTAACGATGCGCTCTCCAGTGGGGTTAATCATGGTGGTGAGGTGCAGGGGGGTGGCCTTGTTCTAGAAGCAAGCGCTTGCTCTGGAGGGTTCCGAGGCTCCCTCCCTCTCGCCCATGTTCTCCAATATGTGATGCTTTCCACAATGATGTGGTACAGCAAGAGGGTGCTCATCAGACTTAGACAAGAAGAAAAGATAGAGGGAACACTGCCATAACAATGGCTTTTAAAACACAGTGGGGGCCAGTGCCGCGGCTCACTAGGCTAATCCTCCGCCTTGTGGCGCCGGCACACTGGGTTCTAGTCCCGGGGGGCGCCGGATTCTGTCCCGGTTGCCCCTCTTCCAGGCCAGCTCTCTGCTATGGCCAGGGAGTGCAGTGGAGGATGGCCAAGTGCTTGGGCCCTGCACCCGCATGGGAGACCAGGAGAAACACCTGGCTCCTGGCTTAGGATCAGCGCGATGTGCCGGCTGCAGCACGCCGGCCGCGGTGGCCATTGGAGGGTGAACCAACTGCAAAAAAAGGAAGACCTTTCTCTCTGTCTCTCTCTCTCACTGTCCACTCTGCCTGTAAAACAAAACAAAACAAAACAAAACAAAACACCACAGTGGGGAGTGGAATTAAGATGACTATTTAAAAATATATGCTTGGAAATATATGAAAGTCTGAAACACAAGACAATTAATATTGCTGTCATTTTGGTTTGAGTTAGTGTCTGTTTTTCTTGCTAGGTCATGGGATAAGTCAAACATGAATTTTGAGGCTGTGTGGTGTCCTTGGAATTATAGCAGTCTTTTCCTGGATTTTCTCTCTTATGGTCTCTTCTATCACTAAAGAGGACTGAAATGGAACTTTTCCTGAAAGGGCTCACTCAACTCACATCACTCTAACTTCTAATCCATGAAGAAGCCTTGGGGGAGGTGGAATTCCAGATATCCCTAAGTGATTCTCTTCAACCACGAACTGGTTATTCAATCAGGTATTACCACGGATGGACTTTCCAGATGGAATTAAGGTTACTGATCAGCTGACTTTAAAGTATGGAGATGACTCTGAATTTCTTAGGTGGGCCCAATTCATTCTAAGAGGACCTAAAGAGGAGAGATCCTTCCCTTTACTGAGGGGGAAAAGAAAAGGAGGGAGAGAATTCAGAGAGAGTTAAGCTTAAAAAGGACTTGACTCCTATGGCTGGATTTGGAAATGTCTCAAGTGGGACACAGGACAAGGAATGCAGCAGCCTCTCCAAGATGACAAGACTGCCGGCCAACAGCGACCAAGGAAAGGACAATCGCAGTCCCGCAACTGCAAGGGACTGACTTCTGCCGACAATCACAGTGACCTAAAATGCAGATTCATCCCAGAACCTGCAGAAAGGCCAACATCCTGATTTTATCCACATAAACCCAGAGTGGAAAAAACGGCTGAGCCTGGACTTGTCAGCTACAGAACTGTAGGATAATAAGTGAGTGCTGTTTTAAGTCAGTACCTGTGTGGTAAGAGGTTACACAATAGAAAACAATAGAAACAGCAATCCCTCTTTCCTAAATGCTGCTCACTGGCATTAAACAATGGCTGATGTTGAAAGACTGGAATAAGGGGTAATGAAATTGGCACGAGGAAGGAAGCTGCTATGCCACTATATTAAGAGTACAATTGGCGGAATGATCATAATCATATTTATAATCATAGCACTCTTGAAGCTGCATGCATTTAACTAAAGTCATGACTTATATTTGCAAAGAGGATTATTCTTTGACCTACAAATATTAAAATATATCAAACAATACCACCTAAAAATATCAAATGCAAGCTGAAGAGTTAAATACCATTAGCTCTTTATTCATGTAAACTACTCCTAACTCATACAGCCCAAAGTGCCTAGTATTTGGCTAAAGCAGTAAAAGATGGAGGATTTCATTTCAGCAAGGCAGAAGGTGATGTTCTTGTGACTAAAATTAGCACAATAATAACGATGCATTTTAATACACAACAGCCAAAGAACCAATCAATAACGTGTGATTTTAGGATGTGCCATTTTACCTACTGTATGGCAGCATAATTAACATTTAACCTACCCTAACAGGCACATAATGTGACTAACATTTTAACATAACAGACATTTTGTCTGTGAATTAGTTGAAAGATTATAGTAATGAACTGAAGAGTATACTGGAAAATAATCACCATCAATTAGGCTGGACAAAGTCTTGATAATTTATTCTAGGCTGATATTTTCACCTTTTGATTCACAACATTATTTAATATGATTATTCCCTTAAATGGAGCTAATTTAGGTAAATGATCAGAAGAAAGACATCATTATATAAGTGTACACTCTAGAAAAACCAAATATGAATATTAAGGTTCAAAGATAATTATGCCAATTACTAGTTGGAAACAACAAATTAACTGGATTTTTTTTTTTTTTTTTTGGTCATAGATTCAGTGACACACAAAACAGATTATCTGTTTAAGTACAAAATGGCCACCAATTATCTTCATCCCCAGCACTTATGTCCTTGTGCAGCCCATTCCACACTGAGTAGGGCTGACCTCTGTGACCAACATAGCAATGTAATGTAAAGGCATGCAACTTCAAAGTCTGCCATAAATGTCATTGCTTTCTCTGTCTCTCTCGGATTGGTCCAGCAGAATCCATGCTGTATCGTGTGGACCCAGGGATGGCCCTGCAGAGAGACCCAGCAGGCAGGAATCAAAGCCTGTGGCCAACAAGCAGTGCTGACTTATCAGTCCAGTAAGTCAACCTTCCTGGATGCAGAAGCACTATGTCAAGTCCGTTTAGATGCCTACAGTCCTGACATCTATACTCAAATCTCCAAAGACTTTTTATGTTTTTTTTTGTGTGTGTATATGTGGAGTGGGGGTTCCCAAGCCAGAACCCCAAATTCATGACACAATAAACTATGAAGAATAATGAATGTTTATTCTTGTTGGGATAATCTGTCATGCTGCAATAGGTAATGAATGCAATTCTCTCCAAAATAGTTGATCATAATGTTCTTAAAATATTAGTTTAATGAGTAAGGAATAACACCAAAAATAGAGTTAGTGGAGAAGCACTTGCAAGGGGAAAAAAAAAAGCTTTTAATATGTATAATTTCAAATGTTCGTGAAATTAGAGAAAATCCTATAATGGTTTCCTGATTACCTATCACCCATCTTTAATAGCCATTTAATTTACTATTGATCTGCTACTCCTCCACTTCTCATTTATTGATTTATTTCATTTCCTTTATTCCCTATCTTAGTCCATTTGGGCTACTATAACAGAGACTGTTTATACAATGTGGTTTATAAATAATAAAAATTTATTTTTCACTGTTCTGAACACTAGGAAGCATAAGATGAATACACTGGCATATTTAGAGTGTGAGGAGGACCAGTGGTCTGATTCACAGATGGGTGTCTTTCACTGTGTCCTCAACTGAGACCAGGAGATTAGAGAGCTTTCCTTGGTCTCTTTTATAAGGGTATCAGTGCCATTCATGGGTTCTCTGTCCCATGGCTCAATAATCTGCCGAAGACTCCAAACAGCATCAACTTGGAGGTTAGGATTTCAATGTATGAATTTTGAGGGACAAAAACATTCAGTAAATCGGATCCTCCTATATTTTATGCACATCTTATGTACATTTACTCATTTATTTTTTAATTTTAACTTTCTATTTTTTGAGTGCCAGACTTACACCAACAGAATGTGCTCCCATGAGCTAATTTAGTCCCCAGTGGCCAGCAAAGATCTATGCTTTGCCAGAACCCAAGCCAGAAGCCAGGAATTCAAGTCTTTCAAGAGGGTGGCAGGAAACCAATCACTTGATCCATTATCACTACTTCAAAGGGTCTGAATTAGCAGAAAGCTGGAGTCAGGAGCTGGAGCCAAGAATTGAACCCAGGTACTCTGAAGTGGTATGCAGGCATCTTAACCACTACACCAAAACCTTGTTCCAATTATGCATGTTTTAAAGCAAACTTATAGGGGACGGTGCTGTGGCATAGCAAGTAAAGGGTACTGGCATCCAATTTGAGCACTGGGTCAGGTCCCAGCTGCTCCACTTTCCAGACAGCTCCCTGCTAATGTGCTTGGGAAAGCAGCTGAAGATGGCCCAAGGCCTTGAGCCATCTGCACCTACATGGAAGCAGCTCCTGGCTCCTGGCTTCAGATTGGCCCAGCTCCTGCTATTGCAGTCACTTAGGGAGTAAACCAGTAGATGGAAGATCTCCCTCTCTGTATCCCCACTCCCCATCTCTCTCTCTTTCTTTCAAATAAATAAATAAACATTTGGGATTGGGTGTTTAGTGTAGCAGTTAAGACATCTGTGTCTAATACTGGAGTGGCTGGATGTGATTCTGGGCTCTGGCTCCTGACTTCAGCTTCCTACCAATGCAGACATGGGAGGCAGGAGTGATGGCTCAAGTCACTGGGTTCCTGCCATTCATATGGAGTCCTGGATTGCATTCCCAGCTCCTGGCTCCAGCCCTGGCCCCTGGTCCCTCATTGTGGACATTTGGAGAGTGAACAAGGAGATGAGTTCTCTCTCATGGTCTCTCTACCTCATAAATAAAATTAATTAATATTTTTAAGAGAATAATTTTAATATATGAAGGAATTTTTTTTCATTTACCTGGATCTTTCCATGGCTAACTCTTCTCTTCTATTCTAAATTCAAGTTAAATATCACCTTATCATCATCCTCCTGGGGAGACCCCTTTGATCCCACCGAACCCCAACTATTCATTATTTCCCATTTTATATCATTTTTTGCAATTATATCCCTTGGTAATTTACTTGCTTATTTATGAATTATCTTCTTACCCTAGAAAATAAGCTCAAAAATAGGGATTTTATTCTTGCTCACCACTCCATGGAGACTCATGTAAGCTGAAATCTAACACACATTAGAAGTTTACTACAGAAAAACACAACATCTTAAGAGCATTTCATTGTCTCATTTTGTTTGCCAAAAAGGGTACAGCTCTTTGATTCATTGTTATGTTTGCTTCAAACTTGACATTCCTTTTGCCTGGCGTTTACTCTCTTTCTTCCCAGCTGTCAAGATCAAGATCAGATGTTATCATCAAAAAAGTTCCCAATTTATAAAGGACCTTAGGTATTGCTTTGTTTTCATTGCAACAGAAAATTATTATCATTACTTCACATAGTGTTCTGAAGCTGTCTTTCCTGCCAACTGTGAGTTTCTAGAGGGCAGAGCCTTGGCAGGTTATTTTGTAGATCCTATGCCTCCTGGTCTGTACCCTGCCTGCATATGACTGGACAACTTATTAATATTAAACATATAAATAACTGGGTTCATAAATGATCAGTGGATTTGGCACTCAGTTTGTTGTATGCTTATTTAAAGACAATTAAAACAGAGAGGTTACCACCAGAACATAGAGTATCATTTCACATTCTGCAAGTTACAATACTTAGTACTATTGTATGATGCAAATTAAAAAAAAAAACCATACAATAGACACAGCTGGCTTGAATCTATAGACAAAGAACTCTTACAGGGTAATGTGAAGAGAAAAAAGTCAATCCTCTCTCCCATCAATTTGTATCAAAGGTACTTGTTCTGAACTGAACTGTGTTCCCCTAAAATTCATATATTAATAGCCCAACCCTTCATGTGACCATATACTGAGATAGGATCTTTAGGTGGTCATGACAGTTACATGGCATAAACATGGGGCAGTCATCTAATAGGATTATGGCCTAAAGAGAAGATACTGCTCCATCTCTCGCTCGCTCTTCACCTCCCTCATTTTCCTTCCCTCTTCTCCCTGCTCCCACTGGACACAGAAAGAAGATAACCTTCTGAAAGCTCAGAAGAGACACGTAAGAACCTGCCCATGCTGGCACCCTCATCTCAGAACTCCAGCTCTAGAACTCTTTGAATCCACTCTGTCTACGGTATTTTGTTAAGGCAGCCCAGGCAGACTAATCCATCACGTTAAAGGCAACCACTGTATGATGAGACACACAGACAGAGGTTATGGGCAAAACAGCAAACACGGTAAAAGGATCCCCAACATAAAGACAAGCTAACAACTCCATCAGTCAGAATAATTTGTGTGTTTGGGTGGGGGTTGGGGATCAGCAAAAATGTCTTATCAAAAGAGGACAAATGGGAAGCTAGAGACCTGTCTCTCAAAACTGCAACATTGTTAGAGCCAGCAAGTGGAGTCCTCCAGCTAGGGGCCTCCACGGCGCCTTCCGCTGCCTTTTCAGGTGCAGCAAAGGCGCGCAAGGATACTCAGGTGCAGCAAACGCGCGCAAGGAGCGGCAAGTTTTTGTCCATCCTTGTAACTGTCTAGTTACAAAGGAATAGCTCTCTTTGCAGCAGTCCTGCACTCTTTGGCATTAAAACCCATTCTTGAAATTTTGGAGAGGACAGGCTGCTTTTGTTTTACAGTGACCTCACACTGTGCTTTCAATCCAGGTGTTGAGAGAACAGAGCTGACACATCCTACGCTTTCGAGACTTTAATGATGCCCAGAGCTTTCATTTTCTTTTACACACTGACAATGGAAAACATGGTCTCCTTATGTACAACATAAAACCTAATAAAGTATCCAGCTGTTCTTTCCCTGGTGATTCCTGCTGCCTCTATCTGAGGTACAGTAATGTCAAATTTTCATGAAAAGGGTTAGAAAACACACTTTATAACTGTACCATACTGGAACATCCATAGTACGTTTGCCTTTTGCTTTGTGCCTGTCATTATATATCAAATACACGCACAGAAGCTTTATTTCCCAGTGGCCTAAACCTAGAAGATAATGCATATTCTTAATATCCAGCAATTTCTACATTGCTCTCTCTTACAGTATTCCTAGAACAAGCTTTCTTTGTTCTCTTTTATTTTTTCTTAGAACAAATGCACCCCTTTCTGATGAATGCAAAGATAAAGAGAACTAAACATACATTTATTATTTAAGAATTTTAAAATCAGAATATGTAACCACTTATATTCCACCTTGTCTCTGAAAAATCCTGCAAAATCTATTTCACAAAGCACAGCCATGCTTACCTGTTTTGTTCAAGGTGCTAAGGTAGGTTTCAATGATTAATTTTTACTTTTCCAACACTGCTACATGAAGTGAAGAAAAGCCAGTTTCTATAGAATGATAGTATTCTCTTAAGGGAAACAAGGCCTTAAAAACTATTTAAAAGTTTGAGGAAATTATTATTCATTAAAGGATGTGTTTCTGCTTCACCAGCCACAAAATGCCACTTCCCCATTTCCCATCAGCCACCAAACTTTGAATGTCTGTGGGCAAGCTCAAAGACCCATCAGCAGTAAAATAAATGAGACTTAATGGGTTCAACGTTGAGCTTAAAATGTATGAGAAATATAACTCTGTAAAAGGCTGTTTCAGGAAAATTTAAGTCTACACTCCAGCTTTCTTCTTCCATTTGGTCTGATCTGGTCATCTTAGATAGGGCAGAATCCCTGGTGATTGACGAAAAGGCCAGATACATAATGATTTCACCTCTGTTCTCATCAGTATATCCAGAGAGGAAGGTTTGCAGAATAAACCCCTTGTGTACTGGTGCACAAGCAAAGGGAAATGCAAACTACTCTGTCAAAGGGCAGGAATCTAAGTATTTTATGACTTGTGGGCCACATAGCTGTAGCCTGAAAGTAATTATAGATGATATATAAGTAATCAGCAGAGCTGTGCTCCAATACAACAGAATAGGAAGCTGAAATTTTCCCCACCTGCATATCATTGGGAGAACCCACATTGTTAGCCGTTGATTTCATATCAGACTGTCCCAGGCTGTCGCATAGAATACATTCTTACAGCCGAGTAAGTACTATAATGATTACTAACTAGTCCAGAGTGACCTGGAACTTTTGGGGCAAGATTGGCAGAACTGGTTGAAAAACAACAGCATTTCAGTCAATGTGAACACATGATTCCTATGAACAACAACCTGAACAGGGTTAGTACACGTCCTAAGCCAACTAATGAACTAGACCTCTCATATTTCTAAAAGGATGCTTTGTCTTCCTAGTTCTAATTCTGACGTTATTATGCCAGAGAATTCAACAGTACAAATTGGCGATCAAAAAAGATTTTACAATACAACCAATGACCTGTAAGAGTTTCAAAGAATCAGAATCACTTACCTAATTGAGAAACAGAGAACCAAGTCATTTGGAATTAAACGTGAATCATAATTTCCAAGTCCATTTTAGAAGACATGAAAGAAAAGGAGAAAAAAATCATTAAGATATTTTCTTTTAAAAAGTGACATTACAGTTATATGGCTAGCTCTATTGCTAATAAACTGCCAGTATTTGGAAGCCCCAACTGGAGCTCTTTTTTTTTTTTTGTATTTCTTATTACCACTTATTATAAAGAAATGATATTACAAATATCTGATAAAAACTGTATAGCACTTGTATTATAGCTAATATGAATTGAGCACTCTCACCACTCATGATAGCAAGGAACACAGGACAGTTTTGAAAATGACTTGAATGAAATCTTTATCTGAATATCAGCAGGCAAAGGGCCAGGGTGGAAATTATACAATGAGAAGGAAATTGAACAATTCAGATAGGTTTATGGAAAGCTTGCGACTTGGGGCATCTCATTTGCCATCAAATAAAGCTGTTATTCATGATGTGCAGCAACAATAAAAAGTAGCTGTCTGGTATAAAAATTTTGCCAGCAGGGCAAATTCAGGCAAATAAGCAGTTTTCAAATAAATGCATTGAAGTGGAAAGAAAGAAAAAAGCCCTACAAAGTGTTTGCATGTTGTTTGCTTGTCTCTCCAACTCCTTCTTTAATTTATATTGTGATGCCTAAAGCCAGTAATTCATGAGGTCAACATTCCCCCTAAGTATATGTTTTAGTTCTATGAAAAGGCCATGGTAATAATGGCTTCCTCCTGCAGATCTAAAAATGACATAGATTTTAAAAGGCTACCCAGAGACACAAGACTACTGAGGAATGACTTCTCCTTCGTTTCAATGGGTCCCTTTAATGCTATACTGACCAAGATCGCTCCTTGCATCTTGAGGCACACTGACTCTGCGCACAGATTTCCTATTGTACACATCAACGCTGCTCCCAAGTCATAATATTGAGAAGGCTGGGATTCAAGCACCCAAAATGTATTTTCCCATGTAATAGAGGATGACAAGAAATAACTGGAACATTCAAACTCACAACATGGTTCTTTATTATCTGAGCATTTCACCATATCTTTGGTTGAAATGAGCTGGATAATGGGTTCCTGGTCAAATTCTCCTTGTTAATTTAATCACAGTCAACATTTATTAGACCGACAGCAAGAAACTTCTAATTCTAACCTAATCCTGAAGGTGGCTACTCTAACAACACAGACCACACCTATGTTACAGAAAAGTGATACAAAAAAGCAAACAAATTAGGTTTGGTTTTCATGGTTTGCTGCTAAACAAGGGGAAGAAAAGCAATCTCCCAGTCCTCACCCTTCCCAACCACTGTGCACTCAGAAATGGTGAGTACATTAACAGCAATTGAGTAACCAATAACTTAAATAAAATGTTCTTTGTCTTATTTTTTCTGCCAGGATACTTCGCTAAAATAGACAGTCATGCCATCAGGATGGGAGTACGGATTCACTCCCATAGCTGTTTCTATTAATACACACAGTCCTAAAGAAAAGAATTTTGTCAGCGCACTGGCTTTATTATTTTAGCCTTATTTATGTATGGAATAAAACAATTATTTAAACAAACAATTCATTCAATAGAAAAGCAAACAGGGAAAAAAATGGCATTTCTTGCTATCCAATGCCTAATTGTTTTGGCCTAAACATGTTTATAAAAGTAGTGAATGTGATAGCCGATACTTAGTCATTCAGGTATGTTCAAATCCGTTTTTAGTTCAACAGCTGCATTCTGTGGTTCCTTCAAAATTTTGCCATTTTTTCCTCCTCTCATTTTATATAACAACTTTCTTAAAACTTATCAGAATGACGGTGTCTCATTGCTCTGTATCAACCACGTTCACATATTTTGCTTTCTGCAATTTATCTTTGAAGTATTTTGTCAGAAAAACATGAGCTTGGTTCTCATGATGGTTACCCGCTCCTTTTGCAACCACTCTCAAGTGAGGTCATGGTGATCCTGCCCTAGCTGCCACAAACAGTTCCAGAGCTACCAGATGGGCGGGGTCTGGCCTAAACAAGGGAGGAGCTGACATTGTCTACAAAACAAAGTGAACTTTCCATAAAAATATCTCCAATAATGGGAAATAGAAAGAAATCCAACATGTAAACTCCAAAAGCAAACTGCTTCCTCCAAAGTTTTGTTCTAAATCCCCCTGATCAAAAACAAATATAAGTTCTGGCTTATGTGAAACTTAAAACAGGTCTATGATTTATTTTCTCTGAAGCCTGCTTTCTCAAACTCAGCTTTAGAATTTGAAAAAAATAACATGCTTTCTTGGTTTTCCCTGGGCAGGTTATTACTGATTCTAGTTGTTCACTGGAAACAAGCTAGCTCAGTGGAATGTTTCAAGGAGACTGGGATTAGACTTCAACTGATACCTATCGATTTGTTACTTAGTACAACAAATTTGATTATTTTGGTTTATGGAGCCAAGTGTCAAGGTTTTCTGCCAAGGAAACAGAAACTTGACTAATAAAATGATTTGGGATAAATGCCTTTTATTGATTATATGCACACTTAAAAGACTACCATTTCATAAGGCAAGGTAATTCAAAAGATTTTCTTCCCTAATTTTTACAATGTGTTCCTTAAAGAAATGAATTCAGTCCTAAGATGAGTGAATACTTATGTGATCCAAGAATCAATTAGCTTTGTATTGTTCTAATTTGAGTTTTGTGTGGGCCTAAAGCAATAGCTTATTTGGGAAGGGTATGCAACTTGTGAGTTCATTTGTAGGGTCAAAGAAAATAAAGCAAAAATACTGGAAAAACGATGAATACTGCTGTCTTACAGACAATGTTTTGTTGTTGCTATAATACTTTTTTTGAAACTACAATGAATTTAAATTCAATTCACATAATATATTCAATGCAAAAATGAATTTTAAGGAATAAAATTCACAAATGTTTGATATTGAGTAAGGTTTAAAAATATAAACTCTGGGGTAGGCATTGTGATACATCAAGCTAAGCCATAACTTAGGATGGCCACAAATCATATGGAGAGCCTGGGTGGAAACCCAGCTGCCCCACTTCCTCTACAGCTTCCTGCTACTGTGCCTGGGAGGCAGCTGATGACAGTAAAAAATTTTTTCACTAAAGTAAGCTTATCCTGTAATTCCATTTCCAAGAACATTTTGAGGTTTCCACTCCCACAGGCACACATTCAGATTTTAAGTTATAGGTCATAAAGTTTATTTTAGCAGATAGTGTTAGAGTTAAGTTGTCTACATTAGTAACATAATTTGATACCCATTATTTGTTGTGAAAATGACAATATTCTTGCTTCCTTGGGATCTCCTAAATCATCATACCAATGAATACACTGACACTTAACTTTAAGGTTTTCATTTATATTCTGATACCAAACAACACTTTTCATAAACTTCTTCTGTAGATCTAGCTATATGAAAGGATAGAAATGTTTTTATCTCTGTTTTTACACTTAAATTTTATTTATTTATTTGAAAGGTAGAGTGAGAAGAGAGAGATATTCCACCTGTTGGTTCACTTTCCAAATGACCACAACTGCTAGGTACAGACCAGGTTCAAGTCAGGAGGGAGAAACTCCATCTGGGTCTCTCACGTGAGTGGCAAAGCCCAAGAACTTGAGGCAGGCTCGGCTGCCCTCCCAGACACAGTAGCAGGACGGTGGACTAACTGGAAGCAGAGCAGCTGGGACTTGAACCAGCACTCCGATACTGAACGCCAACTCCAACTAGCAGCTTAACAAGCTGTGCCGCAACGCTGGCCCCTATCATCCAAAGTATCTCTGTAAGCTGAGAGAATATTAGTAAACATAAAGGGGCTTCAAAAGTTTGTGGAAGGACCGGCGCTGTGGCTTAGTAGGTAAAACCGCTGCCTGAAGTGCCGGCATCCCAAATGGGCACCGCTTCAAGTCCCGGCTGCTCCACTTCTGACCCAGCTCTCTGCTATGGTCTGGGAAAGCAGCAGAAGGTGGCCCACGTCTTTGGGCCCCTGCACCCACATGAAAGACCCAGAAGAAGCTCCTGGCTCCTGGTTTCAGGATCAGCACAGTTCTGGCTATTGCAGCCAATTGGGGAGAGAACCAGCGGATGGAAGACCTCTCTCTCTATGCCTCTCCTTCTCTTTCTGTGTAATGCAGACTTTTAAATAAATAAATAAATCCTTTTTTAAAAAAAAAGTTTGTGAAAAATGGAACTAAAGATGAGTTTATTGTGCCAAAATTTATTAAATTTCAAGCATTTTTTATAATACACATTTTCTAAGACTTCACATGTTTAAACAACTATTGAAGAGAACTATAAATTATAACTTTGCCTTTTTTTTGTAAGATCTACTTATTTATTTTTCAAAGTCAGAGTCACAGAGATAGAGGGAGAGAGAAAGAGAGAAGTCTTCCATCCACTGGTTCATTCCACAGATGGCTGCAAAGGCCAACACTGGGCCAGGCCAAAGGCAGGAGCCAGGAGTTTTATCTGAGTCTCCCACATGGGCAGCAGGGACCTGAATAGGTGGGCCATCCTCTGCAGCTTACCCTGGCCCATTAGCAGGGAGTTGGATCAGAAGTGAAGCAGCCTGACACAAACCAGCACCCACTTGGGATGCTGGCATTGCAGGAAGTGGTTTTACCTGCTATGCCACAACACTGGCCTCTTAGCTCAAGTGTTAACTTCTTTTCGTTTGTGTGACTAGTATCTTCCTGCAGTTCAACTTTTCTTATCTATTGCCACACACTTGAAAATGTCCAATGTAATGGAAAAGATGAGCTTATAATACAGTTAAGGTGTATTCTCTTACAGGGTGTGGAGGGTCTTCTGGACCATGTGTTAACCTGAGCTAGTAACTGCCACCTTAGCTACAGTTTTGTGTCTCACTAAGACACGGACCATCAAAAAAGAATTCCTGAAAAACAGCTTGTGTCATTCTTTTCCCTCATCAGGCTAAGAATCTTCTGTCACTTCTCTGAGCACTACCAGAGTTACGACCTCTTCTTCTGCCGGATAGGAAGGAATGGTCCAGGATTTTACAAATGCCGCTGTATGACGAGGAGTGAGGGAGACGGGGCTGGAGAAAAGCAGCCCTGTGAAGTATGAATGAATGACAGCAGCTAATGTTTCCTTTTATTCTAGGCCAGGGCCAATTAAACAATGAAAAAATCCTTCTTTAGACCTGGAAAAGACAGATGGCATTTTTTTTTTTAATGGATTGGATTGCTTAAGGAAAGAAAATTAATGTTCAAGAATGTTAATGGAGATCATATTGGTTAGCTTGATGAGGGTCATCTGTGTACGTAGCAGACTCGCACAACTGCAATCACTTTACCTTCCTCCCACCTACTGTTCTGGCTCTGTCTTTTCAAGCTCTGGGCTTTTACCTGCTATGTTCCAATGCCAGCCCCAACATATTTATCTGTTTTTATGATAACTCAAAAAGGTACAAGATTCACTGCTCATTTTAGAGTCTGAGGAGGTTACCTAATTGTGTCAAAATACAAGCTAAGATATAAATCTCAAGGTCAGATTCAAGGCCACAGTGTTCACTTCTAAAATTTGTTTTTAAAAGATTTTACTTATTTGAAAGGCAGAGTAGCAGAGACAAATAATTTCCATCTGTTGATTCACTTCCCAAATGGCCACAATGACCAGCGCTGTGCAAGGCTAAAGCCTAGACCAGGAGCTTCATCCAGGTCTCCCATGGGAGGGCAGGGGCCCAGACACTTGGACCAACTTCCACTGCCTTCCCAGGTGCATTAGCAGGGAGCCGAACAAGAAGTAGAGCAGCCAGGACTTGAACTAACACCCATATGGGATGCTGGTGTTGCAGGGGGTGGCTTAACCCACTGTGCCAAAATGCCAGCCTTGATTCTAGGGTTTTTAACCACACACTCTGTAGCAGTCCCTCATAAAAGGCATTCACACAGCTAAGGACCAGTGGAGAGCATAAGCACACATCAATGGACTCGGCTGGCTCCTCTTCCTATTTTGTCTTTGTGCCATATTCCTACTATACTTTAAGGTTTATTTATTTTAGTTTTTTTCAAAGGCACAGCGAGAGAGAGAGAGAGAGAGAGAGAGAGAGAGAGAAAGAGACCAACCAACCATCTATCTACTCACTCACAAATGCACACAACAACTGGGGCTGGGCCAAGGGCCAGGAAATCTATTCAGGTCTCTCACATGGGTGTCAGGGATTCAAATACTGGAGCCAACACCTGCTGCATCACAGGGTATGCATTAGCAGGAGGCTGAATCTGAAGGTGGAGGTGGGACTTGCTCTCAGGCACTCTGATATAAGATAAAGGATAAAAGCATCTCAAGTGATGGCTTAACCCACCTCACCACAACATCCACATTGTATTCTTACAATTTTAGTGACTACAGATGGGTCACAAAGATTTCAAACAGGACAGAAGAGAAAATGTCTAGGAATACAATATACAGCATCAGAGCTGTTATCTGAATACCAATGCCTATTTAATTGCTATCTTAGGAGTGCTCATGCCATTTCAGAGGTTTTAAATACAGACAATGTCCACAGTTCTGTCAATATCATGTCAAACTAGAAAAACAGCCAAGTGGTAGTTCGATTAACTAGCAAAATTGAGATTCTTTGAGTCTCAGAACAACCATGTCATATTTTCAATAGTATTGTTTTTTTCCTTTGTCTTAAATATATGTAATTTAGTGGCTAAATGGGCGGTTATTTTTCTTTTTTTTTCTTTGCTATCAAGTAGAAATTTGATTACTGATAGAATTTGATATCACACTCTGGGGCACATAAAGCACATCCAAGAAAATATCCAGCTTTATTGTTTTGCAGTCAACCCAACTGCAAGTGTCCTCAAAATGTCATCAACAATAAACTGTAAAAGGCTTCACATCTCCTCATTAAACAGTCTCCCTAAGGCACTAGGCTGTAAACAGAAATTGCCAGGTTCCTCAACTGGCGATTATGAATTCAGCCACAGATATTGGCACTTTTGCTAAACACAAAAGTTCACATTTTGAGTCCTGTTTATGTAGTAGTGCAGGCGGTGTGGAAGCAAAGAAATACGCTGGAAAATTATAGTAAGAGGCTTAATATTTTTCTGTCATACCAGAAACATCTACTGTACATTTTAAAATCTGAATTGGAAAATATGTATTTCTGAGGCCCTGGCACTCCTGTCAGATTTAACAGCAAACCCTCATGTGATCGAAGACAAAGCTAACGTTATCATATTGAGTGACATAGCCTACATCATAAATATTCTATGATTTATGTGTTCTTTAAAATAGCTGGTCAATCAAATATTGAGAAACAAGTCTGGCATGATGTTTAATTCACGTCAAAAATCAGAATCAGTTGCACATTTTTAAAAAGACTAAGACTTGGGTTGATTGCTTAGCCTGGCAGTTAAGACACCCAGGTACCACATCATTGTCTCTGGGTTGGATTCCTGGCTGCATCTCCTGACTCCAGCATCCTGTCAATGCACTCTGGGACACAGCAGCAAGGGCTCAAGGAACTGGGTCCCTGCCACTGACAAGGGTGACCCCAATTGGGCTCCCAGCTCCTTGCTTTGATTCTGGCTCAGCCCCAGACTTACAGTGAGTATTTGGGGAATGAACCAGATGACGGCTCTATTTCTCTCCTTCCTTCCCTCTTTCCTTCCTTCCCTCCTTCCCTCCTTCCTTCCTTCCTGTTTCTTTTTCTGTCTCCCAGAAGAGAAAAAAGCCCAAGACTTTACCAAATGAACAAAGGATATTGCTAAGAGGGACAATACAGTATTTGATAATATACCTCAAAAGAAGTAAAATATACAATGTATGATCACATAAAAGCCCATACCTCTTTTGCTACTATTCAAGATTTTGCACAAACTCCCATGAAATTCTTCATTCTTTATTCTCCACCTTGAATCTTCCACTCTAAATCCATTTTCTAACAGTGCCCTAAACACAGATAACAAATGTTCACCCCTCTTCATCTGTCTACATAGCTTCATGACCCCACATGAAGAACTCACTCACAACTGGCTGTCACTCAAGCATAAATATGATCCTAACAACATACAGAAGGATTATTAGACACGAAGCACATCGAGTTCAAGGCCATTATCTGACTGAATATACTCACTGAATCAAGACTAAGCAACACCTAGAATTATGCTTCACCTTTGGTTTTAGGGAAAAAGTGAGAGAGCAAATGGTTTAATTTATGTTGAGTGGTAGAAAATAATTTTTCAAAGGCACTGATTTTGAGTTTGTCTAATGCTAAAGTCTTTGGCCTTACTGAACAACTACTTTTTTTTTTCTTTTTTCTTTTTCTTTTTTTTTTGACAGGCAGAGATAGAGAGAGAGAAACAGAGAGAAAGGTCCTCCTTTCTCCGTTGGTTCACCCCACAATGGCCGCCGCGGCCTGCGCACTGTGCAGATCTCAAAGCCAGGAGCCAGGCGCTTCCTCCTGGTCTCCCATGGGGTGCAGGGCCCAAGGACTTGGACCATCCTCCACTGCACTTCTGGGTCACAGCAGAGAGCTGGACTGGAAGAGGAGCAACCAGGACAGAATCCGGCGCCCCGACGGGGACTAGAACCCGGGGTGCCGGCACCGCAGGCAGAGGATTAGCCTAGTGAGCCGTGGTGCTGGCTGGCCTTACTGAACTTTTATCACCTCTATGAATCCTTTCTTCTCAAGCTTCAGGGCTTTGAGAATTAGGGAGTTCTTGTGACAAGTACAGTATTCACCGTTCCTTTTGACCCTCTATCGCTTCTTTGATGTTATAATATGGTTAATTCAGCCAGTATACATCAACAACCATGTGGTCTCTGTGTGTCCTTAGGATGAGGACATAATGAATACATCTCTCTTGTGCACTGTGGGAAATGTGCGTTCACTAAGACACAGAGGGAAATAAAATGAGAACTGGAGTATCCTAGGAGAGAATGGTTGAAGAAGTCACCACAGTTCTCTCTCACTACACTGAACTCTTTAACTCTTTCTTTTTGAATGGATTTTGCTATATCTGTTGCCAAAAAGCAACCAGGAAGGATGGTTTTGATTCGTAAACGATACCAGGTCTTTCTTAAGGTAAAGTCAATCACTGACCACAAGTGAAAATGTCATTCTATTAATCTGGAAAGATTATTGAACAGCACTTCTTCTGTTCTGCCATGCAGAACAAGGAGTGGATTGCAGATTCTGCTGGCATAGAGGCAAAGGGAGGGTACAATCAAGTTTCCAGAGTTACAGCAACCCTGGCCTCAAAGAACTATACATCTAGAGAATCCCACATCTGGCATCACCAAAGCCTGCCTTTTCTCTTCTTCCAAAAGGCTTTGTTTTAATTTACACAATGTTAAATCATCTTCAGATTATTTTATCCTTAAAAGACATGACATCAATATCAACATTTGATAATTAATTAAGGAGGGAAAAATCTCACTGCAGATCTTTGCTTAGGCACTCACGTGTGTATGTTAGAGAGAATTGGATTAACACACCCAAAGCAATAATTCAGCATAGGGAAATTCAGTAGGTTTGACAAGAGAATGCAAGGGAAAGAAAAAAAATAAAGAGTTGAGTGCCGGCATTGTTCCTGCTATTACTGCCAAACTATCACAGATTTCCGCAGTTTATGAAAACAGTATTTTGTGTTTTCAAATAAGCTCTTAAATTTTTCACAGGATGGGATGCATTCTTGTCATTTTTGGAAAACGTGGAGAAAACAGGCATGCCAAGACCAAGAACAGCATGTGGGAATAACACTTTACATGCTATTTTTATGCAGCTTTTTTTTTTTTTTTCCAGAGTATAAAATGTTGAGAAACACTAGCAGGGGCAACGCAATGTTAAAAGGTTTCAAACTATATATCTATCTCTTTTATTGCAATGAGGTGCCCTGTTACATTTTTAACATATGCCATTATTGTTAAAGCTGGCTCATCATCATTACTATAAATTCAACAGCCGATCAATCACCACATAATAGCATAGCAGAGGCTATACGGAAAAATGATGAAATGCTGGCAGGTGATCCATATATAAAAGCTGGATTAAAAGTTTAGATTTGGCGAGCTGATGGCAGTCGATGCATTCAGCCTTGCGCGCGTAAGCTTACAAAAATCTACATAGAAAAATGTATTTTGTGTCTCCAATTTTAATTCCATTGAAAAATGGGGCCTAAACTTTACCAGTAAGTTCAGTAGTAGCATTTGGTTAATTACTCAACTCTCATGTAGGTACTTAGCATAACTCAATACGGTCTCACCATCACAGCATTACGGGTGCACCGAGAGCAGAATGGTCCAGCTGAGTTTGGCAGGGGAGGGTGAGTGTGGGAGGCAGAAGGATATGGAAAGAGTGAAGAGGAGGAGGAAGAGGTAGGTATAGCAGGAACATTTATTTTACCTTTTTAATATAATAATTAAGGCTAGATACTAAGAATGGTTTCAGAAATGCCATTGCTCCCTGGGCATCCAATACCCAGGGACTTTGGATTTATAACAATTTATCTGCGAATGGGATGGGTTAAAGGACTAGTCTTCTTTTCTATGGTAACCAGGGATTTCCATTTTCCCCTCTCCTAAGCTGTGAAAAACTGGGGTCCACTCTTGTACTTTAAACTTACCACCCCCAAACATGCTTCCTCTTCTCAAGGGTATGGCGTTAAACTGCAAAATGGAATTACAGCAATGGGAAGGGGATACTGAAATAATGAAAATCTTAACCTGTAACTAATTACTTAGCCCTGTTTCCGTGTGTCTCCAGTACCCTAACCCCATAAGGTATAGACCTTCCTGTTTCTCTTATCCTAGGAGTGACTCACTGTGAATGAAATGAGTCTGGGGACATTTCCAAGCAAAGGTGCTTTTCTTACCAATATTGAACCCAGAACATGGATTACAATGGCTGTCATGGAACTCTTATGGCACAAAGAGGCTTCACATCTGATAGCCCTCATTACAGTGCACTCGACCAGGTAACCTAACCTTCTTATAGAACAACGTGTATATGGTGAATTGCATCCCAAGTTCCAAAATTGTCTGATATATCAGCAGACTTTTAGAGCATCATTCAATTGTAAACTGTGAAACTGCCTGCGCTCAATTCCTGTATGATATGAAGTGTGTTTCACTGCATCAGTGAAAGCAAAAGCTAAACACTGGTTCTTAGAAAACAAAATGAGTAAAGCATCTTCAAAGCAGAATTCATGTTGAGGAGGAATTCAAATAGAACCCTACAAGGAGGAAAAACAACAGATGAAGGGTATGTCTACAGCACCACCAGGGAGACTTTGCAGGAATTAGCTTGTGTTGTGTTAGTTCTGATCCCTGAAGAAGCACTGCTAAGCTATTTGAAGCTGCTTTCTCAGAGGGATTATCTCCTTCAATCTGTTTTAATCACAACTAAATGCTTTCAATTGCTATACACTGAGCTAGAATTAGAGAATCAGAATTCCCCTAGATCTCTGTGATTTGGTGGTGGTGGTGGGGGGGAACCATGCACCATTCACATATAAATATGCATTCTAAAAATTAAACTGTCATCTTCAGAAGTTCAGATTAACTAGGGAATTTAAAAGGGTTGTATTTTTAAATAAAACAAGACAATATAAATCTGCATATAAAATATTAAAAGTCAAAACACAGCACTTGAGAATTTGCAGGTGATTTTCTGAAGTAGGCAAACATACTTCAGAACATGGCTACCCTTTAAGATAACTACGGTTAAAAATCAGTGACCTGGGGCTGGCCCTGTGGCACAGCAGGGGAAGCTGCTTCCTGTGAGGCCAGAATCCCATATGAATACCTGTTTGAAGCCCTGGGCTCCACTTCCAATCCAGCTCTCTGCTATGGCCTGGGAAAGCAGCAGAAGACGGCCCAAGTGCTTGGGCCCCCGCACCCACGTGGGAGACTCAGATGAAGTTCCTGGCTCCTGGCTTTGGCTTGGCCCAGCCCTGGCCACTGTAGCCATCAGTGGATAGAAGATGTCTCTCTCTGTCTCTTCCTCTCTCTCCCTAACTGTGTCTTTCAAATAAATAAATAAATCTTTAAAAAGTGATCTAGTATATAGACTGGTAAACTGAAGTACAGTTTATAAGTTAGATAATTAGGTATTGCTTTCTTTGCAAGGTTCTTTATTAACCACAAAATTTCCCTAAATTAATCTACTGCTCTACAAATTTTCATAGCATTATCAAAGAACATGTTAATCTAACTAATGAAAAAATCCTAAGAAATGTTTAATAAGCATTGCTTGAAAACAAAAAACCCAAAGTCAGTCATGAAAGAACTTGTCAATGACCAGCTTCATCTATGATTAGAATCATTCCATTAGATAAACATACTCTCTCCAGCAAAACTGCAGGAGTGATTAAAAAAAAATCCCAACATTCATTCATTGTCAGATAGCACAAGGTGTCAATTGTTATTTGTTTCTTCAATAAAATGAAAAATTGTCTTGAGTAAAAACAAAAGAAAAAAAATTTAGTTCAATAAAAGAATTCCATCAACTGGGAACCCACACTTTCATGGAAGAACCAGTGTAACTCAAGGTGAAAGCATGACCTTGGAATGAGACTGTCCACGTGTGAATTCCAGGTCTATCACCTTCCACATACTGCATCTGTACTGCAAATGAAGATCAACAAAATATGATTCCTCTTGGAAGACAGTTGTTATGATAAGATGAACATGTATTCTAATGAGTGCTACCCAGTATATACCCAAAAGATACAATTCATATTTAGGCAAATAAATTTAAAACAAAGGACCACATAATAACAAACCAGGCGAGTTCATATTCTCAATCAGCTTCTCCCAAATCTACCATGTTGATGGTTATTTTATTGGTGTCAATAGATTGGCATTTTGCCCAAGATGTACAGCTATCAAATAATTTTATGCTGACATCAGTTGCCTCCTGACAGCTCTAAGATATGAAATAACAAGCAGTCAATGTCAGCTCCTAAATCAAGCCCAAGGGCCCCCACGGCACCAGACAGTAGCAGCTTGTTACTGCTAAGGAAATGTCAGTCCAGTCAAAGTGTGAGGGTTTGTCAAATCCCCAGTTGTGTCTGCCCTGGCATAACTAACACTGTATAAGGGAACATTCAAAAAGACACTGTTATGTTCCCCCAAACCCTGAAGCAGAACAGCTAAGGTGGCTCTTGGAGTTCAATAAGTTGTTTGACTTCTTCCATCACTGGGATTTCTCCCTACACCAGGGGGATTCGTTTCCTCTCCCGTGTTAGCAGGCACAACATTTAGGATCAGAGAGCATATTTCTTTTTCCCTGAGGGTGCTAGTGCTGTTTGTTTAGGAGTAGACATCACTCTTCAAGTGCTCACTGACTTCAGGTTTGCATTTTCAAGGAATGCTTATTAATCGTTTCTTATTTACTTTTTGTTTTGGCTCTTAGTTTTAGAATGACTTAAGTCTTCCTGTGACATCACAACCGCTCTCTGGTTTTCTCCCACCTGGCGCTTACTCTGACATCCTGCTATGACCCATTCTCACCCACAGCATCTTTGCCATGGCTGGAATCGCCCACTTCTAAGGGGGCACTTTGACTGAATCCAAGGGTCTTATCACAGTTTTCTATTTCCATCTAATTTCAAGAACAGCTTTCAGGTAACACAGATGCTGGTTTAAATGTGCCAATGTGTTTTTTTTTTTTTTTTTTTGCTATCCCCCCATAGTATAGTAGTACCCTGACATGTGTTTCAACTTTCTGAACAACCAGCCCACTTTTCTGCTCCGGGCCACAAAAGGTAATAGAATACATTGGCAGTTCTCAGTCCTATTTTGCCAGTAAGTATCATTGCTCAGAGATCCAGTTTTTCATTACAGTTGGCTAAGACCTTTAGTAGCATTTAAGGGCTTCAATCCCACACTGCTGTACAGTCACCGGAGTTCCAGCTTTTGAATCCAGGCTAGGAACACACATTCATCAACAACCTCAATACCTGGATCTCATCCTTCGCTGACACTTATAGGCAGTCCCCTGTGACTTTTATCATGAAGACTGTGTTGGGGTTAGGACTGGGTTACAGTCCACGATCATTAATCTAAAGTATCACTGCGGACTTCCCTGAGCAGCAAATTTCGAGTCTCTCTCTCACCCTCTTCATATACCAGTGTCAAAGGAAATACTTACATCTGTGCTATAAATCAATTTGAATATACAGTAACAGAAACAAACATATGGGTTAAATTTCCTTGAAATTACACATGGTTATAAAAATTGACCTTAAAAAAAAAGTACTTGGGAAAAAAACATGTTTGAGATTTGATCAAATAAAAATATTTTAAAATATCTCAAGCTGTTTGGCAAATCTCAAAAATGCCAAATGATTTCTAAGCCTACTCACAATGTCGTCCAGCACATGAGCCTTTCAGAGCTTGAAATAGTGTGTGGTTATGTTGTGTGTGTGTGTGTGTGTGTGTATCATTACGCAATGTGCTCTGTAAATATTTTGGGGAGTTTCATGTAGAAAAACAGACTAAAGAATAACATTGGTTGATTACCTACGAAATTTATCAGAATGCAACTGCTTATTAAGTTCTAGTTCTGCTCTACAGTCAAGTTCAAAGGCAAGTATTTGGTGTAATTCAGTCTTGCAAAAACTAACATACATTTTCTCTAGCAAATGTCACATCTTCCATAGAAAAGCTTTCCCTTTCTGTCAATTTTGGAATTGGGTTCAATTCTAGGATAAAACTCACACAAGGGACTCTATTAACAGAGTAGTTTTTCAGATTATATACTTGATCTCATCTCAGACTTGACATCAGGTGTTTACGATAACAACTCTTAGATACAATTAGGTCTCAACTCCGGAGAGCAAGTATGAAAAGTCAGTGGCATGAGGGCATTGCCAAGGAAGAGTAGATGCGCTTGGAGTATGAAGGCCACAGTGCTGGGAAGTTGGAGGCATTTCTGTATATGAAGGTGGGAGTGAGCATGACTGATAGCCACAGTAGAGAATGTGTTTATGGGCATGAGGGATAAGACATCCTTTGGTAGAAGCCAAGACACTCTGGCAAAAAAAAAAAAAAAAACACTAAAAAAAAACATTTTTCATAATATAGTGTGCATATGCATACCTGTGCACTGTGCCAAATCTCTTGATCTTTACACACAATCTTTTGTATTTCACTGTCCTCTCTACCCTTGCAGACAGTCACTAAGTCTTTGTTGTGGTACTCAAGTTCGTTACTTATATTTCTAGTGAAACTTGTCTCATTGTTTAGTTGTCTATTCCCTCTACTCTTCATGTCTTGCTTGGTTTTGCATTTGCTTAGATGCTTTCCAAATGGATAAATGCATGTGAGCAAATAAGCTCAAGGTAAAGTTATAATATTTAAGTCCCCTCTAGTGCCATTCAAATTCCAATACTTTAATTATAGCAACCTAGTGATTCCACTATTTCTCTTTACATTTTTCCTGTTGTGAAATATTTCTAACACATAGAGAAGTACAGGAAAGACATCCATCATTCAAATGTACACAGACTTTTAAATTGCTTAGCATATATTTGAAAAAATGTGAAAAATTCCAGACCCCTGTTATTAATGATCTTATCAGTCAACTAGAATCCTCTTGTTTGGAAGTATGTGATGTGTTTGTGTGGGTTACTGAGAACAAAATGCACAGTAAAGCACCTTGCCAACATCTTGAAATTATGAGTTTAATAATTGAAGATATTTCAAAATATTTTATGGAGCTCAATCTTAGTTGCAAGAGACAGTCATTAGTATGTGTGATAAAAAAGCTACACATATCAGAGAATGTTAAAAAAGAGATAATAAAAGGATTTTTTCTCAAAAGTAGGTTTGAATTATAGTCTGTAAGTGAAGTACCATTTTTGGCCACTAGAGGGAATCTACCTTCAAACTCAACAAAGAAGAAAAACTTCCTTTTTGTGTGTGATGCAACAAGTGCCCTCCCTTGTCCACTCAGGTATTCGGTCAGTATACTAACCAGTACCCTTCATAAAAGTAGCTGTAATGGTAATGTGTAATTAACTAAGAGTCCCTTTTTTCTCTATGAGCTAGAAACAAAGGACCATGTAACTGGCAACTACAATTTGCGTCCCTCTAGAGGCAAAAGGAAATCTATAATTTGCCTTGAGAAAGTGGAAAGAGATCGAGAGGCAAAGACAGAAACAGCGCCAAAGTGCAATCTTATTCCTTTACCATCTGTCACAATTGCTGTCATTCCCCAAAGGCCATGTTTAAAAATGAGACGAGAGAGAGCTCCTAAGAACTTGGAAACGATAGAGTTCTGAAACACACTGAAATACTAAAACTGAACAATACTAGCTAGCAAATTGTGGAAATCAAGATAAGAAATTTTTTTCCAATATAGGCCCATGGCATGAAGAGGGATTTAAAAACATGCAGGGAAGCCAACAGAATGTATTCAAAATAAACCTTTAGAAATATATTTCATGAACAGTAGCTGTATGTGTTGATGTTTATTTACTCAGTGTATTGAGTTAACACATATAGTTGGACTTTTAAGAATTATGATACTGCTCTGATTTGAAGAGGTGAATGCATAATACATATAAATTACAAATTTTTCAGCTGCTGTATATCACCAAAAATCAATCCGACACCTAAGTACAGCAGTAAGTCATGGCCAGACCCCATTATCTTTTGGGTTCTTAGCCTTTTCACCACCTGGGGGCAGACTGAACAGCAACAAGAAAAGATAAACAACAGAATAACAATCTCAATATATTTCCCAAGTGCTCTTAAAAATATGAATGGCTGAAAGTCACTCAATTCCATTTGAATCTATTTCAATTTTACCTGGAGAATGACAACACTGTGATATACTCAGAGCATAATTTTAATAATTTCATGTTGCATTTTACATGACTAAAAAAAGCCATGTTCAATATTGTCATTCATTACCACTATCAACTCCAGGTATTATTGATAATGGAAAAATCTACTTGAGTGTCTTCTTTTCTGTTTTTCTTTCCTCATTAAAAGCTGTATGACCCACAGCACAATCAGTTGTAGTTAAATTTACCAGGCAATAGACTTCAAATGGACAAATATCAATGACTGAATAAAGATCTGCACTACTTAGACATTAAATGCTTGTTCTGTCAACCAACTTGGGCAATTAGATTATCAGACTTCAGTGACTCCAGGCAGGCCAAAAGATAAATAATTGAAACATACTATAGGTGCACTTGGTCAATGACTGAAGTCACTGTAATAGATTTCATTCCAGACTGGAGAAATTTAAAATATAGTTATTTCTCTACACATAATTAGAACAATGAATGCATACAGTATATCAGAGGTTCATGGTTTCATCTTTTGATTCCTTTAGATTCAAAGAATAGACTTCAGATCACCTGGCACATAAGCAATTAGGATCATCATGGTATTAGATATTGCCCCTATTGTCAATATGGTAAAAGTAGATTAAAAAGAAAAATAGAACCATCATTACAATATTGGATAAACACTGTAGACTAATCCAAATCATTGACTTGGTATTATCTCTAAAAGATGGATCTTCCAGTTTTGAAAACAAAGTCTGACAGAAGACAAACAATAACCATTATCATCTGAGAAAAGTACCTCAAAGGCACTAAAGAAATTATGATGCCCTAAAGCAAAATAAATTGGTAAATAATATTATCCTGACATTGATTTACAGGAAACTGTCAATCATCTTTCATTTCTAGTCAATTAGAAAAGCATAGAAAAGACCATTGCCTGGTTCATGGCAACACTTACAGGGACAAAAACTGTGTCAATAGCTTTGTATTTTCTGTGTATTGTCTGACCCTGTGACAATGTTGTCATCCTTATTTCACAGGAGAGCACCAAGGTTTGAAGACGGTCAGTGCGTTGGGCAAACACTTTTAGTTTAGAAAGTGATTTTCATCTATATGCTCCCTGGATAATTACAACTCTGGCTTGCTGAGATTGCAGTCCACATACAAGAGCAAATGTAAGTAAGAGAACTTATCTACTGGGGTGGGAGGAAGGGCGTGATCATGCGACCAGCCTCAACACTACCCTGGGCAACCTTCCTTGCAATGTGGACCTTGATATAAAATGCTGGCAACAAGTTATAACTAAAAAGTCATCATCTCTTTTTAAAAGGGGACAGACTCAACAGCCACTTCCCCTTTTGCCTTTTATCCTACTTAATATTATACAAATGAGACGAGATGCAGGTCTTCTTGCAAACCCAGTAAGCAAGTAGGAGAGGAATTTCAAGAAAACTGTGAAAACATCAGCTGCATAAATCTACAATTTGTATACTTCACTAACATCTAGAAAGATTTTAACTAGCAGTTGAGTAAAATCTCTGATAAAACATCAGTTTTCTTTTTTAATGTAAGTGAAGGAATTCCATGATATATACCCAAAGGTAGTTCTAGCTCCTAAATTTTATTATTTTGATTAAACATCTCAAAGATAAGGAGAGAAGAACAAATCACCTTCATACACATTGTACTGTTTGGACCAACTCTGCACAATTTGATTAAGTAGAGCACAGACTTGTTGGAATTCATGACAGAACGGCACTCATTCTTAGACCTCGTATCTCAACTATGTGAGAGCATTTTGATCAGATAAAATCAATGAGGTCTGAATAATGAAATTTAATTTCCATTTAAAATTGTGTGCTTGTTCACATACAGTCACATCTATTATGCTTCTGTTTATGTAGTCATGCTAAGCCTGTTTTGCAAAGACGACCTCTCTGCAATTCCAAGTTCACATTACTGGTTTCTCAAAGGTCAATCTTGTTTTCCCCATTGTACAAACAAGGAAACTGAGGCCTTGGGGACATGAACAAACTTCAGGAGTCACAGTTATGTGGAACAAAACTCTTCCCTACACCATGCTGTTTCATTATTGTTCAGACTATCCATGAGCATGCAAAACAATCATTTGCCGATCAGATAAATATATTAACTTTCAAGCAGATTCATTTCAAAATTATTGTAGAGGAGAAAATATGCAGCTGAAATTTAGCCAGAAAGGAGGCCAAATTATTGGCTTATTTTCTAAAAAGTAAATCCACTCTCATTCCCTACAACAGTGTTATGTGATAGTCTTGCCTGCCATTGAACTGAACAAAACAATTCTGAGCACACATTTTCTGTCTACCCTCCCACCCTAAATGGCTTGATATACAATGCCATATGCCCAATCTTATTGAAATCTAATATATGTATATAACCACGAATTGTCAGAAAAATCTTTGAACTCTTGAATAATCTCATGCATAAATTTTAATCCTGTTAATGTTATAAATTATTAGGTTTAGCTATTCATGGCTTAGTCACCAGTGTTTGTTTTGACTTAAGACAAAGTACTTTAAAACAAAAACACATCAATAATACATACAAGAGAATGTTAAAAGAAAGGGGGCCAAATTAGATGCGGTTTTCTTAGAAGATCAACATGCAAAATACGGAATCAGATCAGCATCCAGTGTAAATAAGGCTGGTAGGAATTATAGCCCACACAGGTGTCATGCATGTATTTGAAGCTAATATCTGTATGGTCATTACCACTACTTGTCGAATGGGTGTGGTTGTCTTCTCGTTCTAGAAGCATACGTAGAGGGCCATCTGACTTTTATGATTTTCTGTGGCCACTTGGCTTACTGTCACACATGTGTTGTAGGAGAATATGGCACCCACAACAGGTATGAAGCTTAAGGAGTGACAGCCATTTGTTTTGTTGTTGTTTTTCTTTCAAAATCATTAACATTTTGTGATTGTGTTACCACATGATCCCTAACCTAACCTATCTCAGTCACTAACAACTGGTACTTGAAGTCATGTGTGCACATGTAGGCTTTGTCTTGTCCCTTTAATCTTTACCTGATGGATGGCAGAGGAGACTACACCATTTTCACAAAAAATTCATTTTCTTTTATGGAATACAGCTGCTAATTAGGTTCCAATTACAACTCGACATGTTGAAAAATGAAGATACGCTTGGTCTTTTTGGCTATGAAAGTGAGCATGACTCAGAAAGCCATCAGATTCAGTGGATAAAGGTCATGAGTTAATAAATTTCATGATCATTAAGACTTCTGAATTTAAAAAAATGTGTATGTTGAATCATTCCCATGAGTAACTGGCATATTTAATTCTGATATACAGATTTTCTACTGTAGTGTCCTGATAAAGAAGAACTACCATCTTGTCTTGTTCATTGTAGAGATTTCTCTCACTATTCCCATAAGCTACATACCTTTCACTGAAGACAGTGAAAGTTTAAGCTAAGAAAATATGGAGTCAACTTGTGAGAGGAATCTATCTCATATTTTATGGCCTGAGGGAAAAATGATGAAGTATCCGACATGTCTAAGCCACATTCACAGAAAAATCTTAAAAGAGATGCACATTTCCATTTTACTACATAAGGTATTACAACTTCCATATTGGTTTATGTGTGAATTGAAAGGTAAGACAGAAGGAACTCATTCAACTTTCTGTTCTGTCAGAGTTACAGAAGGGAATGTGAGGCTTTTTGTTTTATTCTTTAGTTTCTAAAATGATTCTAAAGGCATTTTTTTTTTGACAGGCAGAGTGGACAGTGAGAGAGAGAGACAGAGAGAAAGGTCTTCCTTTGCCGTTGGTTCACCCTCCAATGGCCGCAGCGACCGGTGCGCTGCGGCCGACGCACCGCGCTGATCCGATGGCAGGAGCCAGGTGCTTCTCCTGGTCTCCCATGGGGTGCAGGGCCCAAGGACTTGGGCCATCCTCCACTGCACTCCCTGGCCACAGCAGAGAGCTGGCCTGGAAGAGGGGCAACCGGGACAGAATCCGGCGCCCCGACCAGGACTAGAACCCGGTGTGCTGGTGCCGCAAGGCGGAGGATTAGCCTAGTGAGCCGCGGCGCCAGCCCTAAAACAGGCTTCATAAAATGTGTCTGGGTAATATAGGTAAAGCTTATCATTTGCTAACAATACATGAATGATACCAGATGAAGACCAAAACATACCTGAAACTAGTGACTCCCTTCTTACATTTGGAGTAGCTGTGTTTCCTATCCTGCTCGGGCTCCTGACTGCAGCGTCCTGCTGCTGGAGACCCTGACAGGCCGAAGTGATGGCTCAAGTAATTTGGTTCCTGACACCCACACAGGAAACTTGGATTGAGTTCCAACTCTCAGCTTTTGCCCACTCCAGTCCTGGCAGTCATGGGCATCTGGGGAGTGAGCCAACACGTGGGAGCTCACGCTCTGTCTCTCAAATAAATAACTAAGTAAATATATACATTTACAAATCACCTACGTATATAAAAATAAAATACTCAGTGAACAAACAGTTCTGTGCCTTTTTAAAAAATTTATGAAATAGCAAATGTTCATTACAGAAATAATGTGAAAATAATCCACAATTCAATTGGCTTTCATATGTATGAATAAATGCTAAGGAGGGTAAGAGCTATTCAAGCTATAACAGTTTTCTGTTCATTATTTGAAGGCATGAAAAGGAGAGAATGAGTAGTTCTTTTAAAAAGATTTCTGGGGCCAACACTGTGATATAGACGTTTAAGCCTCTTCGTGCAGTGTTAGCTTCCAATATGGGGGCTGGTTTGGGTCCTGACTGCTCTGCTTCTGATCCAGCTTCATGTGATGCACCTGGGAAGCAGCAGAGGACGGCCCAAAAGCTTGGGCCCCTGCACTCACATGAGAGACAGAGGAATCTCCTGGCTCCTGGCTTCAGCCTGCCCTAGCTCCAGCCACTGTGGCCATTTGGGGAGTGATCCACAGGTGGAGGTCTGTCTGTCTCTCTCTCTCTCTCTCTCTCTCTCTCTCCTTATCTCTCTGTATACCTTTCAAATAAATGAAAAAATCTTTAAATTTTTTCTTTATCCATTTTAAAGGGAGGGATGGTGGTAGGGAGAGAGAGAGAGAGAGAGAGAGAGACAGACAGACAGACAGACAGACAGAATGAATCAAGATGTATCCAGTGGTTCACTCCCCAAATGGTGGCAAAGGTTAGGGCTGGACCAGGCCAAAGCCAGGACCCTGGAATGAGTAGTTCTTTATAAGAACAATTGATTACAGAAGTTAAATTAGTCTTATAAATGAAAGAATATCCTACTTCCTAACATAGAATAATAACCCTGAGAAATTAAGTAGTTCTGTTTTTTGCAAGTGAATTCACTTGAAGTCTAATTTCCTGTAGGCAATAATAACAGTCATGATGACCGCTCTAAGATGACTTTCATTAAATGCTGTCTCTCTTGTTCTTAATCATGACCCAGTGGCTTCAAGATATTCTCAGCAACTAGCTTTTCACTAAAAGCCATGATGATCATAGCCTGAGATCTTACATAAGAAACACAACAACAGAAGTCGGTTATGTAGCCACATACATTTCTAGCTGACTGTTCCTTATAAAATAGTTTTACAAAAACAAAGCTCATCTGTGGCATGTGATATACTATGGCCAAGACACACTTGATCAGAGCTACTGAAAATATCGAGGTATTTCTGCTATACATACAGTAATGTAGGAAACTCTTGATGTTTCCAGTTGTGTGGCCTTTGGCAAAAAAAAAAAAAAAAAAAAAAAAAAACTGGCATAAAGCTGCAAAGAATGATTGCACACATTGTAGACCATCCAACTGATGAGGAACAGGAAAAATTAGAAATGAATAAATACATCAGGGTAAATCTTTTATTACCAAAATTGATCTTTCTCATGCATCTTAAATTGTTTTGATTAAATAAATTAAATGAATCAGAAGATGATTTTAAATCTGCCCACAAAAATTCATAATAGACGTGTAGTGGATTACTTCTGCTATGACATTTCAATTCACTCACCAGAAGACATCTGATTACTCACGAGTGCTTCTATTACATTAGCCTCTTCACTCAAGAGAAAAAGGCTCTATCAGGCCTAATGCATTATGGGCTCCCCCACTCCAGAAAGCTCATCATTACTTTCCACACTGAATTCCATATTTAGATAGTACGACATCGACTTTGGAAATTGTGGTCATACTCATAAGATTGTTTTACATTTTTTTTGCTCTATCAAGGATAACATCTAACATTCTGAAAAAATAGAGTTTGAGTCTTATGGGAGGTGAGGTTATGTAAATTTTCATATCATTCATTTTTTTTAATTTGTATTTATTTTTGTTTTATTTCAAAGGGGGAGACAGATGGAGAGAGATCTTCCATTGACTGGTGCACTCCCCAGATGCCCACAACAGAAAGGGCTGTGCCAGACCAAAGCAAGGGACCAGGAACTCCATCTGGGTCTCCCATGCCAGTAGGAAGGCCCCAAGCAACGAGCCATCTTCTGCTGCCTGGATGTTCACTAGCAGGAGGCTGGACCAGAACCACACATTCTAATATGGGACACAACCATCCCAAGCAGTAACTTTCTCACTGTTCCAAATGCCCACCGCTATCATTTAATTTGGGACATCTCTATTTTCTAGAAAAGTACAATTTTCCTGAAAGATACACGAGCACTTGTGCTCGCTCGCTTTCTCTCTCGATATCAATATTTGTCATTTTTTTCTACAACCAGATTTGAACTGATGGGGAAACAAGTAAAGACAAGACAAACCCTTTCTTTTCCTGTATCCTCAACTGCAGAGATTTTATACTCGAAACAAAATTAAAGCCACTGCCTTGCTCTCTTAACTGCTTTAGTGTTCTGAAGGTACAAAAAATAAATTTCCGTCTCTTGAAAAGGGTCTCGGAAAGCATCGTTCTCGATTTACTCTCTCACAGGTTGTCAATTGGCTGCAGCACTCTACTTGTTTAGAGTTGTGGAGAATAACACTTCAGACTTTTCTCAGAGACTCTCAGGCTATAATTAGGACTCACTATTATTAATATTTGATTTCTAAAAAGACAATTTGATATAAATAGACTCTAGAACTGAATATACATGGACATAAAATCTGGTATGCGACCCATTGGAAGAAATTTAAAGTAAGAGGAAAATGTCCTCTTTCAGTTACTAGAATTATGAGATGCCATCTTGCTCCGAGTGAAGAATCTCTGGTTTACTGGCCATCTTAGCCAGTACAAGAAAGCAAACTCGAAGTCTTCCAACCTTCAGCTTGGAAGAGAGGATGATATTTTGCCATTTGCAGGGTAGGCAGTTCCCTTCCCTTACCTGCAAAGGAATTTCAAGACATTGGCCCAGAGATGTAGTTGATGGCTCAGTTCTTAGGAGGGTTGCCAGGTACCCACACTGAGTACAAACCTGGTGATCCGAACTACAACCCTTTCATCATCATTCAGTAGCTTCCTCTAGGATTATCTGAATGAGGGAAACTCCTTAAGCAAGAAAGCACATAACAGATAATTTACAGTAGCTCTGTGTGGTTCCTTTACAGAAAAGCCCCCACACCTAGTGAAAAACAACAAAAGAAACATCCTTCCAACTTTTTCTTCTGACTGGTATCACATTCTGCCTTTCCCTGAATTCTCTATGTCCGTTTCAGGGATGGATAATTAACCACAGAAACTACAGTTCAGTCAATGGTATTATATATGCATTTACATCTTGAGAAAACACAGATGTGTGTCTTAATAGCAACCAGCATCCATTAGAATATGCATGAAACTAAAGGAAAGGAAAATAAAGTTTGGCATGTTAGATGTTAAGTCAGTGGTTATCATCCCTAGCCACAAACCGGAATTACTTGGGAAAGAAAAATATGTAAAACAAAGAAAAGCAGTTGGTGACTTAATGCCAGTTCCATAATGTGGGTATTGAATTAGGATTCAGTGTTCATTTAATCTCCTGATTTATGGAGCAAAAACTACTGCTCTAGAAGTCAAAAATCTTGGATCAAATCTGCTGTCAGCCATTTCCTGTGTGTATTGCTCCTTTTACCATTCTAGGTATGTCTTTCTTAATCTGAGAATAGAGTATTTGCAAATTACCTATAAATTTTCATCAGGAGTGAAATAATGCATTTATATATAAATGTAGACATTTAAATATTAACATAGAATCCCCTTGCTCTGAAGTTGACAAGAGGATATCCTTACTAGCATGCTGTAGTTCCATAAAGTTATGACACCACAGAAATGGTTAGAATGGTATTACCATCTTATCTGCACTTTTGCATCTGCAGATTCAAACAAGTGGTTTCTGTATCTAGGATCCAGAATCCATGCTTCTTGTTTAGCTGTCTTGGGTCTTCTTCAGTTCAGTCTATCTGAATGTGTCCAAAGTCACTGGCACAACTTTTGGAGTCCTAGACACTTTGATTTGTGTCTTTATTCATGGGTCCCAAGGAGACTCAAAATGGCCTGGGAATTTATGTAAGATTTCCCTGGCCAAATAGAACATGCCTTAGTATTTTTTTTTCTTTCTTTTTTTTTTTTCATGCCTTAGTATTTGACTTATACTTGTTTAGCCTGGAAAGCATGAATACCACATTTATTTTGAAAACTTTCCAATTAATATTTGTTTTCAACACTTCTTATATACATACTGAATATGCATATTTGTACCACAGTAATTCAGTTAAAAATTATTTCCCTTTCACCACATTAAAAACACATATAGTCTTATAGTGAAACTATTTTTAATTTTACTCATGTTATTTCACCAAGAAATTTCATGGGTACTAGAGTTGACAATGCTATCATCATCCCTACCAGTTTAAAAGTTTGTTATTTAGTATAAAAAGTGGTTATGCCTTCATGTCAAAGTCAGGAGTGGGAGCCATGGGTAAAGTTGCCAAGAATGTTTAAAGAAAATGTGTCTGGGGCCACACTGTGGCACAGTAGGTTAAAGCCCTGTACTGCAGTGCCGGCATCCCAGACGGGCACCGGTTCGAGACCCGACTGCTGCATTTCAGATCCAGCTCTGTACTGTGGCCTGGGAAAGCAATAGAAAATGGCCCAAGTCCTTGGACCTCTGTACCCACGGGAGACCCAGAAGAAGCTCCAGGCTCCTGGCTTCCAATTAGCCCAGCTCCAGCTGTTGTGATCATTTGGGGAGTGAACCAGTGGATGGAAGACCTTTTTCTCGGTCTCTACTGCTTTCTGTAACTCTTTCAAATAAATAAAACAAATCTTTAAAAAATATATATAAATAAAATGTGTCTTTGGTGATGGAAGTCCATATGCACTTACTTTATTCACCAAACAAAACATGGATCAAATTAACAAAATAGAGCTGGGAGGCCGGGAGAAGGCCTGGAGAACTTAGTTCCTCATCAAATGACACTTAGTTTCAAAAACACTAGTAATACTCTATTTTCTGGATAGCTTTGTTACACACGTTCAAGGCTGCAATTAGTTTGTGAAATAAGATATTCTGAAGTACCGCACATTTTGGCACTGAGGAGATGATGGCAAGTATGCAATATTGAATATTTTTCAAAGATAACTACAATGAAAAGTGTTATTTTATTTTGTCAAATGCCAAGATCCTACCTTTCATACATTTCTCTGTTTCTGATGGAAGTAAAACAATATCGGCATGACATCTGATTTTTAAGCAAAGATTTCTAACAGAAATACATTGTGGCAACTTTTGAAAACAAAGGTACTAGGATTACTCATTTTTCTGATACTGGTAAGGAACAGTGAGATATCATTAATAATGTGAATTACTATACAACCACATCAGGAAGATAATTCCTGCCATACACATACTGACATACAAATGTTTTATCTTAGGTGATTTACAACTTCATCCTTTTATGAGATTGATCTTTTTCAAAACTCAATTTGGTTTTCAGGCATAGTTTATCGGTTTTTAGTGACCTTGCCTCGTGAGATAGTATCACCTACCATCTTATAAATACGTGCTTTTAAAAGAAGATTTTGCTATAAAGGAACACATTGCATATTACCATTTAATGTGTGACATATTTTGTCATATTAACAATTACACTTTATAACTGAGATTACATGTATCGGGGTACTTCAAAAAGTTAATAGAAGATGGAATTAAAATGTTTATTTTAGCATAAAAACTTTGAAATCTATGCATAATTTTTTCATGATACACATTTTCCATGAACTTTTTAAAGATCATCTTATATGCATAGATTTCAAAATGTTTTTGCACCAAAAATAAACCTTTTAATCTCTTTTTCCATGAACTTTTAAAAGTGTCCCTGAATCATTTGCCTTGCTCAAATAGTTGAATGCTTTAAAAGCTGTACATGAATTTATATTTTAATAAAGTGCATTTCATATGCATTAGAATATTCAGTTAAGAGAAACCATGAGAGGGGCTGGCACTGTGGTATAGCGGGTTAAACTGCAGTCTGCAGCATTCGCATCCCACATGGACGCTGGTTCAAGGCCCAGCTGCTCCACTTTCAATCCAACTCTCTGCTAATGTGCCTGGGAAGTCAGCAGAAAACCGCTCAAGTGCTTGGGCCCTGCAGCCACGTGGGAGACCCAGAAGTTGTTCTCTGGCTTTGGGTCATCCCAGCTCTAACAGCTGTGGCCATCTGGGGAGTGAATCAGTGGATGTAAGCTCTCTCTGTCTCTCTGACTGCATTTCAAATAAATAAAATAAATATTTAAAAATAATAAGAGAAACCACAAGAGATTGAGTTTTTATTCATATAGAAAAATGATAATGCTTTAAAATTTTAACATCTTTTAAAATCCAATACTTACATAAATATGTCATTAGTAACTGAATAAATGAACAATTATTGTAGATTTACTATTTGAGCAAATTTAAAAACTATAACAAAAGCATTTATTTTCAGTCAATATTTAAATGAATCACCTATTTCTCTTATAACTGTGTGAAAGGGAAAAGATGATTTAATTATCTCCTAGGTCTAAAATAGTTCTGTATCTTATGAATTTATTTGTGAGTAAAGAAATTATCTGAAATAAATGCATACTACATACTACCTTCAAAATAAAGAAGGTATAGACATACACGCACACACATTAATCCTTACATAGATATTCAGGTTCATTTTTGTCTGCATGTTATAAAGTTAATTTTATTCTCTATCTGGAGAACTATGAAAAATATAATTAAGGTTTAGTATTTTTTCATAGAGAAGTGTGATAAATTGTCAAAAAAACAGTCACAATAGTGTACTTTTAGCACATGATCAAACTTGTTGCAAAACTTGGAGCGAACATTATCCTTTAGGCCGAGAATACTTTCTTTCATAAACTCCATTTAATTTTGACAATGCCCGTGCGAGCACATGATTTTAATTTAGTGTTTCAGAGTTGAAGAAAAAGGGCAAGCAAACAATATTTCAAGCCCATAGACTCTACCAGCTTTCCTAATATCCCACCTGAGAGCACCTGCCCCGCATGTGTCAGCTTAGAACACTGATGTCTCGCTGTGCACGGCACGTTCCAGGACACAGACACGTAGGCAAGCTGCAGTCCTATCATCTCACTCTCTGCAAAAGCAACCAGGGACCTTCGCTAGGAAATCTAGCAGAGAAAGCTACAGAATGGGGAGCCGAAATCCTTGTCTTGACCCTGTCTTTTGAATGCAATTGCAATGTACAAAAATTATACATTAGCAATGTGATGTTTGTTGTATACTTCAACAGCTACATTTGATGACTGTTCATTTTCCAAATGAGGCAAAGCAAGAGTCAAAATCTCCTTAAAATCAAAGAAAAAGTGTCATCTACTTTTATTGAGCAACTCTTCAAATATAACTGTGCTCCATGAACTTACGATTGAGGACAACCAATAGAGTCCTCAGAGAAGAAATAAACATTACCGCAGGGCTTAAAGAGCTGGGAAAGTGAATTCTTTTAAAGATCAGTTACCATAAAACTCAAAGAGAAATAAATAATGCAATATACGCAACTGTATCTGATCATTTTAGCGTGAAAGACTGCAGACTTACAGACTCACAATTCACCTTTGGATTTCCTCTCTAACACATTATAAACAAACGTATTCCCCTCAAAGCACAATCTGCTAAACACAATACCTAGATAGGCATACTATATTTATCATACTGTTACTCAACTAGAAGAGATCAGATTTTCTACTACAAATAAAGTGAAAATGGTTCTTCCAATTTAAGGTCCATAAAACACTTATTAAAGATAAAAGCAGGTTATTTACCAATATTGGACTTGATGAGACGCAGTATGTGCAACAGAATGAAATAGAAATTTCAGTGATGGAAAATCATCTTCCTTCCTCTGGATTGTATAATAACCTTTTAAATCATGTTTGACACTGGTAAGTTGAGTGAGCTGGCAGCCCGGTGAAGCCCACGTGGTAATATATGTGCTAAACCCTTTCTGGAGCAGTAATCTCATTGCTCACTTCATGTGGCCCACTGGGCCCCCAAGAGACTTACTGGGCTCTGCTCTCTCAAGCTACTGGTTGCTAATGTTCCTTATAATAAGGAAAGCAGAAACGCGCCTTCAGGCAATAGCCACTCGGCTAGAGGTACAACCACCGGCCAACCTTCTGCTGGGCTTTTTTTGTTTTAAACTATTAAAAATGCACATGCGTTACACAAAGGGGATTCTTTGTGCTTTAAAAAAACAACAATGTGACAGCGATATTTACTCTGCTCCAATTGCTAATCTGACAAGCTCCATCTGGTAAGCCGACCCTTTATCTGCTCATCACCCTGAATCTCTTAAGGAAAGTGGACACTGGTGGCATATGTCCATAGCTGGTCCTTATGCTTAATGAGGTAGAATATTTATAGGGTGAAACTTTAAGGACACCTAGGAGACAGGTTCCTTGATGTGGAGAGGGAAAGCTACTCCACTGAAGACAGCTAACCCCGTCTATGTTCTGACAGCCCACCTTTCATCTGGAAAGGAAGCCACCTCTACAACTCCTACAAAGATCAAGTCCAACTTCAGTGTTTCTCAAAACAGTGTCCCCCACAGTGTCCCCAGAGAAACTTCTGCTTATTCCTAGTTCCTAGCACTTGTCCGTATCTAAGAGGGTATTTCAAAATAACTTGTGTAAAAATCAAATTAAAAGATAAGTGTGTTTTGGTGCAAAACACCTTTGAAATTCATGCATGAGTTTTTTCATAATATGCATTTTCCATGAACTTTCTGAGGGTCTTTCATGTTTGTGTGTGCGTGTATTTGAGATATTTAATTGTAAAATAAAGATAGAATATATTTAAGGTGTGTAACACGATGATATGAGATACATGCACACGTGTGTGTGTGTATATATATACATATATAGGTATATATTTAGTAATGTCTACCTCAAATTAATACAACCACCACCATCATCATCTATAAGATGTAGTCAAAGGTTACCTATATTTCAGTAATACGCTGTCCCTATATTTTAATTGCCTTTTTACTCAAATATAAGCATTAGGAAAGAAAGACATAGATTATTTCAGAAATCCACATAGTAGATGTTTTTTAATACTAGTTGCATGAGTAAATATACACATTTTCATTCTGATTTAAACACAGAATATTTACATTTCCATTGGAATAAATGTGACATCAAAAGAATCATATCATCACATATTTAAGTTGATTGGCTATTTTTACCTTCCACAGTTTATCGAAGAGCTTAATTTATCTTGTCCTTTTTCACACATTCAACACCTCATTCAAGGAGTGCCATTTCTGTGCAATCCATATTCAAACATGGGATACAGTGTAACAGTTCAAATTTCTAAAGTAAGTATGATACTGCATAAATAAAATTTGATCCATACTGCTTTGTCGCAACAGAGAAAGAACATGGCACAGAGGTGCTATGGTATGTATATTCTTAGAAACAAATGCGTAGTTTTAGGGAATCAGCAAAGTATCTTTGCATTTGGTAGCTAGCTATAATCCCTCTAGCTATGGAGGGATTATAATTAAAGGTGATTTGCACACTTTAAGGAAAAGAATAGTAGTACAGTTTTCTATTAGAAGCTAATGAGAAAAAAATCTGAGCAGTAAAGATGAAACAGCCCCTTATTCAATTTGTATTTGTATACAACCTGAAGCCAACTTTATCCTATGGGGATTTATAGGCATCTGAGACTTGGTCTATAAATAGGAAATACGTGATGAAATTTCCTTGGCCATTTTCTGGGTCACTTTCTCAATAAAAAGGTCATGGTGAGCTGCTGTTGCTGCCCTCCAAGTATATGTTTCTGCTATATTCAAGTATTCATCTTTCTCTTTATCATTTAGACAATGTTTAATATAGTTTCCAAAGGAAACTTGCAATTAACCAATAGAGTACCTGGAATGTAGTCTATTAGAGTGAAATAGACATTTTAAGACTTAATGATTGTTTACAGCCCTTGTCTCTTCCATTGAAGAACAGTGTGTGTGTGTGTGTGTGTGTGTGTGTGTGTGTTTTGTTCATACTATTTGGTGAACTCTTTTACTTAGTGTAGGGTAACTATATGATCATTAAGTAAACTGAAAATAGATCTTTGCAAAACTTAAGAGTGGGAACAAGAGAGGGAGGAGGAGTAAGGGTTGGCAGGTGGGCAGGTGGCGGGGAGCGGGGAGTGTCACAATGTTCCTAAATCTGTATATATGAAATACATGAAACTTGTATAACTTAAATAACATTTTTTAAAAGTTTATTTTAAAATCTTTTATAATAATAACTGAGCTAGAATATGGCAGAGGACAGATTCGGAAATTTGCATTATCATCTAGATTTGGTATCCATGTCAAGACAACAGTTAAGTATTCTAGTCCAAAAATACACATTAAATATTTAGAGATAAACATAAATTTTATTTGCATAGCTAGTATAGCCCACAGTTACTCAGGGATGATTTGATAATGAAAGCCTAATGTTTGCGGCAAGTTATATGCTACAATAAGGCGTGCTTATGAGCCCTAAGTCCCATACCAGTATGCCTGGGATGGAGTCCCATTTCCACGTCCAATCCAGTTTTCAGCCAATGGTCACGAGAAGGCAGATGATGATGACCCAAGTACTTGGGTTCCTACCACCCATGTGGGAGACCTGGATGGAGATTCTGGCTCCTGACTTGGGCCAGGCCCAGCCCAGCCTATTGTGGGCCTTTGGGGAGTGAACCAAAAAGTGGAAGACTTGACTCTCTGTCAGTCCACATTTGAAATCAATAAACACATCAAACTTTTTAAAAAAGAAAGCATAATGCTTATGTAGATAGAATGGAAGAGAATAAGGCTTTAGTTGGAAGAACTACAGTAAAACCTACATTAAGTGCTCATTCTGAACAGGCATTGTTCTAAATAATTTACATGTATCAGTTCCATAAAACTTTACAACAACCTTAGAGGTAGGTATTGTTATTATCCTAGCTCTATTAATGAGAAATTGGAGACTCAGAGAGGTCAAGTAACTTACCTGTTCACACACAGCAAGTATTTTACAAAATTGAGTAGTTTCGCTCCAGGGTCATATAGTTAGCTACCAAATTAGCTGTTTCTCTAGCAAAAGGGTTATAATTTGAAGGCTGGCTTGTAAACTAAAAGGAGGGCATCATTTTAGTTATCAGTAAGGGGAAAAGGAGGATTAAACAGTTTTTATTTTACTAGAGTGTTTATGCTCTTAGTTTGCAAATGAATGGCACATAAATCTGATTTTTTTATTTATGTAGAAAATTAGGTACCTATAACTATGAACATGATACGAACTCATTAAATATTTGACAAATGAATGAGTTAATATGTGAGTGCACACGTGGATCCTATATAAAATATTTATATTATTATATCAGTTTCAGAACAATCCTGGAGGTCTTCCCAAAGCTCATGCAAAATGTGTATTACAAGAAAATTATGCATGGATTTCAAAATCTTTTTTTGGTTAAAATACACTTATCTTTGAATTCCATTCATTGAATTTTGCGAGCCTTGCCTACATGCACACGCAATCACAGAAGTCGGATTGGCAGGCTGCAGGCAGGTGGGGGAAGCCACCGCCAAGTATTGTTTCAGAAACTTCAATTTGCCAGTGTAACTGATTATATCACCAGCACTGGTGGAACTTAGTTCAACACTAGTCTTTCAATCTCTATCAATAATCATCCTGTAGTAATAATTATGTTTGAAGATTTAACTCATTAAAAATATTATAAAATAAGAATCAAATCTTTTTTTAAAGACTTTCACTGTTTTAAAGTACTTACATGTAATTTTAAAAGGAAGGAGGAGGGAGGGTGGGAGGATGGGTGGGAGGGAGGGAAGTTGTGAAGTATCCCTATGCTCCTAAATCTGGGTACATGAAACACATGAACTTTGTTCACCTCATATAAATAAAAAGAACATAAATAAACAATGAGGATATTTGAAAATGCATCTAGTATTACAACTTAGGTTTGAAGTAGGTCTCCCAATTCCTTTATTTTAGCCAAACTGCAGGACCAAAACCTCTCCAATAGCAATTCTGGAAATTAAAATTTTTTATTTATGTAAGGCAAACAGCTCTCACGTATTTTGCATGCAGATTTAAGAGCATGGTATTTCCCATGCTATCCTCTGTCCTGGTCATGCTCCCATCCTCCTTCCTTCCTCCATTCTTATTTTGTAATTCTCACATTGACATACTTTCCATTTATATAAAAAGTAAGGAATATCATCTAAGTGGGAAAATGACTAGGCTTAATATACCACAATTTCCTCTTCCTCTTATCAATTTTCCCACTTCAACCCAATTGTATCGATATTTTTGTAGCATAACAGAAAAAAAAAAAACCCACTAAGAATTCCAAAAGTCACCTCTTCAAATTTAGAAAAAAGGAACAGTTGGGTAGGGCTACTGCCATTTATGCTCCCTACATCGAACTAAATTCAGCTAAAAGGAATAACACACTTTTGGTCTCTAAATGGCCCTCCAAAGCCTGAATCTTAATATACTATCGATTATTTTCAATTCCAAGTGGCTACTCTTCAGACAAAATCAACTCTCTATATCTTTCTTAGAAAATTTTTGGAATGTATAAAGCAGCATAGCCAATGATAAAATCCTAGGCACAGTCTGTGTTTGAATAAGAGAAATAACAAAAATTTGGTTCCCTTAGTGCATAACTTAATCATGTATCAATTTCATTTTTAATTGACACATACAATTATACAGATTTCTGGGGTGTTTTATAATCTTTATCTTCAACCTTTAGAAAATCATTTTGCATACTTGAGTTGCTAAGAGTGATAATTTAATGGCCCTTTGTCTTCCCTGCTTATGGTTTGTATGGCTCTAATACTCAAAGCTCTAACTTGGAAAATTTGTTGGAATATTATGCAATTCATGCTGAGAATTTTCCTCCATCTGTGTCACAGCCCTCAGCATTTCCTCGCCATTCTTCACCCAGAAGGTTTCATTTCCCTATCACTGAATCTTTTGATGGTTCTAATGCCATTCATTATTTGGATGAGGGGGCTGTGCTGAATATCCCACCAGCTTAATGCCCTGTCTCCTTAGGCGGCCCGTTCATTCACAAACTCATTCATCTGCTGCCTGGTTTTCAACATTCTTGGCACTGATCCAGATCTTCTTCTCCCCCTTTCGGACTTCTTTAAATGTGTCTCCTCACGTCAATGGGCCTCCTATCCCAGACATGGTCTTTCTCCTCTCTACCCATTTTCAAGGCCTGCTTCCTTCCCTTTCTATCCCGTACAAACTGCCTTTACTTCTTTGGTGTGCCAGTTCCTTTGTCTTGCCTTAAATGTACAGACTCGGCGTGTTAACTTCAGTCTAGACATGCAGAAGTATTGTGTGGACTTGACACAATTGTGGGAAAACCATCAAAACCAAGGGATAGAAGTACAGATGTTTAAAGTTAGATCCTAGATGACAGACTACTGAAAAGGCACCGTGGGGAATGTGACACAGACCATGGCAAACTTCCAGAGGCGGCAAGGATTCTGTCACCTCATCATCCAACTTTCTGGAGGCTGTTTCTTTTAAGAGCATGGAAAAGACTCATCTCTATTCTGTGAACAAAGTACACTTGGGCAGTCAGGGTTTTCATTTTCGCGTCCCCTCATTTGCAAAAACCAAGGGATTTAAGTTTAGTACTAAGATCAGTGTGCCCACATTTAATGAACTCAAGAGATAAATCCAGTAGATCAGCAGCTTTTAACTTAGGGAAAACATTAGAACCAAGAAGGAAACCGCAGGGCTAACACTCTAAATTGACCGATTTGGGGCTGGGCATCAATATTTGGGAAGATTTCCCTAGGAGACTGCCATGTGCAGCTGAATTTGAAAGCCCCATGATGTGCAGTCCAGTTCAGATCCACCTTCGGTGGCTGGGAGATCAGAAGAGTTGGCAGTTGATCTGATGGCTTTTTAAGAACTATCTTGATTTTTATACATTTTCCAATTTTGCAATAACTTCCAACTTGGAAAAAGAAGAGAAAGGCTTTTGGCTTATCCAGGGATCATTTGATCTCCAAAAACACCTGTTGATTTAAAGGCACATAGATGTCAACCCAACAAAACATGACATCTTCAAAAAAAAGTTCATGGAAACTTAGCATTATTTAAAAAACTACTTGTGGAATTCAAAAATTGCACCCCAAAAAGGTTATCTTTAGATTCTATTCTCACCACTGTGTTTTAGATGAAGCCTCATATATGCAGAAAGCAAAATCAACACGCCCCATGTTCTTCATGGGAAACACAGAGGTGGGAAGGTAACTTGAAGATCTGAATGGCTGCCTTTAACACTCAGCAAAATTCCCAATCTGTATCATGGCCGCCGCGGCCTCTCTCACAGTCCCTCTGCCTCAAGCTGCACTTGCCTCCCTCCAGCCCTCTCGTCTTTGCCTTGCAGGTCTGGCAACTGGCCTTTCAGCCTTCCAAGGATTTTGACCACACTTCGTCTTCCCACAAGACCAGGCCCACCTGACTCAAACTTCACTGCCCAATGGTATTTCTTCTTTTGACAAATGTCTATCAGATCCTTCATCTATTCCTTAATTGGATAACTGGTTTCTTTGTTATTGTTGCTGACGATTTTTTTTTTTTTAGTTTCTTATATATTTGGATATTCAGATAAATAGTTTGCAAATATTTCCTTCTATTCTGCCACTGGTCTCTACTCTGTTGACTGTTTCCTGTGAAGAAGCTTCTTAGCTTGGAACTTGAAAATACACACACACACACACACACACACACAGAGTCACTCTGAACTTAGAACAACCAGAGGCTGGGAAGAGTGGGGGAGGGGCTTGAGGGAGCTCAAGAAAACAGGCACCAAAGCAGAGTCACAAGATACCACAACACAGTGAGGTGACTACAGACCACAATAATAATATATAATATCCTATACAAACAACTGGAGCAGGTGAGCTGGTAGGCTCCAAAGCGGGGGGAGGGGAAGAAAGTCGAAAGATTTTAGTTTTCTACTAGTTTGATTAGTTTATTCCACACATGTGTGTAAATATTGGGCCATCCCATAATTATTATGTGACAATCATAAATTAAATGGAAAAAAAAAAACAATACAGCACATTAAACTCATCTGAGGATATCCCAAGGCTCTCAAGGCCCAGGACACACAGTGAGCAATTATATCTGGTTTTCTAGTGCTAAAACCCAGGCATTAGTAAGGAGAATACATAACAAAAATGTCAGACACACAAAAACAACTCCTTAGGGGTTTCCCCTATACAGCAATGCATGTAACCTGGGGTTCTAACAGCTTCATCCGTCTTTTTACCTCTGATGCTACTTTGTGTGTCTGCTCAGTTCCAACTTTCCAAAGCAAATCTTCCTCAATGCACAATCTGGCTAAAACCTCTACTAATGATCTCACAGCACCAAGCACATTACCTCATTTCATAGTGTTGATTTTACATGTTGGTTTCAACCTAACCTACTAGGACAATTCATGAGGACACTGATTGTATCGGATTTTGCCAAGCATGGTATTTCCCAGTCTCACTCATAACAAAACCAAACAAACAGAAACAGAAGTCACCAACGTCCAGCCTCTTATATTCCTAACATGTAAGACCTGATAAATTAGCCTGTCAATACAAAGGCCCATAAATATATTGGTAATTTGGCATCTGATATTAACGATCATTTTACTAGATCTGGTTGAACTGGCAAAATGATATTCATCATGATAATATAATACAGTGTTATTACACTTATGGATTCTGGACTCAAGGCACAATCATTTGTATGCACACACTTGAATAGTCTCTAGTCTCCTTTATTCTCTCCCCGGTGCAAACGAAAGCAATGCTCTCATTGTAGATGCTCTATAACACATTCTGTTAATGCAGTTGTTCAGGCAAAGTGTGATTACATTTTTTTGTTTGGGTGTATTTTATTTAAAAAATCTGCCATGTTGAAAATTTTCTCAGCTGTTGGTTCCCAGAGGGTGTCAGACCTGTGGGCTGTCACATGTTCAACTAAGGAAAACAGCACAATAGGCATGTTAATTAGTATTGCATAAGCACAGCCATAATGAAGTCTAATTGCTTTGCAAAAGCAGTTCCTATAAGACACAAAACCCACACCAGTCTACCTCCCATGTATATGTCCAGGAAAACAAAGTCAGAAAAGCAGAGATTTTTACCCCCAAACTTGTATGCTTTTATGGGTGCTTATCTTAGCATGCAAAATACTATACAGAGATGTGTTTGCCAGTCAAATCTTTTTGCCCTACCCTAATATTTCCCTATGTGGATTCTCCTTGACCCATTACCATTGTCCTTTCCATACACATTTTTACTACCAACGGTTCCTCTGATTCTTGCCATGTACAGTAGCTCTCGCAATTTCTAAAAACAATTTCATGCTCGGTCAGTTTGGCAGTCTGTATTTGATCCTCGTGTAAAAAGAAAAAGAATGAAATTCATCACTACACACAAAAACTACCATGTTCCTAAACAAACCCAAGACTTCAATGGGAAACCTCAGAATTTTTCAGGAACCTAAATTACTGTACACTGAGATATCCACTTTTAATCAAATTTGGAGTGATTCAATGAGGTTCTAATAGCAAACGCCAATTTTCTTCCTAATATTGTTACTGAACCTAAAGGAAAAAAAATAAAGTCTGTAGGCAGTTATTTTTCCAATTTCACTCATGCTTATGTTCATTTAATTCAAACTTTTCCAGGAACAATGATGGTCAATTATCTTAAATTATACTCCAGGGAGAGGCCTTCTGAACGTGTGGATTCCAGTCTGCAAAGGGAAAAATAAGACATCAAAGCACCTCAGTGGTCTGCACTGCAGCCATTCTCTACAATGGCCTCTGAAGGAATCCTGGAAACAGAATCTGTGAGCAACTCCTCTCAAATAACCAGAAACCTAGCAAAACCCATCTCCTGCTTACATAGCCATTTGCTCAGTGTGTCTGTAAATTTTATTTTCACAGAATGAACAATTTGGATTCTGACAGCATAAAAATGTGAAAGAAATAACATGTGCTTCAAGACTTGAGGAAGGAAAATAAATTCAGACATATCTGGGGATGGTATGTTTCACAGATAATTCCAGTTTTTTTTCAATCAAAAAGTATCATATGTATCATAACAGCCTTTTGAATAAAATAATAAAAACTATCAGTCTGAATAAATGATTCCTTCAAATGGATTCAGAAATCAGTAAGGTTCAAATAATAACTACTGTTCAATAATTTGAAACCACATGGTAATTCCACTGTAGAAGATCTTTTGGAAGCCGAGTCTCTAATGTGAACATGTGTGTACACATTGCCATGTGTGTGTGCACATGAACACACACAAGTGCATGTGTGCTAGTGTGCATGTAGCATCTTAAATTCTCATGGGGTTATTTCAAGAGGAGAAGGGATTGCATGATGGATCAATTCCATCAAACAATGGCTTATGAACTCCAGATGTAATGCTTTTGCACTGTGTCTAATAAGCACAGGGATTTGTCAAAGAGACCCTTCTTTTCTAAGAGCCCAAATGAATGGCAACCTCTATTTTTAATCTGTTTAGAATTCCAAGTTGTCTTTCACTTGTACAAAGAAATCAAGAGTGAAACCATTTGCACTTAACATCTTAGCAGCATATTACCCAACATCTGGCATAGTCCAAAGTTCTGGACCATAACTTATATAAACTCATGGCTAGAATGCAACAAACAAATAGGAAGAAGTAGGTATGCTTCACATATTTTAAGTGCAGGCGTCAAGAAGAATAGACTAAATATTTATCAATACACTTATGTGATGAAAAAAGGAAAGGCATACGGACAAAGCGGAAGACAGTTCCAGGATCATCTAATATATAAACATGGTTTTGTTTATTCTACGCCTTCTCAAGGTTGCAAAAGTGATTATCACAAGAGGTTACACGGGAGAAGTGAACAAGGCAATTTCATAATATTTGCATAGTTATTCAGTTCAAAATACGTTATTCCATAATTTCATGTTTCAATGCTTCCATAACTTCTTTGGATATTTTTAATTTAACAACATGAAAAATGTTCAAGAAATGGGTTTCATTACAGGAAAGAAAAAAACAAAAAATAAAGCCTACAGCCAGCTACCATTTTTGTAAGTAATATGTATGTGCACAGATTATTCAAAGGTATTAATGCAAGTTTCCATAAGAAAAGTAGCAACATTTGTCACTTCTGAGAAAGGAAAGGTTAAAATGATATCAGAGATGTGATTTTCTCTTCATCGTTTTTATACATTTTGTATTATGTTTAAAGAACTAAATAAAATTTAGTTTAAAAAATATATTTGTTTCTATAAACCTACCTCTCCAAGGCTTTTTTTTTTTTTTGCCTTGTCTTCCTTGAACATGCATATAGTTTGGGAAAATGAGGGATACATATATTAAATCTGAACAAATCATTGGAAAATAGCATAAGTGTATGATAAAGAGGGAATGAGATCTACAAGTCTCATGAAAGCCATACTGTCTTAAAGTAATTAGGAAAATGTTTCAGTTGAAGGTGTAGATCATAGGACTCATGTAATGAAAGAAAAAGATCAGTTCTTTCAAAAGTCGTATTTTCAATACAGACCAAAACAGAGTTCCATTTTATTATAGGGCCGTGTGTGTGTGTGTGTGTGTGTGTGTGTGTTGGTGGATTTTCTGGAACTGGAGAGAGATGTGGGTGGAAGTGCTAGAATGAGGTGAACAGATCAGATGGTAGTTTTTTTTTTTTTTTAATGATATTGTAAGCAGGGTAGGTGGCTGCATTTATTTCTTTTTCTTGTTCTCTCTCTTTCTTCTTGTTCTTTCCTTGTTCTTGTAATCTACTTAGATGCATGAATGGATGCACCCATGGTGGGGTGCACAATGCTAAATGTGAGTCGCTGAACTTACACAAAATGAACACATCTGTATAACCTATTCGATGATGAAGATCCACAATATCCCCAGTCTGCTAGCGTCACTATCAATACCCTATCCTCTCCCCCTCCACACACACAGAAACACATCCTACAAGTAACCAACACTCCTTTCCGTCATCTTTCTGACTGTGGAAATTCGGGAAGAGCGAAGCACACGGGGGTGCTCTTGGAATCTGGCTTCTTTCACTCATTATGTCTGAAGCTTTCGTCTATGTTGATGTGGGTGGCAATATTTGACCAAAAGGCATAATCTCGAGCCACCCTGGCTACACAATTGTGCATATCCATCAACCCAAAGTCTAAAGTGTGGACCCAAGGTAAGGCAATTGATTAGCATTAAAACCTTTGACTTGTGTTACACTTCACCATTTACTCTGCTTCAGATGCAGACTTTTTATTTCATTGGTGCTGCACAATCTGCAGGCTGTTTGGAGAACTTATTATTTTCTTATAATTTTACAGCTAAAGAAGAGGGTGCTACAGCATGACTGGCTGGAGGTCTTATTCCAGCAGAAAGAGGGTAAATCATCACACACCCTGAGGGCTTTTACCTCCCAAGTACATGTTCATAATATAAAACCATACTATCTACATTATTTGAATAGGGAGCGAGTGCAGAATAAGCAAGGTAATTTAAAATATTTCTCAGTCTCCTTGACTCAGAATTTTCCTCAGAAAATGATACTGATGTTGAGAAACACTGACTGTACCCATTGTTGGCCAGGCCTTCTCCCAAAGGCTTATATTATCTCATCTAATCATTGTTATAGGGCACCATCATTATCCTTCTTACGTTTGATGATCATGGCACCAAAGAGAGGTGCATCATTACTCCAGCATATATGGGCCGACACCACCACTATCCCGATTTTACACATGAAGAAACGAATGCTCAGAAACCAATATCCAAGCTCACACAGTATGCTTGCACATCAAGGATAGCAAGCTCTTGTAAAGAGCCGTAAGCCATACACAGTTGTAACGACTCAGCTCTACCAAAGTGGTACAAAAGCAGCCAAAAGACAGTAAGTAAGTGAATGGGCTTGAGTGTGTTAAACTAAAACCTTTTTTCAAAAAATAAACAAACACGAAAATGGTGGGGGTGGACAAGTCAGATTCAGTTTCCTGGCTGCAGATTTCTGACTCTTGGTAAATCAGTGTTTCTAGGATGCTTGAAAAATATCTAACGTAAATTCCAAGAAAAACTTAATTTATGGGTGAAGCCACAGAAACACCTGCAGGACATAAAAATGAAAATATGTTGCCAAAGGGAAGCATGATATATCTGCACCCAAAAGCATTTAGGTTTGTTCTGTTCCATTTTTACTAGCTATTCCACAATGGATGACTTGGACCTAACAATGCAAGAGCTTGAGTCAGAATCAGAGTGAAAATGGTTTCCTTAACATAAGTTAAACTTAACCCTTTTTTTTTAAATGTAGTTCATTTCTGAAACAGTCATTATTCAAGGGTTTCATAATCAGAGAATTGTGAAAACAATTAAGTTGGGCAAAGGCTGGATTTCATTGACCTAGGAGTTACTAAACCAGTCATATATGTGCACATATAAACACAGCAAAATTAAAATACATGAATATATTGTCATCTATAAATTTAAATTTGTAAATTTGCTCATTTTTAAAGAGTAGTTGATGTATATATTTTTATTTTAAAATAAAAATATGCCTTTATTCATATTTTTAAAATTCTCCACTAATCAAAGCTCTCTGTTCTTTGCAAATTGTATGCATTGCTTATCCTTGCCTTAGAATCCAGTTTATTTTTAAAATAAACATTCTCAAATCTTTGATACCGTATTCAGCAATCCATCTGCTCCAATGTAAATTCTTTCAAGTGCAGGTGGCCTGTAACATTGTGTGAGAGCAATTAATGAACTTTGAATCTCTTTTGCTCTTTCACGCTCTGCTGAATGGTGAAAAGGGGTTATCATCTTTAATTCTCAGCTTAACAGTATTCACAATTAGATATTTTCATGCGTTTTCATTTCCCTTTTAGATACATATATTATACATGTTTTTCTGGTTGGTCTATATGCAGACCAAAAAAACCTCATCAATGATTTAAATGATGGATAAAAGTATTAAGATTGGTAGATACTGTGTTAATAATGCCTTAAACTTTGAGGGATAGGGAAGAAAGGTTGGATCCTGGGCAGGAAGGAGAGTACCGTGGGAAGTACTTCTGTGTTCCTAAATATGTATATAGGAAATACATGAAATTCATACAACTTAAGTCAAATATTAAAAAAAACTATAAGGAACACATTTCAATCTTCATAACTGTTACTTAAATACTCAAGTTTAAAACAGCAAGTGAAACTTTTTTTAAAAAGCAGGAGGCTTTTTCCTAACTATCAAATGTTTAGTGGAAAAATGCCAAATAGTTAGATATTTATAATGTTATTTCATATATAAAATTGCCCTTAATATATTGGTAAAGCATTCAATGTGCTTAAATTATAATTTCAAATTGTAAATTAGTTGATGAGACTTCAAATTTTTCTTATTACCATATTATGATTTGAGGCCAATAATGACTTAAGATCAAGGTATGTTTATAATAAGGATATCAAAATTCTTTTAGTTTATGAGTTTTTCAGGTATATATACTTATAGTATAAGCATATATAATCCATTTATTTGATAAATAAACATATTTTATAGTATATAAATGGCCTTTAATACAAATCTTTCACTTCTGCTTTGCAAGGAGCAATCTGTCCTCATTACATCTATTATATCTATTTTATATTTATATTAATAACTATGGAAACATGGTAAATGTTGAAAAATAGAATAAAATCTCTAAAGTGGCCTATAGAATCATAGTCTTGCCATTTTGGTCACTTAGTCAAACTTCATCTATATAGTTAGAAGTCATTCAATGGCCATATTGTAGTCCACAAACCCTTGTAAGTTATAAAAATAATTATACTTTCATGCAATCATTCAGTTATTTAAAAAAAATAAATTTAGTCCTAAAGAGAGGAAAAACACACGGGAAATACTAAACTGAAACCACTAAACTGAAAGAGCTTTATAAAATACAAATCACACTTGTTTTACACTTAGCAAAATAAAAACTTAATATAAAGACTGAGGAAATTGGTTGCTTAACTGTAAACTTGTTATATTGAGGTCAGAAAAAAGATTACACTAAAACTATCTATAATGAAATCTTTGTCCTTTTGTTCTTGTGCAAACATCATTTTTTTAACAAGTCAAAGTCTGTCATGTTACCAAAGAACAGGAGATCAGGAATTTTTCAACAAGTAAAACTAAACAGCAAATCTAATCTGTACAACTCAGGCCACAGAGTGTAACTCTGGGACTTAATCACTGTATGTTGAGATGATGTTTGTAGGAAAATGAACATTTGCAAGTGTGTATCTTCAACCATCAAATGACTGCTTTTTCTAGTAGGTTGGAAAGGGTAAGTATGGCCCATAAGGCTTTTCTGACACCTAGTAATGAAGCTAGATTTATGTCTCATTTCATTTCTTAGCGATATTTACTATCTTATGCTCTTGAATATTCTGTCCCCTAAACTCCTAAGCCTGAAATACTTCCCATCAACCATGCTCCACTCTGTCTACAAGAGTTCACATGTCACTTGCCTAGTCCTTGAAGCTAATAACAGGTACACCCTCATTTTTATTCTTACTCCGCTTTCCTAATGTATATATTAATGCTTTGAGTTGCTGGTACTCAAATGAGTGCCTGGGACAAAGTAGATTGTTAATAACATAAAAAAATAAGAAGTAACATTGAAAAGAAGATGAACTACCTCAAAGATGAACTTTGAAAGCAAAGTTAAGTACTAGTGTCTAAGAACCACAACCAGATTATGAAGAAATGGAAAAAAAATTAAAATAGCTGAACTCATAGGGTTAGCAAGGGCTTCATGAGACTTGAAAAATCATCTTATTTTCTAATATAGGATTGCGATTATACCAGTGTGTAAAATGAAATTCCATTCATTTGCTGGGGGGAATTATAGGTTGAGGACTGCTTTCAGTTGCAAGACGGGGCAAGAATTAAATGTTTATTGGAAAAGAGTGTGCATCTTCTCATAGGCTAAGTCAAGCCAACTCTTATGTACTTAGCTACTTACTGGCTATCATGGAATTAACCAAGCTAATAGAAGACATGATTTTTCTCCTCTAGCTGGAAAGACAAAACATTACATATATATCAGCTACATATTTAAATTAGTTATACCTTTCTACATAATCATTTTTTTGGCAGAGAACATCAAATAAATCAACTATAAATAATGTAAGAGTTTAGCAATGGAAAATATCATGTGGCCAAAGCAGACTAGGTAAGAGATACTGGCACCACAATGATTCATTTAAATATTTGGGCAGGGGGAGAGAATAATCAATGAATTTATGGGAAGAAATCTTATATATAAATCAGATGATAATGGAGAATGTGAAGAGTAGTGAAAGACATGATTTGTACTGAGGAACAGACCTCAAAGCTAAAGGTTTGGGATCATATGTGATAATTAATCAAGAATTAGATTTCCTTAAAAAAAAGAGCAGTATGACATATGTAAATAATGGTGGTCAGCGCCACGGCTCACTAGGCTAATCCTCCGCCTTGCGACACTGGCACACTGGGTTCTAGTCCCGGTCGGGGCGCCGGATTCTGTCCCGGTTGCCCCTCTTCCAGGCCAGCTCTCTGCTGTGGCCAGGGAGTGCAGTGGAGGATGGCCCAGGTGCTTGGGCCCTGCACCCCATGGGAGACCAGGATAAGTACCTGGCTCCTGCCATCAGATCAGCGCGGTGTGCCAGCCGCAGTGTGCTGGCCGCGGCGGCCATTGGAGGGTGAACCAATGGTAAAGGAAGACCTTTCTCTCTGCTTTCTCTCTGTCTCTCTCTCTCACTGTCCACTCTGCCTGTCAAAAAAAAAAAAAAAAAGTAAATAATGGTTAAGAAATTATCCTCTACACTGAAGCAAATATGTAAGATAAATGTTATCATCAGATAATTCTGTCTACTTTCCATTAATAATCATGTCTGTGTGTGCAGGTGTGTGAGAGACCAAAATCTAAACAACTCCCAATAGTACAATTTAATATAAAAGTAAATTAAGCCACAATTATAACATTCTAACAGGAAAGAGCAGTACCAAATTTTTTTAGAAACATTTTATGCATATTCTAAATTTTGTGTTGTTAATACTTGAGAAGATACCATATTGAAAACTGTAGAAGACTACATGCTATTACGTGTACATAAAGATTTAATGTATAATTTTAGTCATCTAACTTAAAAAAAAAAACAAACTCCCCAAAACAGAAAGAGCCCGATCTGGACCAGTCCATTAAGGTTTCAAATACTTGCATGTTCAAAGATGCATATGCATGAATTCTGAAATAATCATTATGAACACACCCCACAAGTTAAGCAGAATTTTCTACTATGCAAATTCAAAATGTCTTTTTCAAATGCTAATTTGTTAATTACAAACTTTTTCTCAAGCTTAACTAAACTCATAGACCTCATTGTGAGCCATTTGCATAATATGTTCCCAGTACAAGCAAAGCCATCATTAAGTGACTGAGAATTTTCAAATGTAAAGATACATTTTTTTAAACTGAAAAGAATTAAGTTCATGGTGATGGGCAATTATACTTACAATACATATAAGGTTCTGAAAATCTAAGCATTTAAAATAAGAAACAGTACACTCATTTTATGTTGTCATCCTTATTTACGTGCATAAGGCATTTTCAGCTTCCATAGAGGAATATTTAATTATCCTTAACACATCTCACACCAACAAATAATCAACAGCCTCATGAACAAAATATTGGAGTCTAGAGTCTAAGGATATAATTACCATCCCTGAACCTTTGTCTCCTCTTCAGTAAGATAAAAGTGCTACTGTGTGAAGGTGATGGTGATTTAGTAAGTGGTTAACTACTGCCAGCTGTATTCATGATTATGTGATAGCTGTTAATTTCAAAATAACGAAGTTCTGAGACTAAGTCACGTTTCTTGTTTGATTTTTCCAGTCCTGATGCTGTTTTGTTTTTGTACTGATTGCTAACATCTCCACAACTGGAAAGGTAGAAACGCATCACAAAAAAAGTAAATCACAAAGTAATTAACTCTTACTTTTATAATCTCCAATATAACCATGAATAAAAGTAGCCATTCAAGTCAGTTCTCAAAATGCAGTTTAGGGTCAGCCATGCGGCCTCTCAGTTAAGACACTCATATCCCAGATTTGTGTACCTGGGTTCAAGTCCCAGCTCCACTCCCAGATTCCCGGCTGTGGCTGGTATTTGAGGAGTGAACCAGCAGACAGGAGCTTTCTCTCTCAAATAATAATAAATCAATACATTGTCAAGTGTAGCCTGGACATTATTTTATTTACACACAAAATAGGTATAAATACCTATAGGTAGATAAAATTAGAAAATCTCTGTAAAGTTCATAGTGCCGTACCTGTGTTCTAGTAACCACTTAATATATATGTATAAAATTGGTAATTTCTAACCAATCATGTGTCAACATCTTTCATACATTCATAAAATTAAGATTTGTAGCTTTGGGCTATATTTGTTTTCTAATAAAACTAGAATATAACACCTAGAATATAACACCTGCATAAGCATCTATTTAAATTACTTGAGTAATATGAGTGTATTGGGCAGGCTAGAGCCCAGGTTCAATACAGAATACTCAAATTATCATAAACAGTGCAAGTTGAGGGGAGCTACTGAAGTTGAAAAAGAAAGGCAACCTTAGACTTTTGGCATGGCTTCTCAAATAGATTTACTTGGCCTTTCATTCACAGAACAAGTATGAGCTCTATGTATGTTAATTATAAGAACTGCAAGACAGTTCTCTATGTAAAGGGAAGGGGTGTATTCTCTTTTTTTCCATCTTCCATGCTTTTTCTAAAGTGGACAAAGAAGACAGCACTCTTTTCCTTTATGTAACTATTAAGGCTTTTCCAGGTGGAGATCAGGAGAGGAAGCACAGAGTAGCCAAACAAGCCCAATGCACGAGAATCTGCCCTATGTACAGCTGACATCCTGATATATCTCAGCCATCATTCTCAAGGGAGAAGAGTAGAGTCACTGCCAACTTCAAGCAGGCAAAAACAGACATGGGAAAGGAGAGGCAAAAGTCAGCTCTCATTCCTTTGTAATCATAGCCTCTACTCTAACATCAATGGCTCTACTCCCAATCTGTGTGTATTGATGGTCCTCTCCCACACTTAATGTTGTATGATTATTTACAATTTCTCCACAGACAAACCCCTCTACCTGCAAAAGCCGACCCCCCTCCCCCATTTCCTCTCCTCTATGAAATCCTCTCATTACCTGGTTATTGCCACTCTTAGGATCATTGGTTGCTATTCTCACACTGTCATTTATACTACAGTGTCTGTTCAAGTGTTTACAGGAGTTGATAATGGAACAAACTAAGACCTTCAGCAACCCGGCATGCTGCTACAGGGATATACTGGACTCCCCACCCAGGAGAGAGCAGCTTGAGACAACGCCCCACGCCAGCAAAGAGTACCTCATCGCCCCATGTCAGCAGGAAGTAGCTCTAAAGACAGATAATCATCCCTCTACCCCTCCTGGACTTTTGGGACTACTGTAACCCCGTACAACTCCTGCTTCATAAAAAACAAAAGGGGGAATGTTAGTAAAATGGCACAGCCTTATCTATGGCGAGATCTACACCCTGACATCATCCTAGGCTCTAGCCCCCGCTGTCAATGATGGAGGACAGGTGGCCAGATGGCCCAACCACTGGTGTCAGCTCTACCCCCATCCTAATGGGATTTGCTGCTCCTACTTCCCTCTCTTCCCCCTTGCAAAGTTTTAAAAGAACCGATGTTCCTGAGCACGTGGTTCTCTTTCTCTTTCTCTCCGTCTCCTGACCTGTGTCTCTGTCTCTCTCTTACACTCTCTTACTCCCTCTTTTTCCTTCTTTGCCCCATCCCTCCAGTCTATCGGGTTTCCCCCAATAAACTCTTTCCCTTAAAAAAAAAAAAGTCAGCTCTCTTGTCGCTCCCCCTCTTCGTGGAGGAACGACACTAAACCCTGCCTAGGCTTCATATCCGAGTCACGGCACCATTATGTCGCTCCCCCTCTTCGTGGAGGAACGACACAGGACCCTGCGCTGTTCTTTTGTCTGCTTGGCCCTTCCCGGGTTTGCTGCTGGTTCTTCCCGGGTTGGCTGCCGTCCCTCCACCTCCGTGGAGGGGCGGGCCCCCTGCCACCTTCCCCACTTCCGCAGGGGAGCGGCACACCGCTGGCCGGCTCTCTCGGGGGCTGCACAGATGTTCCCTCAGATGTTCCCCCTAGATGTTCCTCGTGCATGTTGTCTCTCTCCTCCTTTATAGTCTTCTTCCACCAATCCCAACTCTGCTACCCACACGCTGAGTACGCTGCCCTCCTCCAATCAGGAGCAGGTCCTGCTGTTTATTGGTTGAACTGGAGGCAGCTGTGTAGAAGCTGTTTCCTCCTCTCCCAGCGCCATATTGTGGGAGAGCAGATGCACAGAATAAGTCTTAATTCCAGTAACTTAGTCTAGTCCGAGTTGCTCCCCACATCTTTATGTATGAGAATACAGACACAAGATGTAAAGAGACACACAGTTTATAGTATTAACATTTCATGGGGAAGAAGTAGTAATGGGAAGTGGCTGAGAAATGCTAGGCTATAGGTAACAGGAAACAGGGAACCCTGTGTCACTTAAAAATTTTTTTATTAACAGAAAAGTCTTCATGTATTTCATAGGTACAATTCTAAGGAAATAGCCATATTACCCTTTCTTCCCCCTCCCTCCTTCCCTTCAGTTTTTCTAGTTTTTTGAAAATTTTTACAAAAACATATTTCTTTCTTTCTTTCTTTCTTTCTTTTTTTTTTTTTTTTGACAGGCAGAGTGGACAGTGTGAGAGAGAGACAGAGAGAAAGGTCTTCCTTTGCCGTTGGTTCACCCTCCAATGGCCGCTGCGGTCGGCACGCTGTGGCTGGCGCACCGCGCTGATCCGATGGCAGGAGCCAGGTACTCATCCTGGTCTCCCATGGGGTGCAGGGCCCAAGCACTTGGGCCATCCTCCACTGCACTCCCTGGCCATAGCAGAGAGCTGGCCTGGAAGAGGGGCAACCGGGACAGAATCCTGCGCCCCGACCGGGACTAGAACCCGGTGTGACAGCACCACAAGGCGGAGGATTAGCCTAGTGAGCTGCGGCGCTGGCCACAAAAACATATTTTCAATCCACTCTGTAATCACAGGTTTACACAAAGGAAATGAAATCAGCATATGAAAGAGTTATCTGTACCCTCGAATTTATCACAGCTCAGTTCACAATAGCTAAGAAATGGTACCAACCCACATGTTCATCAACTGATGACCAGATAAAGAAAATGTGGTGTATACATATACTATGGAAGACAACTCAGTCATAAAAAAGAATGAAATCCTGCTTTTAGGAACAAAATGGATGCAACTAGAAACCATTATGTTTAGTGAAATAATCCAGGACCAAAAAGACAGATATGTTTCCTCTGACAAGCAAAAGTCAATATAGAATACAAAAAAAGAACAGGAATGAAATGGAATCTTCCAATTTGATTGTTGTTTTTGTCTGTCTTTTACAATTCATTAACTAGTAACACGAAGGTACACAACAAAAAATGTAGGATTACAACTACATTAAGTAGAGGAGCTGAGGGGCAAATACATAAATTTTATGTAGTATGGTTAGAGAGTCTGCAGTCTCTCCATAGATTATGAAATAAATCCAAGTTATTGAATGCATAAACATTGCACAGTTATATTTGCAAGTCTCATAGGCTATTTTCATAGCACCATATACAAAGGAAAGCCAATTGGATATCATCATTTAGGAAATACAGGCTTCAGTTTGCTTTAATAGCTTCATTCAAAGGTGAAGTTTTCAATGAACAAAGATGATTTAAACAGCCCTTCTAGCACCACATAGCTTCTGGTATTTCATTTAGAACTCAAGAGAAAATAATCTTAAGACATCTTTTTCATCATATTTTACACCAAACTGTGACAACCTTAGAAAAACTCTTATATCCATTTTTGTTTTGAAATGTATACCTTAAAACAATTTATTATTATTTGAGATATGGTTTAACAACCACTATTTCAATACTGCAACCATGGAAAGAAAAATTCTATTGTTTAATAAGATAAGAATAAATCAGGCTAAAGAAGAGCTTTTTAAATACTGGAAGTTACTTACATTTATATGCCAGTTAATTTGTTTTCCAAGCTATTTCTTTACTTGCTGCACATATTGTAAGGATATGCTATAGGCCACAGCAAGCCATATTGTGGTGAGAAATGAGAGATGAGTATCTTTAGTCCCAAAGTAATCATTCAGAAATGTGCTCATGTTTTGGCAGGTTTTCTGCATACACTTAAGTTTCTCAGGGAGCTGACATTATGAGATGCTAAAGTTCTATTAAAGTTTTTCCAGAAAAACTTTGACACAAGACACTTTTGATTGAAAAAGCTTAGTTCCAACTTTATAAAATTTGCCTTTTAACACAGTGTTTCTTGAAAACTGCCTAAAAGTTTGGTTTTCAAATTTTCAGTTGATTAAGTATGTAGGCTGCCTTTTGTCTAGATGTCTATTTACTGAAGTACATTAATATATTCAATTACATGATATGTATATATGTATTTAATTTGAGAGGGGGGGGGGAGGGAAGAGGAGAAAAGGAGAGGAAAGGAGAGGGGAGAGGGGTTAATGCCAAAACCAGGAGCCAGGGACTCCATTGAGGTCTCTCATGTGGGGAGCAGGACTCCAGCCACCTGAGCCATCACCACTGCTTACTAGGGTCTGCATTAGCAGGAAGCCAGAGTCAGGATCTGGAGTCGGGATTCAAACATGAGCACTACAATGTGGAACATGGAAGTCCTAATGATTTACAATCAGTTTTCTTGCTGAAAGATGAATCTAAAACATCGAGCAGTAATTCAGATAGTTCAATAATAGCCATGTCTTGGTGAACTTTTTTTTCTTTAATGTATAAAAGGAAAGCCTCCTTCACTTCTCCAATTTTTTTAATCAAATTCTGAGAGATAAATACAAATATCCAGTTTTTATTCCTGAATCAATCTTTTCTTAATTCTAATCTAAAATAGAATATTTTAACTCTCAGTGTTCAAAGACTGCAACATGTAGCCCTAAATCAATCTAGCAACTCACTCAGTAATCTAAAATATGATGCTTGAAGACTATGCACTGTAACTTCTGATTTGTAAATTCTTCACACAGATAACAAAGTACTTATTGAAAAGTAAAATATCATTGTATTCTTGGAACTGTATCTATAAAATTCATGAACTCTGTTCTCTATGTTAATAAATAAAAATACAGTAAAATACGATAATGTTTTCCCACATCTATTTCTCAAAATAGTTTGGAAGACATGCTCCATCATAAAGCTTATTCTCTACTTTTTGTAATTCAACCTGTAGTCCATGATGCTCTTTTACTTTCGAGGCTAGTGATGTTTCAAAAGCATTGTTTTTTTGTTTGTTTGTTTGTTTTTGTCCTCTTCAATTTTTTTTAACTTTTATTTAATGAATATAAATTTCCAAAGTACAGCTTATGGATTACAATGTCTCCCCCCCACCATAACTTCCCTCCCACCTGCAACCCTCCCCTTTCCCGCACCCTTTCCCCTTCCATTCACATCAAGATTAATTTTCAATTCTCTTTATATACAGAAGATCAGTTTAGCATACATTAAGTAAAGATTTCAACAGTTTGCACCCCCATAGAAACACAAAGTGAAAAATACTGTTTGAGTACTAGTTATAGCATTAAATCTCAATGTACAGCACATTAAGGACAGAGATCCTACATGAGGAGGGCACAGTGACGCCTGTTGTTGACTTAACAAATTGACACTCTTGTTTATGGCATCAGTAATCACCCCAGGCTCTTGTCATGAGTTGCCAAGGCTATGGAAGCCTTTTGAGTTCACCGACTCTGATCATATTTAGACAGGGCCATGGTCAAAGTGGAAGTTCTCTCCTCTCTTCAGAGAAAGGTACCTCCTTCCAAAAGCATTGTTAAAATGAACCTAAATCTCAGAATATTCATTAGACAGAAATCCATGCTGCAACATATTTCAAAGTATTTTTGAAATGACAAGTCCAGTTGTTACTCAACCCTTTGACAGATAGGTTTTGTTGGTCTTAAATGCTAATCCTAAAAATTTTATTTCCAAGAATATAAAACATTCTAACAATATATACAAGTACAATTTTAATAAGTGGCTAGCACTCCCCATCTGCTTGACAATAAAGCCATTTAAAAAGAGTCAAACTAGAAGAATCATGCCAAGTTATTTGGCTTTAGTGCTTCTTAGACAATAAAAAAGAAAAAAAAGACCATATGCTTTCTAATTTTCCCACAACACTTTATATGCAAATTTGCATATAAAATGCATATATTTTATATGCACTTGTGTGATGAATGTTCCTTGGGATGAGGGCAAGGGAGAAGTGTTTATTTTGGTTAGAAATGTATACATCCTTTTATTCTACTCAAATGCCTACAAAGCAACTAGAGGTAGAGTCAACTTTTAGATAACTAGGAACATATTAGCATTACCAATGATTCAATAGGTAACTGCATTAATAAGCTTTTAACATAGCTTTAATTTATGGAAAAATTGGGAAAAAAGTCAACTTATTTAGAATCATATCAAAGTGAAAAAGTTTAGAAACTTTTTTGTATTTAATTTTTATGCAATAAAATTCATCAGCTCAAAAATGGATTGGCAGGGCCAACGCTGTGGCACAGTGGGTAAAGCTGCTTTGGCTGCAGTGGCCAGTATCCCCTATGAAACTCCTAGCTTCTAACAGGCACAGCTCCAGCCATTGCAGCCATTTGGCGAGTGAACCAGGGTTGGAAGATCTCCCTCTCCCTTTCCCCTTCTAACTCTCTCTGTATTCTGTGTTTCAAAATAAATAAATAAATCATAAAAAAAAGGGATTGGCTAAGCATTTAATGTGTACAGTCAAGTAATCATCACCACCACTGTCATGATACAACTTTGGGTGAACATTTCACCCGGAGGCTCCTTCCGGCCTTTGCAATTAATTCCGTCTATAAACCCAGCCACTGGAATCCACAGGCCACCATTCTATCAGTAAAGTTTATCTTTTCACAAAGTTATAAATCAAACCAAAGCACACATTGTTATTTTTGAGTCTGGCTTCTCTATTTAGTAATACATTGTTAAGAGTCATCCACATTATCATCCTATGTCAAGTGTTCATTCTTTTTATTGCTAGGTAGTATATTTCACTGTTTAGATATGCCACAGGTTATTTTCTCACCCATTTACAGAGGGTTAATTCTAGTTTCTTACTATGATGTTTGAAACTGTTACTGTAACTTTCACAAACAAGTATTAGAAATCAATAGTAGAATGTTAAATTACATGGTTGGCACGTTTAACTTTTATAAGTAACTAGAACATTTCCAGACTTATTGTATCATTTTGCTTTTCCATTAACAAAGTACCAGAGTTCCAGTTGCTCCAAATCTTCAACTCTTATCATTGTCAGTATTTTAGCCAATTTAGTGAGAACAGAGATTACATCAATTTGGTTTAATTTCTATTCACTTGTATTTATTGTCCATTTGTACAGAAATGGTGGGTTTTTACTCAAATTACTTTTTAATGTAAAAAATTGAATTTTAGGTCTTCTTATTGAGACATAGGAGTTCTTACATATTAAGTACATTCATTTGTCTTTTATTCGATATATTCTTTTAAATAGCTGTTTGAATAAAAAAGTTTTAAATGATGAAATCCAATCTATATTTTTTTTTGGCTTACTAAGAACTGTCATTTAGCCAAAGTTGCTTCTCCCCTATGTTTCTGGGAAGAGTTAGAGTACTATGCTCCTTCATTTAAATCTGTGATTCATTCTCAGTTAATACTTGTATATGGCACTTATGATAAAGGTTCATTCAATTGTTTCTAAGTTTGTTCATACATGACAGAGCCATCTGTTGAAAGTACTATTCTTTCCTGCATTTCACTGCCTTCACATGCTTGTCAAAACTCAATTGACTGGTTGGCATAGTAGGTTAAGAGTCTACTTGCCACACTGGCATCCCATAGAGGTGCAGGTTCCTGTCCCAGCTGCTCCTTTTCCAATCCAGCTCCTTGCTGATGGCGAGAGAAAGCAGTGGAAGATGGCCCAAGTGCTTGAGTCCCTGCACCCACGTTGAAGACCTGGAAGAAGCTCCTGGCTCCTGGCTTTGGATCAGCCCAGATCTGGTCATTGTGGCCATTTGGGGAGTGAACAAGCAAATGGAAGACTGCTTTCTCTCTCTCTTCCTCTAACTCTGCCTCTCAAATAAATTTAAATAAGTGCAACTGACCTTATGTACATGGATAAATTACTGGATTCTTTTCTATTTCATATATCTTTATGCAGTTATATCAATACTACATAATAGTTTTCATATAATTTTTATATTACAGTTTTCACATAATTTTAAATTAGGTGTGTGTTTCCATCTTTTATATATATATATATATATTTATTTATTTACTTGAAAGTCAGAGTTACACAGAGAGAGGAGAGGCAAAGAGAGAGAGAGAGAGAGAGAGAGAGAGGTCTTCCATCCCATGGTTCATTCCCCAGATGGTCGCAACGGCCGTTGCTGTGCCGATCCAAAGCCAGGAGCCAGGATCTTCTTCCGGGCCTCCCACATGGATTCAGGGGCCCAAGGACTTGGACCATCTTCTACTGCTATCCCAGGCCATAGCACAGAGCTGGAACGGAAGAGGAGCAGCCGGGACTAGAACCGGCATCCAAATGGATTGCCGGTGCTTCAGGCCAAGGCTTTAACCTGCTGCGTCACAGCGCTGGCCCCTCCATCTTTATATTTTTTAAAGATTGCTGGGTATATCATCCTTCACTGATTTTATTTCTTGGTTTGAATAGTTTAATGTCATTCTATAATCACATAACTTGCAGAATTTCTAGAGAGAATTTACTCTCATTCCTATCAATGATCTTTTTTTAAAGTATTACATATTGTTATTCTTTTGTTTGTTTTTTTTTTTAAAGAATATTTGTCTTCACCCTTGATTTGCTACAATCTGATTATGCATAAGTGGCTTGCCATAATTCCTTTTGGTTCTACTGTGTTTTAGGTTTGTTGAATTCCCTTCAGTTTGTTAGTTTCTGGTTTTCATTAAATTAGGATATTTTCTCAAATATGTGTTCTGTTCTCTCTCCTCTACTTCTGAGACTCCAACTGCACATACATGTTGGACTCTAGTTACATATCCGTATGTTAGATTACTTGATATTTTCCTACTATCAAATGACCTGTTCATTTTTCATTTATTCCAGTATTTTCTTTCTATGGTTAATTCTGGATATTTTCATATGCCAGGTGTTCCTATTTGCTGATTTTTTTCTTCTTCTTTGTCTAATCTGCTGAACCTCATTCAGTGTACTTTTCAGGTCAGATATATTTTTCCTAACAGGCATGACTTTTTATATGTTTCAAGAATTTCCTCAGCATGCTTATGTGTTTCTTACCTTTCTGAAGATATGGAGTCTGTTTACAATAACTGCTTCAATCACCTGTTAGTTCCATCAGCTGTGCTATCTCTACTATTATTTCTAATGAGTCATATTTATCCTGGATATTGTTCATATTTTCTGTTTTACTTATCAGGTCAGATAATTCTTGATGGACTGATGATCATTATGAACTTACATTGCATACTGCTAAAGTTTCATTGCATTTCTTGAACTAACACTGCATGTTATTGTGCTGATAGTTAAATGGCAGAGAATCTCCTAGATCCTTTTGAGGTGTGCTTCTAAACTGTTAGAGCAAATCTAAAACAGTTGTTAGTGTGGGCTAACTTAGCTCCATTAACAAGCTTTCTACAGCTTTCTAAGGATTCTCTTCATGGATGGGAATATGAACTCTCTTCAACCCTGTGTGAGAACTGATATTCTAGCTTTGGGTAGTTTGCTTGCCTTATAAACTGATCAATACTCAGTTCAAGACTTGAGTGGTCTCTCTGCAGGTCTCCAGAGAACTCTATCATTCACTCATTCTCACTCCTTCTTTCTCTCCCTCTCTCCATCTTCTTCTCCAGTGCTTACCCTGCACATTCTTGATATACTAGCCAGTCTGTCCACACTCTGGGGCCAGCAGGCTCAATTTAGTCTCAGCCTTCTTACAGAACAGATTGGAACATCTCTGAGAAGAATGCTGAACCAAATGTTGAGACTCATGTATTTTGTTTACCTGTTCTCACAAATTACTGCCTTGAACTGCCTGCTATTCCATGCTTAAAAACCATGCTCTCATATGTTTTTTGTCTGATTTTCTAGTTGTATAAGGTAGAAAGATAAATCTGAACCATTATTCTGGCATACTGAGATGAATTTTTATATACCACCAATGACACTGCACTTCACATACCTTAACTCATTAGATAATATTACTTCCTAATTGTGCTTGTTATTTTAATGAAGAATTGTTTCATTCAGTAAAGAACTATCTATGGGACACCATTATAGCACAGCAGCTTAAGTTGCTGCCTGCCATGCTAGCATCCTACATGGGCACTGGTTCAGGTAACAGATTTGCCATTTCTCACCCAGCTCCCTGCTCATGCTCTTGAAAAAGCAGTGGAAGATGGCTCAAGTGTTTGGGCCTCTGCCACCCACAAGGGAGACCTGGATGAAGCTCCTTGCTATTGGCTTCAACCTTGCTTAGTCTCATTGGGGCCACTTGGGGGGAGTGAACCAATGGATGGAAGACATCTCTCTCAAGTCTTTCCTCTCTCTGTTGTAACTCTTTCAAACAAATAAATAAATCTCAAAAAATTTACCTTGAAATTTTTATTATGCTTTATTGAGAAAGATAATTTACTTTGCTGTTTCCCAATCATGTATTTAAAATTTTCCATTAGGCAGCCATACACATTTATGAAGAAAAATAAGTTAAACATATATGTCCTACAGAAAGTCTGTTCTATGCCCACATTGAGGATTTTAGACAAAACAGCCACAGCAAATAACAGTAGAAATCTGGAAAAAAAGACTTATGTAAGAACAGATATAAACACTGTTAGGGCAGATTAAAAACTGGCAGAAAAGCCTGAACAAGAATAGAAACAATAAATAGAAAAAGAACAGCCAAACAGCCAAGAGAAAATTATATTATTTGCTATAATTTCATGCACTGTATTATCCACACTTTGGTAACAGCTTAATATAACTGCCAGGTTTCTTTTTATCTTTCTGTATCTAAGATTCAGATTCATAACCACTCTTCAGCTGTAGCTAGTGAAGATTCTGAAACTTCAGTAAAGATCTATGATTGATTGTTTCTGAAAAGCCATTCAAAGACACCTTCTACCTACAGGAAAAGACTTCAAAATTTCCCTATTGGGGCTGTTAGTCTAGCAGTGTAGATCCCCATGCCCTACATTAGAATGCTTAAATTCATTACCTGGATTCAGTACCTGACCCTGGCTTCCTACTAATTCAGACCCTGGGAGGCAACAGTGATGGTTTAACTGGGTTCCTATCACCCATGCGAAAGACCTGGTTTTAGTTCCCAGCTCTCAACTTCATTCCAGACTAGCTGCAGCCATTGGATGCATTTGGAGAGTGAACAAGTAGATAAATGGCTCGTTCTCCCTCTCCGTCTCCCTCTCCGTCTCCCTCTCCGTCTCCCTCTCCCGTCTCCCTCTCCCTCTCCCTCTCCCTCTCCCTCTCCCTCTCCCTCTCCCTCTTCCCCTGGGTGTATATCTACCTCTCAAAACTTTACACACACACACACACACACCCCTACATAAAATTTAAATTTCCAGCTTGCAAAACCTTATAACTTAATTGGAAATGCATTTTTACAAATATAAGGCACATTCATCACTATGATAACTATGATAAATATATGCATACAGTTTCAATAAATAGTCACTGTTGGAGATTGCTACTACTTTTACGATAACTTGCGAACTCTTCTTTTATAAAACTTTCCCCATCACTAACAACTTTACATTTTAATTATAAAATCTTTGGTTCCTTTTCAGAGTCTTTTAAACTAGGTCATTGCCTGAGAGCATCCATTTCTATCATTCTCCATCTTGTTGCTTTAAAGTGACCAAACGAGAAGGTTGAAGGGGAAATAAAAGAAATGTTTTCACTTACATGATGTGTCGCTATAGCCACCTACACTGTTCACAGCGTTGCTCACCAAAATGAAAAGCTGGACATTAAGTGCTTCTTTGTCCACTATGCTGGAGAGGATATTCATGTAGCAGGCAAAGAAATTCCCAGCTACTCTCTCGCACTCACAGAAGCATGCTAAAAACAGTCGGTGCACCTTCTCTCTGTATCAATTTGATTAGAAGAGCTGCTGGCTAACCATAAGACAAGATTCTGAAAATGACGAAACATGGAAAAAGTAGTCACGGCCCACGGGGGCATCTAATTTTGCCACAAGGCAGTTCTATGCTAATATGTAATTAGGGCAACCAAAATGAAAAACCAAAGAAGACCCGAGCACAACTGAGGAGGAGTTGGATTTTTTTCACTTAGGATTTTATTTTCTTCTATTTTACTATCCTTTGTATAAGGACAATGAAAATGTCACTAAAAATTATGGATGTGATTTTGTAGCGAGTGATTAGCTAAGAATAGAACACGGCGGAGGATCTAATCACAGTTTATGCTCACTCAGTCACTCAGTGCTGATACTTTCTTAATCTTTTCAGCTGTTACTTCTACATACAACGTTAATGCTTGACAAATTCACTTCTGTCAGGACGTGTGGCCATGATTTTAAAAGATCACAAAAAGCAAATACAACAACATAAATATTTCACCCCCACAAAAATGGTATGCTCTTCTATCATTATTTCACCAGCAATTTTATTTTTCTAGAGATACTCTACCTATAGAATTTTTAGAAACTTTTACAGAAACACTGAAAATATTCAGGTAAATATCACTGTAGTTTACACTACTAATTTTATTATGTCAGAGGAAATAATTGTGTTCAATGTTCTCATTCCAGCACCTAAAACAGAACAGGTTTTCAATAAACATTTGTTGGGTTATTATATATAAGAAACAAAAGATATTAAATAATTACCATAATGCACACTGTTTACACACAAAATGTTGGGCCTGGCATAGTCATGGCTGATGCAGGCATTTGGGGAGTGAACCTATAAGTAGAAGATCTCTATAGAAGTCACTCCCTCTCTCTGTGTCCGGCTCATCAAAAATAAAAATTAAAAAAAAAAAAATGAAGCTAACAGCCACAGACCTACTTAATGGGAGCCAAGAAAGTTTAAGAAATGTTATTAATTTGAGCCTACTAGAATGGTCTTAAAGAAAATGTTAGTCTATCGCTTCTCGGCCTTTTGGCTAAGATCAAGTGAAAGTGTTAGCCTATTCACTACTTGGAAAGAATTGCTATTATGGCTATATTACCTAAGTGAAGAACTCTGAAGCACAGGAGAAATGAGTGCAACTGCTGCCTTCATCTTCATTCCCACCAACTCCAGTTGACACATTCAACTTGCCCCATAATTTTCTTTGTGGAAATGTTTCATGTGTGACTGGCTATCAAGTTCAAATCTTAATTAAGGGGCTTAAAATTTTAAAACCAAAAATTACTAGAATTTGCCATGCAGTTTATTTTTCAAAGAAACAATGAATTCTAGCTGTGAAATTATAATTAAGGATAAACTGCACCATTCTGGAAAACATTATCTCAACACATTTTCTGAAAACAAGACTTTTTCATGATAAGCCAGAATCAGAATATCAGCAATTCATCCCTGCTTGCTCCAGGTCTCAGAAATGTATATAATATACAGTCATCCCATGCACATTCTACGTGTAGGACAGTTGGCAGTTTATGCTTTAAATGTTGGTTCCTTCTCTAGCCAGACAGATTGACTCCCATCTTGGGAAATTTCTTGCCATCCATGATTTCCTTGGACCCTCTGAAAAATATAGAATAACCTCAAAGAATTGCTTATTAGAAGTTTCTGTGCATTTTTTTTAACTTGTGACTTACAGATGAATGTTAAATGAATGCTAGGAGTGCCAAGATGCAAAAGAAAAGTCCATGTGTGAAAAGATGTATCCAAGCCGAAAGGATTTATGTTTAAATTATTGAAATTCAATTGTAGATGCATAGCTTCTTTATGCTGATTTACTTCCTGCTGCACTGTATGTGCTAAGTCTACCGGGCTTAAGACGGAAGACAATGACTTCTCTGAATATTTTAATATTTTTTCTACATCAGTTGTCCACATTGATAAGATCAGTGACTCAAACATGAAAAATTCTAACACAGCGTGTGTCTAAGTGAGAGTCAACTTTCCTCTCATCTTCCTTTTAATTGACTCAGGGAGCTGGATTTCCAGAGGCGTGTGAGAAAAATTGTTCATTAGTTGGAATAGGGAAAATTATAAAACTTTTTAAAATATTAATAAAAGAAATGAAACCATATCTGGTTAACATGAAACATTATATATTAACCTATATGACAGTCAGAGCTATTATATAAAACATGTCATGCACGTATCATGAACACTATCATACTAATCTATCCAGAAGATGAACTGTTTTATGGGAAGGTCTATTATTACAAGCACAAAATATAACCAGGTAAACTCATATCTTTTACTAGCTTTATACATGGCCTGTGCCCTGGGAGAAATCAAAGGTCCAGCCAAGTGCATGGGGCTCTTTCCACACTTTCTAGACACTTTCAGGCTATTAGTCATGGTCAAATCTACCAAGCGCTGTGACCAGAAGAGAAAATAGATAGTGAATATGAAAATGTGACTTGAGACTTTAGGCGAGCAAAGGAGACCTTTCTTGCCTGCCGTCTATCCAGGAAAGACAGCCTATCCTCCCTTCGCAAGTGATTGAAAAAGAGTATGTAAGAAGTGACCATTTTTCCTAATATTGAGGAACTTGTGCTATCTACCTAGCATTGAAGAGTATCATTTCTTCAGTTTTTCTCTATTTAAAGAGAAAGAACAGATAACACAAGCTAAAAGGTAGAAATTTATCTAGGCTTAGTCTTGTAAGGTCTTTTTCAGGTAGCATATAGGACCCAGGAAGTCTACATTATAAGGAAATCCTACATTATAAGGAAATAATAATAATTTACATGAAAAGGAAATCCCAGTGCTGTAGGTAATAATTGAAAATTTCATGGTATGAAGTCTTTTTACTGGCAATGACTGTTGAAAAATTAAAGCACACTAAGGATTTCAAATATCCACTAGTGTTTTTTTCCTGAGATTCCATAAAAATGCCTGATGATATTTTAAAACCTGACACTACATGAAAATTAAAATACATTCATTTTTCATTAAGCACGTTTCATATTTTATTAGAAAAAAAAGAAGACCTAGACAAAAGAAGCTAATTAAAAAACATTAAATGTTTCTCTAGTGTGGTATATTAATAGTATTTAAGAATTACAACAGTTAAACTGTAATTATAACATGGTACAATAACAACAATAGAATTCAGCAAGCTCCAAGCAATTCTACAGCATGCACACACGGTGAATACCCAGAAGGGAATGGCATTTTACAACAATTTTCTTTCCTATTCTAGGCAGGTCATATAATATTTATCTTTTATTTCACCAAGTGTGATCATGATGCAAAATAATGTGCTCTGTTATGTAGAAAGGGTTAAGTTATGGCCTTTTTGAACCATTAGTTGGAGATTTATTGGGGGAGTTAGTAAGTCTATAGTTCAATATGTGGTGATTGAACAAGGACCATGGGTGCAGAGACAGAGAGAGGAAGAGAGCTGAGGCAAATGACGCCCCTAGGGCTTTACAACATATGGCCCATCAGTCAAGGGTCAAGCCCCCTCACAAATTGCATGCACTTTACATAGCCATCTGCATCAATAAATTACTACTCTCCTGTAGCTGAGCACTAATGCATGAGCAAGAGGGATCAGCCCCACTTACAAATAAACTGTTTTATTTATTCTTGTTCACTTCTGCCCCATACAGCGACCCATCCTTTCCACACTAGAATTTCCTGCCATACTCAAGTCAACACACTAATAAACACTCTAACTCTTGCAAATATACATTTGCCTTTTCTGGACTAATAGAATCTATTCTAGATGGTAGCTGAGGGGCAGGTGAAGCAGGTCAGAATGCCTATGAGAAACTGAACCTGGGAACATGAAACATTTGATCTTATTAATTTATCACTTCTTTCTGCTGAGTTTCCCTGTGATATCCAACAGCTGGATTGCTAAGGAAATTTTTCTAGCATATTGTAATCTGCATTTTTAGATGTTATCCATTTCCAAATTAAGATTATCCTCACTAAAGGAAATTTTTTAAGATTTATTTGTTTATAATTAGAATGACAGAGAGGGAGAGACAGAGAGATATCCTTCATCCATTGATTCAGCCCAAAAAAAACTATCATAGCCAGGGCTAGGCCAGGTTCAAGGAGCCAAGGACACCATCTGAGTCTCCCATATAGATCTTAGGGACCTGAGAACTTGAGCCATCATCCCAGCAACATGAACAGAAATGCTGGATTGGAAGCATGGAGTAACCAGCAATCAGACCAGGTACTCCACCATGAGATGTGGAAGTATTTAGGAATCTTAAGTGGCATCTTAACCCACTGGACCTTGACGCCCTCCTGGTGATGGCCACCCACTGACGCCTGCCGCAGAAACTAGTATTGCAGACTACCTTTTATACCTAGAGAGGTTCTCTGATGTTGGTAGTCTGGGCATATTTGAAGCAGTATTTATAAAATAGATCTCAACCAAGATGCTTCTTGTATGAATTCATTATTGCTGTATGATCTACAAATTTTTATGTTTCAGTGGGTTTTTTTTTTTTTGGAACAAAATGTTAAAGATTTGTGAATCAGAGTATCTTTTTTCATAAAAGATTTTTAAAAATACACAGCTCTTGGTTCCCCAGAATAAACAAAAACTTCTGAAACAGAATAAACACTGGAAATGTTTGGCATTTTGCAGCCATGTGATCAGTGGCAGTACACAGGAAAAATCAACCTTTTTCCCACAAAAACAGGCCATGAGGGGAAAAATGGAAAAGAAAGTGAAGTGAGGGTAAGGCAATAAAATGTTTGGAAGGCAATTTAGGCCAGACATTGTAATCCTCATGTAAAATATTTACTTTCTTTCTTGCAACAATCATCTGATGTGGGTAACCACTATCATTAGTTTATAGATGCCAAAATTAAAGATTACAAAAGACCAAGGTATGTGCCTAAGATCACACAGTGTGAACAGACAGAAGGGGAATTTCTACAGAGCTCTGAAGGGTCCACTGTTCACTTCACCCAACTTTGCGAGGAAGGAAGGTGGGAAGAGCTGTGTGATCAGAGGGTGCTGCAGAGTCAGCAGTCCTAGGAAACAGATCTGCCCAAACACTGGAAGCCTGTGTGAGCAGCGCTTCTTTCTGAAGGCTACAAAAAAGGAGAAAAGCAGCAGCACACTTCAGGAAGAAAAATAATACAGGCAAGAAAAACAAAGAGAATCCTGGATGTCAGGAGAACCCAGGAGCTTGGGTGCAGCCAGGAGCAGGCTGAGTGATTGCCCACTCCAAGGATTGCTCTCAACTTGCATGTGCTGGCGAGTGCTAAATACAGAAGGATTCTGAGGGACCCCCAGGAGACCTGGGCAAAAGAGACAAAGATAGAAGTGCTTAGAAATAAATAGCTTGGGGGGAACACCGGACATTATAAGAAATTCTTGTGCCTAATGAGGTACTGTTCAGCTCACCTGAAAAACAGGTTGAAAAATGAGTTTTTCTTACAGATTAAAAAGCTGGGTTGGATATCTTTTTGGAAACTTTCCTGATCCTACATATGTAACATATTTGAGTGTATTTCAATAAGTTTGTGGGAAAATGGAAAAGTAAGCTTTTTGGGGGGTGAAAAAATTTTGGACATCTATTTTATTTTCATAATACACATTTCCATGAACTTTTAGAGATCCCTCCTATGCGTGATTTCAAAGTATCTTGCACAAAAATAAACCTATCTTTTAATTTATTTTTCCATAAGACTTTCGAAGTACTCTCATATATATAGGAACCAACCACATGTATCAAGAATATTTGAGAGAAAAATCCTCAGAGGAATGTTTCTTACACATTAGTATGTATTTAAAGTGCAGACTTGGATCCCCATAACCCTATGTATTTCTTTAAACACTCCTAAGTAGTCTGTCGATGTAAAACTTAATTAATTACCCTTTAAATTGAGAGCAAGTAGGCACAGTCATGATTTAGTATGAGAAACACAGATGTGTACTTCACATCTGAGATTGGACTCTGGTTTGTGAAACATATTGGAGTGGACACAAGCCCAAATTCTTTTGATTTAGATGGAAAGTATACAGTAAGATTTGCATTGTAATGGATCCATTGACCCCTGGTCAAGATGGAATTGTCAATAGAAGTGTCTTATGTATGGTATGAATCATATCTAATGGTTCTATTAACATCATATTGAGATTGAAGTCTCAAGGAGCATGACTTAGAATAATGGAAGTGGAAGAGGGCTTTATTTATTATTTTCATTTCATTTCTGTAAGTGTATTTTTTCACTTTTACATCATCTCTCATAATGAAAAGCAGGCAATGATATACTTATTAAAATTATATCAAAGCACATAAACTTGTAAGAGACATCCAATCTTAAAAGAGATGTTATTCTCCCCATGAGATCAATCCCCTAATGGCCTACACCTTAAGGAATAAGGAGTTGGGAACTAATGGATAGAAAGGAGCGCTGGCAGCAGACAGAGCATCCTCAACTACCCCTGCCTCTCTCATGGTGGGTAATCAAAGGCAAGTGCTTCCATTTCCTTCTCTCAAGTTTTTCAGCTGGAAAATGTGGATAACATGATGCATGCCCTTCTTTTATGCCATAGGGACACAAGAATGAACCGGATAATATAGATGCAGCTTCTGCAGCACATTAGAAGAAATTGGTTTTTGAGTTACAATAATTATTTAATGATGTCTTATTCCAGTTCCATCTGATTAAGTGACCAAATTCAGTCTTTAAGGAGTCAAATAGGCAATCATCATTCTGGACTCTTTCCTAATTATTCAAGGTATTTTGAGAGAAAAGGGATAAGAGGATTTTTATACAGTGATATACCTGAAGTAAATAGTCTGCCTTGTATGCCATTTTAATTTTTAAAATGCTGGAATATGTTAATTACACTCTCCATTTATTTCATAGTCGGAAGTACTACAATGACTAAGAAAAACAACAAAGCAGCAGCAATAAAGGGACAAAGAGAGAAAAGCCATATTGACTATGAACCACGAACAACCATAGTATTGAGCTTTGGTTCTAGGACTCAGTACTGCAGTGCTGGATTCTAATACGATCTCTGGATTGAGTCCCAGCTACACTATTTCCTATCCAGCTCTTTGCTAATGTCCCTGGGAAACTAACAGAAGATGGCCCAAGTACTTGGACCCCTGACACCCATGTGGGAGGCCTGGATGAAGCTCTTAGTTCCTAGCTTCACCCTGTCTTAGCTCTAGCTGTAGTGATCATTTTAGGGGAATGAATCAGCAGATAAAAGGTCTCCCTCTCTCTCTCTCTTCCTCTCCACCACACCTTACCCCTCCCCATAATTCTAGCTATCAAATAAATAAATAAGTCTTCAAAAAAAAAAAAAAAAGACTGATTCTATAAGATTGTGAATGGTGATTGAAGATGGGAAAAAGATATGCGGCTAGTGACATTGCAGCATAGCGGGTAAAGCTGCAGCCTGTGACACTGGCATCCTATGTGGGCGCCGGTTCAAGTCCCGGCTGTTCCACTTCCAATCCATTCCCTGCTAATGGCCTGGGAAAAGCTGCAGAAAATGGTCCAATAATTTGGGTCCCTACTTCCCTTGTGGGAGACAAAGATGAAGCTCCAGGCTCCTAGTTTTGGCCAAGCCCAGCCCTAACCACTGCAACCATTTGAGGAGTGAACAAGTAGAAGAAAGATATCTCTAAGTCTTTCAAATAAATAAATAAATCTTAAAAAAAATGAGGAGGAGGAAAACAAACTAAAATATCATACAATCTCCTTGAAGGACCAACTTGAGAAACTGATGGACACTTCTCTTCCAAGCAGACAGCCTGCTTCCAAAACAGGGGAAAACATATATAAAATATTTACATTATATTACATATATGTAAATTGCATATTGCATGTATAATAAAAATTATACAGGTAATATTCTGCTGGCTGGGAATAAACCTGAGCAGAGTTTAATGAATCTGGATAGAAATGACAACAACTTTTCTTCAAATGTACAAAAACAGAAGAAAATAATCTAGAAGTTCCTGTGAAATAGCAGTTGTGCAAAACCAGTTTGATGTGGAATAAGAGCAGCTGGGGATGGACTGATCAAAAGTAAACAGTGTTAGAGATCAACTAATAAATCTGAGAAGTGCGACTTCCCTGAATCTTTTACTTTTCAGTTTATATCTAAGATCATATAAACAATCTCCTCTCTTTTACATGTGTTTTATATAATTTTGTTTTTAAAATTTTTTAGAAATAATTTATGGCATTTCTTTACTTTTGTTCTAATCACTAAATTTAAAAATGAAGAAATTAAATTGTTAAAAATGGCCAGTAAATCACTTCTATTTTAGCTTTGCCTCTTTTAAGCCATGTATATTTGGAATGGGGATTTTCCAATACCACCATAATTCAGAATTGTAAATTTCCGTACCTGATTTGATTACCCTACAACTCATTTTGCAACCTGTTCAACTGGGTTCCATGGTATTCCATTACAACACAGAAACCAAAATCCTCTATCTATTTACTGTGTGATCTTACACAATCTAAGCACTGTGTGTCAATGTTCTCAGGTGTAAAGTGGGGATATACAGAACTGCTGGGAAGATTAAATGAATCAATAACTAAATAATTTGGAATGGTACTGGTTCATAGCAAACACTCAATAAAACTTCTATCCTTTTATCATCACATCATCATTATCACCATCAACCTCATCTGCTCCTCAAAGATTTACTATCATCTAAAGGGTGAGGGAGAATCAGACTTGTCTATTTTATTCTGTTTCACCTCCGATTTATGATATTAAATGACAAGGATAAACAAATACATGACTTTCTAGATAGTTTGTAAGTATTTAAAATAATTTTTTTTCTAGGAAAGCTGTTGCTATATACAAGGATAATTCAAAAAGTTTGTAGACAATAGAATCAAAAATAAGTTTGTTTTGGTGCAAAATATTTCAAATACATGCATAGTTTATTAATAATATGCATTTTCTGTGGACATTTGAACATCCCTCCTATTTCTAGATTTTGTGTGTGCAGGTGTGGAAGAAGACCATGCTTACTCTCCGCTTCCAGGTTCAACATGAATGCCCTGAGGAATTCCTTCAGTAGTAACACGTTACTTACAAGGATGCGCAATCAAAGTCCGTCCAGATTTTATGGAGGGAACACTCTCTATGGTGAATGCACAACTCCCAGTGCACCTATCAGCACAAATACCCATTTGTGAGTGCCCTATGCAATACAGAGCCAGCTTGGTTTGATCATTTAACTCCTTTTTTTTAACCACTTACAAGTCTCTAGCAATTTAAGCACCCCAATGTTGTTATTTTTCAATTTGGGAAATCTGAGTTTCAAAATCAACACAAAACAGTAGCATCCTATGATGTGTTTTTCAATCTCTGGACATTATCTACAATATATAAACTATGGTTTCATTTGAGAATGTTTGAGTTTCTTCTCTAAGATATCCTCTAGGTATTAGTTTAAATGACAGAGTTGGTGACACATGTATGTTCAACTATAATAGTTTATTGAAAAACTTATTTTCCAACAAGAAAAAGAATGTACAAATATTAAATAGCAAAAAATAGTAGGTGGTAAGCTCAAAGCCACCATTTTTTTGAAATTCATGTATAACAGATCTTCAAGGCGTTTGTAGAAAATGCACATTACAAAGAATCTATGATTGGATTTTAAAATTTTGCACCAAAATAAAATTATGTTCCAGTTCCACTATCCATGGGCTTTTTGAAGCACTCTTGTATTTCACCATCCATATTTGAGTACCAACATTTTTTATTGAAATACATCCTTACAGATAGAAGCAAAATTTGTTTCTAGAAGCACATATAGAAGCCAAGACTGAAGAATGAAGGATTGAACTTCAATAAAAGCTCTCTTTTATGTCATTTCCTTAGAGAACTGCAACACCATGTAGCAATATGTCTTATTCTTTCCAAGACTAAACATCCTTTAAAAGGGTCTATCCTCAGTCTACAGAAAAGCTTTAACAGCTCATTCCTATTTAAAGTGTCTTCAGAGAGAATATCATCCTTCCCCGGACGTAACTGTGGCTGTTTTGTTAAGTGGCTACATAAGTTGTCAGGCTGCTTCCGTGAACCTCCTGTACCTTCCCCTAGTGCACATTTGCCATTTTTGTACAGATTCACATGAAAGTTGTGTCTGTCTCTGTACTTGGCTCTATTTAAAATGAAGCACCGACTGCAGGCAGAGCCAGCAGAGGCAGATATCCAAGGAAACTGCTTCGCCATGCAGGGGCATCACCCTGCCATACCCCCTCAGAAAGGGGGCAGGAGCCAGGAGTGCCTCCTTTCATCACTAACTCCGGTCTCTTCCTTGAGCTGTATTACTTCATTTAAAATGAATCAATGGCAAGTCAAAGCAGTGAATCAACTTGGCTCGCCTTTGAGGAATTCCTTAAATCACTGTCCTAAGAATCAGAAATAGTCACTTTGTTCATTCTAAATTATGAGTGAATCTTCAAACCACTCAGCTCATTGACTGCTGAGAATAACCTTTCAAACACAAAAATAATTCAGGCCCCAGTGTTGTAGTGCAGTGGATTAACTGGCTAGGCTGGCAATCCCATATTGGAGCAGCAGTTAGAGTCTTGGCTGCTCCACTTCTGATCCAGCTCCTTGCTAATATTTCTGGGAAAGCAGAAGGCGACCCAGGCACTTGGGCCTCTGACAGCCACATCCCAGGCCGAGATGTAGCTCCAGGCTCCTGGCTTCAGCCTGACCCTATCCTGGCTGTTATAGCCATTTGGTAAATGAACTAGCAGATGGAAGATCTCTCTCTCCCTCTCTCTGCCTTTCAAACAAAAAACAAAACAAAACAAAAATTACAGGAATTAAAATGCTCTGGGAAATGATCACCTTAATTAGAGATCAATATGCTATTTTAACAAAGGGATATAATGGGGTATGTCTTTCATTTCAATGCTATATATGCATACTAATATATTCAGTAAATTGGAATACTCTTCTGATCCCCACCCCCACCCCCAATATACCAATGGTCTACTGCGTATCCATGCATGACATCCTAACCTACTGCTAGGAAAATAGTCCTTTTCTTTCCTAGTCTCGATGACCACCTGTTTTATTACTTCTGAGGGACACTGCAGATACATTGAGGAATAAGCTGATAGCATGTGAGAGCTATTTAAAGGGAAATTCTAACTAGAAAGACAAGAGGATCTCATAAACGGCCTGACCCTCAGCATGTCCCACAGGTAGTGCCATGGCCCAGCAAAGCTATTAGTGCAAGCATTCAAGAGACAATAAAGAGTGCTGGCCAGAGCTCCAGATGGTGCTGCTGTAAAAATACATTCCAAAGCTTGGCATCTGGATTTTGCAGCTGCCATGCCTAGCCCATATGTGGCAATAAATATTGGTTCTGAGGTTGAAACAGCGAGAGGTTGGGGTCAAATGGAACCATCTGAACCATCACAATGGAGCAAACAGACAAAGCACGGAAGTGACTGAAATGGCATGTGATTTTTCATACCCCTTACTCCTTTTATTATAGTCAGCTGCTGACATGCTAAGTAAACTTTCAGAGAATACGGATTCCTCAACAAGAACAGTCAGTACACAATCTTTCGTGTTTCTGCTCTTTATTTTACTTTCAGATATTAAGAATTATTTGCATCTATTTTTGCTACCATTTACATTCAGGTATAGTCACTTAAGATACCAATCTCTTAATAGCGATTGTTTTATTTTTAAAATGCATACTATGTTTATGCACTTACTCATTTAAACATGGTTTTATTGAAGATTTACTACGGGATGAGCATTTTTCCAAGCATAGTTACAGGGTCATATCAAGCCAATTTCCAACTTTCACAATGCTAACATTCTACTACTGCAAATTCATATGTATACAATTCTCACCTCAAGGAGAGAAGAAATTCTATTTAAGGAGACAGTAAGAAAACAGGCAACAAAAAGCCATGTGCAATGCTGACTATTACCCTAGACAATACTTTTCTGGGAACACGGAGAAGGGTCATTAAATTGCCTGTGAACATGAGGACAATATCGGAAAGTTTTCAAAAGGAAGTGAGGTCTCAACTGAGAAGGCTTAGAAGAAACTCGCCAAAGGAATATGTAGAGAAAGAACAGTCAGAGAAAAGAGCATGAGTATGCCGAACTCAGCCAATGGTTGAGCAGAGGTGGAGTGCAAAGTGGAAGGAGAAACTCAAAAGAAATAAAGATAGGGTGGGCAGCACTGGCCAATGAGAAGATCTTTGTATGAAGAACCACCTTGCAAATCACCCAGGAATGAAAAGAAACGTCATCCTTTAAAAAGAAAATAAAAACAAACTTTATCCTTAAAGCAACCTGACTGGAGAGATTATAAACATCTGTATATCAATAAAAATCAATTAAAGCCCAAACAATGATACACTGGGAAGTTGACAAGAGAACTGTAGCTTATTGATAACATAAGGGTCACTGAGACCACACTGTGCTGGCCAAGTTAAGGCTAAGAAGAGGATCATAAGCCACCCAGCAGAGGGGAATAGTGCAGTATCTGAGACTCTTACTTGGACCATTCCAATAATCTGGCCCTCTGAGAAAACCCGAGTATAATTCCTCAACCCCAGAAATTAAGAAAATTGAGGAAGACGAGATGACTGGGTCAGAAGTAACTCAGATTTTGAATTTGTAAACCACCCATGTTTTCCCCTTTCACAAGCAGTTATTTTGTTTTACCTTAAATAGCAGTAATCCTGCTTTTAACTTTAGGGATGACAAAAATATCCAGTTAAATTTTCACTGGAAATTCATTGCAAGTGAATTTGAACTACATTTACTTTCTAAGCTCTCATGCACGCTTTCCACAATATGGTGAACTGCTTTCGACATGCCAACACATTATGCGGAACTTTCTGGCTCATGGATTTTCATTCACAGGAGAATGTGTCTCATCAACAAGTTATGAAATCAATGTCTTTCGTCATGCTTACTGCATAGCAGAGTCTCATACACATTTTTTCCCTGAGGTTCCACTGGGTCATAAGATTTGAGCTTTTTGTTTGTTTTTAAAACATTTATTTATTTCGAAAGTCAGAGTTATAGAGAGAAACAGATCTTCTACCTGCTGGTTCACTCCCAAGATGGCCACAGTGACCAGGGCTCGACCATGCTGAAGCCTAGGTCTCTGGCATGGGTGCATGGGCCCAAGTACTTGGGACATTTTCTTCTGCTTTTCTCAGACCATCAGCAGGGAGCTGGCTCTGAAGTGGAGCAGCGGGGACAGGAACTGGCATCTCTCTCTCTCTCTCTCTCTCTCCCATTACACCGGCCCCCACTGAGTAATTTCACTAAAGAAATGTTTAAATGACATGTAACAAAGTATTTTATGAGGCAAGTTCAAATCGCTTATCTTTATATATAACTATCAAAAAGTTTGCACAATGGCGGGCTTTGTATCACAGCAAGATAAGCCTGTGTGTGGGACTCCTGCATCCCATATTGGAGTACCTGCTTGAATTCTGGCTACTCCATGCTTCCGAATCAGCTTCTTATATGCATGGGAGGCAGCAGCTGATAGCCTAAGTACTTGGATTCCTGCACCACATAGGAGACCTGGGTGGAACTCCTGGCTCCTGGCTTCAAGCTGACCTAGCCTTGCCTACTTCAGTCATTTGGGGAGCGAACCACCAGACAAGTCTGTCTGTCTCTCTCTTCCCTTCACTCTGCCTTTCTAATTAAAAAAAAAAAAAAAAACACAATTAAAAAAGTTTTCATAGCATTGTTATAACATCCTATTTCTCTTCTTACTCCATAACTCGAATATCACGATGACACAATATTTTTCATTATAACTGTAATCTCTCATCCTGTAAATAGAAATCACAAAATTACAAATTCTCTGAATTCTTTATGAATAGATTAGGTAGGTAGTCAATCTTTTGCTAAACTAATGTTGTCAAAAATCTCAGTTCAACCATTGTTTTGCCACTTGGTTTTCAATGCCTATATACAGACTCCATTGTCTTTATTTTCACCAACATGCATTTTCTAAAAATTAACACATTTTTTTATTTCTTTTCAGTCAATACACAGTGATTCCCTATTGTTCCCAGCAATCAGTCTTTTGAAATATCGCTCTAGTTCCCTCGTCAAGTCCAATATGGATATCCATTTTCACATTCTCTGCTTTGGACTACGGCAGCTTGCCAAGGAAACCCAGTCCCCTTGTCTCGGCGCTCACAAGCTCTTCTGAAATCCCACCTGCTCTGGGAAGCTTCTCTGGCATAACGTCCGTTCACGGGCTGTGCTTGTTCTCTGCCTTGTGTCATACTCTCTCTTAACCTCCGGGCTACACCCTGCTTGCCGAAAAGCCAGTCTTTTTTCCTGATAAGGTTTCCTCAGGCCCTGGTGTGCTTCTGGCACTATGTGTATTTAAATAATAAAACAGAAGCCAGTGATCACAGAGACCCTCATTTTAGATTATCAGGGGTAAATGAGCCACGTGTTTTGATAGCTCTTAATTATTGACAGCAGTAGCATGGAAGATCTAGCACAAGCCACACATCTAGGTAACGTGAAGCCTCACTCCATCCTTGGCCGTCTCATCTCTGCTGAGATATGGGGGTGGCAGGTGGGCAGTGGGCCACCAGGTGCCAGGCGGCAGGAGAGAATTCGTGGATTAGCAAAACGTGAGATCTAATGAGTTGTATTCTATGAGGGCTTTCATTAGCAGTGTTGCCTTAGTGCATAATTCAGAGGGCATTTTCAAAAGGCTCTAAAGAATGCCTGAGAAATCACTAGGTGCACCGTGAAAATTATTGAGGTAGAGGCGGCCGGCTTACCCAGACATTGCCAGGGTTTGTTTGTTTTGCTCTTCCTTGAGAGCTTTGGTTTCATATTCTGCTCTTAGCCAAAGCCTCTCCTGGGACCAGGTTTTGTCCAACATACTCCTTTCTCCATCAATGTGCTCCACAAACAACACATTTATAATAGCTTTTTATGCTAACGCCTAAGCACCCTCACCAGATTTAAGTTAAGCATAAGATGTCAACATGTTTCTGTTGAGTAAGATGTTTTTATTTTATTGTTTTCACATTCTGTTTATTGTTTTCAGAAACATGCACACTTACTGAAAACTAAGCATTTTACTCTGATGTCCCCTATTTAATTTTTATAATGTTGATGCTATCTTCTTCATGCATACAAGGATAGAGGTTAATTAACTTGAACAAATCGAATTCCAAGTTATTGGCAGAGACTGGTTATTATCACAAGGACACATTTCAAAAATATTCTTGAGCATTGCTAAATGTGATAACACTCTAATATTAATTTTTAAAAGCACTTATATAAAGCAGAAATTATTTTACATTTACATTTTGTTGTTGTCCACTTTCATCTATTAATTGCATTTCTATTAATGGAATTTAACCAGGAGGATCATTGACACCTAAAGACAAACAAAACTACGATCAACTGCTGATAAGGAATTAGCCTCCTTTGGCTAGTAACTTTACAGGTCCAGTAAGTGGTAGATACAGAGTTTCCCTAATTAGTTATTTTGGAATCGGCATTTTTGATATGATAGAAGGACTGAGGACTCAGGACTGAAAAAGCAAGCTGGTTTACTACTTGAGGTAACTACTCAGCCTCCAGAAACCCTATCGGCCAGGTTCACAGAGGCAGCCGAACGCAAAGAAGAACTAGAAGTCTTCCCTTCTCATTCACCCAGAGGGTTTCCTTTGGAAACATGATTTTTCTCACTGCTTTATTCAGAATCAATTTGATTGTATTTTCCAGATGAAAATTATGCTGGCATTTACAATCCTCTTAAAAACAGAGTGTCTTCTTCTACCACGAAGACGAATGAATTTGAAATGGGGGACCAATGCTGTAGTGTAGTGGGTAAAGCCACCACCTGCAGCGCCAGTTTGTGTTCTGGTTGCTCTACTTCCAGACCAGCTGCCCACTAATGGCCTGGTAAACTCAGCAGAAGATGGCCCAAGTGTTTGGGCTTGTGCCACCCACATGGGAGACCACAATGAAGCTCCTGGCTTGAGTCTGGCCATTGTGACCATCTGGGGAATGAACCAGCAGATAGATCAATTTCTCTCTCTAATAAATAATTAAATCTTTTTTTTAAAAATTGAAGTGAAATTCAATTCCTGCTCTTGCTCATGGTTTTCACACTGTATAACACAGTTCTCCAAATAGGTGGAATTCCTTAATTGCTACTACAAGAATTTTGAGAGTAATTCCAGAAGAGGTATACCATGATAAACAAATCTGTTTGTTAATCAGTTGAGAAATTGGAGGTTAGCTACCACCAGACATCTTTTATTGTACTCAGCACTTCAGAGGTTAATTTTTCTCATAGAGCCAATCTGAAATACTCATTCGACCACAAGGTGGCAGGAGAGATTTGTGGTCACATGGTTAGCAACTCCAAAGCTTGAGCTTAAATGTGTTCACTTTCTCTATTCCCTATATTTACTAGACGAATTGTTTGTAAAACATGAAACATCTTACACAAGACTTGCTTTAAGAATTCATACACATTTTCAGTTAATGACTCATTTCTTTAAATTTACAGGTGTTTCCTCAACATTTTAGACTCAGAACTTCGATTTCAAAAAGATTTTTGTCCCCCCCAATTCCTATTTCAGTAGGTAATGTCCCACTTCTTTACCAAGAGAAGACCCAATATTCTTAATTTTACTTTAAATGTTGCTGTCATGGAAGTTTTAGATCTTGGTGAAAATTCTTCCTTATTTCAGTTCTTCCTTAAACAATACAGGTTACACTTTGCATTTAAGTATACTTTTTCTAAGGAATGTTACAGTAATCTGTCCTGTTTACACACGATGCTGGCAACTGGAGTTTAACTGAAAAGTCATTGTCCTTGTTTCAGAAGACTTGGCACCTTGTTCTTATTCTGCCTCCTTTACATTAGATCACTTGGAGCAAGACACTTAACCTTTTTCACCCTTGGTTGCCGCTTTCGTCAACTGGAAATGCAGATTCAATACAGAAATAAGAGTTAAATAAAGGTAAGAGAAATAAGCACCTAGGACAGAGTGGGCCTTTAACAAAGTTATAGCAGACTGCTTTGACTTCTCATTCTCATTTGGCAAGAAGCAAAGTTTATTGAGAATAAAAAGAACTTAAAGAAAAACTAACTGTAAAAAGTAGGAACATTTTTTGCCTCTTTTCCTAACAACTCTGAATGGTATTCAACTCCAACATCAGAAGACCCAAGTCAGACCATGCAATAATTTACTTCTCAGGTTTTAAGTAACCAGCTGAAAAAGGGGCCAAAATCATCATTCTCTCAAAAAGTAAAAAAAAAAAAATCACTTAATACATCAAGAAACTTCCTGTACGGTTTAACCCTCCATTTCCACTCTGATAAATGTCCACCCTATTAGAGAAATTATATTTTGTATCAGTTTGATTAAAACATGAATATATCGACATAACACAGAAACTTTATTCACTCCAAGAGCAAAAAGTTATGTCTTTCAGAAAAAAACCAAGGCAATATTTCATTCACTTCTCAAGCAAAATCCAAAACTACTGTATTGTACTGCCCTAAATACAGTGATTACACAAAGTGTAAATATCAAACTTACCTGACTGTTGATGTACAATGTAATACTTTATCCATTTTAGTATTTTTTTTGTGCTAGTATTATTGGTTGAACTCTGTAATTAACACACAATTATTCTTAGGTGTTTAAATTTAAACTGAAAAGTGATCCCTGTTAAATATAAGAGTGGGAATAAGAGAGGGAGGAGATGTACAATTTGGGACATGCTCAATCAGACTTGCCCCAAATGGTGGAGTTAGAAACATGCCAGGGGATTCCAATACAATCCCATCAAGGTGGCATGTACCAATACCATCTCACTAGTCCAAGTGATCAATTTCAGTTCACAATTGATCACACTGATAAGTCTAAGAGTCAAAGGGATCACACAAACAAGTCTGCTAAACTAACTGATAGAATCAAAAAGGGAGAGAACGATCCAACATGGGAAGCGGGATACACAGCAAACTCATAGAATGGCACATGTCCTAAATAGCACTCTGGCCTCAGAATCAGCCCTTAAGGCATTTGGATGTGGCGGAAGAGCCCATGAGAGTATTTTAGGCATGGAAAGCCAAGACACTCTGGGGAAAAAAAAAAAAAAAAACCTAAATGAAAGAACTCTGCGAGTGAGATCCCAGTGGAAAGAACAGGGCCATCAAAGAAGGAGGTACCTTTTTCTGAAGGGAGAAGAGAACTTCCACTTTGACTATGACCCTGTCAGAATAAGATCGAAGTCGGCGAACCCAAAAGGCTTCCATAGCCTTGGCAACTCATGACTAGAACCTAGGGAGATTACTGACGCCATAAACAAGAGTGTCAAATTGTTAAGTCAACAACAGGAGTCACTGTGTACTTACTTCTCATGTGGGATCTGTCCTTAATGTGTTGTCCAATGTGAAGTAATGCTATAACTAGTACTGAAACAGTATTTCACACTTTGTGTTTCTGTGTGGGTGCAAACTGATGAAATCTTTACTTAATATACACTAAATTGATCTTCTGTATATAAAGATAATTGAAAATGAATCTTGATGTGAATGGAATGGGAGAGGGAGCAGGAGATGGGAGGGGTGCGAGTGGGAGGGAAATTATGGGGGGGAGCCATTGTAATTCATAAACTGTACTTTGGAAATTTATATTTACTAAATAAAAAAAATCAAACTTGAAAAATCATATCCAATTTGGGTCATTTTTATTATTGTCACCTAAAAATTGCAAATATTATGAATCAGTTGATTTTTTAAAAAAATTATGTTTCTATTCACGATTAGTTTATCATATTGAGATCTACATCTCAGAGCACACATCCACCTCTGAAAACCACAATGTTTTATGGAAATAACCCAAATATTTAACTTATGTATGTATGGATGCCTTTACATTTGAAAGACAGAGACAGATCAGCAGAGGGAGAGAGATGTCCCATCCACTGAGTTACTCCCCCAAATGCCCACAAAGCCTAGTAGGACTTGGCCAGGCTGAAGACAGGAACCAAAATCTCAATCCAGGTCTCTCATGTGAGTGGCAGGGGCCCATGTATTTCAGCCATCACCTTCTGACTGAGGGTGTATACAAGTAGGAAGTTAGAAACCCAGGCACTCTGACACATGGTGTGGGCATCTCAAGCAGTGTCTCAATTACTGCCCCGATCCAAATGTTTGGAGGGAAGAATATGCCATTGTTCTTCTGAGGACGCAAGTTGCTATTTCTCATTTGCAAAAGAAAATAATTCCAGCCTTCACCATTTCAAATGCATCCAGACTCACTACTCACATTGGATGAATGTCACTGCTCAACTAGATGTAGATTCTTCCCAGCTTGGAAACAATGGGAAAACTGGATATAAATGTTTAAAAAGACTATTTTATGATCATTTTGGGGGTAGAGATATTCAAATTAAATATTAAACATTTCTGAAGTTTATATCACATAGCTCATTATGTGAACCACTCCTAGAGAAACCATCTTTCTCCCTTTCTGCAACTTACTTTAAATATCCATTCCCAAATAAGTCTAAATATTGAACTCATACAAACACGTGCTTGGCTTCCATGAACTTTTAATGTATAAATTTTTGCTTTTAAAAAGTCTACGGTGAACCACAACTATCAAATAATCTCATTAAAGACAAAATTTTAGTGTTGCAGTCATGTACTTCAGAGGCAATCCGCTTCTCACAGCATCAAATACATCAATAATCCATCTTAGAGATACAGAGAGGTCAGCTAAGAGCACTCACCCTGTGCTGCTTCTCAGAAATTTATTTCACACACTTCCTGGTTCTCTTTAGATTGGATCTTCTGCACACATCTTTAATGCCAAACTCCTTTTAAACTCTCAGCTTTTCATTGACTCGCATAGTACTATTGGTCAACTTATTTAACCTGGATGATTTTTAAACCTTAAAAGCTGAGTCCTTCTAAATAGGAAACCAGTAGAAGTTCATTTATGAAAACTTTCTATTTATTCCTAGCTTAAAATTAAGACATAAAGTGCTTGTTGTTTCAAAAGAAGCATCATTTAAAATGAATGGATTTGTCAATAAGCTCTGTATGCTTATTAGTCTGCATTTGTTGTCATTATTTAGTGGGCTTGTTGTCTTCAAAGAGCAGTCTCCCACTGCTTATGAATCACAGCTGCAAAATCAACAACTGCTCAAAGGCATCTGTACTCAGTGGTGGTGAAGACTTGACCCAGGTGTATCGCGAAGTGAACGGACCACAAGGTGGATGATATCAGAGAAAGCGCCTGTTTCATGTTGGATTCTGAAGGAAAAGACTTGGTGTCTGCTTCAACAGCTCTTTCATGTGCACAGTTCAGGTATGGTACACAAAGATGGTACGGTGACTGGCAAGGTATATGACACCCAGCAATATCTTCCCACCAGCAGGAAGTCTAAGGAAGGCCACGATATTGAGGGGAAAGGAAGAAGGCATTTCTCCCTCTGGAATAATTGAGATAGAGGAGAAGAAGCTGGGCACGTCTGAAAGGCCATTACTGAACAACCCAGAGAAAGCATCTTTGACATTTGCTACAGAGAATGTTCAAAGTTAGGAGCTTAGAGCTTCTACTTCACAGGTGAGGAGACACAAAATTCACTCAAGTTAAAGAACTACAGCAAGATTATAACGTGCATCAATCAAAAGCTGAGCGGAACCAGTTCTAGGCCTTTTTAGAACTAAAATTAAGATGCTACTCTGAATTTCACTGAAGGAGGAGCTGAATTATAGTTGAACTGGGGACTAAATTAGATATTAAGTTATGAAGTAGGCTAGCCATTTAACTTAGGACTATTAAAAATATAATAGCAATAGTGTAAGCATATAACATAATTTTCTACTGGTATGGTAATATTTTTAAAAGTTTGTGGAAAAATGGAATTAAAAGACAAGTTTATTTGGGATAAAAATTTTTGAAATACATGCATAGTTTAGGCATAAAAGGATTTTCCATGAGCTTCTTGAAGACATCTCATATGTATGGATTTTAAAAACTTTTGGCACCAAAATCAATTTAACTTTTATTCCATTTTCCATGAGCTTTCTGAAATGCCCTTACATAATGTTAGTGTGCCACAGAATAGTTTCTCTGCATTTGCAGAGAAAAAAGCCTTTGGGATGCTTTTATAACTGAAGGACTCCTCACCTAAAATTTAGTCATACAGAAAATCAAAAAAACCACTGAATGTAATACTTAGAATTTTCACAGTCAGCTCTTCATTTTTTGTGGTTATGAATATAGGTCCTACATATAATAATAAAACAAGGTAGCTATGCTCAAATTAAGTATAAGAAAGATTTAAGCAGTGCTGTGACTCCTAATAGTGATCATATTTCTATCACCTAAATGAAAATATGAATACATCAATATAAAACTAGTTCTCAGTTACATATGTTTATGTCTCTGGGCAATGATAAAATTTTTAAACAAAAAATATTAAATTCTGAAACTTCTAAAATTTATATTAAGAAGCTCATTTTAATGTGACAGGTGATAACATTCAGCTGAGATTAAATAGCAATTTCAATATGGAGACAAAGCCACTACCATTGCTAAGGAACTCCTAAAGGAATTGTCAAGTACCCTGTGAGTGCCAATCACCTTTCTCTATGCAAACTCCTGCAAAAGCTTTGTTCTTACAGCATGTCATGATGTTATACCATCTTTGAGCATTTCATGAATGCCTCATAGGGTTATTATCTTTGATTATTTCTCTGTGAGCCACAAACAATAAACATTATCTGGAATAAAAATAACTGCAATGAAACCTCAGACACAGAAAGTCCCAACAGAATATAAAGTCAGAGGAGATTTCCAGGTGGTTCACCAAAGTTCCTTTCCCCCCTCACTCTTATTTAGACAAAATTCCAAACTTAGAAAAATCTGTTAAAGAATGTGTAAACCTATGGAAAAAATTTGGGTGGACTAAAGTTGTAGAAATACCCACCAGTATCCTTAAGTCATCTCCCAAACTCATGCTATTGTGTAATTTTGTCTTTCACAGAAAATTGAATGAAGTGATATCAGGAATTTAACAACGTACATTCCCTTGCCAAATTTCAAAAACGTGAGTGGCAGACCTAAGATTCAAATTTTTATCACTTTGATGCTGTCAGACATTAAGGGGAGTGGTCCACAAACAGTATAAACCCAAAGGAAAACATGAAGCCCCTGTATTTGCAAAGTCTGCAATATCATGCCTTTCATCAAGGAAGAAGATTCCAGTACTCAAAATTCCTGGTAGTAGGAAAAATGTACTATAAATATAACATAATTATTATTAATCAAAAGACTATGAACCAGTGTATTCACAAAAGAATAACAAAAAAAATGACAACTGGACTCTTCTTCAAGACACAAATATGGACTTTCCCTCATCACTATCAATAAACGTTCTTGAGACAACACGTGTGGAGTGCACTATGTTAAGCACCCAGACTAGTGCCCATGCAGAATAGCCTAATTCTAAAATTTTACAGGAGAGAGAGACAGAGTATCCTCTCACTTCTACCATAAATAGCGTCTGCTGATTTCTCTCCTAGCTCCATGACAACCTACTCTTGCCACTCCAGGAATAAAGATTAGACTCAATGCTTGGGAGTTATTCTGAGCTGCTCATGGGAATAGCATTGCACAATTCCATAGCCGGATCATTAGTGATGCATTTAAGTTAAATATAGCAGTTCTAGGCATGGAATACTTCACCAGACATGGACTAAAGACTTCAATCTGTTCAGAATAATTCATCTCTCAGGAGATAGCTACCAAAATGATATGTGCAATTGTTTACAGAAAGTAAAAATAAGTTTAAAAGGGTCTCCATCTTTTTTCCCCTTCAGGGGAATTTACCTTAAATCTTGCAACATGAATGTCGTACACACGCCTCTTCCACTTTCTGCACTAATTGTCAATGACCAGTTAAGCAATCAAATGTTTGAGGAGCCCAATAAACACTTAAACAGTCAATAGATCTTCCAGTTTGAGAAATTATGCCCCCAAGAGAAATCCTGTGTAAAATAAGACTGAGTCCAGCTGTAATTAAGAGATACATTCTCTCCAAGGAATGATATTTATTTAACTTAAATCATTTTCTATTTTAAAAAAGTGCTAAATTGATTCTGGGACAGCTTTTGGAGTAATATTAAGTAAGGAACTCCAACTGTATTACTTTGGAGTTCCACAAGAAAGGAAAATAAAATGATGAGTACCAACACATCCAAAGTCCACTGAATTATTATTTTTTTTTGACAGTGAGAGAGAGAGAGAGACAGAGAGAAAGGTCTTCCCTCCATTGGTTCACTCCCCAAATGGCCGCCAAAGCCGGCCCTGTGCCAATCTGAAGCCAGGAGCCAGGAATCTCTTCCTGGTTTCCCATGTGGGTGAAAGGGCTCAAGCATTTGGGCCATCCTCCACTGCCCTCCCAGACCACAGCAGAGAGCTGGACTGGAAGAGGAGCAACCGGGACTAGAACCCAGTGCCCATATGGGATGCTGGTGCCACAGGCGGAGTATTAACCAAGTGAGCCATGGCGCTGGCCCTCCACTGAATTCTTATGACTCATGTTTCCTTAAGAATGCTAACCAATACAACGTCTTTGACTTGGGGTAGAGTTCATTTTGCTATTTCATATTTCACATTTATTTGATACATAGTGGCTTAAGACCTAATGGTTTAGATCTAGCATTACCACTAAGTCATCTTGCATACAGTTGAGACTTGAGGCACCTCAAATAGTTATGTTAAAGTGGCTGCAGGTACACAATCTTACAATTTAACTTTCCTACAGTTTGTCTCTTTCCTGTTACGCAGCAACACAACACACACACACACACACACACACACACACTTCGTGTGTGCAAAGTAGGATAAGGCCAACTTTCTATTCTCAGTTCCAGTTCAGGGGAAAGCAAGGAGGAGCTCATGGATAACTCTTGTCAAAGTCATTAAAAAGTGGTTTAGATTTGTTATTTTTCCATTTACCCACAGAGGCGAAAAACCCAAAATAGTGAAAGTAGAAAGGTTTTTAGCTACAAATTGCTGATCCTGTTCATAGTGTACATTAGTTAACATCACAGTGCTATGTTTACAACTTTCAGTTCATACTACATGTTTTAAATGCTTATTTTATTTATTTGAAATGGAGAGAGAGAGAGAGAGAGAGAGAGAGAGAGAGAGAGAGAGAAGGGGGCTAAAGAGACCTTCCATCCACTGGTTCGCTGTGTAAATTCTCAAAACAGCCAGGATGGACCAAGCCAAGGACAGGACCTAGGAACACAATCTAAGTCTGCAGTGTGGCTGGCGGGGACCCAAGTAACTGAGCCATCCTCTGCTGCCTCCTATGGCGCACTTTATCAAGAAGCGGGATTCGGCAACAGAGTGAGGACGTGAACCCAGCTACTCTGATATGGGATGTGAGCATCTCAAGCAGTGGCTAAACTACTTACTTCCCAACAGTCACCACTAGAAAAAAAATAGATCATAATCTGAATTAGCAAAATGTTAAAGGTTGATTAGTAAAATTAGTTTAAGACAATCACTGTATCCCAGCTATTATAATAACATGTTCACTGGATGGTACACAATGTTTATGCCTTAGATCTTTCAGCTCTGATTTCTAATTTCATGACAAACTGATTCTGTGATTAACAATCCCCACCACCACCACACACACACATCCCATATTTCTTAAAATACCTTCAAGGATTTTGGCTCTATGTAAACCTAAACATACTATGATTCATTTGAAAATAGTTGCACTGTACTAAACATCAACATAAAAGAAAGCAGAAAATAGATGAGTTTTGCCTTTTCCCTGGTTGGGAGTCAGAAACCATCCTTGTTTGCCATAGTCTATCTGCAACTCCATCGTATTTACAGACTCATCCCATGGAGAATTGCACTCAATGAGTCAGTATGTTAATTATGTGCTCTGGGAGCACAAAGAAGAAATCAAGAAGTTGTTACCTTCCCAAGTTTCTCAGGTAATGAGACCCACTTCTGGAAATATGTGGCACTGTACCAGAATCTATCATGAGAATGAGCTTTGCAGTAAAAAGAACAGAATTAATTTTTTAATGAAAGTCCTCCATTGGTTCTCTGAGTCAAATCCACCTGACAATTGTCACTGGGCAATGTCATTACCAGTTAACCAGCACAATTCCTTTAGAACAGATGCTATAGTGATGCATGCTCAGAAGTGAGACTGGCTAATTTCAGCCACCCCCCCTCCATGAAAAGGAAATAAAATAAAATGGGCTCCATGTCACTCAAACATGACAGGACTTTTGGATATCTCCCCCATGATGTTTTTTAGCCTTGAGGCAGATATGACAGGCGCCTTATTAAATTCCAAAAATAAATGTGGAACAAGGAGGCAGAGCATTCCAATGAGACATCCAACTTGTTAAAATGCAACATGAATAAAACTTGGTTCATTTTATTTTTAGCCATCATCCTCATCATTTTTAAAATCAAAACAGAAATATAATATTCATTAGCATAAACTTAGTAACATTAGCTTAAAGATCTTGGCTTTATTGATAAAAAAAATAGCTATTCATTTGTTCACAATTACTTAACTTGGGATTTTCTAAAACGTCTCCATCAACATTTGGAAGTCAGGCTATGGAGGAAAAAGACTTACACATGATTTCTCACTTATTTTAACATCCTCCACCCAACTACTAACAGTTCCATAGACAAACCAAATGGTATTTATGGAGACCTGACTTTATGCATGCAATACGTTTTCCTGTCTTATTTCTGTCTCTGGAACTATTTAAATCCTACTGAGGTCCAACAGTTTGATTTTCACCAACTTGTCTTGGCAAACACCCTCTTCTATCACACTGTCATCATAAGTAACCAGGTCTCCTGATTTCTTACAGTATGTCTCTTGCTCATTTATTCACCACTTAATTCACTTATTTAGTCAGTTTCCATGGTAAATTTCCTCTTCTGGAAACACACACTTTCTTCCAGCAGGTTTCTTTCTTAAGGAAAATAGCTCTTATTTACCCTTATACAACAGATCACAGCTAGCCAGCAGTCACCATCACTGCCATTTCTTCACTATCATAAATCTGAGGAGTTTGGATACTTGCTACCAAGAAGAAAGGCAATTTTTCAGCCCCAAAATGTGTAGATTCTGGACTATGAAAACACAGCAAATTTCATAATCCAGTCTTTGTCTTCAAGCAACTCTAAGGTGGACTGTGGGGTCTAGAGTTAGAGGAGAATGCTGGGGAGACTTCTCTGCCTCAAACCACATAAGAGTAAGAAGCAACAGTTGCCTTGGATTTGCCTATTAAGTCCCAAGTTTTCGATTCTGCAAATATTTCAATGAGATAAATTTTACTTCAAAGTTACCCTGGCAGGTGTGTTATTACTCAGCGTTGCAGTATAGGACAACGGAACATAATATATTAATGGTATCTAAAATGCTTTTAAAATAGAATTTAATCGACATTCCTATAAAGGTGTTAGTATTAGCCTGTGCTATAGATCAGAAAACTAAAACCCAAGGAGGTTAAATAACTTGCATAAGGTCACACGTCAATAAGTGCCAGCACTAAGGTTCAAGCTTTAGGTATTTTAATGTCAAAACCAGTATTGTATACCTTCAGTTACACTACAGGTTCACAAAAGACGCGTGTTACCTCCCAAGGAAACTGGAGGAGGCTGGAATAGCAGAGCCATGACTCTATTAAGAATATTCTCACGAATTTACCCAGATAATTTCTTATTTTTAGAGATTTATTTATTTATAGGAAAGGCAGAATTAGAGAGAGCTCTTCCATCCACTGGTTCACTCTCCAAATGGCCTCAATGGTTGGAACTGGGTGAGATTGAAGCCAGGAGACTGGAACTCCATCTGGGTCTCCCATCCGTGACGGAGGTCCAAGCAATTGGGCCATCTTCTGCTGCTTTCCAAGGCACATTAGCAGAGAGCTGTATTGGAAGTGGGACAGTTGTCACAGGGGGCAGCTTAATCTGCTATGCCAAAATGGTAACCCCAGGATTTTCTTTTATGGACATCCCTCACCCCCAGCTCCAGGCAACCCTGGGAGAGGCTTCCCCCTTCAGACCAGGGTGTGAAGTTAACTCTGAAGGGTTCCCAAGCCCCAAAATTAATCATGTGTAGGTGCTTAGTCAGGAGCAGGGTTCAATTAGTAATCCTCATATAAATGATGATTCCATAGCTAAAATTTAGCTTATTTTACTTTTGCCTAGTACTGTTTTCCTAAATAATGTTTCTCATCCAAGAGACAAATGAATATTTGGTAATATAGTCAACAAGGATTTGAACTGTGTTATGAAAGCTACCACTTCTAGGGAAAGAAATAAGGCTAACACAGATCAAAATGATAGGAGAGGCGTTGCTATAGCAGAATTGCTTCAGAGAGTGGCTGTTACAACAATGTTCTAGATCACTAAGATAGGTTCTCTCTACTTTCATGGTCTTCCATCTTTCATTTTATTCATATCAAACCAGAGTATACCTTCAACTATTAAGGCACACAACAATAAGTCATTTATAAGTTCCATATGAAGACCATGTGTAATCTCAAGATTTATCAATCTTTATTTAAATAAAATCTTTATTTGATTGGATATGGAAAAGTAGAATTGCTGTTAAAAAATAAAAACATAAATAAGGGGGGTGGAGGTGAATGGCGGTGCAGAGGTTAGGATGCTGCTTGGGATGACTGGTCCACATGCCACACCAGAGGGCTGGGTTCTAGGCTCGGCTCCAGCTCCCTGCTGATGCGCACCCTGACTTGGGCAACAGGTAACACTTCAAGAAGACAGGTCCCTGCCACCCATGTGGGAGAAACAGATTTACTTCTCAGCTCCAGACTTGGCTTGGTCCAGCCTGGTTGTTGCAGCCACTTGGGCAGTGATAGGAGATTCATTCATTCATTCATTCATTCCTCTCTCTCTCTCTCCCCTTTCAAATCAAATGTAGGAATCAAAATTAAATAAACAAGCAAACACATAAAGACAGCATCAGTCTTTCTCCTTTGCTGAAATAGCATTTTACCCTACATGTTATCTCCTGTTCTCCCTTCTACATTTATTCTCTCTTTGCTTCTGAAGTTCAACAGGAAATCTGGCTTAAAGGAGAACATTTGCTGTTTATACCACCCTCTTGCAAACAAGTCATGTCACTGTTGATGTGATGCCATGTCTATAGAAGCTAGCTGCAAAGGAAATTCCCACACATTGAATAAATTGCTTCAGTAACTCGATAAGAGAATGGACTTTGGATAACAGCAGCAGTAAGGGACCATTTGCTTCTTTGTTAGGTACCTTAGCCTCAATCTAAATCACTTTATTCATTATATTTTCCTCTCATGCAAACACATTAAAGAATACATCCCCTAAAAAGAATTTTTATTTGCCAAAATTTACCTAAGCTTTTTTTATTTCTTTTCTTTTCTTTTTTTTTTTTTTTGATAGGCAGAGTTAGACAGTGAGAGATAGAAACAGAGAGAAAGGTCTTCCTTCCATTGGTTCACCCCCCAAATGGCCGCTACAGCCAGCGCTGCGCCAATCTGAAGCCAGGAGCCAGGTGCTTCCTCCTGGTCTCCCATGCGGGTGCAGGGCCCAAGCACTTGGGCCATCCACCACTGCCTTCCCAGGCCACAGCAGAGAGCTGGACTGTAAGAGGAGCAAACGGGACAGAATCCAGCACCCCAACCGGGACTAGAACCCAGGGTTCCTGCACTGCAGGGGGAGGATTAGCCAGGTGAGCCATGGCACTGGCCACCTAAGCTTTTCTAAGAGGAAAACTTAATTTAAAAAGCTTTAGTTTTTTTTTTTTTTTTTTAAAGGTAACTCATGGTATTGTAGCATAGCAGGGAAAAGTACCACCTATGATGCTAGCATCCCATATGGTGCTGGTTCAAATCCTGGCTGCTCCACTTTAGATCCAGCTCCCTGCTAATTTGCCTTGGAGAGCAACTGAGGATGGCCCCAGTGCTTGGGCCCCTGCCACCTACACGGGAGACCCGGATGAGGCTCCTGGCTCCTGGCTTAGGTCTGGCCCAGCCCTGGCTGTTGCAGCCATTTTTGGAATTAACCAGCAGATGAAGATCTCTTTCTCCCCCTCTCTCTCATCTCTCCTCCCTCTTTGTAACTCTGGCTTTCAAATAAATAAATAATAACAACAAAAAGTCTTAAAAGAAAGAAAAAAGGCAACTCTACAAGGAAAGATCCTACTATCTCTTCATCCCAATGCCATCATTTCACCTTTTTTGGTTACATTTTAGGTTCTTAGATTCTAAGTCGATTTTCTTTTTTTCTCCTGCCACAAATATAAATGTATCTAATCTTACTTGAAACGTGTGAATCTTTACCACTAACAGCTCCTGCCAACTGCAATCCGTGAGGCAATACATATTTCAGCATGTATCCGAGTGCTTTCTTAGCAGCACAAAAATAAAAGAAAATCAAAGTTGCTAAAAGAAGGGAATATTTTCTACACGTTAGCAAAATGTCTACAAAGTAGTGCACTTCACAATTTGGGCTTGGAAAACATCTGTTTATCATCAAATTTCCTGATAATAACTAAAAGACTACTCAACAGTCACTAAGATGGCCACAGCTTCCACTTTTGATCCCTGATCCACTTGGTATTTTAGATTCTGCCCACACAGATGAAAGACTGATAGAAATGGATGATCTTTTCTTGATACCGAGTTGGCTTTCTGGTATTGATTAATCATACTGCTGTGGCGGAAAAGCCCTGAGTTAGAGGTCAGAAGATTAATGTTTTCCTGCTACCTTTAGCCACTATTTATTTCCTGTGTGAGCCTGCCACCTGACATGCCTGGTCTGCACCCCCATTTCCTACTCTGTCAGCTGGGGCTCATATCGATCTACCTCTATCCTATGGAAGTCTCATGGATGGTGCTAAAATGAATTAGTGCCATTTTTTGTCAGGCAGGTGAACTATAGAAAGGCATTTGAATATTTATTGAAAAGTGTTATCACTAAGTAGCATAGATGGAATTTGAATGAAACAAGAACAGTAAAATAAAATGTGGCTGCTTTCTTACTACTATCATTATTTTACTTTATTTATGTGCTTTAAGGTTTGACTCAAAATTACAAATAGAAAGATGAGGCTACTAGTGATCGTCCTCCCAAAAAAGTGTGATTTTCACAACAGTCTTTCTACTTTTATTTTTAAAAACCTAGGGGCAGTGGCCTGGTCAAACTTGATTTATAAGTATATACAGCTATTTGAATAATTCCTCTCTGGTATCCTTTGACATTTTGCTATTACTATCTTGGCATCCAATAGTAAGTCTGGTGAATTCATCTGTCTACAGAATGTCAGCTGATGAAGAAATGATTATATATGTACAAAGTACAGAAGTTTATATATAAAAAATAAGAACCATCTACTTAACAATATTGTTTATCAAGAGAAAGAGATGCTTAGGAGGAGTTTTATGAATATTTTCATTTGTATTGTTATACTTGTCAATCATCCCTGGTCCCTCAGCTAACAAGATATAAAGAAAAATCAAGGCAAAGTTGTGAATTACTGAATTACTGTAGTTGAAACTTTAAGGAGTATGGAATTATTTTTTTTAGTTGGTTTGATTTCAATTTCACTTGAGCTCTGGGTAGCTTGGAAAAGTCAGACTACGTACTTTCCCTAAACTTGTCCATTCAGGTCCTTTATTCCCAGTTCTCTGAAGGTAAAGAAAATACCCCATATTCACCAGAAAGCAACATTTACTAAGTCAGAAAATAAACACAAAATGTAGTCAAATAACTCTGTTATGGGGAAACTAGGAAAACTGCAGAATTTCTCAGGATTTCAGTCACTTCTTCTATCTGTAAGTAGAAGAGAAAAAAGGCTTATTCCAGTCTAAAGGTCTATGTCATAAGATCTGCACCTTGCACATAGTAGATACTGAATATACAGTGGCAGGAAGAAACTTCTGCTGGCCAAGGTGGCTTGTTTGCCTGAAATGTTTAAAAACTACACAAACTGGGGCCAGCACCATGGCGCAGTAGATTAATCCTCCACCTGTGGCGCGGACATCCCATATGGGCACCAGTTCTAGTCCCAGCTGCCCCTCTTCAATCCAGCTCTCTGCTATGGGCTGGGAAAGCAGTAGAAGATGGCCCAAGTCCTTGGACCCCTGCACCCACATGGGAGACCCAGAAGAAACAAATTCTAGGTCAAGTAACATTTCTTCATTTTTTTAGATTAAAAAATAGTGTTTAGGATATTCTCTCTTTCTGGGTTAGTCACTGCTTTTTCTATAATATTTTTTCTCAACATATATTATATATTTTAAAGAAGCTTACTGTATATTATTTAACTTAATAAAATTACAAAATGTCCCCCAATATGCCAAAAAATCATTGTTTTTCCATTAGTCATTTTTTTGGAACAATACATAACAGCCCTTTCTATTTTTTCTGATTAGGGTTTTTATATCTTTTGTAATTCAAATATTTCAACAATAAAATTGTGCCACTGTGAATGTTACAATGAAAAAAAAAATTACATAACCACAATGCTCCTGTTGCAACTACCAGAAACTACCAGAATTAAAGTAAGATTCTTGCCTCCCTTGATACTGATATCACCCACCCGAGCATCAATGAATCAATCCCAAAAGTCCCCAACCAATAACCACAAAAGCCTCAACATTAAGAAGATAAGCTCTAAACAGACAATATTTGAATTTGTGTCATTGAATTTTTAATTCTGTTTCTTTTTCAATAAACTCATCCCATCTGATGACTTGCCCAAAAGGATGACTGCTGCGTGGACAAAGCACTGACTCAGATCAACGTGAAGATTACAAAAGGAAAAAGGATAGAGAGACTGCGACATTTAATTGAAAAATATTAATTAAAGCTGTATTCCTTTTATTAAGCAATTCCCTTCTCTCCTTGGGGGATAAATATCATCTTCATATAACAGACAACCTTTAAATACATGCATCTTTCATGTCAAAAATTCTTCAAGACATAAATTATCTCTGTGATATGTCTAATCGTATTCTTTTACTTCCACGTTCATATTAAATAGCTGTATTGTATAATTCTTCAAGCCAAAAGAATTCCACTGCCTGAAAAGTAATAAAAGACATCGAGGCATGATTAGTGCTCAAATATTTGACCGCTCTCTCCTGGAACCCTAATCTCACTTCATTTTAACAGGAACATCAACCCTAGGGTTTCTGGAGATGGTAATGATGTCACAATCCCAAGGGCAGACGTGGGACAGGCGAGAGGAGAGAATCAAGTTTGATTTCAATGGACATTATGAGCTGTTGCTCATCTATGAATTTTGACATGGCCCTGGAATGAAGGAAGGATCCTGTTTTAAGCCAGCCCAGACAAAGCAATATTAAATATTTAATTTCTAAAGGCAAAAGCCCAAGGTCCCCAAGCTCCAGGAAAGCTAACAGTCCTCTCTCTAGTTAGCCTAGGAAAAGCAAATGACAAACTACAGACTAATTTGGCTATAAAACACAGGGAATTTCATCAAGAATATTATAATTCCAAGGATTTTTTTTTTAAAAAACAGAAGCATATAGTATGCATATTTTTTAAATTCTGCAAATATTAACATATACATATATTTATACATGAGGAGGATTCACTACTGCACATTTTGTTTTTTATTGTCTTTAAGGGCTCAGTGAATTTTAGTTTCCTTTAAATATCACTTTCTTGAAAGAAAAACAAACTAAATGATCAGAATTCATAGATCACATTTTCCTTTCAAAATTTGTTACAAATACCTATTTATGTAACATAAATTTGAAACAAAAATCTACATAAACATTTAAATAAAACTTGATTTTAATTCTTAAATATGAAATAGATGCACATATAGTTAACCTAAGACAGTGACAAACACATGTTACATGAGTCTTATATTAAAATTTAAAAGCCAGTTAAATCTCCATTAATTTTGAGACATTAATATGGGCATTCCATGCATCGGATAATGTCCTTTTGCATACAGTGATAGGCTGGGATTCTCTCCTGTGACACAGAAAGCCTACAAAGCAGATGTTGCCTTTGTCAAAAATCACCAGGGCCTAAGAGTGTAGACTTGTAATCTCCACTGCTTTCAACAATGCGTAACTGCTCAAGATTTGTTACCTGTATACACAGAACTGCTGAAGTCACACACAGAAAGCAAGGATTACCTCTTTCACATGCCTAAAACCACACTGGAAAACAATATGAGTAGGTTTCATCTCATGCTTATTGCTGAACTTTTCATGGTATTATTGACTTGGGATTTGCAGACATCTTAATTGATGAGGTAGCAATCGATCAGATTAGCTATGCAGAGATCAAAAGTGATAAGGAAGATAACGTAAAAATTTATATGGTATTGGTCAAGACGGGTTTCCCCTTTAGAGTTCTCATATAAGTAGAATACATGTATTCTGACTGTTTATATTGCAAGCAACCACAAATCACGCAGTAACTAGGATCTAGAAAGTGTACAATAGGTGTCAGATGCAACTGGTGCTGCTAACATAAAGCCTATTATTTAATTTAAAGGAAATAATATAATTTGAGAATGACAGATATTCAGAAGCACTGTGAGGCAATTCAAATCCACAGACTAGAGAAGGAGGACAGGGCTGGGCAAAGAAGAAAACTGATAATCTTCTGGAAGTCATGAAGTACATATGTACTGTGTATGGTGCCTTACTGACAAAACACAACAAAAAACTTCTCAGATCAAAAAAAGGTGAAAAAAATATGCTTGCTATGGCAATGGCAGAAGGAAGAGAAAGAAAAAAGCAGACTCCAGAGAACTGTAAAAAATAAAGCACATTTGGTAATTGACTCAATGCAAGGACTCCTGAACGTTTCAGTTTGGGCTGCAGAAGGGATGGCAATGTCATCAATTACAGTGATAATCTTATAAAGAACAGCTACAAAGACCAGTGCTGAGTTCATGAAATAATTTTTCATTAAATGTCTATATACTGATTAAATATTTATAGCATATGTATGCAGAGATAGCCAGTTGAAATTTGTATATGTATAAAGCAATCAGACATTGAAAGAAAGGACGGTAAATAGGATGGTCCAATCAACAAATCATATCATTATGTTTATTATTTAGGCTATAGAGATAAATATATAGGCCCTATCCTCAGGCACTACAGGGAAAGGTTAAGTACGTGTAAATAATGATCAAAACTATGAGGAAGAAAATGATTTCTAATAAGATAACACACTAAGGGAATGAGAGTGATAAAATTCCTTAAGTAGGAGGGAGCAACATTCTGAGAGGGAAAAGAAAGGGTGCATAAGAATAGGTTAAACAGAAACTCAGAAAGAGAAAATATGTTACTAGGTTCAGTTGTACTTGGAGACTGTGTGGGAACAACATGGAAAATCTCAGCTGCCAGGTTAGGAAGTCTCTGAGTCTCAAGTCAACTTGAAGTTGGTGAATGATTTTGACTAAGACATCTAATATCAGGACATAAATAGATTGGAAGAATGAAGTCTGGAGAAAGGGAAAGCCATTTGCACAGCAGTCCAGGCCACAGTTAATTAAAGCATGACCAAGGAAGAGGTGGTAAAACCAGGAAAGAGAGACAGATGTGAGATAAATGACAAAGGCCTTGGCTACTGAGTATGTGCACCTCGAGGAGGCAGGGAACCCTGACTGAATGTTGAATGCAAGGGGAAAACCAAATATCTTTATGGAGTTTGGATCATGAACAAAAGGGACAATGATAGTACAATACAAAATGGATCCCACAGAATGGAAAATGTTTAGAAGGGAAGGCAAGATAGTTAGTGCTGAGGGTTTAATGTGTCCTCCAAAATTCACATGTTGGAACCTTAAACCCCAAAGTGACTGTGGAGGGAGGTAGAATGGAATGGGAGGTCTTCAGGTCATCTGGACTCTGCCCTCATGAACAAATCTACAACATTTTAAAAGGGACTCAGGGGAGGAGGTCCACTCTCTTCAGCTCTTGCCCTTTCACCTTTCACCACATGACAATGCAGCATTCAAGGCACCATCCTGGGAGAAGAGAATGACTTCACAGTACACTGAAGCCACCGGCACCTTGACCTCATTTCCCAGCCTCCAGAACCGTAAGTCAGTACATTTCTGCCATAAACTCTCCAGACTGCGTGTTCTGTATGCAGCACAAAGTAGACTAAGACATGTAGTGACCTAGCAGGCAATCTAACTGGAAATGTTGAATCAAACACCAAAGGAAAAAATGATGCTTTAGCATTTGTCCAGAACAAGACAGCTCCTAAGATAGAGGCCCCAAGAGAATGACCCGCAGGCTAAGCAAGAGAGAGCACAGAACCAAGAGCACTTAGATGGCTGGATTTTACTCCAATAGTTCCCACTCCCTCCTGCACGGGCAGAGATTCACTCAGTCCTGGAAAATTCTCTGAAGCATACAAATGTGTCACAACGTGTCTCTTTTCTCCACAGGGTAGTGTCAAATCTTGGAAAGAACTCACACTCCTTGTCTGCATCTTTTTGATTTCCCATTGCTTCAGTCCACGTTTCAACACATCAGAGTCACCAGTCAGATTCACCATTTTTGACTGAGCCTTTCTACTTGCTCTTTCCTGTCCCTGGAATGCTCCTATTCTGGTCTCTGTAGAGCAGCATGGAAACAGGACAAAGGGTCTCAGTTTAAACATCACCACCACAGAGGATAGTTCTGAGCCAGCTAAATAGTTCTCTCTGCCTCAGCTCCTCTCCACATCCTTGCTGCGTTCTATTTTTTCACTGGATATAACCACCACTTCAAATACTACTGCTTATATGTTTTCTAATGCATTTTCTTTTTTTTTTTTTTTCCACCAGCATGCAGCTCCAGAAGAGCTGGGACAACATTTTTCTTCATCACTATTGTACCTTACTGACTGTAAAGCTATGTGACTATGAGACTCATAGCAGGCACACAGTAACTAGTGATGGGAAGACAACAACAATGAATTGGGGGAAGGAGAATCCATAAGGCAAGGTTGATGACAGAAAGAAAACTGGGTACAATATTACTGAATTCAAGAGAGAATACCGAGGGAGGAAAAACCACTCAATCATTTGAAAGTTGCAGAAAACAAAAACTGGGTGAAGAATTAAAAGACTTTGGAGAGGGTAGTCTCCACAAGAGATACACAAAGATAAAGCCTAGACTCCGTGGTAAAGAGAGGATTGGGACAACCTACCTTCACAGATTTTGTTGATGAAAGATAGTATGTGGAGACAAAGCATCTGTGCAGAGAAAAACAAGTGGAGATATGACAGTAAGTTGCAAAGGGCAAACACTCCAGAGAAGACTGGCAGGATGAGAAATTAAAACATCAATTCAGGACTTGAGTCTAAGAAAAGAGCAAAGGCAAGTCTGTCCTGATATTTTAAGGAATGAGAAAAAATTTAAGGTATTAAGAATAACAAACTGGGGCCAACACTGCGGTATAGCGGATTAAGCCACCACCTGCAAAGTAGCACTGCATATGGGCAATGGCTGCTCCACTTCTGATCCAGCTCCCTGCTAAGGCATCTGAGAAAGCAGAAGAGGATGGACCAAGTGCATGGACCCCTACACCCACATGGGAGACCTAGAATAAACTCCTGGATCCAGGCTTCCACCAAGCCCATCCCAGCTCTGGCCATGGTGGCCATTTGAGGAGTGAACCAGCGGACGGAAGATTTCTCTGCCTCTGCCTCTCCCTTTCTCTCTGCAACTCAGCCTTTCCAATAAATAAATAGATATTTTAAAAATAAAGAATATACGGGTAAAAAAAGATATGATTCCTGCATGACCACTTCTATTGTTTTCATTAAGTGGGATGTGGGGTTATAAAAAGATACATAATACAGCAGACATAGGGCAAAAGCACTCAGTAAAGAAGAAAATTTGATCAGAGATCCTAAATACTTTCAATCCCCCTCCCTTTTTTTTTCTTTCACTAAAAGGCATTTACTTCACCCTACAGCCCTTATCATCATCAAATAACCTGATCCTATTGAACAGAATCATTCTTAAAATTAGGATTTTTAAGGATTAGTTTGGTTAATTTATTTATTTGAAAGGCAGAGAGAGGGACAGAGGGACAGAGAAAGGGAGGGGTAAAGAGAGGGAGGAGGGGGGGAGAGGGAGAGGGAGGGAATGAAGAAGAGGGAAAGAGAGGGAGAGAGTTCTATCCATCAGTTCACTCCCCAAATGGTCATCATGGCCAGGACAGAGCTAGACTGAAGCCAGGAGCCAGGAACTTCATCCTGGTCTCCCACATGGGTGCTGGGGCCAAAGGACCTAGGCTAGCCTCCACTGCTTTCCTAGGTGCATCAGCAGGGAGCCGGACTGGAAGTGGGGAAGCCAGAACTTGAAGCAGCACCCTGTGGGTCGTCGGCAGGTGGTAGCTGAATCAGTTACGCCATGATGCCAGTCCTCAGAATCATTCTTAACCCTTAAGAAAGTAACGCAGAATTGTAAGTAATATTTTAGTAAACTTCCAAGCATGTGCTCAATCACACAAGCTATTTTATTAACAGAGAAATAATTTCAAATTAATATTTTAGAAACATGCTTAAAATAAACCATTAAATCAAAATCTAGATACTGTAAAAGCTCATCTAACTTGGTGATTTTCATCAAAAACAAAGTAAAAGGGGAAGGAATTTGGTCTAGTTGTTAAGACACTGCTTAGGACGCTCATATGCCATATCAGGAATGCTCCACTTCCAAGCCCTGGTTTGCTCCTGGTTTCAGCTTCCTGGTAATGCACACCTTGGAGATGCCGGTCACGGCTCAAGTGGTTGGGTCCCTGCCACTCAAGCAGAAGACCAGAATTAGGGGATCATGGCTCCTGACAGGTGCATCTGTGGAGTGTACAGTGTACCAGCAGATGGAAGCTTTCTCTCTCTCTCTGCGTGTTTGTGTGTGTGTGTGTCTCTCTCAAATCAATAATCTTAATAAGGAAAGAAAAGAACTTTACATAAAACAATTTTCATACAAGTACTTTAGAATTTCCTTGAAGGATTCTAACAGAAAAGGAAAACTAGCAAAAATATTCTTTGAATTTTCTTTCTCATTGCCTTTGGCAGATGCTATTGCATTTTTTTTTTTTTTTTGGACAGGCAGAGTTAGACAGTGAGAGAAGGAGAGACAGAGAAAGGTCTTCCTTCCGTTGGTTCACCCCCAAAATGGCCGCTACAGCCGGCGCACTGCTTCCTCCTGGTCTCCCATGTGAGTGCAGGGCCCAAGCACTTGGGCCAGCCATCCTCCACTGCCTTCCCGGGCCACAGCAGAGAGCTGGACTGAAAGTGGAGCAACTGGGACAGAATCCCAGAACCTGACCGGGACTAGAACCCGGGGTGTAGGAGCCGCAGTGGGAGGATTAGCCTAGTGAACCGTGGCGCCTGGCCTACATTCACTTTTACACTCAAGGAAACCCAGGTTAAAAATACATTTGAAAAGCAGCTTTTGTTTATGTTATCACTATTGTATTTTAACAATAGTCTAGCATGGACAACTCAAGTAACAATTCCAGAACTGTTTGAAACAGCCAAAAGACATACTTTCCGACATCAGGGGAAAATCACTTAATAAAGTTCAAGCTCTTTGTTCACCAGATAAAGCAATAACTTTACTTTTATATAAACTATTTTATATTTTTACTATTAAGTCTATGACTACTGGGTTAAACAATACCTCTAAAATTAAAAAAAAAATCTTAACAGAATTCTTAATTCAAATTGTTAGAAAAAATACTGTTCTGTTGATTTTAACAGTTTGAATATATATATATATATATATATATATATATATATATATGTCAACCCAAAGAAACAAAGATCTATAGCACCAGGAGAGCCCAGATTGGCTCATTCATTTATCTTGTCATTATTTAAGAAGCAATGATGCAGAGAAAGAGACATAAAGGCAGAGACAAAGATACAGCAAAAAGAAAGCGAGCGAGCTAGTGAGAGAGAGCGAGAGAGAGCACGCGCCCTGAAGGGGTTCACTCCCTGGATGTCCACAACAGCCAGGGCTGAACCAGGACAAAGCTGAGCCAGGAACTGAAGCCCCGTCTGACATGGGTTGCAGGCATCCACCTCATTGAGTAATCATCTGCTGCCTTCTGGGGCCCACATTATAGCCAGGAATGAAACCAAGTCACTACAATATGGGATACAGGCATTTCAATCAGTATCTTAACCACCAGGCCTAATGCCTGCCCCCAATTAACTTTCTAAAGCACCATTTATTTACCTGTTCAATAGCTTTAACAATACCCATGATTCTTTTCCCTGGGAATGTTTCTGAAGAGCAAGTTCTGTGATATACATATAGTAACTTCAACACTATATACAGCTATAATATATAGATTAGTATTGAATTCCATCTCTCCCTCAAGAATTAATAGGCACACCCATGTCATTATCTGTCATTTGTGAAAAATGTGATACCAAAACCACAGAGAAGGCTTAGAAATCAAAATCAGTTCTTAAGATCACAAATACTTTATTAGAGATTAATTTCATTGTTTTTAGCAGATATCTTACAAAATATTCCAAATGAACCTAGCATATTGATTTGATGTTTAGCCACATAAATTGCAAGTGAACCAAAAATGGTAAGCCCAATTATTTTTGAATATGTGTTCCATCAGCTAATTTGTTTAGACTGATGGGCTTAATCAAGACTTGAGCATTTCAACAAAGGAACTTCTTCAAGAGAATAGAAATAATTAGATCCTCATATTAACTTCAGCATTACTGGATTTTGATAAGTGTCTTTTTTAATATTTCAATGAATATTTTCACTTTAAACATATATATCAAAAACTGTGTGTCATATGTATATAATATTTTATCTGCTCATCTTGTTATTTAATGCATACCCTCAAATCAAATTCCTGGAATTGTGGCTAGTTTAGATCAAATAATACAGAAAAAATGTTGAATGTTTTCAGAAGAATCTTAGCATTCACTTTACCGATTAAGTCTTTGTCAAATAATAAATTAAATATTAAGAATATACAGTGTTGAAGTTTACTTCATTATGGTTTTTCTCCTACACACATCCAAAAACCTAAACATCAGCAATATTTGTATACAGTTTTCAACAATGCAGTATTTGTTATGTCTGTATTTACAAGGGTTACATAATAGTGCTCATAAAATAAAGCCCAGTAAACAAGCAAAACTAGTTTCACTATTTTGACTGACTTGGCAGTTCATGACAGGGTAAGGGAGTAGAAAGAACAATCAGGTTATTGATTGACATCAGTGGATAGTATAACCTGTTCCCTCCCTCTTCCCCTCAACCCCGCACGTCAATTGGATCCAACCTGTCAAGCCCTTTACATACAAGGAAGTTTGTATTCAGGCACTGGCTACAGCAGAATTACTGAGTGCTGTTCTTATGGAAGAGAGAATCAACATCACAAAAATCTAACATCATGCTTTTTCAATATTTATCTTTTAGAAAATCTGTTCAAACTCATTTGTCAGATAAATAATCTATGTGAAAGGTTTTTTTTTTTTTTTTTTTTTTTTTTTTCTGGCTGTCCTAAATGGAATCAGAGCTATAAGGCAAAGTGACAAAATTATACAATGATATGTATCTTATATGAATAACCTTAAAGACATTTTTAAGTTTTATTTATTTGAAAGGCAGAGTGATGGAGAGGGGAAGGGAAGGGAAGATAAAAAGAGAGAGTGAGTGAGAGTGAGAGAATGAGAGAGAGAGAGAGAAGAGGGGAAGGAGGGGAGACAGGAGAGGGGGAGAGAGAGAGAGAGATAGATGTCTTCCAACCACTCACTGGCTCACTTCCCAAATGCCCATTACCTTAACAGCCTGCACTGGGCCAGACTGAAGCCAGGAGCCAGGAAATGCATCCATGTCTCCCCATGGGTGGCCCAAAGCCATGCACTTGGGCCATGATCTGCTGCCTCTCAGGAGCATTAGCAGGAAGCTAGATGAGAAGTGGAAGCAGGACTCCATTTCAGGCACTCTAATATGGAACTCTGATGTTCCAAGTGTTGGCTTCACTAATTATACTATTATACTAAGCCCCAAAACATATTTTTTTAAAATGAGAACTGTTACAACCTATAATGTCATTTGTAGGCCACTTTTCTTGACTTTTACTTACATTTTTGGATGGTTAAAATACTTTTTAAAGAAAAGTTAGCTTTGTGCACTATGAAAATAGAAATTTATGAGGCCAGCACAGGGGTGTAGTGAGTCAAATTTCCACCTATCGCCCTGGCATCCCATACGGATGCCAGTTCGAGTCCTGGCTGCTCCATTTCCAATCCAACTTCCTGCTAATGTGCCTGGGAAAGCAGCAGAGGAAGTCTCAAGCCTCTGGGCCCCTATATCCATGTGGGAGACGCAGAAAGAGCTCCAGGCCCCTGGCTTCCAACTGGCCCAGCTCTGGCTGTTGCGGCCATCTGGGGAGTGAACCAGCAGATGGAAGACCCCCCTCTCTCTCTCTCCCTCTCTCCCTGTCTCTCTCTCTGCCTCTGCCTCTCTATAACTCTACATTTCAAATAAATAAATAAATATTTTATAAAAAAATCTACAACCTATGTTTTCATTGCTGTAGGAAAACTACTAAGTGTAAAAGCCTTTTCATAAAAAACATTCTTGCTGTTACTGTGAAACTTTGTTGAAAAGGGTCACATTTGTTGGGCTTGCATTGTGGTATATCAAGTGAAGCTGCTTCCTGCAACACTGGCATCTCATATGGGAGCAGGTTAGAGGCTGGCTGGCTTCTCACCTTCTGATCCAGTTCCCTGCAAATGACTTGAGAACAGCAATGGAGAACTGCTTGAGTGCTTGGGCCCCCACCATCCATGTGGCAGAACAAGATGAATCTCCCTGCTCCCGACTTCAGCCTGGGCTACACCTGTCCATTGCAGCCATTAGGGGAGTATCTCTCCTCCTCCCTCTGTAACTTGCCTTTCAAACAAAATAAATTTTTAATTAAGAAGCAAATAAAAATAAAAAGTCACATTTGTATTAACATCACAACTCAAGCTACTCAAGAAAAATTCAACTTGGTCAACATCACTATTTTTTAACTGAGTAATCTTGTCCTTGTCAATCAAGATATTGCAAGTAGCCAAAAGAGTACCAGAGGAGAGATTTGCTACATCTGACTTGTTCATCTTACTTCTATGCAACTGTTAGCTGCAAAGAAGTGCTAAAGAGTACATAGCTGAAGGCCTGCGCCATGGCACACTTGGCTTATCCTCCGCCTGTGGCACCAGCATCCCATATGGGTACCGGTTCTAATCCCGGTTGCTCCTCTTCCAGTCCAGCTCTCTGCTGTGGCCCGAGAGTACAGTGGAGGATGGCCCAAGTCCTTGGGCCCCTGCACCCGCATGGGAGACCAGGAAGAAGCACCTGGCTCCTGGCTTTGAATCAGTGTAGTTCCAGCCGTGGCGGCCATTTGGGGAGTGAACCAAACAAAGGAAGACCTTTCCCTTCCTCTTCCTCTTTCTCTCTCTCTCACTGTCTAACTCATCTGTCAAATAAAAACAAAATTAAAAAAAAAAGAGTATATAGCTGAGAAGAGGAAAAAGAATAGGGGAAAATGGTCAGGAAATGGGCAATGAGAAAAACGATCTCAAATGAAATCCACAACTGGATTGAAATGTTCATTATACTGAAAAATCTGAAAGCTAAAAGGAAACACTCACTTTCACCTGTCCTAATGCAGCATCTACAGTGATAGTCATTACTTGCTTTTCATTTGCTTGCTTAGTAGTTTTTTTTAAGAGAATGTAAACTGTTTTAGTCAAAAAGCCATAACTGAATGTGTTGGCTGGTTGTTTGATATAAATGTATGTCAATATTTTGTTGAGGCTAATATTCTTACAATTAGGATCCATGCAGTATTATTTCTTGCATAAACTGGAGAACTTCTGTATCTCCAGATTTAATTTCATTCATTTTCCAGATGAGAAGGGCAGTAGCAACATGTATATCATATGATTAACTGAATATCATGACTCCATTTTTTAGATTATTTTATTTATTTGAAAGAGCTACCAAAAGAGGTAGACAAAGAATCTTCTGGTTCACTCCCCAAATGGCTGCAATGGCTGGAGCCGCGCTGATCCACAGCCAAGAGCCTGGAGCTTCTTCCGGGTCTCCCATGTGGCTATAGGAGCTCAAGGACGGACGTAGGGCCATCCTATACACCTTCCCAGGCCATAGCAGAGAGTTGGGTCGGAAGTGGAGCAGCTGGGACTTGAACTGGAGCCCATATGGGATGCCAGCACTGCAGGCCAGGACTTTAACCTCCTGCGCCACAGCACCGACCCCATGATACTATTCTAATTTTTCCCCCTGAAATCTGAACTTCACAAGAAGTGTTGTCTTAAATCTTGAATATCTTCTTGTGATGATTTTTTTTACTTTTTATTCATTTGAAGATAATAAATTTCATGTATTTCATAGGCAGAATTCTAAGTGTGTGATGAAATTTGCACAGTATGAAATTATATATGGAAATTATATATCTAGCTGAAAACAAAGAATTTTCTTTAAATGTTTATAGACTTTAAACATGATTACATTAATACAACTTCAATGAAAGAGTCATTTTTTACACTATTAAGTGCATTTTAATACACTGTTACACACAATTGCTTGACAATGAATAAGCTAATAACTGATTTAGAAGCACACAGTGTCTTCTCCCTTTATCTCTAGTAAATCATTTTATTTAAAATCAGGTTAATCAAAAATGACCCACACAGGGCTTGCTTTAATTTATTGTATAATTTATAAAATATATTTTCTGGTAATGCATGGCTGCTGGTATATTAAAGAGATTGCACTTTGAAGAACAAGAGGGAAAAAAATACCACCAGACTTCACACAGCCCTGGCATATTGTTAGAGGTATGTTTGCTCTTAGCCATGGACTCCAAAAGCTGCTAGAATGAATGAAAGGGGGATTCCATCATGGTCTGTTATGCAACATTAACTGAATTACAGTGTATTCATGATAGCAAAATAAGGAGAAATATCCTTGTACAAATTCATCACTCTTTGTTTTCAGTAATGAAACAATATGAGCCTGGGAACCTCAATTATTTTATAATTTCCAACAAAGAAACCAAATGCCTAAAATAAATTCTATATGTTATAAGGAAAAGTCCACATGTATTTCAAGAGATGAAGTATGTAGTGCTGAACTAAAATGCTTTACTATACTTCAGAAGGAAAAAAAGAAGAGATAGGGAAGAAAACTGTAGCAAAATATTTCTGATGGTTGGATGTATGTCACAAGTACGAATTCAATGATTATGCTATTTTCTCTAATGTTGCATATGCTCATGTTTGCTATTTTCTTTAATTTTATACATGTAAATTGTAATACAAAAAAAGCAGGTAAAAACCCTATAGTAATAAATTAGATTATTTATGTTAAATCTGTAGGTAAAATTTAAATCTCTATTTGACACAAACCTTTCCCATGAAAAATTATTCCTCAATCTTTGTTCACAATCAGCAGTCTTCCCAAGGGAGAAATAAATGTCTAATAACATGAAGTGTATCTTATCTATAATCCATATAGCTAAGAATTTCAAACCATCAGTATTATGCTACCCATTCCCTATGACTCTCACCATTGTTCTAGGAAAAAGACATACACCCAGTAAATAAATTCCAAAGAGACTTTTAGTTGAAAACATAAAACACCCTGCCATAGCAATCAAATATCACAAGAAATTTTAAGATAAATCTTAGATTTAATATAGGATATAATGACCATTAATATCTACAGTAACAGTATTAAAACATTGTAAGATCTTAAGAAAAAATGTCCAATGTTCTCCATAATTTACTTCTAGAGGCAATTTACTTGAAAATGGGTAAGAAAAAATTCTATTTGTTACAGTTTTAAATTAATCAGGTATCTTTTCCCCATGCATCCTATATGCACTGTATTTTATATAATTAGGCAATCTTTCAGCTCTCATATTCAAACAATGTGGTTTATGAAATGTCACATTCAGCACTTTTGGATTGGGGCTCTAGGGTAAATAAATAAAGAGAGAAATTTATTTATAAAATTATAAGAGGATTCAAAATTCCTCTTATTTTCCTCTAGCAAAGGAGTTGTTTTCTGCCAGGCATCACATTGGTTGAAAATATATTAATAGAAAGTGTTAGAGAATATGGTTCACAATGAGTAGGCAAACAGAGTTCTCTTATTTTTAAGATCACTGCTTAGAAGTACTCTAGAACAGAAGATCTTAAATCAGAAGTGGCACAGCTTCACTTACACAAATTTCAAGAAAGATAAACTTTAAATAAATTTTATTAGTGAACCTGTACTTTTCCCTCCTGAAAATATGTGAACACTAAAGAAGATGCCACACTTGAATACTATATATATAACTGTTACAGAAAACCCAGATATTCATAGAACAATAAAATTCCAAGTTTACCAAGTCATATGTAATTACAATGAAACAAACAAAACTTGAAAGAAGGCAAAATGGAGTTTTTCTCTTTTCTGGTCTTAATTCTGACCTTACATATGACCTACACATAAACATGGTCTAAGTCAGTTTCCCAAAGTGATTTTTTTATAAAATATTTAAAGAAACTTGGACAACTCACTTGAAGCAAGTGCACAGATATCCTTGCTGTAGGCTTTGTTAGAGAGTGCAATATGTAAATTTCAACCAGGAATCTACAGCTGGAGATGGGTGTGGCATTTGACCATGTAAGAAAGGAGTGAGGTATGGACAACTGCTATTGTGCAGGACTCTATCTTGGGAACAGTGAGTTGAAAGCTTGAGGAAGTAATATGACATCAAATGTGTAGCACATGAGAAAGAAAATGGTGCACACATGAGCAATATACTTGGTATCTTCTTGGCGGGTTAGAAGTTGGCAATACTTAGTCTTAGTTTCTATTACATTTGAGTGTTTAACAGATAGAAGTGTTCAGGTAACTGACTTAATCCTTCCTGATATGAAATATCAAAGAAGGCAGAGATATTTGAAAACTCTCTTCAAAGGCTTAGGTCTGAAAATTTATTCTTTATAGTTAGCCTACTTAAAGCTCATAGAGTCATTCTTTATAAGTAAACCCATATAGTTACCAATCAAGTAGATCCAGCTAAACTTTCAGCTCCTGAAACTGTAAGAGCTTTGACAGTAAATAAAAAAGAAAGTGAAGGTTTCTGAATATCGTACACCTCAATGATCTTGGAACTCATTTTCCCAGGGTAGAAGGGGAAGAGGTCACACATACATTCTATTTGATTCTATTTTGACAGGGTGAAGTGGATTACCAAAACAACAGCTCATACATATTTAAAGAGGAAAGAAAGCACTCCTTGGGAGCTACAGCTTTAAGTGCTTTGTACACCAGATGTCTGCTTTTAATGGGTCTTCTGATTTAGGAAACGAAAATGAAATTAGGAGTAGACCACATTTTCCCATAGAACAAATGTGCACATCACAGGAAGCAAATGGACATCTCACTATTTTTTCTCATCATCATCTTAACATGAAAAAAAAGTTTAATAAGTGTTTCTAAAGCATCAAAATTTCATAGTAAATGCATATATACAGACTTTTCAAGTAGCAGTTGTTTAAAAACACCATAGAAAATAATTGAGGAGAATAAACCAATCAAGACGACATGAAGGGAATCTTACTTGCAAATTGTTACATTATTTTATATTGAAAAATGTCCATGTTTTAAAATCTTCTGGAAAAATCTTTTTATTATTCAGTACTTCTTACTTGGCAAGTTCTCTGCAATATTCAGTTCTTCTGACAGGCTATTTGTAACCTACAACCCAGTGAGAAAATACCTACACAAAATCAATTAGATTAAAGAATCTTATATAGGGACCATACTTAATTCCCCACACTGGCAATGAGACTCAGTACATTTCTATAATAGGTTTTGAATACAATCTATAGCTATGCCTATATATATATCTAAATATGTCTATACATTTTAAAATAAATATAACTTTTATTTTTCAGTTGAAATTTCAGATATGAGGCCTGACTGGAGTAGCATATTAAGATTTCACTGGGACATCAATTTTTTAAACATGTCCTTTTAAAATTTTTGTCAGCATAAAGAGAATAAAATTCATCTATTTAATAGATGCAATACTAAGAAGATAGCCACTTTTTACACAAACAGAGGAACAAGGAAGGTCTATCTTCACAGGACTCGCCATCTTTTGGGCATTTCTAGTCTTCAAATTTTGTCCATGTGGCCTTGTTTCCACATGTTCTAGTAGAATGTGGCATGGATGAGCTCTCAATATAAATTGGACAGTAAGTATTTTTTTTATTTGAGAGCATTCTGTAGACATAACTACAAAAAGACACATAAGGTGACCAATCTGAAGTTGAGCAAGAAAGACAGCAAGAAATATGAACAAATACTGGGGCAAAGATATGAAAGAAAAAAATACGGCATCAGACCCTGGTGTTTGGGTCAGCATTTTTTCAGTGTACCAGACCAGTTCTAGCTTCAAAACCAAAGACCCTCTTTACCTTAAACTGCTTGATAATGTAGTCCAAAAGTCTATCAAATAATATAAGACAATCTAATAATGCGCATTTTGAAAGAGTGAACACCTGCTGCCTACCTTGAAAGTCCTCTGAGAGGTGGGGATTTCAGCTCAGGAGAGCCGAGTAGTGCTGAACAGCAGAGCTGGGGGGACCTCCTGTAGCAGAAGGAGCAGGGGAGTCGAGCCAAGAACAAGCACGGCACAGGTGAGAACCAGTACAGCCACGGGAGGACAAGGTGTGCACCAGCTTTGTGTGAGTCTGCAGTGCTCATGTAATTGATGTTTTCATTGCCAAAAATGATTGGATCTCATACCATAGGTACAGAGGACAGCTTTATCATCTCCTGAAAATTGTATAGAATGCCCAAAGCCAACTTGGACTCCATCACTCAGATTGCATTTTCCATGAATCTACTTAATCTATTTGTTTTGTAATAGAAAATGTGTGATTTCTGCCATTACACAACACAGTAATACTCAGGAGGCAAGTTAAACAATAATTAATCTTTTTTGAAAAGATGAATGGGGAAATCTGCTGTGTAAGACCGAAAGTTCATTAATGTCTAAATGATAAAAGAGATACTAATCTCTCTTCATTAGTCAGGTGATGTTAGTTACACCTACTATGAAAGTTTATTCATAACTTAAATGATTTTAAGAATATATCACTGGAAGAGTCGACGGCTCAACTAGAAGATTAGGAAAAATAACCCTTTAATCATCTTGACAGAATAATGCCTTTATTTTTAAAGAATCATTTAGAATTTCTACGAAGAATCTAATTGAACTACACTAAAAGAGTAGAGACAATAATATTTTAATACTTTACACTGAGAGGAGAATGATGTATACATGAACACTTTTTAACCTATATAAAGCATTGAGTTAAATGATTAGTTTTGAATTAACTAATAGCATTATGGCACATCCTACTACAGTAAATTTTCTAGAAGTTATATTTTTTCAATTGAGCTTGGAATGTAATTTTTGTATATGAAGATGTCAATTTGAGAGCAAATATGATCATGCTTCCTGAAATCACATTCTGATCATGTTCTATTGTTATTTATACTTCTAACTGAATATGTCTTAGTTCCCATATTACTTAAGGACATTGTCTTAAAGTAATCCAAGCCTATACTTCAGCTGTCTTTCACAAAAATCTTAAAAGTTATTTAGCTTCAAGATGCAAAAAAATAAATCCTACAAAATTTAGAGTTTTTTTTTTAAGATGGAAGGAATTTAGTTAGCTTCTTTAACATTTATAAAGTATTTTTGAATGCTGCATGTAATTCCATCTTAATAATAGCTCTATGATTTCCAGAAGGCAAGTGACATTGTTTAACCATTTTATAAAACAGCAAATGGATGCTCACAGGAGCTAAGTGACTTCTTGAGGGCTCAGATTCATTAGACAATCACAGAACCAGACCTCAGATCTTTAGTGTCTCCCTCAGTTCAGCACCTCAAACAGGAAGCATTCAATGTGATGTATGTATGCATACACTTCAGTAGACAAGATGATTCTCCAAATATTTTACTTACAAAATAAAGACTGTTGAATTGATCATAATCAGCTGACCAACTTGAAAAAAAAAAATAGATAATGAAGTTGGAAGACCAAAATAAAGAAACCCAAAAAAGAGCAATAATGGTCAGAATTTCTAACAAGATGACAAAGTATAATGCTGAAGAGACTAAAGGAACTGGTGTTGTGGCAGAGGATAAAGCCACCGTCTGTGATGCCAGCATCACACATGGGTACCAGTTCAAGTCCCGGCTGCTCCGCTTCTGATCCAGCTCTCTGCTAAGGTGCCTGGGAAAGCAGAAGATGGCTCAAGTCCTTGGACCCTGCACCCACGTATGAGTCCCGGCTGAAACTCCTGGCTTTGGCTTGGGTCACCAGGCCATTGGAGCCATGTGAGGAGTGAAATAGTGAATGGAATCTTTCTCTCTCTCCCTCTCTCTCTCTGCCTTTCAAATAAATAATCTTTTCTTTAAGAAAAAATTAAAGCTATCTTTGGCATGGATAGTGAGGAGTTTACAATCTATCCAAAGTGGCCTAAATTATCTAACTTCAAACTACTGAGACATAAACTCATTTAGAGTGGAAACTATTTCTGTATGTAATATTTATTTTCTCAGGTTTGGTTATCAATGTTTATAAAATAAGGATTTCATCCAAACCCTAGGTTTCCAGTATGAATCTCCAAATATGTGACACCTAATTAAATTAATAAAAGAAAATTCATCTAGATTGCTAGCTCATGTGAGTATAATACCCATAGTACTGCCTCCTACAATTTTTCTGGAATTGGTTCCCTTCAGGTATCATGCTAAAAAGCTTGGATCAATTAATAACTGTAATTGAAGTGGGATATAATTAAGCATTTAATTTCCAGCTCTTCAAATATAATTCTGTGATTTACAACATGAAACTCGTGCAAAATAGTTATTGGCAAAAGATGATCAGGAAAACTTCAGCATACTTTTCTATCAGCCAAGTGATGCAGAGCTAAATCAGGACATATTGACTATTAAGTGTTCTTACCATTAAGTTGACAGTAGGCATATGAAGTGGACTACGCACATATGGATTTATGACTAACAGCTTGATTGCCCTAGATTCTCCTTGACAAGCTTATCTCCTACATCATGGAGCTCCAATGTTGGTTGCATAGTGTTCTGAAACAGATCTTTAGATTTTGGGGCTAAAAATAAATCTGCCTACTTAGCAAGGTCTTCCCATTCTATCTCATTGAATAAATGTATATCGGTCTAAACAAAGCAAACCACAAAATAATCTTTTGTCATCCTATCTTTTTAGAATTAGAAATAACAACTTAATATTCAGGTATTTCCACAGTAGAGGCAAAGGGGAAAAAAGCCTTGCATATGTGAGACTTTATTTTTCATCTTTTCTCGCTTAGCAACATTACCTGATACTATGGGGTAATTTTTATTTTACTAAGCAGTATATGTTGAATAGTTATGTTGTCAAAAAATACAGTTCCAGGTTAGATATTTTTCTTATTTGTGTATTTATTTTAGAGAGAAAGATGGGGTGGTGGGGACAGAGAAAGACTGAGAATCCATCCACTGGTTTCCTCCCGAAATGTCCACAGTGGCTGGGGTTGGGTCCTGGTTGGAGGCAATAAGCAGGAACTCCAGCTAGGTCTCCCACGTGAGTAGCAGGGACCCAACTACATAAGATATCAACACTGTCTTCTAGGATCTGCAGCAGCAGAAAGCTAGAGTCAGGGGCTGCAGCCCAGAACTGAACCCAAGAGCTCTGATGTAGGATGCAGATGTCTTAATTGCTAGGCTAAAGACCCATCCCTAGAACAGAAATGTTAGCACTTGTGTAATATAATATTGTAGAATTATACCAAAATTATTTTAACAAGCCTTGGGATATTTGTGATCTTTACATGAATTTCTATTACAAAGGATATTGGAAAGAACATCCTTGTACATAATTTTTTAAAATTTAGGATCAATTACTCGAAGAAAATGGCTAGACATGAACAAGCAAACTGTACGGACTTTTCCAGATTGAAGGGGGAACGTGATATTTTGAGATCTTGGTGGGAACATCTGCATGGGATGCTGTTCACCTATAGGAAGGTCAAAGCTTACTGCAAAGTAAAGAGTCCTATGAACCTGGGGAGCATATCGTAAAGGTGGCCTTACTTACATGTAACGATTTTTGAAAACAGCTTAGAGAAGCAAAGAATTCAGCATTCATACATGAGTTTTTTCCTTCTTTTAAAAGGAGGTTCTTGAAAGGAGAGTCATTTATTCCAGATGTTTAAAAGATACCCACACATCAGTATCGCCCAAGGTGATTTTAAAAATGCCCATCCCTTAGCCCCACTCTGGACATAGTAAGTTAGTATTTCTGAGTGTGGAATCGCCACAATGATATTTAAAAGTCACAGAACTGGTTTTGAGGAGGTCAGTCTGTCATTTCTGCCTAGATCATCACTTTGCATCTACTAAGGCAAAAAAATATCTATTTTTCTATAATGTATCTCGTCTTAGATTCATACACCATGAAATAAAAATATCGAGTTCTATCCTCTTCAGTACTATTCATATTTGCCACATAAAACTAACATTATTTAATATTTCTGGAATAAATCTGTTTATAAATAATAGATGAATGTCCATATGAAAAATCCTTATTAACGTTACAAGGTCATGCCTGCTTCTCCAAGAAAAAAATTAACCAAAAATAGAATGTTTTATAATACATCAACCATAATGAGCTCTCAAAGTACATGAAAAAAAAATCAGTCCATTATTTACTGGGGTTCAGTGGCTTCTTTGTGCACTTAAAGTGAAACCCAAGGGCCTTCTTAGCTTATACTTGGTGCTGTCTGTACCTGCCTTTCTGTCAGAACTTATCTTCGTCAATTTTTGTCTTTCTCCTCCTCAAGTCTGCCAGCTTCCTGAAGCAAGCTATAGTACCTGCTCTTGCACCAACAACCTACTTGGTTATCTCTGGCTGCTGCTCTCCCTTCAGAGAGACCTTGCCTGAGAACCATCTCAAACTGGTCACCAGTGACCATCGGTTGTAGCAATTTCGAACTCTCTCCATAATAGTTTTCATAATCTAATGATTTTTTATTTGTTTGGTTATTTATCAGCTTCTCTGTTGTACTTATTTCCTTGTACCCCAGAACACAATCTCCATGAGAGCAAGGGCTACATCTCTCTTATTCACACTTGGGCTTGCATAAATAGTTGTTGGGAAGAATGAATAAATTAGTCTGCATTCAAATAAAGATTTGACAAAGTGTTGTATCCAATACTGTATTTTTAAATATTTTCACTATGTGAAAGAAATATACTATTGTTATTATTATTTAAAGATTATTTATTTGAAAGTCAGAGTTAGAGAGAGAGAGAGCGCTTTCATCTGTTGGTACACTCCCCAAATGGCCACAAGGGCCAGAGCTGGATCAGGCAGAAGCCAGGAATCAGGAACTTCATCTGGGTCTCCTACATGGGTGCAGGGGCCCAAGGACTTGGGCCATCTTCCACTGCTTTTCCCAGGCCATTAGCAGGGAACTGGATTGGAAGTTGAGCAGCTGGGACTTTAACTGGTGGCCATATGGGATACTGGCACTGTAGGTGGCAGGTTTAATCACTATGCCATAACACTGGCCCCAAGAAATATATTATTTAAATCTATAGTAAGAAAAAATCCAATAGTTATCCAAGATGTACCTATTCCATATAATACATGAAAATACTGTTTGGTTAAACAAAACCCAAAATTCTGATTACAGAAATGAGTCAGCAACTGCATCATAAACCATAGGGATATAATCTTTGTGGTCCATCTTTAAACAAACATGAAAAGGGCTGTTCATTTATGGCTGTATGTATAATGACAGTATCTGTCTGGGGAGGGCAAATTGGCATAGCAGGTTACACCACTGTTTAAGACACCCATAACCCCTCTCAGAATGCCAGTTCAAGTATTGGCTGTTTCACCCACAGAAAAAGCTCTCCGCCTGTGAAGTGGCCCAAGCAATTGTGTGGGAACCTGTCACCCATGTGGGAAACTTAGGTGGAGTTTCTGGATTCTAGGTTTGTCCTGGCTCTGACCCAGGTATCCCAGTTATGTGGGAAGTGAACCAAGTGATAGAAGGTCATTCTCTCTTTCTCTCTCACTGTCTGTAACTCTGCCTTATGTATGAATAAATTAATAAATCTCCTAAGAAAGTAACAGTGTCTGCTGTTACTATTAATTTTCTCCCATCTAACAGGTTCTCAGGAGCTAAGCTGTATTAGGTCAGAAGTCAATGAAAACATATTGACAATTCTAACACCATTCACAATCAATCATCAACATTCAGTACATCATGGCAGCCTATGGGACTATGTCTATTGGTTGCAATTCAATCTCCACATCCTTTAAAACAAAATACAAAGTTATGATAAAAGCAATTTATGAATGTGTCTATGGATATAACATGGAGTTTGAGCAATTATATAAAAACACAATTTCCCCCAAGTGCTAGATAGCTAATGCAAAACCTACTTTTATAATTAGAGAGAAATATATTTATAGTCACAACTTCTAAATTCTTCTGGAATTTTAATTTCCAAGTATGGTACTTTCTTAAGAGCTATAAATGAGTGGGCAAGGATGAAATTAATACTTTTCCTGACCAGTCTGCCCACACTAGATAGAGTCTTTAAATTGGTTTAGAATCACAAAAGTACCTAGGAATTAAACACACAGCACCTAGTTCTACTATACAAAGCTTACTCTTCACTGGAGAGAGCTTCTGATAGATTCCTTAAACCAATGCGTGCCTTGGGATATTCATGGACAATTCCCACAGTGGGAGCAAATCCATCACAAGCTCCTGTTGCGTATGAAATCAATTCTCACGAACAAAACGACATCCTTGGTATCCGCACTTTCTGAAAAGCAGCAAGGATTTTAAAATGCCAGCTGCATGTAAGGCATATCATTAATAGACTTCACTCCATGTAGTTAAAGGTTTAAACACCAACCCAATGAATCTCTAATTGCCTACATTAACTGAGGATACCCTTAACACTGCTGCACACTGAGATCTATGAGTGTCCTTTTTTAGATCACTGGAACCATAGTTCTCATTGTATTTTGGGAGCTGCTCATCACCCATAGTGTACAGTGAAACTGTAGAGATTCTGAACAGGCACAACACACAGGAATTTCAAACCTAAGTCCTATGTACATTTCTTAACCTTCTCTTTACCTGAAAATGATGAGACAGTAACTCACTTGTGGACATTTCTAAAAGCATGCTTTAAAGCTGCAACGATGGCAAGGGTAAACAAAAAGGAGAAATAGTAGTTAAATTAGTAATTAATGGGTACTTTATTTAAAGATATAAACATTTGCATCAACCTCTAATGCTGATTTATTAAGATTTTAGTTACTTAAAATTTATTCATTCTACAAATAGTGTGATGACCTAAATGGATTAATATTTGTATCATGTAAAGCTTTTCATTTAGAATGAATCTTACTAAAATGATGGAAAAAGTAATAATCATCCCATTAATCATATCCCAGATGCCTACTAAACCTCAAACTTCTGGAGAGAGAGATTGCAGAAGCAGGACTTGAAAGATGAGAAAAATAAGACACAAGTAAGAAGTATTCCTTACATTATTTCTAACTGTAGTTTGTCTGACTAAATAAATATAATATTCACACTCAAATAAGATTTTTAACTATGTGCTATATTTGTACTTTGCAGGAACAAAGTGTCTGCTATGTAAGCATTAGAGTACTTCAAATCACCAATCCATTGACGAAAGGAAAAAAAAATGAACAGCCCAACCAACTGCTATGGTTTATGAGCAAATCACCAGCGAATTGTGCAAATCATGAACTAGCCTAAGAGTATTTCAGGGTGTTTAACACGTCCATGAGAAAGGAAAAGGATTAAATAAATATACTGTGATGAGAGTACTGCTACACTAAGCATTTCCACACAAAAGACAAGCACCAGTATTATCTAAGTTCACAAGGGAAATAATATCACTATCTTAAACATGTGTATCCTTGGGGTGGGCATTTGACATCCACATATCAGTCTCTGGGTTTAACACCCTGGGAGTCTAGTTTCTTGAAAATTCAGACCCGAAAGGCAACAATGATGGCTAAAGCTGGGTCCCTGCCTCCCATATAAGGAGACCTAGAATGAGTTCCTGGCTCCAGGCTTCACCCTGGCCCAGTTCCAGCCACTGCAGGCATGTAGGGAGTGAAGCAGCATATGGGACAACATCTCTCTCTCTCTCAAGTTTAAAAACATAGTATTCTCTTCATTATGTGTTGAACTGAGTTCCTCAATAAGGACAAGCTTGAAGTCCTATCCCCAAGTATCTGTAAATGCAGCTTCACCTGGAACAAGGCTTTGAAAACATAATCAGGTTAGGATGAGGTCACACTGCAGTAGGGTGGGTCAGAAAGGAACTCCTGAGCAGACAGATGGAAAGAGAACACAACAGTGAGATTCCTGCAGCCAAATCAAGGAACACCCACAATGACCAGACACTGGCGTGAGAAAGCAGTACCGTCCCATGAAGGGTCAGACAGCATGCATCCCTGCAATATTTTCATTGCAAATTTCCAGTCACCAAAACTGGTAGGGAGAATATATTTCTGTTGTTTTAAGCCACCCATTTTGTAGTAATGAATTACGGGTACCCTGGGAAACCAATGCACTCATTCTCCATACTCTGAATCTTAAGTTGTATCCCATCTATGTAAGTTATTTCCAGCCAGCACCACGGATCACTAGGTTAATCCTCTGTCTGCAGTGCCGGTACTCCGGGTTCTAGTCCAGGTCGGGGCACTGGATTCTGTCCCGGTTGCTCCTGTTCCAGTCCAGCTCTCTGCTGTGGCCTGGGAAGGCAGTGGAGGATGGCCCAAATCCTTGGGCCCTGCACCCGCATGGGAAACCGGGAGGAAGCACCTGGCTCCTGGCTTTGGATCAGCGTACTCTGGCCATAGCTGCCATTTAGGGAGTGAACCAACAGAAGGAAGACCTTTCTCACTGTCTCTCTAACTCTGCCTGTCAAAAAAAAAAAAAAAAAGTTATTTCCATATTTGCCTTATCTTAAAGTGTTTGTTATCACTAGCAGTATTTTTTTTTTTTGCTTATACACTGAAAAAGTAAAATAATTTCTCCATATCAAACTTGTTTTAAGCTACTTTTAAGACCACATGCAGGGCTTGGCACTGTGGAAAAGTGGGTTAAAGCCCTGGCTTATAATGCCAGCATCCCATATAGGCGCTGCTTTGAGACCCAGGCGTTCCACTTCCGATCCAGCTCTCTGCTGTGGCCTGTGAAAGCAGTAGAGGATGGCCCAAGTCCTTGGGCCCCAGTACCTGTGTAGGAGACCTGGAAGAAGCTCCTGGCACCTGGCTCTGGATCAGCTCAGCTCTGGCTATTGCAGACATTTGGGGAGTGAACCAGGGGATGGAAGACTTCTCACTCTCTCTCTCTCTCTGTAACTCTATCTTTCAAATAAATAAAGTGAATCTTAAAAAAAAAAGAAAAAGACTCCATGCAACTGAATTGCTGCCATGAAAATTCTTATCTAAATCTAGTTAATTCAAATGACCAGTATCAGACTTTTCCTCAGGAGAGTCACTGTAGATAATTTGCTTTGCAGTTTCTTTTGCCTTTGTTGTTGCTATTGTTGTCTACACAATTGCAAATGGGGAGAAAAATACTAAATTATAAAAAGTGCTGTCAACTGGACCACTGGATAGTCAATTAGAGCTCAAAAATGAAAAATAGAATTTCATACTTTTGCAAAATTAACATTGCTTCTATTTTTTATAATAATTGAAAGGAATAACAGTCTATAAAGGTTGAAATTCAGATTTAAACATATAGATCTTTTAAAATTACAAACTCCATAACAACTTTGTACTGAATGCTACAAAGCTAGTTATTGTCACAAATGAATTCTAAAGATTTCATGTATCTATTAGAAGAAAATGAGTTTCTGTTTCAATCAATGCTATTTTATCAGCTCACTGTGAAAGATAGTTTATCTGAAGTAAAAAAAAATCTTCAGAGTTTGGATAAAGTGGAGAAATATTTTTTTCTGAATAAAATGTAGCTTTGATTGCACCAACTGAATGCAATGTTAAAATCAAAGTAACCTTGGAAATTATTATTGAATTGTTATGAAGCAGGTACAGGATTGAAGACAGAGTGGCTTGGCTGGTGGTCATACATCTTACCGGGATCCTGCAGAATTAAGCCAGGTTCATCTGGCCACCCTGACTCAAAATAGACCCCCTAAAATACCTTACATAACTAAGGCTGTCAATAGCTCTTGTTTGGCTTGTATTTTAAGACTGGTTCACCCACTATATACACATTTTTGAGATTGAAGATAGGCCAAATTGTGGATCATATTTTGTCCTAAGAGAGAGATTGGCCAACAGATCGATCTTCTTTTACTTAAGCCATTTTTTTTTTTTTTTTTATTTTGAGCAGAGCCAGCATTCCACTGCAGTTAAAGGCACAGGCTTTGGAAGCTGTATGCCTTTGATGACATTAATAATTTATTCAGGCCTCAGTTTTTTCATCTACAAAATAGGGATGATCACAGTTTGTACCTCACAGAGTTGCTATGGGGACTGAATGAGAAAATACTTGTGGTCAATTTCAGTGTGGCAGTTCCAACTGCTTCTACCAACATAACCACCACCAAAGTAACTCATGAGAAGTCCTTTCAATTATTATAAAAAATAGAAGCAATGTTAATTTTGCAAAAATATGAAATTTTATTTTTCATTTTTGAGCTCTAATTGACTATCCAGTGGTCCAGTTGACAGCACTTTTTATAATTTAGTATTTTTCTCCCCATTTGCAAATGTGTAAACAACAACAGAATGAGAAGCAGATGATCTTCTATCAATAAAGCATGAAGTAGTAAGAGAAAAAAAGAAGTAGATGTAAATAATAAAATGACATTTGGTTTCTTAAAAAAGACAAATTTGATTCACTAAATTTTACAAGGAAAGTATATAGAAACACTTCAAAGTTGACATTTAAAATGTCAGCACCATCACTGGTTTCCAATTCCTTACTTACACATCAATCTTACTTACTCTGATTTTCCCTCCCAAGAGATGTAGAATCTGATTTATTTTTACATCATAAGCATTATAGGAAAAATAGACTGCTAACCTAAGATTCTTTGAAACTCTCAAAATGCCATAAACTGTTAGTATCCACCCTCAAGCAATGAATGTGAACAATTATTTTTATGACACATACGCACAAAGATAATTTCATCCTGTTCATTAACATAATCAGAAAAGTAAACAAGGTGACCTTCTCACAGAAGATATTCTACAAATCACACAAACAGTTCCTATACCTAGGGTAGCACCTCTATGTATATTGCTTTATCTTTCAGCAAACACTGAACAGAAAAATAAATTACTGTCAGTATTTAACTCCCTGGACACAGGACACAATGCTACACTCTGCAATGCCACAGAAGGGGGACATAAGTTCCTCCAAATCCCACCTGATTCGGCCTTCAAAACTACTGCCAACCATTCCAGCTCCACTCCTGTCAGCAACTAGCTGAGGTTACGTGGCCCTCCATGCAAAAAGGCACTGTGCGTGAAAACATTTCTGCTGGGGAAGTGCTGTACCACGGCTTTGCTCACCATCATCCTTGCTTAACACTTTTTGATCGCAAGGCCTTTGTCTTAAATGTGATGGTGGGCTCCACAGAAGGGGACTCATCTGATTTCCTGGAGCTGCCACAGTCACCCAAGGAGGCACTTGATCGGCACTCATATAAATATTTAATGAATGAAAGAAGTTGATGGGGGGGGGAGAGGAAGGAGGGAGGGAAGGAGAGATGGGGAGCATGAGAAGGAGGGAAGAACAGAAAGAGGGGAAGGAGTAAGTCAAGTAGTATATTGGGGGATTTCTTTCGTAATGATCCCATGGTATTTTTTGAGATTTATTTATTTATTTGAAAGAGTTACAGCGAGAACGAGTGAGACAAAAAGAGAGATCTTCCATTGGCTGGTTCAGCCTCCAAAATGGCTGTCACGGTCAGAGGCTGGACCAGTCCAAAGCCAGGAGCTTCGGGTCTCCCATGCAGGTACAGAGGTCCAAACACTCAGGCTACCCTCTGCTGCGTTCCCAGGCCATTAGCAGGGAGCTGGATCAGAAGTGGAGGTGCTGGGTCTTGAACTGGTGGCCATGTGGAATGCCGGCATCGCAGGTGGCAGCTTTACCTGCTACACCACAACACTGGCTCCATCCTGTGACTCTTGCAAGGGAAAAATCAAGCTGGCCATGAAGAATCCTTTTTACAGCAATGATGAACTTACAAAGACTGGAATATCTATATTCCAGAAAAGCTCCCCGAGAAGCTTATTTTCCTAAATTTTAAAGAAAAGGATCTAGAGGGTACCTAAAAACCATCAGCAGTTGTTACTGTCTCATCCCTTCTTAAACAGCACTATGTATCTGTTTTCAAACCATCCTTCACTTCTTTATGACTGGCAATAGGTGTAACCAGATGGAGCAAATTAGAATAAAGCATCACAAGATAGAAGTACTGGGCAGTGCAGAGCCAAGTGTCTGGGGCAGTTGTAACATATGGTCAAAACTCAGAGAAAGAGCCCAGTGACCAGTAATTTCACAGTCAGCTGGCTTCCCTCTGATCTCTGACATGATTCTTGACTTGTTTCTATGCTTTCTAAATACACTGCACACCTCTCTGGGTATGCAAGAATTAAAGCTACAGCTGTAATTAAAAATGTAGATTAAGTGGGACCCAAACACACTCGTCAATTAGCTCTAAATAGGTTGCATATGTAATCTGTTTTAATCCTAGGAATTGGTGAGTATCTAGATGTACCGTTTTTAAGTTAATAAAATCCATTAGACCATCCATAATTTGTTTTGCCCTGGAACATCAAGGCACAACCTCAAGATAAACACTATTTAGGAAACTGACTGTGGGCAGTTACACCTCATTGTTTCTTACCGTAAATTTTAGAATGCAATGCTTTTTTTTTTCAATTAAAGAAATAACATTGCAGAATTCAAAATCAAGATCCAGCTATTAGGTAAGCTTTAGGGAACAGATGCAGGGACGGCACATGTGCTCAGTTCAGTATACACAGGCTAGAATATACAAAAATAAATGCTCTGGTCCCTTGACACACACAGGTGAAAAGCGGCAAGCAAAACTACTTTTTTCCCTTTATATCTTTATTATTTATTTTGTTTTACTTATTAGGAAGACAGAGACAAAGCAATCAGAGATCTTCCACTCACTGGTTTCACGCCCCGAATACCTACAATAGCCAGGAATGGGCTAAAACTCATGTAGGTAGCCCATGTGGATGTCAATGACTCAAGTGTTTGAGCCCATCACCTGATGCCTCCCAGGGTCTGCATGAACAGGAAGTTAGTTTCAGGATCTGGAGGTGGCTATCAAACTCAGATATTCCAATGTGAGACACAGGTCTCTTAAACGGCATCTGAATCTCTAAGCCAAACACTGGCTCGCATTCATTTGATAACTGAGATCCTCATCTTCACTCAAACCAAAAAGTCCTAATTAATATAACCTTCAACCTGCCTACAGCACAGCACAGTACAACACTGGTTTTGAATTTTTTTTATAATCCCTGAAGGAATAATACTGACTTTCTTCATTTTTTAAAGTTGTAGTATTTTTGTTGCTCTTCATGACTTTGAAACTGATGTAACAACTAGGAACTCCATCCAAAGAGATTATGTCTAGGATCTTGGAAATGTTTCCACTTAATACCTCTACCCAACATTAATCAAATATTCATACATTGGATAATGTAGATTGTAATAAATTATGACATGCAATAATGCATTATATCAAATACACACAAATTAATTATTGGCATATATTTCATTATTATTATCTCATGGTAAAATAAAAATAATAGTGTTAAAATGAAAGCCAAGTATAATATCCTCTAAATGCAATCCCCTTTAAAAGAGTATGTCCTTCCATACCTTTTTATACACACACGTATCTAAAAATACAGAATTTTAAAATACAAATCAATAAAATCCCATGCTCTTTTTCCACTTTTTAAATTTAGCAATAAGTAATGGGAACATTTTCACATCAATTCATAAATCTCTAATAAAAATACACCAAATATTTAATGGGATGTAAACAGCGGTTGAGTTATCTCAATGGGAATAGCCAGAGTCACTGACTGCCCACTGTGAAGAGATGAATTGGCTGGGAAACAAAGGGTTAACCATTTGGTGAAGGAACCAGTGCCCTGTAATGAAAACAGGTGACTCAGCCTTTCTAAGTCCAGTCCCCAGGCCCCCATACTCTTGTGTCTGCCTTTACACCACCTAGGCAATTGCATTCAGAAGCCAAGGACAGAGTGCCCCACACCATCAACAAACTCAACCGACTTTTTGGCTCCCTGACTAGTAATCAACCATTTTCTTTACCCATGTTTCCAAAGAAGTTAGGCACAGTTCTGACAATTCACATTGTTATATTAAAAATGCAACACACAACAAACAAAAGGGCAAAGATTTCCATAAAAGAAGAATCGAGACGGGCATTGCCACAGAAATGAAAACACAAGTTGAAATCTTCAAAGAGATTATAAAGTACCTCTCCCCAGAAGGACAGACACTTTATCCACCACTGCCTATTACCCTGCTGGGAATCCTTACTATTGATTACAATGCCATTTACATGTATTGTGCTGTATTCTAACTATCTGTTCACACATCTGTCTCCCTTGAGTCTGGATTCTTTGAAAGTAAGGACCATTTAAAGTTCATCATTGAATGTGAAGCACTTAAGCATAGAACATGTTTTTACAAAACACCTGCTAAAATGAAATGCTTAAGAAATATTGTGTGGGCCAGCGCCGTGGCAAAGCAGTTGAGGTGACCGCCTGAAGTGCCGGCATCCCATAGGGCACTGGTTAGGGTCCCACTGCTCCACTTCCAATCCAGCTCTCTGCTATGGCCTGGGAAAGCAGTGGAAGATGACGCAAGTCCTTGGGCCCCTGCACCCTAGCGGGAGACCTAGAGGAAGCTCCTGGCTCCTGGCTTCAGATCAGCGCAGCTCTGGCCTTTGTGGCCATCTGGAGAGTGAACCAGCAGATGGAAGACCTCTCTCTCTGCCTCTGCCTCTCTGCAGTTCTGAATTTCAAATAATAAGTTTTTTTTTTTAAAAAAAAGAAATATTGTGGGCTCTGATCAAAAGAAGCCATATGCAATCTAAACTACATTTTGATTCTCAAGTATTCCACTACAGAATCAGATGCCCTCCGTTTAAGTATCTCTAGTCCAGGGTGGGCGTGGTGACACAGGAGATTAAGCTGTGATACTGTACTCCCACATCCCATACTGAAGTACAGGTGTCAGTCTCAGCTACCCAGCTTCTGATCCAACTTCCTGCTAATGTGCCTGGGAGGCAGCAGGCGACGACCCAAGCAGTTGCATTCTCATCACTCATGTGGGAGACCTGGATGGAGTTCCTGGGTACTGGCTTTCATCTGGTTCAGCCCTGGTTATCGCAGGCCTTTAGGGAGTAAATCAGAAGACGGAAAATATCTGTCACCCTCCCCTCACTCTTTGCCTTCCTCTCTCCCTCTCTGTCACTCTTCCAAATAAATCTTTTTAAGAAGTCTCCAGCCTTTGTTCATTCCTCTCCAGCCATGGATTTTCTTTCTGCCCATTAAGTTTCCCATGTTCTTTTTCAGGCTGGTGGTTCCCTCTCTCTAGAATTCTCTTCCCCTGAGTCATTATCAAACTGATTCCTTCTAATCCTCAAGTTTCAATTTCAATGTTCCCTCCTTAGAGCTGACTGCTCTGACCATGTCTCCACACTATTCTCTACCACAGGATGCTGCTAATTTCTTCCTAGCACTTACCCTAACCTCTCTTCTGGAGATGGACTGTTTTTGTTCTGTGTCTCCTCTAGAAGAATTCAAGCAAACCCCATGAGGAAATGGACTTTAAGTGCCTTGTTGAACGTTTAGCTATAATTAACTGTAGGCTGGAATTCAGCACATCCAATTTTGAGGCCTTGACTCAATCAATGGGTAGAATATGTACTCTCCAAATGAATGGTCTATAGGAGAGAACTTCAAAAAGTTCATGTAAAATATATATTGTCGCCGGTGCCGTGGCTCACTAGGCTAATCCTCCACCTGCGGTGCTGGCACCCTGGGTTCTAGTCCCTGTCAGGGTCCCGGTTGCTCCTCTTCCAGTCCAGCTCTCTACTGTGGCCCAGGAGTACAGTGGAGGATGGCCCAAGTCCTTGGGTCCTGCACCCCATGGGAGACCAGGAGGAAGCACCTGGCTCCTGGCTTCGGATCAGCATGGTGCACCACCCACAGCACACCGCCGGAGCAGCCATTGGGGGGTGAACCAACGGAAAAGGAAGAACTTTCTCTCTGTTTCTCTCTTTCACTGTCCACTCTGTCAAAAAAATTATAATATATATATATAGTCAGGAAACTATGCATGGATTTAAAAATATCTGCAAAGTCAATTTGTCTTATAATTCCATTTTCCCAGGAACTTTCTGATGTATTCTTATCTCTCTTTCCTTCTCAGCTAGACTGCATGCAACATAAGGGCGGGCACTTGCACATAGGTAATCAAGGGGTAATCCTTGATCGGTTTCAGAAGAGTTTACAAAGGGTGAAACAAATGTGGTTTTCTCATCACTTTAATGTTGAATGAATATATATTATTTCTAAGTAAATAAGGCTAATAACTAGGAGATCCAAGTATCTTTCACACTGATGAGTTATCCAATTTTAAAAGGCATGTATTCTAGCACTGACTCATTTGTTCACTAGTTTACTCGTTCCACAAAGCACCCAAGTTTATCAAGTGCCTGCTATGTGTCAGGTGCTGTCCTGGTGACCAAGACAAGCTGCTGGCCTCTGTGATGTTTGGTTTTCTGGGGAGCTAGATGATAAAGCAACAGAGTTAGCTCAGAGCCCATTCATTCATCTTCACAGTCAACTATGCAGCACCTTGCTAACCCATCTTCCACAGTCACACCTGCCTCTCAGTACAGAAAGCAAGTGGTCTTCACTCTTAAGGACTGATGTGGCTGGACTTCCCCTACCTGGCTTGTCTGAGATCATTTCTTCACCCAACATCCTTATTTAATTGCATCTATTAACACCCTTTCACCATACAGAATAACAGTTGCTGGGACTTTCAAAATGTGGACATCGTTACAGACTGCTATTCTGCCTGCCAGCGGAAGCTAAATTACTTCTCATTGGATGTTTGGATGCTTGACTACTTTCACCTCATATATATATATATATATATATATATATTATATTTTTTGAAAGGCAAAGACAGACAGACATAGGATGTATCTCCCACCTGAGGGTTCAACTCCCGAATGGCTGCAGCAGCCAGGGCTGAGCCATACTGAAGCCTGGAGCCTGATATATCATCTTGATCTCCCACATGGATGGCAGGGGCACTTGCTCCATCATCTTCTGCTGATTCCCCAGGTGCATTAGCAAGAAGCATGAAAATGGGAATACAGATATTGTAAGTGGCAACTTTACCTACTGTGCCACAAGACTGGCCATCCCCCAGCCATCTTCTCATTGGTGACCACTTGGCTTCACCGGAAGCAACAGTCCCTAGATGGATTCTGCAATCAAACTTGGTTTTCAAAGAAGGAAAGTATTTAACCATTCTCTTTCCTGCTCCTGCATAATCCTTAAAAACAAGTTGCTTTGGGGCACTATGTCACAGAGATCCAGTTAAGATTAACTCCAGATTATAAATATTCATCACAAGGTAGATAGAGCCAGGCCGTCTGTTGCTTATTAATGAAGTTCTCCACAGAAGTTCAGCCAACACTAGTAGCAGTTGCTAACTACATATACAATCCTCATTAAAATTTGCAAATGTGGGAAGTGTGAAATTTCAGCTTTGGAACTTGGAAGAAATAAGATTTCAAAATGGGCTTGATCATATTCCTCTGGAGGAAACCTTTGGAAGCCTTTCTGTCCAGCAGAAATATTTTCTCTGGGTATCATAAAATATTTTAGGACATAACCAATGGTGACACGTGAGAGAACAATGGAACAACCTGAACAATTGGAGAGTTTGCATGATTCACCTGACTTTGTCTTTTTCCTGTCTTTCATAATTCCCTCTCTGCAGTCTTAAATTTGAAAAAGAATTCCATTAGATCTCTCTTTTCTTTTATAGGTAAGCCAAATTCATCCCAAATTCTGCCCTTTCTTTTTGGAATCTACTATATAAAATTTATTTTGCTCTGTATTTAATTTTTTCCAAGGAATAAGTCTGATCATTTCTATTTATTTCTGCTTGTATCTGATTTTGCTTACTCAGGTGCAAGCAGGAAATTAATAGTGATTTTCTGTGTTTACCTGAGGCATACAAATTTGCCGAACTATTACCTTTAGGATTTCTAGTTATGACTCAGCTGGAGCTATCTTTCATCTATATACATTATAATAACAAAATGTATATATATGCACATATATATATGCACATATGAATAGTATAATATTGACACATAATATGCATGCATACCCTTGAACTACTATACTTACGTAACTATATTATATAAAAGTACATAATAAAGTATTAGGCAAAAAATAATAAAAGTACAAAGGAGCCAAACTTATTTGCTGAGATTTGCAGGGGGAAAAAGGATCTCCTCCCCATGAAATTTTTCTAATTCAGTAAAATAAATATTAAGCATCCTTTGCAAACTTTCTATTACAAATGTATAGAAGCACAAGAATAATTTAGCAATTCCAAAGAGATCTGGGCTTAACAACTCTTTTCTTTGTAACTAAATTCTTCCATTTTCCAGATAAAAGCACGGTTTTGCCAATCACATTGTTAATGAAATCTTCAGGTGCTATGGGACTAACCACCCTACACCAGTTGCCCCACAATGGCTAGCAGTTGGAATTACATAACAGGCTTCCAAAGGAGTTTCTCACATTCCCATACAAAGTAAACAAGGCATCCTACTACCTGGCTGTCATCCCCCTATTAGCTCGCTACTGCAGCCCTCCCAGCAAGTTGCCAGAGGCAGCTCTAAATATATTTGATTAGTTTCAGCCCTTCATTTTTAGCGAGTCATCACCCTCTTAACAACAGATGATGCCCCCTAGTACGAATCAATGTGAGTGGCCCCGGTTACAATGGGCTGGATTAATGATGAAAAATGTGTCGTCAGCCCAGAGGTCCTTGGACATTTATCACCCAATGGGTCTGCCAATTGGTGGGCCGCCCCTGGCTCATCAGCGCAATACCTTCCCAGCCTTAAAGAGATAGTGTTCTTCTCAGATTAATTTAATGAGGCCTGGTAGGTGAGGCAAGAGACACTGAAGACAGTTAACTTGGGAGATTTAGGCACTATATATTTCAGCACTTCTTTACCAAGTGTGTTACTTTTTGTAATACAATTTTGCAAGGCAAGTGCAAGCAATTATTATAAGCTATGTTTGGAAGTCTAAAATTGCCTATATTCATTCTAAAACATTTGCTTATAAAACAAGCCTAGAATGCTTTATTAATATAGATACAACAGATTTAAAGTGTTTGTTATGAGTATCTCCAGAAACATTAAATGCCTGATTGCCAAAATGAAGTAGATATAAGCTTTAAAACTATTGTGTTCTTTGACACTTTTCCTTGATTTCTTATATAATTTTACAGTCACTTTAGAATTTTTCTTGAACTTGATCATCAGGGTATTTATTTCCAGTTGGAAGACAAAAAAAAAAAAAAAAGCAAAGTCTGTAGAAACTGCTCTATGTTTTGTAAATAAGCCAAGTATATAAAATGCTACAATGACAGTTTGCTAGTTTGGCAAATAAAATAGGGAAAAAAGGAGATTGTATGTGTATCTTACATAATATGGTGCTTATGAGAATTTAATGAAATTGGCAAAAAGGTAGTTAGGTACTGAGGGAGGAAAAGAAAACACCCTACCAAACATCTTGTAAGATATTTCCAACAATGGAATATCCTAACATTGCTCCTACTTTCCAACATTCTTTCATCCAAGAGGTACCTAATATTCAATTTCCAAGCAATTGTAAAGATTACTATAAAACTATTTTCTAATATCAAATACTGCAACTCAAGTTTTAAATGAAAATCATCCCTTCACCAAATACCAAGTTTCTAACAACCCTATAGCACAGTTTTACTCTATTTTTGGCTTGATAGATGAAATTTTGTCATTGTATTAGAAATTATAAAGGATTCAGGTCACAGACAATAGAAATTAATATTTATAGCTAGCCTAATGCTGATACTACAAATTTTTTTTCAGATTTAAAAAAAATTAAACATGATATTCTCAATTTGCCACATTGGCATGGCAATTAAAAAATCAAAAATGCTCAGTTGAACAAATGAACTCAATTTTCTGCAATCAGTGCCATAGTTTGGATAGGAGTTTGGGTGTTCCTTTTACTCCCATGTGCTAAATGTTGGTCCTCAAAGTCTTAATATGGCATTAACAGGGTGGAAACTTCATCCAATTATGGCATTGACAAGTAGAACCTTTGGGAAGTGACTAAATTGAACTAGGTTGTTAGAGTATAGCACCTATGATCACACCATGGTTGCTTTATATGGAGAGAAGGGCACAATCGCTCCCTCTTGTGAAGTGATGCTTGGGATTTTGCCAGCAAGAATGCCATCAGATGCCAAACCACTGAAGGCCCTTTATCCTGGAATCATGAGCCAAAATACGACTCCTTCTTTTACAAGTAGTGTGTCTCAGATATTTCACTGTAGCAATGAAAACCTGCCTAATATAATCAGTGAAAGATATTTTAAATATATTCAGTTGCATCCAATTAGAATGTGTTAACATAAAAGGAGTCTGAAGGCTTGAATGCCTACAAAATGTGAAGACGAGATCAACATCTTGAGAAAAGAGCTGCCGAAGGTAAATATTAACCATGTTATGTTTGGGACAAATGAGCTTACATCATGAGCAGTAGGTTCAGGGACAGTCTGATTCTAACAAGAATGTGGCCAATGTCAAGAAGACAGGTTAAATGCGACATCCCCCAGAGAAGGCTGTCAATTTATTCACTGGATTAAGCTGCCACTGATGTTACCATCAATCATTACTTTATGAACTAGCCATAATATTTAGGAAACTTTTCTAGGATGGATATGAAATAATTAAAATGCAACCTTTCAATCAGAATTTTATTCCCTTGGGTACATGTCATAAGCCATCATCTCACCCAAGTTACTTTGCTTTTGGTTTTTATTTGCCTTTGATTTTCACAGCTCCCAGGAACCAAGAGAACAATAGAAAACTAATCTAATATCTGGAAAACTAAGATCCTCATTTTCATATTTAGAAAGCAAGCACATACACACACACTGGTCAAAGAACTCCTAGAACAGATATACTCGGAAATCAGAACTACAGAAAGGAGGAGGAGGTACTGCACATTCATTCCTGAATTTTTCCATTTTTGAAAGTTTTCATAAATTTAAAGAAATATGTGGGGTTTTGCATCAGTCACTGTAAGAAATCCCTAGGGGAAGAATCCCCTGTGGGGCAAATGCTTAGGTCAGGGTGATGACATAATTTTATTCCTCTTGCTGATCGGGCCATGATGTGTCCTCATCTTCTGCTACTCTAAGGTCATGGTCTGATTAGCAAAATGAAGGCAATTTGTCTATAAAATTATTTGGTTAACTTAAGTGTAGGGAACACACAGAAGGTCTACACAGTCCTCAGAAGTTCTCTGTTGGTCCCCTTTCTAAGGTGACCCTCAAGCTAAGGATTCCTTCTTCACAACTTTCTCACAGCATCAGACAGGACTCTGCCGAGGCGTTGGTCTCTTCTCTGATGTCAACAAGAAAGTAGAACACCACAACTTTTCTCCTTATAGCCATTCATCCTACCACAATGGGCACTTTCAATGTTGGCACGCCATTCACAAACCAGGCACTTCTGGGAACATGTTGTAAAAATGTATTCTATACTGGTAAAGCAGTGTATCCATCAAAAATGGATATGTATCATTTCAGAAAGAGCAAAATAATTTTATTCAAATTTCTTGGGAAGTAGTTGAGTTTAGAGAAACACATTTGCTATCTGAGTATTGTCTACAATATTGTGGAAAATTATTAGCTTAGGACATGCACCCAGTGTTTCAAATTAGTTGACCAGTAACCTGAAATGGTAGCTTTCCAATGATGACCAAACCTGAATAACCCATCTCTGCTAAACATCAACTATTGAATACTCAGCTTCATTAAATAAATACTGAACTGCTTACTTTTTAATACAGTTTGCCATTCTGTTTACATTTTACCTCTTATTCCTACAGTTGCCTCCCCAATCATCTCCCTTTTGTGACTATGCTGTGTACAATCTACAGTCATCTTACATTTAAGGGAAGAGTGTTATTTATAATGTTTATCGTTCTTGCCAGTATACTTTTACAAGGCTTTGACACATCAATGTGAAAAATTTATAGATATACAATAAAGGCTCATTGTAAGGATTTTCAAATAAACTAAGATGCATCTTGTGTTTGTCTAAAAGGCTCAGTAATGAAGCCCTGGGGACTGGTTTGTGCATAGTGTTTTCCCAGCAGGAGAACCAATATTGGTCAGTCCTCCAGTCCTCGGAGGCCCTTCTCACTAAATGGAACAGCATTAGCTTTGTTCTTCAAGTCTAATTAACAAGCAAATCATAAATTGTAGGCTCTGCCCAGTTAGATTAAGCTTTCGGCAGTATTTGTTTAAAAACATTTCTACCATACTAAATTGTATTAGGGCAAAAGGAAAAGAGGGCAAAATGGTAAATAGCAAAAGCAAGAGGGCACACAAGTTTAATGTATTAGCCTCTTCTCCCTGGGGATCATGGTGCCTATCAGTCTTAGGTCACAATTTTAAAGAGTTGAATGATCTAGCAAAATCCCTCATGAGTATTTAGCCCTATCACTGAGTCCCTGAACAATTAAGACTCTCTGCTCAATTTATGGCTCTCAACTGGACCAGCCAATGCCAACAGGTCAAAAAATTAAGGCGCTCCTGCTATCTTATTCCTACTGTAAACTTACATTACCTATGGAGACTATTTAAGAATTAAGTGAAAAATCCACCCAAAGCACAATGCTGGTCACCTAGGAAGTTCATAAATACAGGCAGTTAATATTAAAGAATTCTCTATGCCATATTTTTTATCTTCTATTACTAGTAACTGATCACAAGAACTTCAACAAAGAAACCACACAAGGATAATAGGTTTGTTTAATATTTAATGAGATAGTACAGGGAAAAGCAAGGTGGTTGAACTGTATTTTCCTGGAGTTCTGTTTCTTGGTTTTGATTTTTTGCTTACAGCATTTGAAATATTTCCAGGGGCACTTATACAAAATGTACTTCTCAGATGCATTTTTCAGAGTTTCATAGAGTACTTCAAAAAGTTCATGGAAAACTGAATTGAATGATAGGTTTATTTGGGTACAAAAAAAAAGGTTCATATCCAGACTCACAAGTAATCTTCAAAAAGTTTACGAAAAATGTGTGCTATGGAAATGCTACCCACGGATTTCAAGATTCTTTTTGTACCAAAATCAAGTTATGTATTGATTCCCTTTCCACAATCTTTTTAAAATACCTTCATATTTATATTTTTTACTAGGAGGGCTTAAAGAGGGACTACTTTAGCATGTTTGTACACAATTCTATAAATTTTGTGAAGGACACAGATTCATTACCATATCAGAAGTTCCTTAAAGGTTCATCAATATAATGGGATTGTGCACAAACATCGCATTCCTTGAAGAGTTCTGCCACTGAATGGAACTCTTCTTTTTCAAAATCAAGCACAGACACAGCAGAAACAAATTCTTCTAAGCCGTGTTCCTTTTGTAAAGGCTTTGGTCAAGATAAAAGTCCAACGCATGTTCAGCCAAACTCAAATGCTTGCTCACTGTTCTCTGCTTGCCAAGATCCTGTGTGTGTTTCATAGATTGCAATGCTGCACTCCACTGTTTTCTTTTAAAATAAGTTACAAAGGTTTGTCTGAAAAGAAAAGAGAGCTCACTTTTTTTTTTTCTTTATCTGATAAAGTGGGAGGAATGCTAACGGAGGCATGCAGTCAGGATTTGTTTATAGAGTTTTCAGAGACAGCATCTGATTTCGAGAAACATCTGGAGAGGCAGTTAAACAGTGGAGGTCAGAATTCCTGCTTACTATTGCATACACAGATAATGCCACCATGAGAAAGCTGCAGATGACTGCACAACTTCCTAGCATGGCTGGCATTTTCCAAAATATTTAAGTTAGTGGTCCAGCTTTAATTCTATTCTACTCTTCCATGAACATCTGGAATAGAGTCAATGTTTAATGTAGATAGGGATCTTCTTTGCAAACGTTTCATGCAGTCTTCAGAATAAAAGGCCAAATTTCTCTCTCACACACACATACCTCAAAAACTAGTTCAGGACTACAGAAAACAGATAGGATGTTTTAAAATAGGCCAAACTATTTCTTCCTCTTCACAGAGCTCTAAAACTTATAGCTGACAAAGAACATGCACTAGAGTTCTGAGGCCTGTGACCAAAACCAATTTTAGTATCACTAAACTCAGATAATTATCATTTTAAACAAATGGCTTTATATTTTTCTTGAAATAAAACTGTGCCTGCAACACCTTACATTATCTCTTCACGCCTCCATTTTCTTACCCATAAAACGGTAAGAATGATAGTACCATTCTGAGTTTGCTACGAGCACTCAGAAGAGAAATTTGGCATATGGAAATCAGTAAGTATTTATAATTAAAAAAAAAAAAAACACAGGTAACGGATATCACTCTATTTTTGTATTAAATTGCTTTGTATTCTGCATACTCACATGGCCACTTGTCTGTCTTACAAGAATCTCAGCAGGAAAACAAACATCGTATTTTTAAGACCAGTCACTTGTGGAATACAATATTAATAATAAACTCAGTACTCAGGAGAAAGAAGCACATTGGACAGGCACTGTTTTGACATGTTCAAGGTTTGCTATTTCTTTATGTCATGGTGATTGAGTACTTGAAGGTGATGCATTTCCCCATAGCCCTGATAAAAGAGGGCACAGATATCTTCTTTAAAAAAACAGTTATCATGACACATGAGGTAAATATCATTTGTCATCTTTCCATGGTCACTTCTAAGAGGTTTGCTACCAATCTTATCTTCTTGTGTTCTAGTCTCCCAAACCTGTAGCTTGCTAAGTTTCCCTATAGTCTTTAAGACCCAGCACAATTTAACCCTTGCAAATCCAGTTGCAAGAGTTCACAATATCAAACCCAAACAAATGAGCTCAATAAGAATTCATAAAACTTATCATAACCAGAAAAAATGAAATCTTATACATTTCCTTAGGAGGGCAGATGAATGTGAAAACCAGTGAGAAATATTCTAATCCAGCTACAATAACCCACGATGACATTTTAAAAATAATTTTCACTTCAATATTTTCTATAAGGAAATTTTCTGAATTTGAGTCAGAAAGCCATGTTTCTATCTCCTATACACACATATACATGATTATACATATGAATAAAATCTGGCTTCAAGTATTAAATATTTGTTCTTGTACAAGAAATGTTATTTCAAACTATGCATTTGTTTAAAAAGGCATTAAAATAATCCTTTTTTTCTAGTCAGCTATTTGGCTCTCAATAAGACTACAGCACTAAAAATACATTAGTAAAATACTGGTATCATTGTAACAGAAATATTTCAAAGCTAGCATATTTTTGATGAATATGAAATGCTATCCATATAGAATATAGGGATGTTATCCGCTGTAAAGATACACGGTTTACATGTTCTTTTACAACCTTACAAAATACTAATTACCAGTTTTATCCTGAAGACAAGTGCATTTTTTGAAATTTTGTTTTAGCACTACACATTGTATTTTTAATGATACCCTTTTGGCTTAAAGTGACCAAGCAGTAAGAGATGAGAAAGAAGACATGGTGGAGAAGCACATATATTTTCAGATAGGCTCAGGAAGCAATGCGACTCCACGCTTAGAAATCCATTTCTTATTATTTATTTAAAGTTTTATTTTTATTCACTTGAAAAACAGAATTACAGAGAGAGGGAGGGAGAAAAACAGAAAGAACTGGAGCTGGTGCTGTGACATAGGGGGTAAGGCCGCTGCCTGCAGTGCCAGCATCCCATATGGGTGCCAGTTCAAGTCTTGGCTGCTCTACTTCCAATCCAGCTCTCTGCTGTGGCCTGGGAAAGCAGCAGAAGATGCCCTAAGTCTGTGGGCTCTTGAACCCGCATGGGAGACCTGGAGGAGGATCCTGGCTCCTAACTTCGGATCAGTGCAACTCTGACCCTTGCAGCCAACTGGGGAGTGAACCAGTGGATGGAAGACCTTTCTCTCTCTGCCTCTCCTCTCTCAGTGTAACTCAGACTTTTCAAGTAAATAAATCTTAAAAGAGAGAGAGAGAGAGAGAAAGAGAGAGAGAGAGAGAGAGAGAGAGAGAGAGAGAAACTTGCATCTACTGGTTCACTCCCCAAATGGCTGCAATGGCCAGGTTTGGCCAGGTTGAAGCTAGAAACCGAAAACTCCATTTGGGTCTCTTACGTGGGTACAGGGACTGAAGGACTTGGACCAAGTTCTACTGCTCTCCCAGGTCCATTAGCAAGGAGCTGGCTTGAAAGTAGAGCAGCTAGGACTGGCACCATATTGAATGCCAGCACCATAGGCAGTGGCTTCGCCCTCTACGCCACAGCACTGGTCCCCAGAAACCCATTTCTTCACCTTTGTTTCCAGGGCACTGATAAGGAACAGGTGTCAGATTTTTTTTTTACCCCATAATCCTGATAAGGCCATTTTTATACATCTAAGCTTCAACAACTCTTTAAGGCAAATGTGACTCTGCTTTGACAACTATCAGTTTCCTCTCATAGGAATGCTTTCATTGGAATAAACATCACATACACTAATTTTCCCATATCCCTTGAAGTTCACTTAGCTCACTTTTACCTTTCAGAGTACAACATATGTATGTGAGTACTTTAAGTCCACTTCCTTTTAAATCTTTATCTCTCTTTTTTTTTAAGGGATGCTGATAATTCAAAGGAAGAGTTCATACAATCTTGGAGAGAACTGACATGCAAACAAGACATAACAGAACTGGAACTTCTCATGTTCAATGATATAAGAAGTATACTGTTAGTCATTTCATCCACTGAAAAATGCAATAGCAATATTTTATAGTAACATACACTTGATTCAGTCAGTATTACTTATTGTAGTCAGATCAGGCAATTCATTACATTTAGCACTTTTATTGCCCACTAACTTTACCCCTTGATTTTAAAATGAAGTCAAGTCTTCCTCTGGTATGTTTTTAATGGGTTATGATGCAAAAATACACACACACACCAATTATAAATTCATAAATGAAAATATAATACTTTTTTTATTCTCGAAACAACTGAGATTTTCATAAAAGAGTTACAGAGCTGCTTTTTCTACATTCTACTGTAAAGAGAAATGTCAAGTGCAGAAATAAATAGAACTGAAGAGATGAGCCAAGATCTTTTCAAAAAAATTGTGGTAGGCATTTGACCTAGAGATTAGGCTGCTGGCTCTGACATCTCCAGCCCACATTGGAGTCCTTGGGTTCCACTCTTAGCCCCAGCTCCTGGTTCCAGCCTCCTTCTAAGGCAGACCCTGGGAGGCAGCAGTGATAGACAAAGTTACGGGGTTCTTGCCTTCCACACTGAAGACCTAGATCCCAGCTCTGGCTGAGGAGTCACTGGGTGCATTTGGGAAGTGAAACAGTGGGGTGAGTTTTCTTTAATTTTAAATAAACAAGGCTGGCACCGCGGCTCACTAGGCTAATCCTCCGCCTAGCGGCGCCGGCACACCGGGTTCTAGTCTCGGTCGGGGATGCGGATTCTGTCCCGGTTGCCCCTCTTCCAGGCCAGCTCTCTGCTGTGGCCAGGGAGTGCAGTGGAGGATGGCCCTAGTATTTGGGCCCTGCACCCCAGGGAGACCAGGATAAGCACCTGGCTCCTGCCTTCGGATCAGCGTGGTGTGCCGGCTGCAGCGCGCCAGCCGCGGTGGCCATTGGAGGGTGAACCAACGGCAAAAGAAGACCTTTCTCTCTGTCTCTCTCTCTCTCTCACTGTCCACTCTGCCTGTCAAAAATAAAAAAATAAAATAAAAAAATTTTAAATAAACAAAGTAATTAAAATATTAATACGTAGAGTTGTTCCTGAGGCAGTGAATGAAATGATCCACGGACTGCACAATGAGACTCAATTACTTGTGAAGTGCAACACTCACTGTATCCATTTGTCTGTCCAATCAAGACCAAGATCAACTGTAAGAAGCAGCAATCATCATTCACATATGGACTTTTTCCTAATTATTCTGAAATTGACTTTCTGAGTTTTAAGAATATTTACATTAAGCTATCCTCATAACTTTTTATGTGATTGGGATGTTGATTAAATGGGCTTTTCGGACACCAACCATCACTTCTAGATGTCTAAGACAAAAAAAAAAATATTCTCACACATATTTCATTTTGTAGTAGTTTACACTCTGCTAAATGTACAAAGTTTCCAGTTAATATAAATAGACAAGCTAATTTAGTAAGACCAAATAATTTTAGGTTCTTCTTCTAAGGGAGAAATATCTTAATGTGGATGGCCTATTTAATCCTAGTTGCTAAGATTTATTTATTTATTTATATATAATGAAGGATGGGCCTTCTTGTCTTCATTTTCATTTACTTCCATGAGAATTTTGTAAAAGAAACAATAGCTGTGATTTCATTCATGACGATGATCAGAATTTCTAGGCTTTACTTCCTGTCTCATAAACATTAAACGTCCAAGTTTCCAATCTGCTGACAGTGACATGGTTCATATTACATTACACAGGTGTGATGATTCAGTGGGCCAGCTGAACCTATAAACAGTCATGCCCAATCAAAAGAAAGCTGAAGCATTTAAGAAAATTTTTCAGTAGGGAAAATTCTTTAAAATGCAGCATGGCAATAATAGCAAGGCTGTAGGATTTGAAGCTAGATGGATTGGGGTTAGAATTCTAACTTGCTGGCTGGTGCTGTGGCTCACTTGGCTAATCCTCCAACTGTGGCGCCGGCACCCCAGGTTCTAGTGCCAGCTGAGGCACCGGATACTAGTCCCAGCTGCTCCTCTTCCAATCCAGCTCTCTGCTGTGGCCCGGGAAGGCAGTGGAGGATGGCCCAGGGGCTTGGGCCCTGTACCCGCATGGGAGACCAGGAGAAGCACCTGGCTCCTGGCTTCAGATCAGCGCAGCGCCAGTGGTAGCAGCCATTTGGGGAGTGAGCCAACAGAAGGAAGACCTTTCTGTCTCTCTCACACTGTCTATAATTCTACCCGTCAAATAAAAAAATAAATAAAAATAAAAAAAGAATTCTAACTTGCCAGAAGTAACTGTATGATTTGAATCACATTACTTCATGTCACAAAATCTGTTTCACTGTCTGTAAAATGGGATCTTTAATAATTGCCTTCAAGGATTGTTCTTAGGGGCTGACACTATGGTAGAGTAGGTTAAGCCACTGTTTCTGACACTAGTTTCTTATACTGGAGGGATGGTTTGAGTCCCGACCGCTCTGCTTCTGTGTGTGTGTGAGTGCGTATGTGTGTGTGTGTGTGTGTGAAATAAGGTTTTTTGTTAGCTTTACTGCCTATGGTCTACAATATGCAACTTTATTGTGCCTTTGCAAACAGGATATATTTCTTAAAAAAACTGATCAAAATTTCCATATCTAGAGGTCTATGGGTTACAGTGCAACATTATTCTTGTTACATAATTACAGAAACACTGTTGAAACTAAGAGCACAGGGTAAGCCAAAGAAATACAATCCTGAGCCATCTCAACAGGATGATTAGATGGATCCTTTTAGTGGGAGTGTAAAACACACTGAGGAGGAAAACAATATACACGTACATCATGGGCAAAATACACCCACCACCTGTTCTCTGCAAGACACAGGTGGGGGTCATGGTGAGCTTCAGATGCGTGCACACTCATGCACCTAGTTTCTTCTCCTGCTTCCCTCCCATCCTGGATACATTCATTCCTACCTCTTCCCAAAAGCAAATATCAAGAACTAATTATTTAAGGATTTATTTATTTGAAAGGTAGAGTTACAGAGAGATAAAGAGAGAGAGAGAAGTCTTCCATCCGTGGTTCACTCCCCAGATGGCCGCAGCTGTGCTGATCCAAAGCCAGGAGCCTGGAGCTTCTTCCAGGTCTCCCATGAGCATGCAGGGGTCCAACGACTTGGGCCATCTTCTACTGCTTTCCCAGGCCACAGCAGAGAGCTGAATCTGAAGTGGAGCAGCCAGGACTTGAACCGGCACCCATGTGGGATGCTGACACTGTGGGCAGCAGCTTTAGATGCTCTGCCACAGCATTGGCACGCAGGCACTGACTCTTAGTGAAGACAACATTGGACTTACTGGAGAAGGTTTTTTTAAAAAAAAATGTAGGTCCTCACCCACAATGTGAAACAAAGCATGTGGTGGAAGCCCAGGCAGGCTGCTTGTGCCTCTTTGGAAGTCAATGAAGCGTGTGTCCCTACCAGTTTAGAAACTTGTGCTAAAAAACCTTTTGGTGCTGGCGCTGTGGCGTAGTGGGTAAAACTGCCTCCTGCAGTGCCAACATACCATATGGGCACCGGTTCGAGTCCTGGCTGCTCCACTTCCGATCCAGCTCTCTGCTATGGCCTAGGACAGCAAGAGAAGACGGCCCAAGTCCTTGGGCCTCTCCACCCGTATGAGAAACCCGGAAGAAGGTCCTGGCTCCTGGCTTCAGATTGGTGCAGCTCCAGTCGTTGCGGCCATCTGGGGAGTCAACCAGTGGATGGAAGAACTCTCTCTCTCTCTCTCTACCTCTCCTCCTTTCTCTGTGTAACTCTGACTTTCAAGTAAATAAAGCTTTAAAAAAAAGCCTTCTCTTGCTATATGTTTTTTTTTTTTTTGAAAGTCAGAGTAGACAGTGAGAGAGAGAGAGAGAGAGAGAGAGAGAAAGGTCTTCCTTTTCCATTGGTTCATCCCCCAGTGGCCGCTGTGGCCGGTGCACCGCACTGATCCAAAGGCAGGAGCCAGGTGCTTCTCCTGGTCTCCCATGCGAGCGCAGGGCCCAAGGACCTGGGCCGTCCTCCACTGCACTCCCGGGCTACAGCAGAGAGCTGGACTGGAAGAGGGGCAACTGGGACAGAATCCGGCACCCTGACTGGGACTAGAACCTGGGGTGCTGGTGCCGCAGGCGGAAGATAAGCCTATTGAGCCGCAGCGCCAGCACTATATGTCTTGAAGTGAAATCAACAGTGGAGAATTCACCTGAAAATTGTCTCACCTGCTATTAAAATACCTTTGTTATTCTATTTTTGGTAAGCAAAGTTCATGAAGCTTGTACCTGCTTATGATAAACGCTAGTGGGCCACATAACACCTGCCACAGTGGGACAGGCTTATGGAACACCAACCCTTCCTGGCCTTCCTCACTAGTGCAGCCCCTCAAGACCACCATACTCTAGTGTTGCCAAAGTTGACATATAGAGAGTTATGTAACAAAAGGGATTTGGTTTATGTCTTTACCTTACACTTCCTGGTGATGAAACTAACCAATCCATGCCTCCCCATCTTCCCTGAAAATACCCTGAGTCAGCAACCAGAGTGGCCACGTGGCTGTCAGGTCCCCTTTCTCAGAGGTAGAGCAGGAAAACCAGAGGGCTAATGTAGTCTTCCAGCAGGTTGCCTTGTGCGATAACCAAGAGTTCTTGGTTTTTGCAATATCCACGATCGCAAAGGCTGTCACCACTGAGACCGAAACAGCTCACAGAATTAAGAACACTGAACTCAGCTGCGGAGCCTGTAGGACCCCTGGAGAGAAAAACAAGGACCTCCACTGGCCACAGAACCTGGAGTGAGTTTTAGTGTCTCTGAATGCATGAGCTGCTACAGAAAGGAGTACAACAAAAGATTTATTTCATAATTCTCCTAGTTTCAGCTAAATGTGTGCAAAGTACACACCCTATACATAGGAGGTGGCTCTTTTCTTTGAAAGTTTCTACATTAACAGGCACCAATACCCACTCATTTATGTATTAGAAGTCTCAGATAATCACCAATAAAATGCTGTTTCATATCCAGTTTCCTGCTAACGTGCTTAGAGAGGCAACAGATGATGACACAAGTGCATAGGCCCCTGTCATCCAGGTAAGAGACCTATGTGGAATTTCTCCATCCTGGCCCAACCCTGGCTACTGAGGCCATTTGAGGAGTTGGCCAGTGGATGACGATCTTAGTTGCTCTGCCTTTCAAATAAATAAGTGATAAATCAATCATGATTACAAGTCATTCTATCAGTACAGGGGCAAAAAACCCAAATCTCTCAATTTACAAAAGTCCTAGACTGCCCTTTGTTCTCTGAATAACACCACTGGCATCTGCATTAGCTCCTGGCTCCACTGGACAGTTTTCTTTTTTCTGTGATTTCTCAGTTTCACCCTCATCCTCTCCTTGTTTTTAAAGGTTTCTTCCTCTTATCCAACTGGCCTTTCAAACCATCAGTGCTTAGTCAACAAGTAGCCATTCATTTTTTCCTACTCCCTTTGGAAATTAGCCTCAAAAATTGTTAACTTCTGAATTCTACACTTTACGAGACCACCAATCAAGTTTGTAGCCCTCAAACTTACTGGCCTTTTGTCCCTTACCTTTAATTCTATCTCCTTGTGGCATTAATTCCATCTTCATAATATAATCAATTAACATTAATAATTAATATTGCCTAATATTAATAGTCTACTTGTTACCTCCTTAATCTCTGTGAAAATGACAAGCAGGTGTCACTTGTCTGACTACTCCCTTGTTGACTTTAGTGGGTTCCATTTCTTCTTTCTTCCAAAGGTATGTACTCCCTAAAAACCTATTATTCAATGTGTCTATGTCTTCCTATAATTTTTCCCTTAATAATCATTCCAAACAGATAACTCTTCTACTTTTTCTCCATCTAAATCTAAGAACTTCTCATGTATTCCCCAATGGTGAGTTTCCAAATGAAAACGATCTCTTCTGATCAAATTGGCCTGTGTTCATTCTTTTTGAAGGAACATTACTCTACCCCTCTTCTCAGTCCCAAGCCTGAAAGTCATATTTGAGAATATTCTCTATGGGAGCCCTGCACTCACTCAAAAACTTGTGAAATTCTGCAGGCTGTGTTTTCAAATATCTCTTCCATTCATCTTGTCTATTTTCTATGGCCACTTAACTATTCGCAGGCTATGATTACAAATAAATCCATCAACAAGTTCTGTAAAATACTAGATTACAGGCATTAAGATAGAATCTGAGGATGTAAAACAAGCATTATACTACCTCACTCTTATGTACCCAATTAAAGATCCTGAAATATCCCTCAAAGCTTTTCCCCTGAGGTCCTTTGTACACAGAAGTCATCAGAATGTTCATGGAAAATGCACATTGTGAAAAAAAGAATCTAGGCTTGGATGTCACAAATTTTTCTACTAAAATAAATTCATCTCATAATTTCATTTTTGCATGAACTTTCTGAAGTGCCTTCATATAAGAGAATCTTAATAGTTTTATATGAAATCCATACTTAGCAATAGTAGATGTAGACCTACTTCCAATCAAAGTCTCCTTTGAACTAACCTTGAAGGAATACCTAATATAGAGTATATGTATTTCCGTCTTGTCTTCTAAGTGAGATAAATGGGATTTTCTTATATTTTCTTTGACTTGCTTTGTCCCACCAGCCGGAAAGGCCCTTCCTTTACCATCTCCTTGATGTGTAAACCCAAACCTCACCCTCCTTTGTAGACAGGCCACAATCAATGTCCAGTTCTCCCTGAGTCATTATTTGGTTCCCACAGGTTGAAGTAATGCTTTGAACTCTTATCTTTCTATCTGACTCACTTCTAGGCCACATATTTTCCCACTCTATCATAGTTCCTTAGCCTTACATAATACTCCTTTACCAAAATGTCAGAACACTAATAGCAAAGTCTACAATAAATTCATCTTCTCATATCCCACAGTACCACCTGCCTGGATGCATCCGTTTTTTTTTTTTTTCCACTACTAAATGACTGTATTTTTAGTTTTGCATTTCTGACCAAAAGACACAATATTTCACAAACTGCAGGATTTACACTTGAAGCTGATGCAAGATTTATCAGGAGAAAACACACACACTTTATAATTAACACAAACCAACTCTGGAGATTGGGGTTCTGTTGTCCAGCAGGGGAAATTCTCCAGAGCTTCATTCATTGCATCCATCTTACAAACATGCTCCGAATCATTTAACGAACATAGCTATAAATACTTTGATGCTGGAGCTTCAGTTTGTATTTAATGGGATCTGGTGAAATCCAGAGCCAAAAGGGAACAGACACTAAACCTCAATCTAACGTGAAATATATGATAGTTAAAGACATCAAAAAATCAGCACTTATGCCCATCTGATAAACAGCATAGCACAAAGCAACACTAATAGCAGAGATTTTTATGAGTTCTATTTCACTTCAAAACAAGAGGAGAAAGTTCACCAACTCAGCAGTGACTTGCTGAGTGTTTCCTCTGGCTACTCTTTACCAATACCTTTTTACAAGTTTCTCCAGGTGTGGGACCAGACCCTTCTTTATGGAGAGACTGCTCTGCACACCAACTCATTGTGCTTCCAGGGATAAAGCTACAAATGGCACAGAGCCCTGTTGCTGTCAGCCCACTATTCATTTAGGCCTGCGAGGTCTAAGTTCTGTCTTCTTGTCAGCTGATCGATTGGCTGGCAGCTCTCTTTGGCTAAACTACTCAATTTAGGAGGCCGGACTGGTGCTCTCTCATGTATTATTCACTAGAACAGGCTCAGATTCAATCCCTCTCCTATCCCACCTTGGATAAAATTAATCACGCCCTCCTTTAGAATTACTGTTCAGGCTTGTCCATACCTCTATTACTGTGCTGATCACACTGTACTTTACCACATGACAATCATTTATTTACATGTCATTCTCCCTTTCTTGGACCCGAGGACACCTTTAACACAGACACTGAACATATGTTAAAACCCGGTGCATGACAACACAGATCCTAACACTGTGCATACATTCTTGGTTCCATTTCCGATCTAACCATAGTTCTCAAACAAAGTAGAATGAGTAAGTGAACTCTAGATTGCTTGGCTCTTCCCACTGTGATACATATAAGTGTCTAGTACTGTATGATACCAATATGAAATGACCACATACTTGGTCCCAGCTGTTGGAAATTTCTCGATAGGCAGTACTTTAATCTCAATTAGTCCGGTTAAGGATAGTTACAAGAGCTGCCAAATAGAAATTAAGTCTTTTCAAAGGAATCAAACAGACTGCTGTGCATAGAATAATTATCTGCAAAGAAATAACCATGCTCAAAGAATCAGAAAATGACTGACAATCTTCATAACAGCAGAATACATACAAGTAAGGCTAATCTGAAAGACTCAAGGTGATTCTAAGGTCAATCACTGTAGCAGTAACAGCGATGTCACCGCTCCTACTTTGGTGGTGCCTGATTGAATCAAATGTTGGGCTTGCCACAAAATTATGTTATGAAATTTAGATGTGACTGCATTTTAAACATTTGCAGTATAATCAAACATTTGACAATGTATGTGTACTCAAATACTAAAATTAAATAGTATTAATACATCCCCAAAGTCATAAAAACCCAGCACACTTGTGCATCTTTCTACTTAATAGCTAGCATATTCAGCAATGCACTTCCAGTTTATCTGATTCAAAACATCTTCTGTTTTGCTATGTGATTAAGTTATCAATATTTTTATCTTTAATTTCTGTAAAATATTTAGAAAGGAGATGCATTTTACCTACCAGGCATGTGGGAGATGGTGTTTGCTGAACATACATTTATCTCTTGATTTTTTTCTTTTCATATGCTTAGCATTATATGTTGAGATAAAATGCTAACTGTGACTAACCATAGCAAATCCAACCCACATCTTCAGCCGCTGGTAAATTCATTTCTGAGACAGAAAACCAACTTCGCAGCATATATGGAAGTGAGGAAAGAGTCCCCCTCCCTGAGCCATGTCAGATCATTTTGGTGAGTCATCTAACCAAGCCTAACAGAGCTTAGGATGGATTCACTATGACATCCTAAGGTGCTGAAATTTCCCAATACAATCAAAAGGCAAGTCAGTGACCTTTGGCAGCTCCTAAGTTAGAACAGGTGAGAAACATTAAATACTAACAACCAAGCGAAATTTCAATAACTTAGCATTTTTAAATGCTACCCTAATCTAATTAGGTACTAAAGATCACATTTAGGAGATCAGAGAAACTTATAGCTGTAAGTAGGAACCATTTTCAAGAGTGGTATATGTCCGTTGAGTGTTGGCAGTACGTTCAAAACAAACAAAATACTGCTTCATAGACTTCTGAGCAGAAATATCTTTTTTTTTTCCAGTAATCATTTTACTTCAGTGCTCAAGGGAGTATAAAGATCCCCATGATTGTGTGGATTTTTATGCATGGAAATCATAGGTCAAAATACATGCCATGTGCGTTAAAATGTTTTATCACAGAATTTATATACAGTCATGCATCTAATAACAAAAGAGATTTATTCTAAGAACAGCAATGTCAGACAATTTGATCATGGTACAAATATCACAGTGTACCTGAACAAGCTCAGATGGCTACAATAATGGTTGGTGACATAATCTTAATGGATCCACCTTCATATATGTGGTTCATCGCTGTACAAAGAAGTCATTGCATGTTACATAGCTCATATCAATATCTCTCTATATATAGACAGAAATTTCTAGATTCTATATATAGAATATATATTTCTATATTCTATACTTCTATATTTGATATTTCAACAAGTTTTGAAAATATCTGAGAAATATTATAAAAGGAATATATTTAGCTTTTAAACAGAAGTATGAGATAGGATCTTTGAATTATAGAGAGATAATACAGCCCTCATATATATGTCTATGAACTTCACTCCATATCTTTAAAAACTCATTTTCTTTCATTTGACTGAGATAGAAAGAAAAATACAATTCAGATTCCTAAAAATAGCTTAAAATATTTTTTACTCTTTATCTCTACCTGAAGATCAGTTAATACTTCTATTCTTAACTGGTATTTTTTAATTTGTTCAAAGTTTTCTTAAACATTTAAATAATTCAAATGAAGTTCACTTTTCTAGACTTGGGCTATAGCCTGGAGCTACTACCAAATATACTCCCCTGTTCTATATCCTCTTTGTGGTGCCATATACCACTTACAAGTGTTCTTAGTGGTAAACAGAAGATTAAATGTAAGTGTTAGATCTCATCAACACTGAACACGGTGGGAGAATGTCTGTGGCTCTTTTCCAGACAGCAAATTAAAGGATCGCTGGCAGTGTTACCCCAAACAAGTCCTGATGCTTTTATCGACTCCTTCCCCATCTCAAACACAACCCAGGGTCCAGTCAATACCTGCCATTCCACGGGAGCCACTAACTCAACTGCGGCCGTCAGTTTTCCTTATCTAATTACAAACGGAGTCTTTCTCATCAAACTACCTCCTTAACAGACTACTCTCTGGGCTGCAACTTGTAAGCATCTATTCAACTCAACTCTATAGTTGAAAGTCTCTTCTTACAGTTGCATATAATTCTTCAAGAAGAGCCCATCTTTTTTGTGTTATGTTTGCCCAATTGTGTTTTAGTGGAAAGCAACTAAAATTTTATAGGTGACTTAATAGTATGTGTTATGACCAGAGTTTTATAAGACTGGGTGCAGTTAGCAACAGAAAAAGTTACCAGTACGCTGCTTTTAATGCTATTTTTTTATCTTGATGATATACAAACATAAAGTATGACTTTCCCCCTCGACTTCTACATTTGACAAATACTGTCCTGTTCCTTAAATTTTCATGCAACATATTTACAATATTTATCTACCACAGAAGATAAATTTTAAAAAATGCAAATAGATACATGTGCATGCATTTGCAGATATTCATAAACCACATGAAAGAACAAAATATACTTCCACTGTGCTGTAGGAAAATAATTGACTAGAAGACATGTGCACGAGTCTTCTAATTTAACTCATTTCTTAGCATATTTAGTAAGTAAACTAGCCTACAGCAATTGAATCTCCTAAGAAATAGTTATACACAAGTGACCTGGAGTTCTGAACTTAATATTAACTGTGGAAGGGACACTGATAAACTCTATCTAAAACCAGTTACTAAATTCTGAAGTGCTTTGGATTTTCATTAAGCAAAAGATAGATTAAAAACCATATTTTCAGTGTTTCTAGAGTATTCTGTAGTTGGCAATGAGAATAACTAATTTAGAATTAAAAAGCAGACATACAGGAAGCAGCCACGTATTATATGTAACCATATACCAAAATACACTAACCACATCACAAAGGATTATCTCAGACCCACTGGCAGATACCCAAGGTATCTGCGTTCACATCAGTATTCAGCTGATTTTCATCATGGTGGTGTCTAAACAATAGTAGGAACAGTGAAAACAACCTAAGTATTTCTGTTCCAACTTAAACTCGAACTTGACACTTTGAAGAAAGCGCTGTGCTGTTATTTGAGCAGCCTTCCTATTTTCATGGCACTCCTGTCAAGCACTAAAGGAAAAAAAAATAATAATATTGATGTCTTAAAAAGAACATTTTAAATAAAACATAAATATGATCATGAGAAGAACAGATTCTGTATCAATTGGGAGATACATATGGCAATATACAATTGTATACAAATTGAGGAGGGGATAAATCTCTTTAAAATAATTAAAATGGCATTTATTCAAAGTGCTGTTATTCATGCATTAGACTTTTCAAAATTTACTTTTTGCTAGTTGTCTTGAGCTTACCTACTCAGTTTTTCAGTACAAAGGAGTATCCTTGCACTAACCTAAAGCACTGAAATCTATTTGCAAGCTCATAATCTGTGGCCAAAAGAATGCTGGAGATTTTAGATCAATGCTGTGGAGCTTGAGCTGAAGGCAAACACACTAAAAGAGAACTTTTCCCTCTTAACAACCAAAACCACCATGTAGGCCTCAACATCTAGTTCTAAAGGCAGAGAGCTTTTCAGGAATTGTGCCATTATACCCCAAATCTTTGCATTCAAATCTCCAGCTCTACAGGGCAAAATGACTGGAAGATGGGAAACATAACTAGAGATTTTGTTTTTGTTTTGGTGAAAGAGTGTGCAACAGTTTGTCTTTTCTAATAGTTGTCTCCACCTAGCCTATCTAGGTTAATGTCTCCACATCAATGGAATGTTCTATCCACCTGACATTAAATTTTATGTTGTTTATATAGGCTTACCACCTGTCTGCCTCTTTCACATGGAAATTCCATAGACATGTGTTTTTCTCCATTGTCCATTGCTCAGTCTAGGAATCCAAAAATTTCTGAGCACAAAGAGGTTCAATAAATGCTAGCTGGATAAGGAAATTAGAAAACACTGAAGGAAATGGAGAAGTATGGGATGATAAGCACATTTATTTTCTCACATGCACATGACACAAGTATCTATAGTATTAACGAATGGAGGGGAGATTTGTGATGATTCCTTTGGAAACATGAAACAGGAAACATTACTAAGTTCTTTGTAGGGAATGTGCCATTTCTCTTGTTTCTTATTGATTAAAACTCTAATTTTCATATTTATTTCATTCAAAAAATAAAAAGCTGGCCCCTTAACTACCACCAATAATAAAAATCATAGAACACAATGACATATTGTTTGGTATTTAGAGGAGATAGATTCTTAGAGTACAATGACAAAGAAGCAAGTTTCTTACCTGTTTATGTTGATGAGAAAATTGTTCTGAGGATTGGGACTTGAAGTTTTGTTTAATATAAAACTAAAAATGTGCTTCCTGCATTTTTACATTTTCAAAATTCTAATTAATGACTTACATCCAAAATTCAAGTACAAAGAAAAAGAAGTTAACAATAACCAGAGGCTACAATATCCCTTTAGAGATCTGTGTATACAGCTTTTACATTTTCCACATTTCTCACAAAAAATTAATGATTACACAAATTAGCTACAGATTCAAAGAAAAAAAATCAAATATTTTATAAATAAAACTCTAGTGCACTTTCAAAATTGAACGGAAAAGGAATTAAAAGACAAATTTTTTTAAGCTTTATTTATTTGAAAGGCAGAGTTACAAAGAGGCAGAGGCAGAGGCAGAGAGAGAGAAGGATCTTCCATCCACTGGTTCACTCCCCTCAACAGCCACAATGACCAGAGCTGAGCCAACCTGAAGCCAGGAGCCATCAGGTCTCCCACATGTGTTTAGGGGACCAAGCACTTGAGCCATATTCTACTGCCTTCTCAGGCCATTAGCAGAGAGCTGGATCAGAAGTGGATCATCCAGGACTCAAACTGGCACCCATATGACTACATTGCAGGCAGCGACTTTACCTGCTATGCCACTGCGCCAGTCCCAGTTTATTTTCTTACAAAATTTTTAAAATCCATAGTTTTTTCATAGCATGGATATTTCATGAATTTTCTGCATACCCTTCATATGCATGGATTTCCCAATTTTTGTGCCAAAATAAATTTAAGATTCTATTTCCATGAACCTTTTTGAGGTTCCCTTCCATGGCATAGCAAGTCATACTAAATTACTGACTTCCATTAAAATATTAGATACATTTGAAAATATCCATACAAACCCCAAAATTTAGACAATGCGTGTTTATGAACAGTCAAAAAGCAATATTTCTCCCACACAATCCCTGCAAGTATACAAATGAATAGTCACCCACATGAACATCGTATACATATCTGTTTTACTGGGCATTTTAATTGGCTCATTCACAGTTAAGTAGTTACTCTGCTCACTGTCCTCAGTAGAGATCTTCAACAGAAAACACTCTAGAAATTGGATGAAATATCTTTTTCTTAGTACGGTGTGAAGTGTATGACTTTTGACCGTCCCTGACTTCTTGAAGCTCTCCTGGCTCTCACTGTTTCTGACTCTCTATTATTCCATTATTTATGACTCTCCATTCTCAACCAAGGTTTTGAAGCTCTCCTTAGCTAGTCTCTTCCTTCTGTTCCTGCCACTAGCTTCTTAATTGTGGGTGCTGTCGCACAGTAACACCACAACCACTCCTGTCCACTCCTGTCATTGCTGTACTGTTTTCTTTAATGAATTCATCTATGTAAGTGGCTTCACCTTCCTTCAGATAATTTTGAAAATTCTGTTTCTCTGATTTTTCTCCCTACTTTATCATATTTTCTATTAATGCATCAAATTCAGAACATATCAAATATTTGCCAAGGTACGTATTCATTCTGATTTGGTCCAATTTTTATTAGTGTCTCTTCTAAGTTCTTTTTATTTTTTTAAGATTTATTTATTTATTTGAAAGTCAGAATTACACTGAGGAGGAGAGGCAGAGAGAGAGAGAGAGGTCTTCCATCCACTGGTTCACTTCCCAACTGGCCGCAATGGCTGGAGCTGGGCTGATCTGAAGCCAGGAGCCATGAGCTTCTTCAGGTCTCCCATGTGGGTGCAGGGGCCCAAGGACTTGAGCCATCTCCTGCTTTCCCAGGCCATAGCAGAGAGCTGGATCAGAAGTGGAACAGCTGGGACTCAAATGGGCACCCATATGGGATGCTGGCACTGTAGGTGGTGGCTTTTACCTGCTATGCCACAGCACCAGCCCCTCTTCTAAGTTCTTTGTCATGGCTTTAAAATCTTGGAGTTGCTTGCCTCCACTCTTGCTGTTGACCCTGATAACTATGGCTACTATAACTTGCCAAGCCCTCTAAAGTCTACCTAACCCTTCTCACAAATTTCTCTTCTTCTCAGTTGTGTTCCTGGTGTAGGCATCATGGTTTCTCAGCCCTACTGCTGCAAGACCTCCCAAGTGATTATCCATTTCATCAGTGTTTCCTCCTTCAGTTTATCCCACAGTTGCTAACGTGTGCAGCCTCTAGACTGTCACACCATGCTCAGACCTCTGGATGACTGATTCAATGTGCAGCACTTAAATTACATCAGAATTCTTCAGTCTAGAAGTCCTCAGTCTAGAATCTAATCAACAGTTCTGTTCCTATCTCATGCTACTTCCCTTTAAATGCTTGACGGACAAAACACCACTAATTTTGAAAACTCATCTGTAAAGCTTATGGAGCCAACAGTTTTATAATGAATAATATGTACAAGTACTATGTAGAGAGCCAGGGAGTAGAGTGGTTAGGCACAGAATGCAGAGCCAACTAAGTCCAAACTCTGGCTCTAACGATTGCTACCGGGTGGATGACCGCAAGCAAGTTATTTCACCTCTTATTGACCCAGTTTCCGTATCTACAGGAAAACAGCAGTAGAACTCAGCTCACAGAATTGTCATGAAAAGTTTGAGTTGTCAGTTGAAGCCATTAAAACCATTCAACTCATAGCATAAGACATTAAAAGTGAATTACAGGGGCCTGCACTGTGGTGTAGTGGACTAAACCTTCACCTGCAGTGTCAACATCCTACATGGGTGCCAGCTTGTGTCTCGGCTGCTCCTCTTCTGATCCAGCTCTCTGCTGTGGCCTGGGAGGGCAGTGGAGGATGGCCCAAGTGCTTGGGCCCCTGCACCCACATGGGAGACCTGGAAGAAGCTCCTTGTTCCTGGCTTCTGATTGGCTCAGCTACAGCTGTTGTGGCCACTTGGGGAGTGAACCAGCAGATGAAAGACTTTCTCTGTCTCTCCTTCTCTCTGTAATTCTACCTCTCCAATACATAAATAAAAAATCTTTTTTAAAAAGTGAATTATATTTTAAGAAAAATACTTCATAATGATTATCAGTAGAAATTGCTGTGATAGGCTTTACAATTTTATTATTTAAGGATATCATGAAATACCATTGATTTTAGGAAAACTTTTGGATTAAAATCTAAATGGAGGCCGGCGCTGAGGCTCAATAGGCTAATCCTCCACCTAGCGGCGCCGGCACACCGGGTTCTAGTCCCGGTTGGGGCGCCGGATTCTGTCCCGGTTGCCCCTCTTCCAGGCCAGCTCTCTGCTGTGGCCAGGGAGTGCAGTGGAGGATGGCCCAAGTACTTGGGCCCTGAACCCCCTGGGAGACCAGGAGAAGCACCTGGCTCCTGCCATCGGATCAGCGTGGTGCGCCGGCCACAGCGCGCCAGCCGTGGCGGCCATTGGAGGGTGAACCAACGGCAAAGGAAGACCTTTCTCTCTGTCTCTCTCTCTCACTATCCAACTCTGCCTGTCCAAAAAAAAAAAAAAAAAAAAAAAAAAAATCTAAATGGAATTGCTTTCCCTTAAGAAATACTATAGGATTTTCTGTTTATCCTGTGTTTATGATGGAGGAGAGATGAGTGTGCTTCCACTTTAAGAAAGACTTAATAACAAACGAGACCAAAAGAGTAGATATTTGATATAACCCTGTAGAGTAGTACATATAGATTGGAAGTAAATGAAAAATATGATCATAAGCAAATAGTCTCAGATGTGAGTACAGAATAAAAACAAAGGATTCATGAAGATTTGGAGAAATTGATCTAAGTGAGGAAAACAAATAACTCACATATAATAACTTCAGATTTCTTCATGCAAATCAGTCCACTTTACCACCAAGAATGAAAAGCAAATGTTGCATGGAGCTAGGGGGTTTAATTAAAGATGAATTTTATAAAACAAAAATCAGAGCAAGTGATTTAAAGCTAAAATGTATTGGTTTGAATGTTTTTATTTTTAGATCTATTAATGGAGATTAGTAAATCTAATAATTTTTGAATTATATAAACAAATTTTTTCCTTTGCAAGAGTTACTTATATATGCTAAAACATATAAAATTTATTTTCTATGTTTAAGACAATATTAATCAATATCATAGATATTCACCTAAAATTCCTGATTATTAATATTTTCTTAAACAAAACTATGGAAATGGGATGCCTCTGACTCAGTTAATACCTTGGTTAAAAAGTGTCATTATGTTATAAGATACCAAGTCTAGGAAACCTAATTTAAGGATAGAATTATACCCAAGGGAAGTCAGTGAATAAATGAGAAAAAAGAGAGTTAAAAACATAATGCTGAAGATTATCATTATTCCATGTACTTTGGTTCTTTATTGGACTTTTGGTTAAATTAATGAACAACATACACTTGGAGAATTCAGGATACGTGATAAATTTAACTTTTAGAATGCCTAACGCATGGTACATCACAATATGAAGACAGACTAGATAGCCAGATGGTAGGTGTTTGGAATCAAGAACAATTTCCCTAGTGGTCAATTCTAAGAAAAACAAAGATTGTAGTTTCTGATCTCAAGAGAATTAGAGAGGATAATATTGCTTCTTTAAACCACTGTGCCTTTTAGTCCCTTTATATATAACATTTCATAAACAAGATAGGCATGGCTTAGTGACTAGGTGTAATCTTCACCCACAAGATATGTAATGATAAATGACTTGGTGAAATTACGAAATATGTATAATGCTTTAGAATAAATTAATATGCATACATACTCTTCATATGTTGAGAAGAAAAGGAACAGCACCAGGCCTTATTTTACCAACGAGGAAACGGTGGGTTATAACAACTGCAGTAACTGGCCCAGGGTTATACAATTAGGAAGTTGCCAAGCAATGCTAAGGTACATGCCCCTCTCAGTCTCCAAGTCTGAAAGCCTTTCCATCATATCTTTAAAAGGGTAAACTCAATTAGAACAAAAAGAACATTAAAATATCAAGGTCACTTGTTATTTTTAAAACAATACACCTGTCGCTGAATTGCGAGTTTCAAAGTATTGTGGTGCGGAAACTTTTCAGGATGGCTCTTCCAAGGTTTAGAAATATTTTAAATACATATAGTTTTTAAAAAGAAATACCTGACAGCCTTTTCTTCTCCAAATTTCTAAATGACATATCATTAGGTTGCAATCTTAAATATGTAAACATATTTGCTTTGCTGACTACTCTGAAAATTTACCTACCTCTCTTTCTAAACTGCTTTTCTTCCAAAGCCTTTGAAAATAAGGGCCAGTGTTTTCTAAATTATGGGTGTCTCTTCCTGGTAATTGCTTCTGCCTTGTTGATTTACCTTGTCTATCTACCTGACATCTCCACTCCATTCAGAGTTCATCGAATGCAAACATTCTTCTGATTAATGGCTAATTTATTATTTGCCTTGCAAATGTTCATCTGCTGGGAAATGGGATGAATACTTCAGTTCTGACAAGTAGGAGGACCACTCTCCTAGGCCTGACGCACTGGTCAGTTGATGACTTCCCAGAGGACCTGGGTCCTGCCTTGGGTTTCTGAGACAATCTTCTGAAAAGCTAAGAATCTATTTTTAATGAGTTCAATGGAAAATCAATTAGCCTGCGGTTTATGGGAGGAAATTAATGATAACTTTTGTATGACATCTTACAAGCGCAATCACAAATAATGTCCATATGTAATCACTTGGCAGCATTGAAACCTACTTATCCAAAATCAAAGTACATGCACTAAAACCATTTGGTTTCCCTGTATATTTATCAAAGTGGAAGATAGTAAGACAAACACCTGAGAGAACACATACAGATAAACTCTTAATATCTTCCAACAAGTCAAAATGGACAAATGTGAAAATGTTATTCTTCTAATAATAGGTTGGCCAAATTCTGCAATAAATTCATATGCCTTTTTAAATGTTTTTCTCAAAAAAAATCTTCGCATAAAAATAAATATGTTGGACTTTTGTTCTATGTGACATAAAAATGAGATAATTAACATATCCAATTATTTTCATCTCTACAGCGACCAGTTCTGTAGAAATCAATCCTCGTCCAAGCATTTGAATATGAGCCTGGAAAATATTTCCAATGCAGGCTTATTGTTGAGAGGCTGACCAGGATTTTTCTCTCAGCATGCGCAAACATTTTCACTTTGAAGCTTAAGAAATTCTAGGTAGAGAGAGATGTCTAATTCCTACAAAACAAACATGGTAAGTTTGATGTAAAACTAACATCACTTTGGATTTTCCCAAACAGTACATTTCCAGCAGATAATAGTGACTCTAAGAAGTTATTAGGCTGAATATAATGAATTTAAATTACACTTACGAATTAACAAAGATTTGTCTCTTGCTGAGAAAGAAATACAGCTACGTGACAATTCTGTCCCTGCAGGTGGTGTAACTAATTTTTCTGCACATCAAGGTAGGCATTGTAGATACTGATCTTTTTCTTTAAATGTATTTGAAATTATTAAGCATTGGAAATGGAAAACATGACACCAACAGAGGAAAGTTGATATAAAATCTGGTAGATACGCATGTGTACCTCTTATGCCACACAGAACAGATTCCTCAGTTTAAGTGATGTTTTTCTGGGAATATCCTGGAATTTAGTCTCCCATTCGAACGCAGTTCATTAGCTGTGCATTTGTATTTTTGCCAAGAATACGAACCCAGGTGGAAATTTCAAAAAAGTTATCATGCCTCATGAGGAAACATCCCATAAGTGGAATCATTTCTTCAGAATCAAAGTACATATTTTTAAGCCCATTCAAATTCTCCAGTCTGTTTCAATTACAAAACAATATATAGGTCAAAAGGCTTTTGCTCTGATACTAACTCTCAAGTGAAAACAAGGCTAACAATTAATGCTATTCCCCGTCCCCTGCCAAAAAAAAAAAAAAAAAAAAAAAAATTCCAAGATTAGGGTTCTAAGCAGGCTACATGTTACCTCAGTGGCAAAGGTAATATGCTGGGGCTGTGTTATTCAGACATCATATATGTAACCACTCCTGACAACTGCTGATTATATCTTTTTTACAAGAGTGTCTCCCTCTTTTTGTTTGCCAGTTATATCCTCTAGTGTATATGCCACGGCAGGCAATGTCCCATCACTGGTAATTGTCACTGGGCTGTCTGTCAGAGACGAGGAGAAAGGGGTGACAGCCTTGACATCCCACCAATCATCCTTCTGGAAAATTGATATTGTCCTTCCCAGTAAACAACAGCTCGGGAATCGACCAGTCTCGCTGGCACATCCCTGAACAATCAGCTTCCATTAAGGGCAAAAGCCACACATTTATCCCACCTCAGTCCAATCAATAGGAAGCTGACTTTTCCTGTCCCATTTAAGCACCCTCTGCTTGTATTTTGCACTTAATATCCTCCAATTACAAACACCTTGTGGCACTCATTTGCTTCAATAGGACTCAGAATGAGCCATGAAACATTCATTTGGGTGAGTAGAGAATCCCCAGTATATGCTGATTAGTGTATTTACAATGCCGTTAATATGTGCACATTAAACTGACATAAATTTCTACTCATGTAGATCAGTGCCTAGCTAAATTTTACAAATCTTTTCCACTTTCTAAATTAAGAGACTGTATAATACTATTTAAATAGAAACTACAAGTAGGAAAAAAAAGCACAAGCAACTAATCATACAGTTGATTCACATACAGCTTTCTAGTAACGGCAGGCTTATCATAGACACCACACATACTTTAAGAGAAACAAATAGCCAATAGTTATTGACTTAATGAAGAAGGTCATAGCTTGATGATGTCCAAAACCCTTTTACTTACCTCCCTAATTCTTATCATTTCATGTCCTTTGAAGCATTAGTTATCACGGATGCCTAATAAATGCAATATTCTATCAGGGATTATAAAGAGACGTTATTAGACTATTTTCATACATATACTTACATTCTTTAAACTGAAATGTCTTTTCTATCATGTTCTTAGTTGTGTACTCAATGACTATCTGGAAATTCCTAATTTTTTAGGCTCAAATAAGAAACCTACCTAAACCATAACAGCAGTTAATACCACCTAGGCAGAATGCAAGAGTGGCCAAAAAAAAAAAAAAAAAAAAAAAAGACAGGCCTCCACTACAGTGACAGAGAATGCACACTCTTTACAAGGTGACAGGTGTCAGCTCTGGAGGGAAGGCAGCGGCCAGAGGATCATGCAGGAACACTCACTTGCTGATTTATGGAGCTTCCCCAGTGTCAGTCTCCAAGCATGATGTGCGACTCTATTTACAGACCAGAGTTAGGTACAAAGAAAGGAAGCAGTCAAGGGAAGCCCATCACTGTCAGATCCCATCACACCCCCCGGAGACCCCAGGGGAACCACAGTGGGAAGGCTCAGGCCCAACTACTGTCCACTTTGTGGGGAACCATGTCTGTGTCCATTGTAATCCCCAACCTTCCAGAACACTTTGAACTCGGGAACTACCCTGTTAGAGTGCCCTTTATCTTTCAAATAAAAAAGGAAAAAGAAAAAAAAAAGGAGAAAAAGGCAATCATCAAGGCAGCCACAACCAAAGCAGATTTCCAGTGTAAGCTCTCATAGCTAGAGGAAAGTTCCTATACCAAATAGTATAGGAAGTAGGTTTAGTTTAAAGGAGGAAAGTGATTTTCAGGAACAATGTTCATAAAATTCCCAAACTATATATAGAAGGGGCCTTCAAAATGTTCGTGGAAAATGGATTTAAAAGATATGTTAGGGCAAAAAAAAATTTTTAAATCCATGCATCCTTCTCCCACGATCTGCACTTTGCATAAGCAGAACACTCTTCGCAGCTGTATTCTATGCAGGATACGGAAACTGTATGGACAGTAAAGGAAGCACTCTGAGGAGTTTAATCCAATTCTAGTACCTGACTAGGGTGAATCACAAACACTCGGTCAGGTCAGGGTTTTCCATCTCTTCCTATCCTATTGAAATTCAGAAGTTTAGCCTGACAGGTAATGATGAATGTCTATTAAAGTTTGACAAATTTAAACTGAAATAGGGTACTATTTTACTTTATTTGTTTGAAAAGGTGGAGGTGGTGAGAAACAGAGATCTTTTGGTTCACTGCCCAAATGCCCACAAGAACCAGGGCTGGACAAGGCTGATGCCAGGAGCCTTGAACTCAATCTGGGTATCCCACAGGGGTTGCAAAGATCCCATTACTTGAGCCTTCATCTGCTCCTCCCCGGGGTGTGTATTAGCATAAAACTGGGATTAGGAGTGGAGCCAAAGCTGCAACCCAGGGTCATAGGGCTATGTTAGTCACAGGCATCTAAAACACCCATTATGATCATTTACAAAAAGAATCCACGTATCCAAGAGATTTTACACTAATATAAAATAACAACTTTACTTATAACACATTTTTTTTTTGACAGGCAGAGTGGACAGTGAGAGAGACAGAGAGAAAGGTCTTCCTTTTGCCATTGGTTCACCTTCCAATGGCCGCCACAGCTGACGTGCTGTGGCCCGCGCACCGATCCGAAGGCAGGAGCCAGGTGCTTCTCCTGGTCTCCCATGGGGTACAGGGCCCAAGCACTTGGGCCATCCTCCACTGCTTTCCCTGGCCATAGCAGAGAGCTGGCCTGGAAGAGGAGCAACCAGGACAGAATCCGGCGCCCCAACTGGGACTAGAACCTGGTGTGCTGGCGCTGCTAGGTGGAGGATTAGCCTATTGAGCCACGGCATTCTAATGATCTAATCCTAAACTCGCTTAGAAAATAAAATCACAGGGACCAGCATTGTGGTTAATGGGTTCAGCCACTGCCTGCTTCCCTGGCATCCCATATGGCCACTGGTACAAGTCCTGGCTGCTCTCCTTCTGATCCAGCTCACTGCTAATGTATCTGAGAAAGCAGGAATAGATGGCCCAAGTCCTTGGGCCCTTCACACATGCGGGAGATCCGGATGAAGATCCTGGTTCCTGGCCCAGCCCCAGCTGTTGCAGCCACTCGGGGAGTGACCCAGCAGATGGAAGATCTGTCTCTCCCTGCTTAACTCTGCCTTTCAAATAAAGAAAAAATAAATCTTTAAAAAAAAAAAAGAAAAGCACAGACACATATGTTGTTTATTCACATATTCCAGAAGGGGGAATTGAGAGGTTTTCCATTTATATATGTGTAGACACAATCAGAACATTGCAAAAACGGAGGGGAAAAATCTCATTCTGTATTCACTTTAGGCTTTTTTGAACTCTGGAAATAGAATGACAGTTGCTCCCACTTCCTGTTGGCACTTAAAGATAAAAATAACCTTTGCACAGAAACACAGCTACTCAAGCCTGGAGCAAACATTTCCATAGCCAAGAGAGGACAAAGACGGCCAGTTCTGCCGTCTGCAGCCTCGTATGGGTCCTTCCTGGAGGTGGACTGGAGATGGCAGGGGAGGAATTCACATGTGGTAGAAAGCAGACCCACCTCTCCGTGAGGGTCAGATTGCACTCGTTTGTTCATTCAAATCACTGAAATACTCCCTGACTAAGCAGATGTTTTGTTTTAAATTCCCTACTATGGGTTACCAGGAGCTGAGACAAAAAAACTAAAACTGGAATGCTATGTGCTATAAACATGCTCCAGTAAGAGGACAAGCAAGCAAAAGGCCAACATAATTACAATACAACGAGAGACGGAACCCCAGGACTGTCAGACTTAGTGTGAGAATCGTGGCTACTTCCAAAAACTAGTTCCACTGTCTTGGTCCCTTGGGTAACGGAAAGAAGAAAAGGTAGACAAAATTTTCCAAACAGATTTGAGATTTCTTATTCTTCCTGGTTTAAGTGTTTACGGTTTAAGAACCCAGGGTAGTGTCAGACAAAAGTTAGCTCTTTCATGGAGTTCATTAGCACTGAAATAATGGTAAACACAATCTTTCAAAACTATGCCATTAGCCCTTGGATCTTCTTACTTCATGATTTTGTCAAAATTTTAAGGAAGTTTTCCTGGATGACAAGAAAACTGAATGTTTTGGAAGAAAAACACTAATTCACATAGTGAAATACATAGGAAAACAATTCATATGTAGGTTTAACAACCACTTCTTTTTTTTTTTTTTTTGAAGATTTTATTTATTTATTTGACAGGTAGAGTTACAGTGAGGGGGAGAGACAGTGAGAGAGGTCTTCCATCTGCTGGTTCACTCCACAAATGGCCACAACAGCCGGAGCTGGGCTAATCGGAGCCAGGAGCTTCCAGCATCTCCCACACAGGTGGAGGGGTCCAAGGAAATTGGACCATCTTCTTCTGCTTGCCCAGGCCACAGCAGAGAGCTGGATTGGAAGAGGAGCAGCCAAGACTAGAACTGGCACCCATATAGGATGCTGGCACCACAGGTAGAGGATTAACCTACTGAGCCACAGCACAGGCCCCCACTCTTTTTTTTTAAGATGTTGTTATTTATTTGAAAGGGCACAGTTAGAGAGAGGTTGGGGGTCTTCCACTGACTGGTTCACTCCCCAAATGACCACAAGAGCAGGGGCTGGGCAGGGCCAAAGCCAAGAGCTGCATCCGGGATTCCCGTCTTCTGCTACCTTCCCAGGTGTATTAGCAGGGGGCTGGATTGGAAATAGAGGAGCTGGGACTCAAGCCGGTGCCTAAATGGGAGGCCAATACTGCAGCACAATGCTGGCCCCCAGCCACTCCCTCTTACACTTAGAATTCAAGCAAAGAAGAACATCTCTGAAATAGGCTATGAGGGATAGCACCAACAGTTTGGAAGTGTAAATTAGGCAAGTTGCATAGAATTTTTGTAGCATTCTTTCAACCAAGAATGCTCTGAAATTTCATGGTAATCATGCATCACATTTCAACACTGGCTGATGAGTTGCTAGCCTACTCAGAGTGGTAGGTGATGATGTATCAGTATGATATCACATTCCATGGCAGAAATATCAACTTCAAATATTGTATTTTGGTCAACTATGTTTAAATTACATGAATCATTTTAGCATTGGAAAAGAATTCAGTCAATTTCTATCAAAGGTGAGTAATTTAAGTCCTCAAGACAACAGAGGTGCCAAAATCTATGCCATTTACAACAGAGGTGGGGCACAGGTTTTTAACTTAAAGTCCAACAAACGTCTACTTCCTAATATATGTCAGTTATTGAGAATAAATATGTCATGTATTGTAATCAATCCAAATTTGTAAGTTTTATAACTCTATATGAAACATCATTGTATAAAACAATAGACTTAAACTGCTTAAAACTTCTGTGCCATGAAAGACAAAAATATTCTAGAGAATTCTCCAAATTAAATAGACAGAGGGAAGCTGAAGTACTGAATAACCAAATGCATGATTTTGAACTAGATCTTGTGTCAAAACTGCAAAGTATATAATCAGAACAATTAAACATTTGGATATAGACTTAAGAGTTATTTATTTAAAATAGAAAGGGGAGAGGGGAGAGGGGGGAAACATGCAGAGAGAGGGAGATCTTCCATTCCCAAATGGCTACAATGCCCAGAGCCAGCTCAGGCAGAGGCCAGGCACCTCTTCCAGGTCTCCCACGTTAGTGCAGGGGTCCAAGGACTTGGGCCATTTTCCATTTTCCAGTGCTTTCCCAGGTGCAATGGCAGGGAGCTGGATGGAAGTGAAGGATCCAGGACCTGAACTGGCACCTATACGGGATCCAGTGTTGCAGGCAATGGCAAAACTCACAATACTCAACACTGCAGATATGGACTTTAAAATTAAATAATAACATGATACAATGTTAAATTTCCTAATTGTGAAAATGTTATTGTACAAGAGATGCTCAAGCTCCTAGGAAGTATATGCTGGGGTACTTAGGAGTAAAGCGTCACCACCTGCAACAAACATTCAATAGTCTGTGAATACGCAGAGAAAGAAATAAGGGGATTCAGCAAAATATTAACGAATATTGCATCTAGACGAAGGGCAATGCTTGCTACTTACATCCCACCAGCATTTGAATCTTGCTAGGAATTTCAATTTTGCAAAATACAGATAAAAGAAGGCTCAGTCTATAGAGTTTTAAGAGACGGGGCATAGTTGGGAGGTTCTTGGGAGATAGGGATTCGGATGGCCCTTGAAGGTTTCTGCAGACCTGTTACGATCGACTTCATGTTCTCGCTGCTAGGGACATAGATGGATAGAGTTTGTAAATATTCATCAGTGATGATCTGTTGTCACAGTCACGCATTTTCTACATTGCCTTATTCTTTTTGTAACTTTTAATTGAAGCATATTGTACATACAGAAATGTAAAACAAAACAAAGAAGAACCCACTTAAGTACCCAGCCTCATGAATATTTACAAACTTGATCAGCTCTTGTCCTGACGGTTGATGTACAATGTAATACTTTATCCATTTTAGTATTTTTTTTTGTTCTAGTACCGTTGGTTGAACTCTGTAATTAACACACAATTATTCTTAGGTGTTTAAATTTTAACTGAAAAAGTGATCCCTGTTAGGAATTTGGAAAACATTATGCAGAGTGAAATAAGCCAATCCCAAAGGGACAAATACCACTTGTTCTCCTTGATAGGTGACAACTAACTGAGCACCAAAAAGGAAACCTGTTAAAGTGAAATGAACACTACGAGAAACGGTGACTTGATCAGCCCTCGCCCTGACTGTTGATGAGCAACTAGATATGTTATCCCTCTTAGTATTTTTTTTTGTTTGTTCTACTTAATACTTTTGGTTGAATACTGTAATCAGTACACAATTCTTCTTAAGTGCTGAAACTTAACTGAAAAGTGATCGCTGTTAAATATAAGAGTGGGAATAAGAGAGGGAAGAGATGTGCAATTCGGGACATGCTCAAGCTGACTTGCCTCAAACGGTAGAGTTAGAAACATACCAGGGGATTCCAATTCAATCCCATCAAGGTGGCATGTACCAATGCCATCTCACTAGTCCCAGTGATCAATTTCTGTTCACAATTGATCATAATGATAGGACTAAGAACCAAAGGGATCACATAAACAAGAATAGTGTCTGCAAATACTAGCTGATAGAATCAAAAAGGGAGAGAATGATCCAACATGGGAAGCGAGATACACAGCAGACCCATAGAATGGCAGATGTCCTAAACAGCACTCTGGCCTCAGAATCAGCCCTTAAGGCATGCGGATCCGGCTGAAAAGCCCATGAGAGTATTTCAGGCATGGAAAGCCAAGACACTCTGGAAAAAAAAAAAAAAAAAAAAAACCTAAATGAAAGATCTCCACGAGTGAGATCCCAGTGGAAAGAATGGGTCATCAAAGAAGGAGGTACCTTTCTCTGAAGGGAGAACTTCCACTTTGACTATGACCTTGTCTAAATAAGATCGGAGTTGGTGAACTCAGGGGGCTTCCATAGCCTTGGCAGCTCATGACAAGAGCCTAGGGTGATTACTGACGCCATAAACAAGAGTGTCAATTTGTTAAGTCAACAACAGGAGTCACTGTGCACTTACTCCTCATGTAGGATCTCTGTCCTTAGTGTGCTGTACATTGAGATTTAATGCTATAACTAGTACTCAAACAGTATTTTTCACTTTATGTTTCTGTGTGGGTGCAAACTGTTGAAATCTTTACTTAATGTATGCTAAACAGATATTCTGTATATAAAGAGAAACGAAAATGAATCTTGATGTGAATGGAAGGGGAGAGGGAGTAGGAAAGGGGAGGGTTGTGTGTGGGAGGGACGTTATGGGGGGGAAGCCATTGTAATCCATATTCTGTACTTTGGAAATTTATATTCATTAAATAAAATTTAAAAAAAATGTTTTCCTAGAATTGCTCAACTCTTTAAATGTGCACACTTTTGTTATGCCATGTCCCTAATATCAAAGAAATATTTCACCTTTTACATGCTGTTCAGTTCTTACACAAATAACAAATTCCTTTTTTAAAAAATATAAACTTTTGAGGACAATTTTAGATTCACATGCAGTTATAAGAAAGAACACAGGCCGGCGCCGCAGCTCACTAGGCTAATCCTCCACCTTTTGGCGCCGGCACACTGGGTTCTAGTCCCGGTCGGGGCGCCGGATTCTGTCCTAGTTGCCCCTCTTCCAGGCCAGCTCTCTGCTGTGGCCCGGGAGTGCAGTGGAGGATGTCCCAAATGCTTGGGCCCTGTACCCCATGGGAGACCAGGATAAGTACCTGGCTCCTGCCATGGGATCAGCGCGGTGCACTGGCCGCAGCACGCCGGCTGCGGCGGCCATCGGAGGGTGAACCAATGGCAAAGGAAGACCTTTCTCTCTCTCTCTCACTGTGCACTCTGCCTGGAAGAGGAGAGGAGAGGAGAGGAGAGGAGAGGAGAGGAGAGGAGAGGAGAGGAGAGGAGAGGAGAGGAGAGGAGAGGAGAGGAGAGGAGAGGAGAGGAGAGGAGAGGAGAGGAGAGAAAGGAAGGAAGGAAGGAAGGAAGGAAGGAAGGAAGGAAGGAAGGAAGGAAGGAAGGAAGGAAGAAAGAAAGAAAGAAAGAAAGAAAGAAAGAAAGAAAGAAAGAAAGAAAGAAAGAAAGAAAGAAAGAAAGAAAGAAAGAAAGAAAGAAAGAAAGAAAGAAAGAAAGAAAGAAAGAAAGAAAGAAGGAAGGAAGGAAGGAAGGAAGGAAGGAAGGAAGGAAGGAAGGAAGGAAGGAAGGAAGGAAGGAAGGAAGGAAGGAAGGAAGGAAGGAAGGAAGGAAGGAAGGAAGGAAGGAAGGAAAGAATACAGCGGGATGGCACTGTGCTTCTGGCTTTGGATCAGCGCAGCTCCAGTTGTTGTGGCCATTTGGGGAATAACCAGTGCATAGAAGTCCTCTCTCTCTGCCTCTCTGTAACTCTGCCTTTCAAATAAATCAATCAATCTTAAAAAAATATGAAATATACTACTGCACTCTTTTCACCAACTGGTACACCTTGCAAGACTATAGTACACTATCACTACCAAAATGACATTCACACAGAATTTCATCTATTTGTACTTTCTGTATGAGAATACGTCTTGTTACCAAACTCTCTGTCCACATTCAATACTTGATTAAATAAGTAGTTAATGCACATAATAGTGTAAGAACTATTAAGGAGGGAAAGAGAGGGATTGAGAGAGGCAGAGATGGAGGTAGGGAAGTATGGGTATCTTAGAATGGTACCTATGAAATACATGAAATCTGTTCTCTTTATATTAGTATAATTTTTAAAAAGAATTAAAAAAAACTTTTTAAAAGAATTTTTTAAAAAGTATCTAAAAGAGCATCTTGGGGCTGGCATTGTGATGCAGCAGGTAAAGCTGCCACTACAATGCCAGCAGCCCAAAAGGGTACCGGTTCTGATCCAGTTCCCAGCTAATGGCCTCAGATAAATAGCAGAAGATACCCAAGTGCTTGGGCTTGTCCATGTGGGAGACCTGGGAGATGTTCCTGTTTTTGGCCTGGCCCAGTCCCTACTGTTTCAGACATCTGAGGAGTGACCAGTGAATGGAAGATCTCTCTAACACTGACTGGCAAATAAATGAATGAATTAAATAAATAAATGTTTTTTTTAAAAAGCACTTTCTTTAACTTTTATTTAATAAATATAAATTTCCAAAGTACAGCTTATAGATTACAATGGCTTCCCCCCCATAACTTCCCTCCCACTCACAACCCTCCCATCTCCCGCTCCCTCTCCCATTCCATTCACATCAAGATTCATTTTCAATTATCTTTATATACAGATCAGTTTAGTATATATTAAGTAAAGCTTTCAACAGTTTGCACCCACACAGAAACACAAAGTGTAAAATACTGTTTGAGTACTAGTTATAGCATTAATTCACACTGAACAACATATTAAGGACAGAGATCCTACATGAGGAGTAAGTGCACAGTGACTCCTGTTGTTGACTTAACAAATTGACACTCTTATTTATGGCATTAGTAATCACCCTAGGCTCTTATCATGAGTTGCCAAGGCTATGGAAGCCTTTTGAGTTCACCAACTCCGATCTTATTTAGACAAGGTCATAGTCAAAGTGGAAGTTCTCCCTTCAGAGAAAGGTACCTCCTTCTTTGATGACCCCGTTCTTTCCACTGGGATCTCACTTGCAGAGATCTTTCATTTAGGTCCTCTTTTTTAAAAAAAAGCACTTTCAGGAGAACTTAGTGGTCTGTGTTGTGTAAATGCCACCAGTATTGCTGTTTTGGTTGTCAGACTAAACCATTACCACCCAATAACCTCTGTGCTTCTCAGCAAGGAATGCGCAGATAGTAGCTCCAAAACCTGAAGCATCATTGAATTTGAATGGATTTCCATTTGTAAATATATTCTGACACAAATACCACTGAATATATTTCATTATATGCTGTCTTAAAATAAGGGTAGTGATAAACTATTTGATTTTTTAAGATTAAAAAAATGAAGACGTGATTAACTGGCCTGTCCAACCATTATAACAGAAATTACTAACAAATTACTAACAAAATTACTTTGAAACACAATCCCCAAGTGTATGATCAAGAGTATCTCTCTTGCAATCTATTGCAAGGCTAAAAACTTAGCACTGGGCATCATGAATATTTCCATTTTTTACAGTACTGTGCAGCTGTTCTGTGCATAAAATGCACATTTTAAAATATTGTAATTGAATTTGTAACAAGGTTTTATTTGTTTAGAGGCATTTTAAATTGGGATGGAGGGGCCAGTGTGGCATCCCATAATGGCTGCCCCTCTTCCAATCCAGCTCTCTGCTTCTGCTTAATGGCCCGGAAAAGCAGTGGAAGATGTCCCAAGTGTTTGGGCCCCTGCACTTACATGGGAGACCTGGATAAAGCTCCTGGCTCCTGGCTTCAGATCGGCCATTTCATGAGTGAACCAACATGATAGAAGACCTTTCTCTCTGTGTCACCATCTCTCTTTCTGTAATACTCTCAAATAAATAAATAAAATCTTTTTAAAAATTGGCATGGAAATTTACCAAAGTGAACAATACCACTACAGTAAAAAAAATAAATAAATAAATAAAAAAACCTGAAACATGAAAAAAACAGAACTCTATAAGATGGGAGTGTATTTATATTTATCTGTGTTGAGTGTCTGTTTAGTAGTTTATCCTTCAAGATAAACCATTTTTGCTGTGTTAAAAATAAGTTTAAAATATGCATAGAACTATTTTGTAAGAAAGTAATAGTAAGGGGCCAGCTTTGTGGCACAGAAGGTTAAACTGCTACCTGTGAAGCAAGAACCCCTTATGTACGCTGATTACAGACCTGGCGGCTCCACTTCTGGTCCAGCTCCCTGCTAACGCACCTGGGAAAGCAGTGGAAGATGGCCCAACTGCTTAGGCTCCTACCACTCACGTGGGAGACCCAGATGCAGTTCCCGGCTTTGGCCTGGCCCAGCCCTGAACATTGCAGCCATTTGGTGAGTAATCAGTGGATTGAAGATATTCCCTCCCTGTCTCTCCTTCTCTCTCTGTAACTCTATTGAGTAAATAAATAAATCTTTAAAAGAAAAAGAAAGTAACAGTAAGATATTTAGTTAAATGACTATAACCCACAGGCATTTAACATGCTTTTCTTGTGCTCATAGCATGTGTCCCATATCCACATCTAAGTATCAACTCTAAAGTGGTGAATGATAGGGCTGACGCTGTGGTGCAGCGGGTAAAGCCTCTGCCTGCAGTGCCGGCATCCCATGTGGGCACCAGTTAGAATCCCGGCTGCTCCACTTAATATCCAGCTCTTTACTATGGCCCAAGTCCTTGGGCCCCTGCACCCACGTGGGACACCCAGAAGCAGCTTCAGATTGGCACAGCTCCGGCCACTGTGGCCAACTGGGAAGTGAACCAGCAGGTGGAAGACCTCTCTCTCTGCCTCTCCTTCTCTCTGTGTGTAATTCTGACCTTCAAATAAATAAGTAAATCTTTTTAAAAAAGTAATTGGTGAATAAAACAGAGCTGTTAGTTGGGAAAACACAGATTGAAGAAATGAACATATAATTTCAAATGATTATACTCTAGTGTTTTTTAATATGACAGGGCATTATGAAAAAAAAAAATCTGAAGATCTAAGGATGCCAGCAATTCTAGCTAACTTCTGTTGATTACAGAGTTTTAAAATAAACATTATGGTAAAATGAATGGCCCAGAACACAATATACATCATTGAATTATTCAATCTCTTTACTAGTTGAATGAAATGCAGGGATGTTGTCAGAATCAGCTAGTCCTCTGCCTTACTGCAAACATTAGAAATTTGTGAATGACTTACATGATGTAAAATAACACATGCAAAATCTGTGTAGAGATGCCTTATTCCTGAAGCGTGTTGACATGGCAAGATGTTCATTTTGTACTTTCAAAAAGGAGGTATACATCACATGACATCAGGAAATATTGAAACATTGTAAATAGTTTGTGGGGCCAGCTCTGTAGTGCAGCGGGTTAATGCCCTGGCCTGAAGGGCTGGCATCCCATATTGGCACCGGTTCTAGTCCTGGCTGCTTCACTTCCTATCCAGCTCTCTATGTGGCCTGGGATAGCAAAAGATGGCCCAAGTCTTTGGGCCCCTGCTCCCGCGTGGGAGAGCTGGAGGAGGCGCCTGGCTCCTGGCTTCGGATCGGCACAGCTTGCGTCATTGCAGCCAGTTGGGGAGTGAAGCAGCGGATGGAAGACCTCTCTCTCTCTCTTTCTCTCTCTCTGCCTCTCCTCTCTCTGTGTAACTCTCTCAAATAAAAAAATAAATAAATCTTTAAAAAAAGAAAAGAAACGTTGTAAATAGTTTGTAACACTAACTTCACTGAAACCTCTAAAGTACTATCCTAAAAGCCAACTGAGGGATTCAGAGTGTGTCTCCTGCCACTAGTGCCCAGCTCCTCAATGCTTTGCAGGCTTTTATTAGAAGAAACTAAGCACATACCATTTTTCAAGGATATGCTAGTTAAGTCCTATAGGAGAGAGACTGTTTTCAATGATCTTTGACATATCACCTTTAATAAGAGAGAGATTGACACACAGGCAGGTGTGTACTGTTTCCATTAGCCAAGTTTCAAGAACTCATTAGGACACTGAACTTGGCATCCACAAAACAGTGTATCTTGGATCTTGCCCATGGAAACAGTCTTTTATCTACTTGAAATGTATTTTAATTAAGTATAGAACACAATAGTCATTCTTTTCCTAGCACAATACCTTTATATTCATTCTTTGCAAGGAGGACATGTACGGGTGCTAGGTCAATACTTGTTAAACCAAGTATCATCTTAATATCCATCTTCCAATCAAAATTATATATTTAAAGCATTTAACGATTGCAAAATTTAGGTGAAAGTTAAAGCATAGTACTGTATATTGCTATTACAAGTATGGACGTATTTTTCTGAAGCTGTTTTATTCATTCCAAAGTGGTTTTTATTTTTCATTTTAGCTGTTTCACAAATTCTTTTTTGTCACATGTCCTTTTTGTTCATACTGGCAAGCTGCGACTTAAGCAAGATGGCAAATATCTCAAGTTAAAATTGGGTACGCTAACTTTCAAGTTTTAACAGATTGGATTGGAGAAGAGATGGACTATGCTCGTGTCTCCTTTACAAAGATATTCTTTTGAGTGCATTAGTGCAGTTGAATTTGCATCAGAGAAGTTTCACCCCTGTATTATTATCAGACCACAACTTTATATAATTTGTATCCAGTTCCGAATTTGAAAATTATCTGAGGTATTCTTGTAAAATTATATGAAGTATTCTTGTCCAGGGAGTAAATGATGTATTTCAGTAAAGAACCATGACGGTAGAGAATGAAGCAAGAAACAAGACAGAGGAAGGAGGTAGGACACAAAAAGGGAAATCAAATGCTTGCAGCTTGTGGTTTCAGAGACAAATCAAAGACCATTTTCAGAAAGTACCTGGAAGCAGACAAAAGGCAACTTAATAATTTTCAAAATGAATTCTGTATTTCCAAATCTGATTTCTTAAAAGGAGCCAAAGATAGAATACCTTTGAGTTATATTTCAGAAAATAAAAACAAATTGCTATGAAATCGTGATCTAAAAATCAGCTGCTTTACTTTCCTTATGTTAAGCAAAATTACATGCTGTTAACCCAGGACTGAAAATAATTTAATATCGTGTAGCTTTAGTTTTAAATTCAACTGCAGAGTGTGTACAATCATTTGTCCTTAATGAAGAGTCCAAACATGGCCTACGATTGGTCACTAGGAACATTTACTACAACACTAAATTAACAATGGTGGCACCGCAGTCAAATGAACCCTGTATCTGATTAGTCCCACACTACTCCACATGCAAATGAAGCATCATATAACTGGTGCTGAGGTTGCATTTTATGCAAGACAGAACTTTGTGTTACAGATGCAAAAATCCAATTCCAAATACATAATTATTATTACAGTCATAATGTGTTTTTTTCAACACCTAAACAAACAACTAACCCCCCTGAGACCCAGTGCCTTGGGCAGTCACACTCCACTGGCTCTCTTTCTGAGGAGTGCGCATCATGAAGCTTCCTGGGAGGGAGGGTTGCAATGAGCAGCTTCTTCCAACCTATTGGAGTCCTCCTTCTTTTGCTGATCTGAGTCACCAGCTACCCATTCATACTTAAAAGATGCTTTCATAATATTTTACACATTCTAATACCACAGGAAATTGAAGGAATTATCATAGCAATAGATGCTTCTTCAGGAGGGCAAACACAATGCAGGCAGTTCACAATCAACATACAATTTCACACTCAAGTTCTACTTCTTAGTTAAAATTATAATATCAGTATTTCTCGAGGTCAATGTGTACTGTAACTCCTGGGTAATCACATGCCAAGAAGGCAGTAATTATATGCTTGGTATCAAACTTGAAGCAAGAGAACTAAAACAGTAGTTCAAATACGATTTTTTGTACTGCAAGTAGGCAAACAGTCACATGGAAACTGCATGGTGTGTCCCATTCTACAACGTTTCTTCATAATTACTGAACTCCATGACATGTATCAGTTTATACAATGAAACAATTCAGATAACAAAAAAATTTCACTTTTTTCATTATACCAACATCTCCAACTTGGGGTGGGGGTTAACATTGTTAAATGAGTAAATTTCAGTTAAATAAAAATATTCTAATATATTCAGTGCACCAACAAAATAAAAATATCTCAAGTTCATATACATGCAATTGCATAAATGCATTAAACTCTATAAAAATATATGTTTCACACTTGTAAAAAAGTATTCTCCAAGAAAAACTTCATAGAAAATAATTATCAATTTTACTTTCAAATAGGTGTTAAGAACTCTGAATTCCTTTAGTTCCCTTCATACATAAAATGCTGCCATATGTAAAGTGCTTTTCTTATCTACTGGGAAAGATCATCCCCACTTGTTTAGAAAACAATTTTTACATAAACAACATTGAAAATCTGTGCTGATACAGCTGTTCCCTCACAACTACTATTAGAATAAAAATCATCAGGGAAAGCAAAATTCACATTTTCTGTGGTGAATTTGTACATGCATATGTACAAATATAAAGTATCTGGTAAATCTACATTTTTCTCTTCTCTCCCTCTCTCTTTTTTCCTCCCTCCCCTCCTTCCTCTTTCTTTAAGCCCTTTCTCATAGCTAATACCCAAACCAATGCAAGGGTAGAGAGTTAACTTCCTAAGAAGGGAAGTACCTCTAAAACATAAATCTTCAAAATAAAATGTTTACATATTGAATCATATTGTTGAGCAATTTAAAATAGATAAAGGATAGTATTACAAGTATGGGAATTTGACATGTCGATTTTTTTAGGTAACTACCAGTAAGAATTCTCCACAGTTCTAAAACCAGGTTTTTTAAGCTTATATACTTTTATGACTTCAGTATATTTATATGAGCTACTCTGAATTTTACAACCTTAAGAAATTATTCAAGTTGTGACAGAGAATACAGAAAAGGATTACTTTGGACAGGCAAACATATAAATCTTATTTTTGTTTTCTAAACAACATTAAACAAATCACCTACCTGTTCTTCTTCCACAAATGCCATTGGAGACCAAAGAAGGAAAAGTATTGGAGACAAGTTCTACTAATGAGGCATTCAGAAGAGCCACATAAGAACTGTTGCCAAGTCTACAGTAGGTAAACCAGGGAACCTGCTAACACACCCCCAGTGCTGGGAAATTCATTACTAAAACGTAGTAATCATTTTGCTGAAGCACCAGCAGATTGCACACATTACCTCCTGCAGATTGAAGTGGGAATAACTAAAAGAAAAAGGGTAATGATGGTCGAGGGAAATTGAATTTTCATGGCACTTATCTTCTGTTTCATGCTATTTGCATGAGAACAATGTTAGACACAGACATTTACAGGACCCTAATGAGAACAGGAGCTTCTCTCCAACGGGCAGGAGCCAGGATGGGTGTTGATGAAACCAATCTATCAATGAGGTTTTAAAAGGTGCAATAGTCCCTGTCTTGCACACAGCCCATGTGGGTGGGCCTTCCATCTGAGAAGAGAAGAAATTAAGAATGATGACTTGAGAGAGTTCAACGCACACTCGCCTGTCAGCTGGCCCTTAATGATAACGTACTACTGCTTTCCTTAAAGAGCTTCATGTCTTATTCAGAGTCAATGGTGAAAATGTGGCATTTTAGAACCCATGATGCGTTTTTCTATTGATGCTGTCAGTGTGACCAGACGCAAAAGGAAGAGCTGTTTGTCAGTTCCCATTCTCTTCAGTGATTCATCAAACAGTGGCAGTTCATGCATGCAGTATCCAAGTGGAATAAATAACTTCACAGCTCCACACTGGAACCTCCTATATTTTATTAAGCTGCCACCAACCCTGGGGTAATTCAGCATGTCAGAAGGCAAACTCTTCTGGGGGAGTCTCTTAGCATGTACTTTTAGTTATAACCTAATACCTACTACAAGTATTTATTATCAGAGATAAGAAAAACACCTCGTGATGTCTCCCACAAACGCTCCAGATGCATTTTATTGCTTTGCCCCATTTTTTATGTCATGAGCAGACCAGTAATGATATCCATTATTAATATATTCAATTTGTAAACCACTCTTCCTCCAAAGGATTCAACTCTCTCCTCCATGTCTCCGATATATTAACTTACCTCACATGGAAGGCGGCCTGTTTTTCACACACTGAACTACATTAGTGCCTCAGTGGGTAGTTCTGTAAATCATGCTGGTTAAGTGCAAGTAATAGCCTTCAGACATCAACAGCCAGGGCCATTCCTATCAAGAGTCTATTGACCAACACATTTATTGGAAGAGGTTCTGCTAAGAATTTTTGGCTGTCAACATGTTCTATCCGATATTAGCATGAGGGTTTTCCTGAGCCCTGACCTGCGTCTCATTCACGCATTATACACTAGCAACTTAGGTCTCCAAAGTTTTCACTACAAATCTTTTCCATTCCTGGGCTAGGCCGCGGGAGAACAGCACCGGAGTATACTCTCAGTGACTGTACATAGGGATGAGCAACTTTAATGAGAATCATTTCATGCGAACATTTTGAGTTAGAATTGTCATATTTCCTTTCTGCTTTTTAAAAAGTGAGCAACCAAATTACAAAGCCCTAGGCTAACTGTAGGGGCAAACAGGGCTACATTTCAGGACATCTACTGTATACTGATACTGCCTAGTTCCCAAAGGTCCCATGAGAATTTTAGTAAATATGAATGAGCTGAAATTTAATATTTAGTAGTAATGTTTTCCCCCAGAATCAAATATACAGAATGTCTCATACAGAAATAAAATGTGTCCCAAAAGTGGATTGGTTTGAGAACACAGAATGAATTTCTTCGTAAGAGCTCCTTTCCACCTACAATACAGTGAAGCGAGGGTGTTCAAGTCAATTCCTGATCAGCACGCCAAAAAGCAGTGAATATTCAGCATCTTCATCTTACTAACTGCTGATTCTCCCTACCCATGGACGCTACTACCCTTTAGGATTATCTTATCCACTTCGAAGCGGGAGTAGAGGTAGGTGAACAAGCGCTCTGCACCCACACAGCAAGAAGACTTTGCCAAGTATAAACTTGCTGTAAGTTTCTTTAATTGGAAATGCGTCCTTGGAGAATCACTAAGTTCCCATAATGAGGTAAAATAAAATTTTCAGCACCGGACAATGAAAGTAAATGTAAGGGGGTCTTCAAAAATTCATGGAGAATGTATATTTTGAAAAAAAAAAAACTATGAATTTCAAAAAAATATTTGCCTCAAAATAACTACACGTTTTAATGCCATTTTCCACTAAACTTTTGAGTACCCAGATAGTTTTTTAGGACATCTGATTACTTTTAGAAATATGACCTTTTAGTTATATACTACCCTATATATACATAGTCTAATTCTTTAGTACATAATCTAATAGTAAGCTGCAATCAAGAATTATTTGCCTATTCTGCTGCAGTGGCGGCTGAAATTATTGAGTTAAACAAGAATAAGAAAGCTGTCTTGTCACATCTGTCATTCTGAGTGGTTTAACTCTGTGGTTTACAATATTTAGTGTGCAACAGAATCACCTGCAGGGGCTACTAACACCTACTACTGAGCTCTGTCGTAGAGTTTCTGACTAAGTAGGTCTATCTGGAATGGAGTCTGATAATTTGTATTTTTAATAAGTTCCAAAGTGACGTAGACAGTGCTGGTATGAGGACTACTCTTTGGGAACCACTCAAAGAAAAGAAAGAGTGTGAACTTAAGAGACAGAATAACTGTGCAAATCCCAGGACTTTTACTCACTACTTAGCTTAATCCTTTTGAGTGCTAAAGAATCTATAAAATGAGATACTAAACATCAGCACAAATTGGTTAAGATTAAATGAGGTTTATTTGCCATTTTACTATCTGCAATACTCTGTTTACCAATGTTATTAATTTATTTCACAGATATTATTGAAATCCTTGAAAACCAATGGTTTAATTGCTCACAGCAACCTGGAACAGATAAAATACTCTTTCTACTGAATTTCAAATACCTGGTATATGTGATACTTGTATTAACTAATAATATTTTTCTAATGTTGTGGTAGATCATTACACTAATAGTTCAGCTAATGTAGAACCAGCCAAATGCTAGGGTTCAATTAAATTGGCACTGACTTCAACTCTAATTGTCAAAAGTATTTAAAATGATATATATGCATAAGTATACAATGTTATATTACACAATGTGAAGTAAAATAAAGCTTCAATGCATTTCTAAAACACAACACTATAACTCTGCATCCCTTCTATGAATCATTCCCAACTGAATCTTATCTACCACCTTCTCAACCAGTCAGAAGGATATGCGATTTATGACAAGACAAAAGGAGAAAAGCAGGAAAAAAAACTAGGAGTTATTCATTCTGTATTGTTTGTTTTCTATGTTTTCAAGTCTATGATTCCTAATATCTATGCTATGAAGTAAAAAAAAATAATGATTGAGACTGCAATTATTCTAAAATGATATTGGAGAATTGCTTCACTTGCCATTAGGGCTACTGAAATGTTTTAGCAAACTGCAATATTATATATTGCATTTGGAAGAGGTCTGTCTTCATCCTAAAGATGGTAGAAACCACTCAACAGTGTGTGATGCAGCTGTAACATAGTGAGATTGATACTTTACAATAACCCTGGTTAAACGGTGGAAAATAAAAATGACCACAGTCCAGGATGGGTGCAGGTGGGCCCCTGGAGTGCAGATGTTAATAGCTGGATTAGGGTGATCCAAGTGGAGTGGGAATGAGAGGGCCAGCTGAAGAAATACCTAAACCAGTAACATGAACAGGTTGCAGGAGCATCTTGGATATGAAAGCAGGAGAATGGTGACATGTGGAAGTGTTTAAGATCTAGAGGATGTTGAGGTGAAGTGCTTTTGAAACAAAGCAAACATTCACACAGACAACGGGTTACATTGATGGAGAGCACAAAGAAGGCCTGCACTGGCAACAGAAATTTGTAGGATACCTAAAAGGAGAGGCAAGGAAATCAGCGGAGAGAGGTGACAGCTCCTGAGCAACAAGAAAGAGAAGTCTCAAAATTATTAAGGTGCACTAGAATGAACTGAAGAGGCCAAGAAAGAGAGGTCAGGCAGTTGGAAAGAAAACACAGCCAGGTGATGATAGGGAAAGAAAACAAGTGTTTTAAGGAGTGAAATGGGAAATGATGAACAATCTGAGAGGTTAAAGTGAAGGCAGAACAGTGTGCAAAGGGTTGAATGGTATGAAGGGATCTGGGAACTTTCAAAATAACTGTTATGGAGCAGTGAGACCCGAATCCAGATCCAAATAGGTGTGTTAGTTTCCTATGAAACAATAAATGAGTTTTTAAACTAGTTTTCTATTGTGATCACTGGCTTACGACACAAATATATTGTGGTGGAAATCTGTAGACATCTTCATGAGTCTCACCAGTTTAGAATCCAGAAGGGAGCAAGGTTGCTGGAGGATCTCTGGAGGACCTGTTCCTTTGCCTTAGCTTCCCAAGACTACCTGCAGTCCATGGCTGGTAACCACATCCCTCCATCTTCAAAGCTAGCAGTAACAAGTAAAGTCCTTCTTAGATAAATCTGAGTCCCTCCTCTCTCTTCCTCTTCCGTTAAGATTAAACTCTGATTACATTGAGTCCAAAGAGATGATCCAAGATAATCTCCTATAGAGGAGATGAACTTGTGAACATGAAGACATCAAGTTCCCATGCCTTGTGCCCTTGCCTCCTGATCTCTCTGCTCCCATATTTCTGTGCCTCTATGGTAACTGGTGTCTTAGTTACTGATAGATCCACCTGCTTGGTTAGATGCCCATGGTCTTGTTATGTAATGGTTCGGCTTTGGGCTCCTTTTGTTTGTAGGTTGGTGTAAGCAACTAGGGGCCATGGCGAGGTGTGACTGCTTGTGGATGCACAAAGGTGTGGCAACCTGTGGCTATAAGTAGGGGTGTGTGTGAGAGAGAGAGAGAAAGAGAGGGAGGGAGGGAGGGAGGGAGGGACAATGGGAGGGAGGGACAGACAGACTGCCGCCATGGACAGGAAGGTATCTCCTGTGGCTCCACTGCGGTCAGGGTAAGTGGCTGCTCCTTGTGCATTTCTCACTGCCACTGTGAGTAAAGGAGATATAAAACTACAAACGGCTCTGAGCTGTTATCTGACCTGTGGGAATCTGGATCTGTTAGTCTTTGGACCCTAAGCCTTGGGCATATACTCCATATCTTAAAGTCTGCAGGTTTTCAACTTGAGTATGATCTACAAATGCAATTCCCTTTTGCCAGATTCACAGGTTCAGGGAATTAGGACATAAATATCTTTGAAGGACCTTAGTCTATCTTCCACGCTGCAGTCATCCACAACATAGTGACCACTGACCATATGCCTAGAAATCTCCCCTACAGTTTCAAAATCAGGTCATTTAAAACAAATACTTTGAGGTGATATGTTGCTAGGCATACTGCATTATCTGCTTTTTCTCTGCAGACACTTAAATTTCTTGACTATTTAATATCATATAAAAGTGAGATAAAAGACTTGTGTTTAGAAAATTATAGGAGATGCTTTTAATTTGTGTATTAATTCAAGTGAAACTTCATAGGGAATTATTATAGTGTCAATTATTTTCTCACACATTTTAGTTTGATTCCATCACACTATTGTTAAAATCAACCAAAAAGAATATTCTTTGCTGCTTTCTGATATCTGAGGGGATCTCAAACAGAGGATGAAGCAAACTTGCTCCCTAAGGCTCATGTTGACAAGACAAATGTGAATAGATTAGAACACTATTTTCTGCAAATAAGGAGTATCTTCATAAATATTAGGTCGAAAAATACAATGGATTACTTCTTGAGAGGTGACTTTCTTGTTACCACCAGTATTCAATCAATGGTTAAGGGCTATCAACCTATTATAAGACAAAAATCTGAAAGAATCAGATTGGGTGGAGGGTTGGATTGAATCATACCAAGTTTCTTCCAATATAACATATTGTAAATTTAACATATGTAAATTTAGCATGGATGTGATGCATACAATGAAGATGCACATAGAGCATTTTATAAATTGCTAAATTTAATTTTTTAGGAGTTGGGAGAGATAATTAATGTTCATTATTTTACAACTTTGATCATCTTTTTTCTGTGTTGCTCCTGGCTCCTTAGCTAAAAGTTCTGTGTGTACTGTAAGGGATTTGAAAGTTAATGGTGGCCAAATAAATGACCCTGCTTGAAAATTCATCAAGATAAACTAAACATCAGAAGTTCTACACCTTCTCAAGGCTCATTTTGGTTAAACTGTCACAATAGTAAATATAGGGAACGATCTTCACTGCCAAATACATGGAAAAATTGGAACAGAAACGTGATTGACTTCCTAAAGTCACTTAATGCCCACATTTCATTCAGGGAAATATGTTTAATTCACAGAACATATTCTTAGAAAGATAATCCATGGAACTTGATTCAAGAAAAAATTAAAGATCTGAATAGATACAAAATGGGTAAAGAGATTGAATTTATACTCCAAGAAACCCTTCAAGATATTGGCACAGGCAAAGAATTTCTGGAAAAGACCCGGGAGGCACAGACAGTCAAAGCCAAAATCAACTATTGGGATTGCATCAAATTGAGAAGTTTCTGTACTGCAAAAGAAACAGTCAGGAGAGTGAAGAGACAACCAACAGAATGGGAAAAAATATTTGCAAACTATGCAACAGATAAAGGGTTAATAACCAGAATCTACAAAGAGATCAAGAAACTCCACAAAAACAAAACCAACAACCCACTTAAGAGATGGGCCAAGGACTTCAATAGACATTTTTCAAAAGAGGAAATCCAAATGGCCAACAGGCACATGAAAAAATGTTCAAGGTCACTAGCAATCAGGGAAATGCAAATCAAAACCACAATGAGGTTTCACCTCACCCCGGTTAGAATGGCTCACATACAGAAATCTACCAACAACAGATGCTGGCGAGGATGTGGGGAAAAAGGGACACTAACCCACTGTTGGTGGGAATGCAAACTGGTCAAGCCACTATGGAAATCAGTCTGGAGATTCCTCAGAAACCTGAATATAACCCTACTGTTCGACCCAGCCATCCCACTCCTTGGAATTTACCCAAAGGAGTTTAAATTGATAAAGAAAAAAGCGGTCTGCACCCTAATGTTTATTGCAGCACAATTCACAATAGCCAAGACCTGGAACCAACCTAAATGCCCATCAATGGTAGACTGGATAAAGAAATTATGGGATATGTACTCTTTAGAATACTATACCGCAGTAAGAAACAACGAAATCCAGTCATTTGCAACAAAATGGAGGAATCTGGAACACATCATGCTGAGTGAAATAAGCCAGTCCCAAAGGGACAAATACCATATGTTCTCCCTGATCGGTGACAACTGACTGAACACCAAAAAGGAAACCTCCTGAAGTGAAATGGACATTATGAGAAATGGTGACTTGATCAGCATAGCCCTGACTGCTAATGGACAACTTAATACATTATCCCTCATAGTATTTTTTTTTGTCTGTTCTACTTAATATGACTGGTTTAATTCTGTAATTATCACACAGTTATTCTTAAGTGTTGAAAATTAACTGAAATGTGATCCCTGTTAAACATAAAAGTGGGAATAAGAGAGGGAAGAGATGTATAATTTGGGGCATGCTCGGGCTGACTTGCCCCAATTGGTAGAGTTGGAAACATACCAGGGGATTCCAATTCAATCCCATCAAGGTGGCATGTGCCAATGCCATCTCACTATTCCAAGTGATCAATTTCAGTTCACAATTGATCATAATGAAAGGACTAAGAGTCAAAGGGAGCACATAAACAAGTCTAGTATCTGCTAACAATAACCGATAGAATAAATAAAGGGGAGAGTGATCCAACATGGGAAGTGAGATACTCAGCAGACTCATAGAATGGCGGATGTCCTAAATAGCACTCTGGCCTCAGAATCAGCCCTAAAGGCACTCGGATCTGGCTGAAAAGCCCATGAGAGTATTTCAGGCATGGAAAGCCAAGACACTCTGGCAAAAAGATCTCTGTGAGTGAGATCCCAGTGGAAAGAACAGGTCTTCAAAGAGGGAGGTGCCTTTCTCTGAAGGGAGGAGAGAACCTCCACTTTGACTATGACCTTGTCTAAACAAGATAAGAGTCGGAGAACTCAAGGGGCTTCCATAGCCTTGGAAACTCATGACTGGTGCATGGGGAGATTATTGATGCCATAAACAGGAGTGTCAATTTGTAAAGTCAACAACAGGAGTCACTGTGCACTTACTCCTCATGTAGGATCTCTGTCCTTAATGTGCTGTACACTGAGGCTTAATGCTATAATGAGTACTCAAACAGTATATTTCACTTCGTGTTTCTATGGGGGTGCAAACGATTGAAATCTTTACTTAATGTACACTAAACTGATCTTCTGTAAAAAAAAAAAAAAAAAGAAATTATCAATTCCCAACTTGACTCTCACTGGGATTAAACATGACAATAGGTCTGATCTGATTTCATCATCATTTAAAAAAAAAATCATCTATTATTTTTCACTTTATGTTTCTGTGTGGGAACAAACTGTTGAAATCCTTACTTAAGGTATACTAAGCTGATCTTCTGTATATTAAGATAATCGAAAATGAATCTTGATGTGAATGGAAGGGGAGAGGGAGTGGGAAAGGGGAGGGTTGTGGGTGGGAGGGACGGTATGGGGGGGAAAGCCATTGTAACCCATGAGTCGTACTTTGGAAATTTATATTCATTAAATAAAAGATAAAAAAAAACAACAACAACAACAACAAAAAAGAATTTATACTCCAAGAAACTTCCCACCAAAAAAAATCACAGTCATGTTCTTTACTTAGTGGAGGGTTAATCTTATGATTGTGAAATAAAGTGGGAGTCTGTCATAATAAAAATTAAAAGAAAGATTAAGAATGGAAGGAAGGAGGGTAGAGACAGAAGTATCACTATGCTCCTAAATCTATACATATGAAATACATGAAGTTTATTCACTTTGTATTAAAAATTGTAAAAATATAAAAAATTTAAAAAGTAATTTCAGAAAAATTAAAAAAATAATAAAATCCAATCATTGAACCATCTGTAAAGAAATCTACCAGGGCAGGAGCTGTGGCGCAGTAGATTAATCCTGCCAGCAGCGCCAGCATCCCGTATGGGCACCAGTTCTAGTCCCGGCTGCTCTTCTTCCAATCCAGCTCTCTGCTATGGCCTGGGAAAGCAGTAGAAAATGGCCAAAGTGCTTGGGCCGCTGTACCTATATGGGAGACATGGAATAAGCTCCTGGCTTCTGATCAGCTCCGGCTATTGCAGCCGTTTGGGGAGTGAACCAGAGGATGGAAGACCCTTCTCTGTCTCTCCCTCTCACTGTCGGTAACTCTAACTCTCAAACAAATGAGATCCCAGTGGAAAGAATGGGTCATCAAAGAAGGAGGTACCTTTCTCTGAAGGGAGAACTTCCACTTTGACCATGGCCTTGTCTAAAAATTATCAGAGTCGGTGAACTCAGGGGGCTTCCATAGCCTTGGCAGCTCATGACAAGAGCCTAGGGTGATTACTGAGGCCATAAACAAGAGTGTCAATTTGTTAAGTCAACAACAGGAGTCACTGTGCACTTACTCCTCATGTAGGATCTTTGTCCTTAGTGTGCTGTACATTGAGATCTAATGCTATAACTAGTACTCAAACAGTATTTTTCACTTTATGTTTCTGTGTGGGAGCAAACTGTTGAAATCTTGACTTAATGTATGCTAAACTGATCTTCTGTATATAAAGAGAATCGAAAATGAATCTTGATATGAATGGAAGGGGAGAGGGAGTGGATAAGGGGAGGGTTGCGGGTTGGAGGGACGTTATGGGGGGGAAGCCATTGTAATCAATATTCTGTACTTTGGAAATTTATATTCATTAAATAAAAGTTAAAAAAATTTTTTTTGAAAAAAAAATCTTTAAAAAAAAAAAAAGAAATCTACCAAATGTTTAAAGGAGATTGGACACCAATTCTTCCCAAAATCTCCCAAACTAGAAAAGCAAGGAATATCTCCCAATTTATTTAACAGGCCAATATTAATCTAACACTAAAACTAAAAATATCACAAAAAATAAAAACAGACAAATATCTCTTACAAATACAGATGAAAATATCCTCAACAAAATACTAGCAAACTGAAACCAACAATACACTAAAAGAATTACATCCCATTACCAAGTACAGTTGGTTTCAGGAATCCAAGAGTTAGTTTAACATACACAAGTCAATTAATCTAATGTACTAATTAACAGAACAAAAAACAATAACCACATGATTGTTTTGTGCAGAGAGTTTTACGAAATCCAACACCTTTTCATGTTAAAAACCCTCAATAAACAAGGAAGAAAAATTAACAATCTGATAAAGCCATCTAGGAAAACCCCACAACTAATATCAACTTAATAACAAAATATTGATCACTTTCTCCTAAAAAAATCAGAAATAAGACAAAGATTCCAGTTTTGTAACTTCTATTCAATAATGTACTAGAGGTACAAGCTAGGACAATTGATGAGAAAATGAAATAAAAGGCACAGAGATTGGAAGAAAAAAGTGCATCTCTATTCATATATACATATAACATGACCGTATAGAAAATCTTAAGGAACACACACACACACTATATACAAACACAAGTCAAAAGTAACAATTATATAATATGATCCTACATATAAAAAATCTTAAGGAACACACACACTACACATACACATGAATAACAATTATATCTAACAGAAGTTTTCAGCAAGTTTGCAGGATACAAGATAAAAATAAGCAGAGAATGGGAGCCGGCACTGTGGCACCGTGGGTTAATGTGCTGCCTGCAACACTGGCATCCCATATGGGTACCAATTCATGTCCCAGCTGCTCCACTTCCTATACAGCTCCTTGCTAATGTGCCAGGGAAAACAGCAGAAGATGGCCTAAGTGCTTAAAACCTTGCCACCCACATAAGATAAGAAACCTGGTAGAATTCCCTGGCTTCAGCCTCTCCCAGTGCTGACTATTGTGGTCATCTGGGGAGTGTACCAGTACACAGAGGATCTCTCTCTCTCTCTCTCTCTGCTTTTCAAATTAATACACAGAATCTTTTTAAAAAATCAGAATATAAAACAAAATTCCATTTACAATTCCATGAAGAAGAATGAAATCTATAGTAATACATTTAACAAAAGAAACCTAAGATATGTATGTCGAAAATACAAAAACATCACCAAATGAAATATGAGAAGCTCTAAGTAAATGTAAGGATATTTAATTCATGAATTGGAAGAGAATATTTTTAAATGAAAATACTCCCCAACTTGACCAACAGATGCAACACAATCTCTGTAACATTACCCACTTTTCTTTCTTTTTTTTTTTTTTTTTCAGAAATTGATGAGCTGATCCTAAAACTCATATGGAAATGTAAGGGACTGAGAATAGCCAAAACAATCTTATAAAGGGACAAAGATGTATGATTCAGACATCTCAATCAAAGGGCTTCAATAATCAAAATAGTATGGCCCTGGTACAAAAACCAGACATGTACAAAGTCCATATATAAACCTTTATACTAACAGTTATCTGATAATATACATTAATGAGAAGAAAACTCAATATGGGAGGGGCCAGCGCTGTGGCATAGTAGGCTAAACCTCATGCTGCAGTGCCCGCATCCTATATGGGCTGCCACTTCATGTCCCAGCTGCTCCTCTTTCAATCCAGCTCTCTGCTATGGCCTGGGAAAGTAGTGGAAGATGGCCCAAGTCCATGGGCCCCTGCACCCACGTGGGAGACCCTGGCTCCATCATCAGCACAGCTCCAGCAGTTCTGGCCATTTGAGGAATGAGCCAGTGGATGGAAGACCTCTCTCTCTCTCCCTCTGTCTGTAATTCTACCTCTCAAATAAGTAAATAAATCTTTTGTTAAAGATTTATTTATTTGAAAGTCTGAGTTATACAGAGAAAGGAGAGACAGAGAAAGGTCTTCCATCCATGGGTTCACTCCCCAATTGGTCACAATGGCCGGAGCTGTGCAGATCTGAAGCCAGGATCCAGGAGCCTCTTCCAGGTCTCCCAAGCGGGTGCAGGAGCCCAAGGACTTGGGCCATCCTCTACTGCTTTCCCAGGCCATAGCAGAGAGCTGGATCAATAGTGGAGCTGCTGGGACTCCAACCGGTGCCCATATGGGATGCCAGCACTGAAGGCGGCGGCTTTACCCACTATGCCACAGCACTGGCCCCAGTAAAAAAATCTGAATAACCTTATGGTAAACAATGGTGTTTTCAACAAATGGTGGCACTACAATTGGATATTACATCTCAAAGAATGAATTTGGGGCTCTACTTCACACCATATGCAAAAGTTGACTCAACATGCATCATGGGAGGCATTTAAGAGCAGCAGTTAAGACACCACTTGGAATACCTGCATCCCATCTTGGAGTGTCTGGGTTCACGTCCTGGCTCTGCTTCCAATTTCAGCTTCCTAATAACGTACACCTTTGAAGGCAACAGATGATGGCTCACATGCTTGAGTCCCTGACACCCACCTGCCAGACCCAAATTAGGTTCTGGAATCTTGGCTTCAGCTGGCCCAACCCCAGAAGCTATAAGCTTCTAGAGTAAAACAGCATATGGAAGATCTCTCTTCTCTACCCTTTGTCTTTCAAGCAAAATGAAAATAAGCAAAAATTTATTTAAAAATAAAAATTTAATCACAATCTAAATGTAAAAGCCAAACTATAAATCTCTTAGAAGAAAACATGTAAGTAAATTTTCTTGACCTTCAATTTCATAATGGTTCTTAGACCTGACATCAAATGCACAAGAGGGTTGATGGGACAAGATGCATAGACAGGTAGACATGGATGGAGGTAGAGGGGGTAGACAGGCAGAAAGATGGATAGGACTTCAAGCTAAAAGGTGATGTGTTCTGAATAATTCCACCAATAAAGCTAAAAGGCAGCGCTCAGAATAGGAGAAAATATTTGCAAATCATTGCTGATAAGGTAAACCAGTCTGAAAGGGCCATATGTTGACCAATTCCTTTTACAGGAGATGTCTAGAACAGGCAATTCCATAGATATGGAAAGTACCCTAAAGGTTGCCAGTGGCTGGGGACAGGGGGAATGGTGAATAGTGTACTCACTGTTAATGACTACAGGTCCTCCTTCTAGGGTGAAGAAAATCTTGTACAATTAGATAATGGCAGTGGTTGCACAAGTGTGAACACACTGAAAAGCCCTGAATTTTTTAATATATTTCAAGGCAATATTTTTTGTGTGTGTGTTTTAACACTATCTTGACAAAGCTACTAAAAAAGCAATCATGGCACAGGGAAAGTAGGTGGAATTCCTAGTGCAAAAACACAAGATATGAGGAGCTCTGAAACCAGGAACTGTGGGAGCACTATGTCAGCCCATTGTGCAGCCCTGGGGACGCTCAACATACAGTAAAGGCCAAGCAAATATTCCCAAATTGAAAAAACTCAGAGATCAGAGAGCATTCTGGTCCCAGGCATTTCAGATGAGCGATAGTTAACTTTAAATGTTGATACTAATTTTCTACACTTTTGAGAAAACAGAAACCTCCCACCAATGTTCTATAGTGTTTGTCAATCCTTAATGCAAAGACACTAACATGAGGATGTTGGTAAAATGAAGATTTGGATCCAGAAGGTCTTTGACAGGACCAGAGATTCTGTACCTGTAGTATGCACACAGGTTATTCAAGGACTGCTGGCTCATTAAGCACACTTGAGAAGGCCACTGAAAGGCATTGTCCAGTATGGTAATGACAGCCACATGTGGATATTATGTGTTGCAATGTGAATAGTTAAAATTAGTGTCACAAGTATAAAAGTACGCACTGGATTTTAAAGATAAAAATTAAACTATAATAGCAACATATTATATGTGTTACATAATGGACAGACAGAAAATCTTAGAAACCATGTTAAATATAATATTAAATTCACTTTTCTTTTTACATTTTTTCATATGGTTCCTAGAAAATTTTTTTATTATTCATTTGAGAGTCAGACAGAGATATCATGCAACTGTTAGTTTACTTCCCAGATGCCTGGGAGCTGGGAAGTCAACCCATGCTTCCTCTATGGGTAGCAGGGACTCAACCATTTGAGCCATATTTGGCTGCCTCTACTGGTACACGTTACCAAGAAGCTGGAATTAGAAGAGGAATCAGGACTGGACCCCAAGTACTCAGATATGGAAGGTGGGCATCCCATGCATTGTCTTCATCACTGGGCTGAAAGCCTACGCCAGCTCCTAGAAATTATTTTTTATTAATTATGTGATTTATATTATACCTTAGAGTTATTCCAATGTAATTCTCTAGCATCAATAGCACACTGTGTGGCATTATAATGATATTAGCAATATAAGGAAGATTCTGTATTGTCTAAAGTTGTAAAAAGGTGTGTCCACACTTGCAGCCCAAATGTGCCTTAATTCAATATAATAGGTCAATGTTACATGTATGTCCAGAATATTATAGGTAAGGGATACTAAGAAGTGCTATCAAGAGTAGAACAGAATAAACAGTTACACAATTGCATGTCTTCAAATGATGGTAGGGTGGTAGGAATCACTATGTTCCTAAATTTGTATTTATGAAATGCATGAAGTTTATATACCTTAAATAAAAGGTTTCTTTTCTTTTTTTTTGACAGGCAGAGTGGACAGTGAGAGAGAGAGAGAGAGAGAGGAAGGTCTTCCTTTGCCGTTGGTTCACCCTCCAATGGCCGCCATGGCCATCGCGCTGCGGCCAGCGCACTGCGCTGATCCAAAGGCAGGAGACAGGTACTTACCTGATCTCCCATGGGGTGCAGGGCCCAAGCACTTGGGCCATCCTCCACTGCACTCCCGGGCCACAGCAAAGAGCTGGACTGGAAGAGGGGCAACCGGGACAGAATCCAGTGTCCCGACCGGGACTAGAACCTGGTGTGCCGGCGCCGCAGGCTGAGGATTAGCCTATTGAGCTGCGGCGCCGGCTAAATAAAAGGTTTCTAGGTAACAATAAATATATTTTAAAAAAAGATGTAAACTCGCTCAAGTTTGTGCTAAGGAAGCAATAGCAGACAGTGGTACACTAAAGAAAACAAAGAAACTGCACGGAAAAAAAAAATTTTTAATAGAAACTAAATGGCAGAAATTCCATGAAAATAAAGAATGCATTTATGCTGTGAGAAATTTTACATATATACAATGTGGAAAGATACAATTTATTTATTTTTTTGGAAAGTACAATTTATATTGCTCAATCTCTTCAACCTCACCCAAGTGTGTCATTCACAGATGAAAAGAGCATTGTTATGTGTTGGGCTGGGCATAGCAGACAGATTGAGTTTGTTGTTTGTGTGTTTTACTCTGACTTAAAGTTGTGTTGCACACACGTATCAGTAAATGAGTAGAAAAGAAAAACACTCCAGTGATATCACAAATTTAGTCAAAGACAGCTTGAACAGAAAATCAGTTGTAGTCTGTCAAAATAGTGTATGTTGACAGATAGCTGTCCACATAAAATTATGCTACGGATCAGAAAGAGAAGATTCACAATGCATTCATTTTTGGCAAAATGAATGAGTGAAACCTTGACAAGCCTGGAAGTGAGAGAGACAAGGAAAGACCAGAGATAAAAGAGAAAAAAGGATATCTCCATTCACCTCATCTAGATGAAAACTCACTTTGTTTCAATGGGACATTTGTATTTATCTTGATGGCCCACAGAAATTACCACTTCATTTCTGTGGCAATTTTCTTAATCCATACAGCATTGTTTCATATTTGTATTCTCAATTCCATTTTGCCCATGTAATATAGTGGCAAACTTTTATACTCTTACATATCCTTAGGAGATTAACAGGCTAGTGAAAGAAAAAGCAACTAACTTCTAACTGGAAATTTGTTTCAGGTTTGAGACTAAAACATGGATTTGCCCATTCTTTCCTTTTGATTAAAAGAGGACAAATTTGACATTCATACTTAAATGCCCCTTTTAAAGCAGAGTGTCACATGTTCCAATAACAAAATTATGATAATACAATTTGATTTTAATTGTAAAAATAAACTCTATACTAGAAACTCAATTACACTTGCAGCTCTAACTGGTAACTACTATGTCTTGGAAGCATCTGTTCCTAACGTTAATTAAACTTGACTTTTATATCGTCGAATCCTTGCCAACTGGAGTTTCCAAATAATTTTCCTTCTCCATAACATTCTTCAAAAGAATCACTTGAATGCTTGTTTTGTTTGCATAGCTTCATATTATACAAACCAAATTGGGAAATGGAGCAGTAAGGAGTCAGCATCCTTCAGGGGGAACAAGATTTTGATAGCAAGATTTCACTTATGTAGCAAAACCTGAATTTTCAATGCATAAATGTTAGCCCAGATTTTGGAATTTGACTCTTCAAACACATTTCTGCTGTTTTTGGCAGGAAAAATGGAAACAGTTACCAGGCTTTCCTGGGCATAAACAATTCATTCAATAATCCTCTCTTTTTTGATAAATAGAGAAGAAACACATCACTGGTTAAGATAAACTCTTCCTCCAAACTTCCAGAGGCTTGAAAAAAAGAAGATTACAAAAAAATTCTAAACATGAATGAATAAATTTGAGACCTCAAGTTACTGGTCTTTCTCCACATTTTACTATAAAAAATTTTTCTTTTGTTCTCAATGCAAATGGTCATTGGTTCATTTTCTCTCACCGGGGACAGTTATGTCACATCTCTTGACTAATACGCATGCATTTGCCACTAAAAGACATTTTAACTGAGAGCTGTCACATCCGTCATCTCCACTCGGCCTGGTTAAAAATTTTATCTGCCGTCTTGAATTAATTTCAGCTTGCCTGAGCCCAGCAGGGGAGCTCAGAGTGGTTTAAATTCTTCATTTTATAAGGACATTACAGTTCCCTATTTGAGTTTTCCTCCACATCTAATTTTTGTTTCACATCAGTGAAACAATGATGTAATTATATAACCACTGAAAAGAAAATAATCAAGAACAAAAAAATAAAATTGTCATCCAAGTGTGACATTTTTCCCAAGGAAGCATTTTCTTTTGCTTTGCCTTTTTCATCGATTTTCCAGTTATTTCACAAATTAACTGTAACCTCACCTAAACAGTACACAATTCAGAAGTAAACATGCAGAATTTAAAGAAAAGGGAAATGAGAACCATAACACTAATTGACAGCAGAATCACAAAAGCAGGAAAAAAAGCAAAGTGGCATAAGGTTTAATCACCAAAATATTTCATGTAGATCACATCAGCGGCAAGGCTCAATGGAACCGGGTCAATACTCTATTCTTCCCAAAACTGTTGCTGAACAGTTTGCTTTTCAGACATTGGTAGGGAAAGAACTTCAAGCTGTGATCTGTACAGGAGGGATGACTGAAGCTCACTAATGTCACCAGTGGTATCTAAGTGTCCCATATATGAGCCACTACTGGGGCCGGTGTTTAGCACAGCATTTAAGATTCCATTTGGAACATCTGCATTTGCGTTCAGAGTGCCTAGTTCAAGTCCCAGCTAGATTCCGTATTCCAGCTTCCTACTCGTGTCCACCTTGGGAGGCAATGGGTGATGACTTAAGTAGTTGGTAGTTGGATTCCTGCCCCGCCCCCCCAAAAGAGACCTGCCCCCAGCTTTGGACTGGTCCAGGAACAGCTGCTACAGGCATTTGCCAAATGCGCCAGTAGTTGTTAAGATCTGTCTGTCTCTTGCTCTTGCTCTTGCTCTCACTCTTTCTCTCTGCCTTTCAAATAAAATTAACAAATAAAAATATTATATAAGCCACTACTGACATGTGCAAATATAATCAATAGAATTTACCCTGACAAGTCAGGAAGTCTTGACTATTGTGTTGTCTTAAAGGTTGCAAGTTAACTTGTTAAACATGAAGAAAACAATGATTTTATGCATGGATACTAATTCCCAAGCTAATATTTTTAGTCTACATTAAATACTACTTTCTACACACATATATTTGGAAGATACCATTAAAATTCATGCTGTCTCCAAAATTTCAGATAATTAATTTTGGTTGGTACTGATCTTAACGCTGTACATCAAAAGGAGTCCAGAGAATCACTGTTGTGTAATTTTAACTCCAACACTAAACTTTCTCATTCTTTTCGAAACCTCAGATGAAGAGAATTCAATATCATGCTTTTACTGTTATTTAATCAAGGATGAGGAAATTGTACCTTTTAATTAAGGCAAATTGATAGTTTAAAATTCTCTATTGGATTTATTTTGTTAACCATATTATCAAATACAGTTAGTATTTTGTTTCATATTTAGGGGCATTTGTTTGACATAATTATATTTAATAGGTATAAGATATCATTTGATAGACATTATTTTTGTTCCTATACTCATTAGAAAAATAGAAAATGCTTTGATTTTAGCAATCTCTTATGTGTGTTCAAGTTGTGTTCATTTATTGCCACTTTTAAAATATTGTGTTGATTGAAAAGACAGAACAAGAGAGAAAAATACACACAAGCTCTTTTTATGCACTATTTTAACTTTGTAGGAGGAATAAGAACTAAGAATTTCAGGTAGATTTTTGTCTTTCCTGTTGGGTGATTGAGAGGGAAACAAAATTTCTCATGCAGAAATTATCAAAAGATACAAGAATCCTCCGGGCGAGTCCCCCATTTCCAATGTAAACAAGCAGCAGTGAAACTCAATATGTCCCCAGCTAAAACAACACCAAGTATTGTGTTATTAAAATCCACTGACTGCACAGCGGCAGTGAAAAGTGGCTAATTCAAGAGTGGTAACCCAGAGAGTGGATTTCGACTGGGGTGAGGAGCAGCAGAAAGCACTAGAGGAGGAAGCACATAAGTGTCTTAAACCTATATCCTTTAAAATTTACGAATTCAGCCATCTGGCAAGTTTACTGCTATTATTATAAATTCTTATTTAAATGATAATAAAATCACTTGCTGACAGGAAATTAGTCATGCAAGGACCTGCAGATGCACTGCCTTCTGCCCAGGCCCTGGAACTCTGCATGCAAAGTTCAAGGCTGCTCATTTGCTCAAGCGGCATGGGGTAGTGAAATGGTGACAGCTGAAGTCTTTCAAAGTAGCCCCCAACTTCAACAGATCTTCTGTAACTTTTAGGGAAGTATGCGGAAGACACAGGGAACATGCATTTATAAATGTCAGCCCCTCCCCCAAGTCTGTCTTTCCTTCCGTCCTTAGACTAAATGCTATAAAAAGGATAAATCAGGCTGTATAACTTTTGTCCACTGGAACAATAAAATTTGATGAAAATGTGATGTTAGGAAATAATATGTTAAGATACCATTCTGACGCTCTAGGGTTATAAATTACAAATGGTTGGAAATACTTGAACACACAAAACCGTGCTGTACACAGGAAATGTTTCTAAGATAGCTTTAGTATCATGGTGATAAAATGTTTTTGGAAGTACTCTATCCTTTTCAAGGGTTAGTTTTTAAATAAATATTTATCAACCACTAGCATAGCTATACTGTATTCTGCTTGTTTCAAACATTTTATTGAAATGCAATATACATACCAAGAAATGCACATAATGAAGATTTCAGTGCTCCTGATCACACTCATTCTCAACATCCAAATTAAGAACGCGATACTACTAGTACCCCAAGAGACCTCACCCCCACCTCCCTGTCTTTTTTTAACATTAACATTAACATTAAAAGTAGAGTGCATTGCCATTTACATGGTGTGATTCAGTGAGGCACTACTTATAACTATGTAAAAAATAATAGGACATCCACACAAGTTTCTTAGTAATGAGACTTGGAACAATCATCTTAGAGAGGCCATAGCAACTCTGATACAGCATCAACAGGAACAGTAACAATATCCAATGTGTATATACCGTATGTAATTTGAAAAAGCACATACAGTTATTAAGTCATTAAATTTCCATTTAGAGGCCTCTCAAGCAGGGGCTGCTACTCCCTCTCTACGGATGAAGACACTGAGATGCAGGCTGTTCAAATAAGCCATCCAAGGTCACAAGACCAATGGACACCCAAGGCAGGAAGCAGGCCCAGGGTCTAGTAGTAGACTGGATGCTGGATGCTACAGCTGGTGCAAAGATACTGCACCAAACCTGAGCCTGGAAAGGAAAACTAACAACATAGTTTCTGGTTAAGTTAAAAAGAATTTTTAAAAAATCACTTCCTAATACAAACAGGTACATATTGCATATTCTCTAGATGTGGGCCTCCAGTACAATGATACCTTCAAGAGGTAAAAAGGGCATTGATAGATAATTATTTTGGTACAAAAAATTCTGAAATCCATACATACTTTCTTCTTAATGCACATTTTCCATGACCTTTTTGAGGATCCCTCATATGTAAGCTTACAAAATACCAGCTCTAATTCATCCACACGTAGGCTTGAGTTTCATGTTATTTCTGTGAAGAATTAGACTGATTACTTAGGGCAATGACATCATTTGAGGACTTCAGGGAACAGCAACATTAGAAAAGAATCCAGATAATACTTCATTATCTTATTTATAATTCCCTATAAAACTGAAGACATTGCTTACTGACAGGATGATCAAAATAATTATTGATCCTGTATTAACTGAACCCCTCTCCCATCCAACTTTAAAAGGAGGAAACGTTTCGCACGGAGAAAACTCATCTTTTCTCAAGCAACTCTGTATGAGGATGCCTCCCTATTTGCCTACAAGCTGGGTTTGGCTCTTCCGCACACAGTAATGAACCGCTTCTGACAGAGGCATCACCCTTCCCCCCTTCCTCCACCCCTGTGTGCCTATTTAAATTCAAACACGCACGGCTCATGTATAAGCAAACAGGTGCAAGGATCCAGGCTGCCAAATCCAGAGCAGGCAGGAGGTACATGTGTATCTTGCTGACTGTGGCACGCTACTGATAGAAGACGACAAGCCCAGACAATAGGGAGGGTCAGTAGGTGTCTCTTTGATTTCTCCAGCTCCCTGACATGGCAGCAGGCTGGGAGCTTGAATGAGAGCTAATGTCCTCCACTCTGTAACGTGTAAGTAGCAAGAATGAAATTTTTAGAGGGTTAGAGCAGCAGCAGGGGCGATGCTTTCCAAACACCACCTTCAGCAGGTAGGTGCTTGAGAGCATTGCCTTAGGAACTCAAGCCATCAAGAGCCCAAGTCCCTGCCCTTTATCAGAACCCTCAATGAACAAACGCCAATCTCTATGCTGAAGATGTAAACACAATGGGCAAGCATGCTATTTAATTTTAAAGTTTGGAGCAGTGACCGAGAACAACTGAGAAACTTAGAGTAGAATCATGTCGTTTAGTGTGATAGAAAAAGTCATTTTGTTCCATCAACATCCAAACTAACACAGGTTTATGCCAGACTTCACGCTGTCAACTTGATGAGTGATTCAAATAAAAAAAAAATGACATCCTTAAACCAAGAGAAGTGCCACTGCATTATGCTTAATTTTAAAAATCCATCATGGTTCTATAATTGGTCTAATTTTTAGAATATGTGGGAAAATTGTGGCATACATATGCTTAAGCAATATTTTATTAATGTTAACCATCTCTCAACTTTATAAAGCTGTTAAAAAATGTTATCTCTATATCTAAAAAACCTCACATGTACATGAACTAAAACATGGAAGTTCTTTCAGAAAATTAGCTACAAGAAATCATCATAATATCCATGACAATGTAAACAGACATTTTGTAAAACCTTAAGGGGTGAGGCAGAATATCCCATTCGCAAACATTTTTCTCTGGAGTCAGTATTCCTATTCTTTTAAAATACTTTTGAAAATCTAATGAACCAGGCTGGCGTCGCGGTACAGCGGGTTAAAGCCACAGTCTGCAGTACCAAGCTGGTTCAAGTCCCAGCTGCTCCATCTTCCATCCAGCTCCCTGCTAATGCGCCTGGAAAAGCAGCAGCAGACTACCCATGTCCTTGGGTTCCTGCACCCACATGTGAGACCTGGAGATGGCTCCTGGCTTTGGCCTGGCCCAGCCCCATTGCTGCAGGCATTTGCGGAGGGAACTAGTGGACTGAAGATCTCTGTCTCTCCTCTCTTTTTAAATAAATAACTAAATACTTAAAAAAAAAAAAAAAAGCTCATGAACCATATTTTCTTAGAACTTCATTGTTTGAATCCCTATAGCTCTTGCAGAAATGCCATTTGTACTGCCTCCCAAGTAGCCCATGCACTCCTGGCTAGGGTGCACTGGTCACTTGCTGCTATATATAGTATCCTACGATAGACACTTTGGATCCTAAACTATTAAAGCCAGTGAACTTCCTAAATTAATTTTCAGTTTGAATCAAAGCATCTTCATTATTTATGATAATAACTTTTGAAAGCAAATAGCCAAAGATAAATGTAACAGAGCCACTGACAGTTTCCTATCACGATCCACATTCTTAATTTAAAGAGATTAAAATACGACAAAACAAATGATCAGAGAAGGAACTACTGCCAATTTTTCTCATCACTCTTCACTGAGCAAGGCATTAATGATTATTTCACAAGGCTCACAACTATCTGTGATATTGAGGCCTGACTGAGAGCCAAATTATGTTTATCACAAAAGCAGACATCTAGGCATTGAAGAAAACTCTATAGGAAAACTTCAAAATGTCTGTGTACAAATGGAACTAAAAGTATTTATTTTTCTGAAAAAAAAAAGAAAACATTATATAGTTTTCTAATGTACATATTCTACGTATTATAAAATTTCTTGCACCAAAGTAAACTGGTAGTTTTAATCCCATTTTCCACAAGCTTTTTAAAGTCCTTTTGTACTTATTTTACTGCTTTCCCCCATTAGGTTTTGTTTTTTGTTTTTGTTTTTTTGTTTGTTTGTTTTTGTTTTTGTTTTGTTTTTTTTTTTTGACAGGCAGAGTGGACAGTGAGAGAGAGAGACAGAGAGAAAGGTCTTCGTTTGCCATTGGTTCACCCTCCAATGGTCGCCGCGGCCGGCGCACCGCGCTGAGCCGATGACAGGAACCAGGTGCTTCTCCTGGTCTCCCATGGGGTGCAGGACCCAAGCACTTGGGCCATCCTCCACTGCACTCCCTGGCCACAGCAGAGAGCTGGCCTGGAAGAGGGGCAACCGGGACAGAATCCGCATCCCCGACCGGGACTAGAACCCGGTGTGCTGGCGCCGCAAGGTGGAGGATTAGCCTAGTGAGCCATGGCGCCGGCTCCCATTAGGTTTTTATATTCCTAAAAATTAATTTTATAATTTAAAAACTATTTTATAATACAATTTTATTAATTGGTAATTTTATAATCCTACAAATTAATGATGTGGCATAGTAGGTAAAGCCACTGAGACACTGGCATCCCATATGGGCACCAGTTTGTGTCCCTGCTGCTCCTCTTCCGATCTAGCTTTCTGCTAGCGACCCGGGAACAGCAGAAGATGACCCAACTGACAGTCACCCAGACAAGTGTGGTCTTTCTTATCAAACTGACAGACAATGTGCTTTTAAGAATAGTCAAGTATAATGTAGAAAGTACTTTTTGTAGAATAATTATATTGTCCATGTGTTTACAGGATGGAATAGCAAGAAATCTAGAAAGAGTAGGACCAAGTGCTGCTAGAAATAAGTCAAATGTCTGGAACAGGACCAGAAAGGCAAAGATGAAAAAATGGCCAGGACATGATGAATGTCAGGGAAATTCTGGAAGAATATCAATATTTAGGTCTCCAAAACTTTGTCAAAATTGTGCACTACTGAATTCAAAAGGGGAAAATATTCTGGACCCCTCCTTTACTTTAGTTAGATTAAAAACCAGACATTGTGACCACCTAGGGAATAAACCAGCAAACAGAAGTTCTTTCTCATTCTCTATTTGTAACTCTACCTTACAAATAAATAAATAAATCTTTAAAACAAATCCAACACGTTGTCTGGTAAGGGGATTGCAAAACTGCCATGAAGCAACACAGCTGAAGCCTGCTTTTGCTTGTGGGTTTGCCTGTTGTGGGAGGACACACAGAGCCCAGACTCAAATCTGGTTTTGCTGGGTTTCAGTTAGCGGAATGGTGGGCCGATTACTTCACTTCTGCAGGTTTTACTCATTTTGTTTTTCATTTATGTAGGAATTGCTGGAGGCCAGGCCCTGTGCTGAGTGACTGTTGGGGAAACGTACTTCTTGCCTGTAAAAACAGGGCTAATGGCAACACATCCCAGAACACGTTCTACCTGTGCACATGCCTAGCATGGAGTCTGACTTACCACAGGCCCTTGAAAAGGCAGCTGCCTTCCCTTCCCCCTACGAGGGCAAGCTCCACAGTTCTTCCTTAAGTATCATTTTTATTTGTAATTTACACATAATTATATCTACTGATGGGATACAGCATGATATTTCAATAAAGTATATTTCATGTAATAATCAAAGGGGTTCTTTAGTATATTCTTCACCTCCAACATTTACCATCTCTTTGTGGTGAGAACACTCAAATTCCTTTCTTCAAGTTATTTTGAAAAACAAAATATAAGTATGGTAAATTACAGTCATCCCACTGTGCACTACAGCATCAGTACTTACTCCTCGAATGCAGCTGTCATCTTGCACCTGTTGACCAATCTCTCCTCATCCTCACCTCTCCCTCTACTCTCCCTAGCTTCTGGTAAATATTTTCTCTGTACTTTCATGAGATTAACTTTGTTAGATTCTTCAAATGAGGGAAATCATGTGGCACTGCCTTTCGATGCTGGACTTTTTTTATTGAACATGATATTCTCCCAGTTCATGTTTTGCTACAAATGACAACGTGCCATTCTCTCCCATGGCTGCAGAGTCTTCTATTTTGTTTACATATCACATTTTCTTTATCCCTTCCGTCTGCTGATGGACACCTGGGCTGATCCCATGTCTTGTCTACTGGAAGAGCTCTGTGACACACACTGGAGTGCAGGTATGTCTTCAATATAACGACTTCAGTTCCTTCACAAATTTACTTAGTGGGACTGCTGGATCGTATGCTAGTCCTATTTTAAATGTTTTGAGGAAACTTCATATCATTTTCCACAGTGATTGCACAAGTGTGCACTCTTTCCAAAAGTGCATAAGGCTTCCCAGTTTTCCAAACCCACGTAGAGGACTCCATGTGCAGACAGGTAGAATTAACTGGTCCTGTTGTCCTTGAAATGCACCCATGTGTGAGGACAGAATCTACCCCTCGATTAATTCTCATAGGCACATTGGAGTTATTTTGCCTGTTACTTGGACGATGTATTTTATTCCATGTGTATAAGCAACAGGCCCCTACAGCAAAGAGAATACATGTGTGCACAAGAATATATTCTCAAAGTGAAAGCTAAAATGAGAGTTTAAGACTTTACCATGTACTGATTTTTAATGATGTGCTTCCTTATTAAACTGATTTTTAAAAAATCCATCTTTAAATCTCTAAAATTGGACAAAGCTGTTCTGAGAATCTGGGTGTGCATATACCCATGGATATGTCAAACAGACTTTTCACACCAATATGAAAAATGGAGGCAAGAGAGAAAGAGAGGTTCTTCCACGTTTTGTAACTTTTCCAAACACTTACTGACTTGTTATCTGAACACTTAACAGGAGTGTTAACTGGAGTCGGCATGTTTAATTGGGAATTCAGTCCTCACTCGCTCTGGAATTACATTAGCTGAAAAACTTGCCAGCTTCCCAAACCGAAAAACAAGTAGTGTAACACAAGGATAGAGGGATACGGTAGTATTAGCACAATTTATAAATAGATTCTTACCCAAGGATGAAGCAAAAATGAAAAATCATTCAGTAAGCCTGTTTGGTCTCCCTCTAATTTATCACAGCTTACATCTCTTGCCTGCCAGCAGAGCCGAATTCATATGTTATTGTCCCAAACCTGTCACTTCCTGGACTGCTTTTTAATCTTCCTCCCTGAATTACATCGAGAAAGGTCACCGCTATCCAATTAGAACCTTATCAAAGATGCACATGCAGTCCAGATTCACACTTATCAAGAATGGGTCATAAATCCAGAAACTGCACATCACAAAGTGCCATTACCATAATGAATAACTGGGGTGGGGGATTTTTTTTTAATGAAAAAAACACCTGTATATTTGCCAGCCCTTGAACTCCCTTCTTGTGAATCCCATGGGAGGTTAACAGCTGGAATGGAGGCAACACAGCGGTGGACAAGAACAGAAGCTGAGCACAGCAATGGTCTTCCAGGGAATGACTGACTGTATGAACAAGGACGCCTCTCATGAGAGGATGACAAGGATTTATAGATTTTATTTTACATTATAAAGCAGTGAGCAAGACGTGCTTGGCCAGAACACAGAATTGTATATCCACAACTCATCACAATACTTTGCAAACTTTAATGCTTAAGAATTTGGGATACACTTGTCCTATGGCCAGGTTAGATTTGGTCATTTCAAAAAAAAAAAATCCTATACTTAAAAAAAAAAAAGATTGATTGATTGATTTATTTGAAAGGCAGAGCATCAGAGAAAGGAAAAGGAAGGAGGGGGGGGAGAGAGGGAGGGAGTGCGGAAAGTGGGACTTGAGATATAGAAACAGAGATCTTGCATCTAGTGGTTCACCTTGCAAATGGCCACAACAGCCAGGACTGTGCAAGGTGGAAGCCAGGAGCCAGGAATTCCATGTGGGAAGAGGCCTAAGCACTTGTGCCATCATCAGCTGCCTCCCGAGGTGCATTAGCAGTACACTGGATCAGAAGTGGAGACGCTGGGCTTGAATTAGCACTCCCATAGGAGACGCCAGCATCACAATTAGTGACTTAACCACTCTGCCAAGAGGCCTATCTCATCACAAACCTTCCTTTTAATCCTGAATTATACTATTGGGTCCTAACTTTCTTGGGAAGTAATATTTTCTTTACTGAGAATCAATATCTGATAAATACCAGTTTATCACAGCATACCTATCTCTGTAACCCCACTGAAACTCCTAAAATGCAGTAAATAAAGAAAATTGATTTAAACAAGTGAGAAGTGAGGAAGTTATGATATATAGAGAAGGATTTATTATCATTCCAAGAGGAATAGAAGAGTTCTATTGAAACAGGTTCCTTGAAACAGACAGCTGTTGAAGTATTTAGAATGCAATTGTACATTAGAAAGGAAATCAGTAGGTTGAAGAGAGATCTTCACCCCAATATTTATCGTAGCACTAAACACAATTGCCAAGATATGGAATCAACCTATGTGACCTCCTATAGAATGAACAGAAAAAGAAGCTGTGGTTTATGTATGCAATGGAATCCTGTTATTTGTGGCAACATGGCAGTGTCTGGAGGACATGATGCTAAAAGAAATAAGTCAGCCACACAAAAACAAATACCACACATTCTCACCTACATGGAGAAACTGAAAAACCAACAGAAATAGATTGAATAGTGGTTACTAGATGCTGGGAAGATGAAGGCAGGAAAACACAGTTGGGTAAGGGATACGGGACTGCCCTTGGATCGGATGAGTAACTTGTAATGTTCTCCAGCACCGTGGATTAACGGCCACTGACTCCAATTAGTTGTTTATTTCAAAATAACAAACAGAGAGGATTTTAAATGTTGCCAATATAGAGAAATGACCTCTGTGTGAGGTTATAAATAAGCCAACTGTCTTAGTCATTACAACACCAATACGGGTACTGAAATATTCTACTCCAAAAGTATATACCGTTGTTATGTGTCAATTAACAAGAAAGGAAAAACAATAAAATTATCCAAAGAATTTCAGGAAAATGATTAGATCTAAGAAGATACACCATGAGCAGAAGCTAAACTGGGACCCGGGACTAACTTTGACCTCCATACCCTATTCTCTTGGGTCATGATGCTGGGATGAAGGAAGGCACAGCTGAGAAAAGGCTGGGACTAACTATCAGAGAGCACTGGGGCATACGCTCTTCACTGCAGGCAGTTTAGTGTTTTGCCCCACTTTGCTTTCAGTTCCAGTTATCAGCAAACTCAGTAGTGCACACTTCCATGAATACTGATTCCAGGGGCACTGGGAGGTACTATGTAATTAAATGTAATACATACCTGACGTAAACCGGGCAGCACAAATTGAATATCGCATTTCATAATGTAAATTAAACATCTCTATCATTGGCCTTCACTATTTAGGGAACAGGATTGAGTGTCTTTATCCCTATAATGGTCCTAGCCAGGATTTCAGTTTCTGCGGAATTTAGTTGATTTTCTTAAAAAAAAAAAATAAAGCATAATGTGTCCCCCTCTCAGCTTTAAAACATTTCATCTTCATGTAAAACACTAAGCTGAGTTCAAGGACAACAACAAAAAAGCCACAATAAAACTAAAATCTCTGTCCACAGTAGTACAAGGTCATGTCATTAACAAAAGCATTTGCATGATATCAGGATGCTCATAGTCCATGTTTAACAAGCGGAATGAAATTGTCCCTTCGTAGAGCTTAAAATTACAAAAATCTCCCTAGAACTATTTATCTGCAGTTGACAAAGGCAGGGCAAGCAGCCACCCTTCCCTCACGCCCTCCTGCCTCTGGTTTTCAGCAGGGTCTGGACTCTCGGGGGCTTACGAGGAAGGAAGGATACACCACCAGTCCTCTGCTGTTGACAAGCATGTCATCTCTAGCTTCGGCTCTGACATGTGCGGTTATCAGGATTTGCCTTGATGGGAAAATGATTGACCTTTGCTCATAATTATCAAAACAAGGGGACCCAAAGTGACTCGAGAGGCAGCTGCCACCGAGGCTGCTGTCCAACTTCAGAGAAAGTGGGTCCAAAGGTCTTTGTAAAGCCTGAAAGCCTCAGACACAGCCTACATTAACATGAAGCTTTGTTGGAAAGTGCTAAACAGTAATGGTACCAATGCACTCCAAAAACGGTTCTGCTATGAGGATGTACTCACCTTTATTGCTAGGAAAGGTTAACTTGCTGGACCGGCTTTGTATCTGCCGCATATACTAAATAAGTGACGCAGGATTCTAAACCAAAGTTGAAGCTGCAAATTGGATTTTCACTGTTAGACTCTCAGAATGCTGGTGGCCATAAGACTGCTGAGCATTAATGTTCCCAGGTAAGCTACTAGAATCAAGCACTGGCCCAATTATAAGCTGTTACTGCACTTGAAATTCAATAGTTTTAAAAATATGGAGTATACTAAGAAAAAAGAATTACACAGAAGGAGAGTTTTGATTCTATTAAAATATTTATAGGGGCAAACAGTGTCTCACAGCAGGTTAAGTCACCACCTACAAGGCCAGTATTCCATATGGGCACCAGTCCAAGATCTGGCTGCTCCACTTCAAAGCCAGCTTCCTGATAATGAGCCTGGGAAACCAGCAGAAGATAACCTCAGTGCTTGTGCCCCTGCCACCCACATGTGTAAAACCTATGGAGTTCCAGGCTCCTAGCCCACCCCTGGCCACTGGGCCATTTGGGGAGTGAACCAGTAGATGGAAGATCTCCTCCTCTGCGACTTTCAAATAACTTAAAAAAAAAAAAAAACTCAGAAAATATTCCTATGTAATAACAGGTGCTCATCAGCAGGGAATTATTGGTATGAAACAAAAATAGGCATCCAATAAACATCTGAAATTTCCTCATTATGCAATTATCCTAAAATATTTAATTAATAAGTTTTAGTAATTTAAAATCATTAGTCATTTTAAAATTTTAATGTGTTTTTAAAACAAGCAGCAGTGTAGGAACTCTCGGTAGCATTCTGAATGTGAACTTGAACATTTTCCATGTTATCTTTAATTATGATCTCTATTCACATTTTTCTGTAGATTCAGAGACAGAACCACTCAGATTGCTGCTGATCTTCTTCCCTTTAACAAAATATAATTTTATAGGGGCCAGCACGTGGCATAGTGGGTTAGGCCACACCCTGCGATGCCAGAATCCCACATGGGTGTTGGTTCATGTCCTAGATGCTCCACATCCAATCCATATCCCAGCTGATGTGTCTGGGAAAGCAGTGAAGGATGTCCAAGGGCTCGGGCCCCTGCACCCATGTGGGAGACCTGGAGGAACTCCTGGCTCCAGCCTGGCCCAGCTCCAGCCTGGCCCAGCTCCAGCCGTTGTGGACACCCAGGGGTAAATCAGTGGATAGAGGATTTCTCGGTCTCTCCCTTTCTTTCTGTAGCTCCACCTTCAAATAAATAAATCTTTAAAAATATAATTTTATAATAAATTCTCATATCACACATCCTTTTTAATACAGCTAGATCACTACCTCATGGTCTCACCTAGAAACCATTGTATTTTTTCAAAACAGACCAGGCCTTTATATTTTTTTCCTTTCATTTTTCACAGCCAGGCACTTCCAATTTTATATCCATGAGTATGTTTTTCTCTTAACTGTGGAAGCCTGAAGTTGGGCTAATCCTCTATCAACTGGGCAGTTGTTCCTGTGAATTTCACATTCTACTTGCTTGCTTTTGGCTGCTTTAAATGATAGCACAAAACAGAACACAAAGTCTTCTCATCCTTTATCATGATTATCATGTTGACTTAGACCTCAAACAGAACTTTAAGTTAAGGTAAGGAATAAACAAGAAAAAAAAAAAGAGTTTAAACATTCACTCTACATGCTTTGGAAAAAGCTTTTAGACAAATGTTGGTCCTTTTATTTATTATATCATGACAAGTATTTCTCTTTCATGCTAATATTTCATCATCTTTTTGAATATTCTAAACTGGACACACAAGAGATTTCTGTGACAGTTATATTTTTAATCTGAAAAGAACTTTGCCTTCATGAATCTCCTATCTTGAAAGTACCAGAACTCTTAAACTATTAGTAAGAGACTCAAGAGGATTTTATATATGGTACCATCATGGGCAGTCTGAGCAGGTTAAGTGAATTTTCACAACATAGAATCACAATGAATATGCACCGGTCATAGACACTGTGTCAGGGCAAAAATCAGGAGCAATGAAAAGCAGTAAGAAACTAGCAATGCTCATAGTGGTGGTCTGCAAAATGGATCGAACTTTCAAATAACCAACTGTGTTTTAAAGATTTATTTCTTTGAAAAGCAAAACTATAAAGAAGTAGAGGCAGATATCTTCCATCTGCTGGTTCATTCCCCAGATGGCTGCAATGGCCGGAGTTGACCCGATCCAAAACCAGGAGCCAGGAGCTTCTTCCGAGTCTCCCACGCAGGTGCAGGGGCCCAAGGACTTGGGCCATCTTCTACTGCCTTCCCAGGCCACAGCAGAGAGCTGGATTGGAAGTGGAGCAGCCAGGACTCGAAGCAGCACCTATTTGGGATGCCAGTGCTGCAGGTGGCAGTTTTACCCACTATACCACAGTGCCAGCCCTCAATTCACTAATTTCACCAAATGGAATTTGTCCCCATAAGTTTGGGGTGCTAAACAAATTACCGTAGACTGAGTGGCTTAAATAACAGGGTTTACTCTTCACAGTCCTCGCCTGGAAGTCTATTAGGACAGCAGCAAAGTGAGGTTCATGGAAAGAGCCTGCTACCTGGTTGTATCCTTGGAGTATGCAGCCAAGAGCAAGGTGTCTTCCCATCATGACCTGGTCTAAACCTAACTACCTGCCAGGTGTTTCACCTCCAGCTACCACCGCATGGGGAATGAGGGCTGCAATATATGAATTTTTTAGGGACAAAGCACTCATTCTTTAGCAGAATCCTTTGTTTATTTACAAATGGTTACTAAATACCACAGGGCTGGCCCCATAACCTACTATTATGAAAGTGGAGAGACTGCGAATTACAAAGGAAATTCTTTGAATGATGACAAGATTTAAACTGCTGTCACAGCCATCATGGTGTCCCAAGTTTTCTCTGATATCTGTAATATTATGTAAATTAAAAAAATGGGGAAAATTTAACTGCTTTTGCTTGAAAGGGCAGCAGCAGGGACTTTGTGTGTCAAGGACACAGAAACATAGATCCAAGGTCACAGAACTGTAGATCCAGCTTGAAGAGAGAGAAGGTTATGAATATAGTGGGTCATCTTTCATTAACTTTGTAGCTTGGGCAGATAGGCCTGAGCATAACACATCTCTTCCCTGGCATTTCCTGGCTGGCCAGGGTGGGCTCTTAGGCACAGGCAGTCACTCAGAGTTTTCTCTCATACACAGGCTTGCTGTGCTCAGAGGACTGCACAATTAGAATCCCCTGCAGACTCAGAGAAGGGTTTCTCTCCAAAGCAGCGGGAGCACAGCCAGAGCCTTAACAACTTCCATCATCCTTGTGTTGTTGTTTCTTCAATGACAAAAGTTAAATGTAAGTAAGAGGGAAATTACATAAGTCAAGACATTACATAAAGAAAAATATTAAACTGCACTGTGATGGATTTCTTTACTTGGGAAAAGCTAAAACGTAAACAAACACAAATGATACCCTAAAAACAGAAATGCTAGTGAGAATTCAAATTCATTTTAAAAGCAAAGAGGGGGAGGAATTGATCCTTTTTTATCATAAAAAACAGAAAGGTATCAAGGTATCAATTAAAATAACTAATTTCACTTGAAACCATTAAGAATATATACTCAAAAGGAGCAACAATTAAGCAATAAAAACTTGGGGTCGGCACTGTAGTATAGCAGATTAGCTCACAATTCTCAATGCTGGCATCCCATATTGCTCCAATTTTGATCCAGCTCCCTGTTAATGTGCTTGGAAGGGCAACAGAATATGGCCCATGCACTTGGCTCTTGCCACCAACATGGAAGACCCAGATAAAGCCCCTGGCTTTGGTCTGGCTCAGCTCCAGCCATTGCAGCCATTTGAGGAGTAGACCCATGGAAAAAAAGATCAATCTCTCTATGTTCTCTTAAATCTGCCTTTCAAAAAAGAATCTAAAAAAAAAAAATTTAGTGTACTCTAATAGAAAACAGTACATAAGGATTTGATATATATTTATATATGAAGCCCATATCATTATAATACCACCACAGTTAAGAGTATATTTTCAGCCAGCACTGTGGCTCACCAGGCTAATCCTCCGCCTGTGGTGCCGGCACCCCAGGTTCTAGCCCCAGTTGGGGCGCCGGTTCTGTCCCAGTCACTCCTCTTCCAGTCCAGCTCTCTGCTGTGGCCCGGGAAGGCAGTGGAGGATGGTCCAAGTGCCTGGGCCCTGCACCCGCCTGGGAGACCAGGAGGAAGCACCTGGCTCCTGGCTTCAGATCAGTGCAGCACACCTGCCATAGCGGCCATTTGGGAATTGAACCAATGGAAGGAAGACCTTTCTCTCTGTTTCTCTAACTCTGCCTGTTAAAAAAAAAAAGTATATCTTTGTGTAATCCATCACTCTGGATTATCAAATTCTATTTAGAACATAGAAATAAGGGATTTATTACAAGTTAACATTGCTCCCAAAGTCCCAAACTCAAAGCATTTTAAAGGTGAAAATTAGTAAGAAAGCATTTTTATTTCTGCTAATGTCTTTGTGTACCATATTATATCAGACTTCTTCCAGATACTACATCTTTTTAATGCCTTTTTTTTTTTTATTTTTAATTGAGAGTCAAAGAGAGACAAGAGTGAGCTCCCAGCCACCATTTCCCTCCTCAGATGCCCACAACCATGTGTGACTGCATTGGACAGAAGCTAGGAATCGGAAGTCAATAGAGATCAATAGAGTCAATAGAAACCCAGCTACCTGAGTCATCACCACTGCCTCCCAGAGTCCACAGTACCAGAAATAGGCATCAGCAAGCCGAGGCAGGAATCAAACCAGCAGCTCCGATACAGACACGGGCATCTTGATTGCTAGGCTAAATGATCACCCTTAAGTCGCGTGCTTTGAACTATAGAAACACATGTTCAAATTGCATAACACAAAGTTTATATGAAAACTTTCCAGCAATTCTAATAATTTTGCCCTGAGAGATATTTGCTTTGCCTTTCCTTGTTTTACACTAATGGTAAAACATACTATCAAGAGTGAATGAATGAGGTAAAGCAATGAAGAATAATTCAACATTTGAACCAACCTCTTCAAGATTGCTCATGCGAACAAGAGAGGGCAGAAGGGTAGAGGAGCCAAAAGCATCCACAACTATCATTTTTTAAAAGCATCTGCTTGATTTTTTTTTTTAATTTATTTGGCAGGTAGAGTTATAGACAGTGAGAGAGAGAGAGAGAGAGAGAGAAAGGTCTTCCTTCCGTTGGTTCACTCCCCACATGGCTGCTAGGACGGGAGCTGCGCCTATCCAAAGCCAGGAGCCAGGTGCCTCCTCCTGGTCTCCCATGCGGGTGCCAGAGCCCAAGCACTTGGGCCATCCTCCACTGCCCTCCCAGGCCACAGTGGAGAGCTGGACTGGAAGAAGAGCAACGGGGACTAGAACACGGCGCCCATATGGGATGCTGGCGATGCAGATGGAGGATTAGCCAAGTGAGCCATGGCGCCAGCCCCTAGCACTGTTATTTTAACACATTGCTTCCTCTGGAAATCTTGATTTGATTCTATAGATCACAAGAAGACACACCCACCATAGTTCTCAAACGACTTCAGGATGAAGCTACAACCCAGGAAGGGCACCCTGTTGACATTCGTCTACCATAGCACTCATCATATTATAAAACAAGAGTTCAAACCACAGTCGCCCCACCAATTGTGCTTGGTCCCATATTTCCAATTAAAAACCACAAGGCAGAGTTTTGCATGCTGAAAGCTGTGGGCAGTGTTGTCAGGAGGCTGTGATTGCTGGGCAGGGATCTTAGAGCTGGATTCAAAGCTCACCTAGGGAACCACTCAGTTCCACAGCTGTCACAGCACTGAGACCAACTGCGGACAAGGATGGAGCACCATCCCTCTCCCTGGTTTACCTGCTGCCCTCCAAACAAATGGACGCTGGCAGCCAAGTGGGGAGCACAGAGAAAGGCAGATACCAAATTTATCATAATCACCATGATCCACGGTAGAGGAAAATCAATTTCTCTTAATCGAGTAGAGTGACTTATTAAGGGTTATGAGTCCTGGCTGGATAGCTGTACTGATTTGATTACGTTGAGAGGGAAATTAGCAGTGGCCTCCTCCTACACAATCCTTTTGTTTGTCTCCTGACTTGGGGTTTGTGATTAAATTATTATCTTATGGAAGCTGTAGGGAGATAAGGCTCTGATCAGAAAGAGGCTGAGAAACAGGGTGCTGAAAGGGTTTCAGAAGTGTTGACAGGAAGAGATGTGAACATTCCCAATATCTTCACTGCAGAGCTGTTGGTTTATAACTGAAAGGGCAGAGATAAAGCACACCTCCCTGCCAGCACTGGAAACTTCTTGAAGGAACTCCATCCTAAGTCAACACCTGTTCTTCAGTTTCTCTTTCCTGTTCCTGGACACCATAGTCCCAGACACCTGAAAAGCAAGGTACCTTGTTGGGCTGTGCTGGCTGGGAGGAATAGATCCGTAGGTAAATGTCACATAGGAGATTTTGATCTTTAAAAAATGCTTTGGCTGTGGGATACACAGCAGACTCATAGAATGGCAGATGTCCTAAAGAGCACTCTGACCTCAGAATCAGCCCTTACGGCATTTGGATCTGGCTGAAAAGCCCATGAGAGTATTTTAGGCATGGAAAGCCAAGACACTCTGGCAAAAAAAAAAAAAAAACAAAAAAAAAAAGACACACACAACAACAACAACAAAAAATGAAAGATCTCTGCGAGTGAGAGAGTGAGATCCCAGTGGAAAGAACGGGGCCATCAAAGAAGGAGGTGCCTTTCTCTGAAGGGAGGAGAGAACTTCCACTTTGACTATGACCCTGTCTAAATAAGATTGGAGTCAGTGAACTCAAAAGGCTTCCACAGCCTTGGCAACTCATGACAAGAGCCTAGGGAGATTACTGACGCCATAAACAAGAGTGTCGATTGTTAAGTCAACAACAGGAGTCACTGTGCACTTACTCCTCATGTAGGATCTCTGTCCTTAATGTTTTGTACACTATGAATTAATGTTGTAACTAGTACTCAAACAGTACTTTATACTTTGTGTTTCGGTATGGGTGCAAACTGTTGAAATCTTTACTTAATATATACTAAACTGATCTTCTGTATATAAAGATAATTGAAAATGAATCTTGATGTGAATGGGATGTGAGAGGAAGTGGGAGATGGGATGGTTACGAGTGGGAGGGAAGTTATGGGGGGGGCCACTGTAATCCAAAAGCTGTACTTTAGAAATTTATATTTATTAAATAAAAGTTAAAAAATGCTTTGGCTGAAATAAGTAGTAGAGAAAACAGTCAAATGTGGCCTATTTTTTTAACTGTTTTTACATAGACAAAAGATGTAAAAGTTTTAATGGAAAAAACTTTTGGGCATTTTTCCAGCAAGAATCACCTGTCCTTGCCTTCTTGTTTCCAGGAAGCAAAGTTTGGGAGACAAAATAGAAGAGACCTCAGTTGCTATCACTCTGCTTTTCTGAGCAGTTTTGGTGGGAATATTGCAAACCCAAGAGCAGTATCGGATTTCTTTCCCTCTGAATACAACAAAACTGAGGGAGCGATTTCTCCTCTAACATATGAGAGCTAACAATGGCACAATCATAAAAATTTCTCAGTTGTAAATAGTTGTATTTTAGTCATTCACCATGTGTGCAACCAAATGTGTATACATTTTCTTAGCAGTAGTATTGCAAAATGTCAAGTGAAATTATTGGTTGGATGTTTGCTAGGAACAAATGTAACAAACACAAAGGAATCCTAGGACAGAATACTTGTTTACAGAACAGAGCCCCAAACAACTTTTTCTTTTCCTTTTGCAAAATACCACAACCATTAGATGCACACGATTCCTTTGATAATCGTACATTTGTGTTTCACACATTGATTTCAAGTGTTTGAGAAATATGAAGTTGAGATGTGTTTTGATGGCTTCAAAGTTCTTACTAGAGTTATATGATTTCTCTGAGTAAAATCTTACCATCAGAACAATTATTTTTAGCAAAGGAAAAATGAAAACCTTAAAAATAAGTCTGATTCCATAATGTTGTGTTACCTTGAAAATCATGCGTATTAAATTCTCCCAGTCTCTCAGCTTCAACACTAGTATCCTCCTCAAACCATTACTTGAAATAAAAAGGCAAATCTTTATCCCACAATCTTCCCTCACCTTTTAACTCTCATTTTAATGGTTCTTCAGTCTCAGTGACCCAGAAAAATGACACTGCACTTAAAAACCATAATTGCTGCACAACATCCCAACTATGCATTTTACAATCTAACTAAATAAGCACAGAGATGCATCACAAAATTAGAGGAAAGCAGGGAGTTAAAAGTTATTTATAAGCTCCCATCTTTGATTTCTTCCTATGCAGAATTTGAGAAAAGATTTATACACATCCATCCATTCATCTGTCTCTTAAGATATATTTATTTTCATAACCTCAACAACCTAGCATACCACCTAGTACATAGATGTTCAAAAGACATTTGCTGGATGAATCGTAATAGATATACTATAAACATACCAAAGATGGTTTATATTTCTGTCTTTTGTCCTAATTTTTCTAGTGCTCTTAACTCTTGGAGACCTTTTCCTATGCTGAAGAATAAAGCCTCCTATACTTCAAAAGTCAGTAGTCAAAAGACTGTCAGTGACCTGATGAAAATGCCTATCAGTCTGTTAGCAATGTTTACAAGTTTCAAATTCTACAGATATAGCTCATTATTTCATATAATGGTGTATGATTTTTAAAAACTTTTTAATTTTTAATTAGTTCTTTACAGATTCAATGTGATTTGTAGGTAAAATTCTAAGAACACAATGCGATTCCCTTCCTCCATCCCTCCTCCCTCCCTTCTCCCCTTTTTTTTAGTTTTTGATATATCTTAAATTGACATTATAGTAAAAAGACTTAATAGTTCACCGAATAAGAAGTTTAACAAGTAGAAAGCAAAAAGAATATTGAAACTGGCTATAAACAATAACTGAATGCAAAAATGACAATTTCACACATATATACAGTAAGTTGTAAAATAATTACAGATCATTAAAACTTGTATATAAGTACTTCTGACTGATCAAATAGTTACCAGGAGTGCCTTATTCACAAGGGCCTTCCTGAGATAAAAACAACTGAACATACGAATATAATGATAGGTAAGTCACAACAGCGCTTCTGTGAGTTGAAACTACTACAGCTAGTTTGATGATAAATTTGAATCTGATAAAATTGACACTTTCCATCCCCAGACGACCCTATTAATCAGAGTTGGAACAACAGTGGCCACAGAGCTCTATGTGGGACCATTTGATTGCTTATCAGTCAACAATCACCAAAGCACACTCAAGTTCTCTGTCTCTTGGCTGAGCGAAATTAAAACTACAATAAATCTCTGACATACAGTATTGCGGTATTATTAAACATCATCATTCAACACAAGGGTGCCAGATGAAAACCAGAACTCTATAATAAATCAAATGTGTGAGTATTGTGTAGGGAAACTTTACAATATTCTTACTTCAACTTTTATGATTTTACAAGTGAGTCACAGCAGTATCTTAGGTCCTATCCCAAAGGAAACCATGTACTCAGATGAATCCAATTTAAATACATTTTACATGATTGATCTCAAATAAATTCTCCTAATAAGTTAACAGTATATGTCCCCTATGTTCAATGGCCAAATTTTAGAATATTATTCTAAAAACATAGCCACATATAAATAAGTATGTCACTAGAAAGGGAGAGCAATTGTTTTCCAATTAATTTAGCACTTCCTTTACTAAACTGTCAAATCTGATAAACTATAAAATCTCTCCTAAATTCCCTGGTGTCACATAAATTATTATAAGGAGCATGGAAGCTACATTATAATTATACTCATTCAGCAAATTTTATTGAGCATTCACAGTCATGCTGGGCACTTTGATACATGTTACAGATTAAAAAAATTTAAAGAAATATGTAGTTCATCCCTCACTGACTTAGATCAAACCCCAAATTTATTTTTCATAGTTATGGATCTTCAAGGTCATATATTTCCCCTCCTGTTATTGGCAGTTATAATAGCTCCTAAATCATGAGACTTTAAATCCCTTTTGACTATTGATGCTTTTTTGTCCAAGAGTCTTTAACCACTAATGCAGCTAACTTAAACTTACTTGTCAACTGAATCCAGCCAAGTAATTTGCATGAATAAAGCATCCTAGTTGTTATGAAGGATGCTCTGTAGGGCATATGGAGCTCTGGAGAGAACAAGACCCACATGAAAGCAGTAAATGTCATCAGAACACGATAATAAAACACTGAATCTTAACAGAGCCCACCTCTATTTAGCCTTTATGGCTGCCTGCTCCAAAATATGAAAAATAAGAAAGTCCACCTCTCTCAGAGGAAAATGTCTGTGTAGTGTTGGTGCCAAGGTAGAAGGCCTCACGTGTCAATCAAAGAGACAGTGTCGGTCTAAGGTTCCATCAGATTAACAGAATTAGAAAGGTAGAAACGACAGCCAAGTAAACAATATACTAGATCTGTACATCTGTGTCCTATTAGTGCCATTTTCTCTTCTCCTATGAAAGACAGAAGATCTTTATGTTGCACACACAGGTATTTTATAATAAGAACTTAATATCAGTAAAAAGAGATCATCCCATACAGCACTGTGTAGTGTAATTAATAATTAATAATATTAGTTAATAACAATGTAATATATACCTGAATGCTGCTGAGAGTAAATCTCAAATGTTCTTACCACAAAATATTAAGTACATAAGGTGACACGTATACCAATCAGCTTGATTTAATCATTACACTACACACATACACACACGCACACACATATCAAAAAATTATGTCATGCACCACAAAAATACACAAATTTTGAGGCCAGTGTTGTGGTGTAGCAGTTAAAGTCAGTGCTTGCAATGCCTGTACTGCATACAGATACCAGTTCATGTCCTAGCTGCTCCACTTCTGACTTGAGTAATGTTCCAGCCTCAGTCATTGTAGCCATCTGATGAATGAACCAGTGGATGGAGGCTCTCTCTCTCTCTAGCTCTGCCTTTCAAATAAATAAATAAATCTTTTAAAGAAAATATAATTTTCATCAATTAAACCAGAGTAAAGATGAAAATAGGGCTGGCACTGGGGCTTAGTGGGTTAAGCCATCACCTACAAAGCGCTAGTTCAAGTCCCAGATACTCCACTTCAGAAACAGGTCCCCACTAATGCACCTGGGAAAGCAGTGAAAGATGGTCCAAGTGCTTGGCCCCTGCCACCCACATGGGAAACCTGGATGAAGGTTTGGCTTCCAGTTTCAGCCTGTCCCAGTCCTGGCGGTTGCAGCCACCTGGGGAGTGAACCAACAGGTGGAAAATCTCTCTGTTTCTCTTCTTGTTTAACTCTGCCTTTCAAATAAATAAATAGATAAATGCATAAATAAATATTTTTAAAAAAGATGCAAAATAAACATAGTCATGTGAAGACAAATGTTGTACATTCTCCCCTATTGGTAGAAGCTAAAAACAACAAAAATACTCAAGTTGCAGACAGAAGATGCTGGGAGGGATCGGGGTGAGAGGAGAGGGGAAGGTTGGAAAACAGGTACCAAATCAGAATTATATACAAGGAATAACTTCCTAGTGTTGTGTGACTTTAGGTCACAATAACCTAGTGTGTGTGTATGTGTTTATGTCTATATACACACAAATTCATTGACTCAGAAATTCTATGTGTGAGTTTATATAGAGAAGCAGTAAAAGTTGTCTCAAGGATTCCCTTCATAATATATTTTATGTATTGTTGAACTATTAATATATAATCCTAAAAAACTAACAACAAATAAATACCCAACAACCAAAAATTAAGAAAGTTAAAATGAGATGAAATGTGAACTACAAACATTATGCTGAACAGGAATATGATATCTAAATAAACCAAAATGGCTATAATGACAGTTTGAAAAAACTTGCATACACACCCATGGGGTCTCCACGTGGGTGGCAGGGGCCCAGGCACATCTTCCGCTGCTGTCCTAGATGCCTTAGCAGGGAGCTGGATGGGAAGTGGAGTAGCCAGGCTCGAATCAGCGCTCTGATGAGATGCCAGCATTACAGGTAGCAGCTTAACCCCCTGCAATACAATGCTGGCCCCAACAAATCGAAACATGACGAAAACTAAGCTCCCTCAAATTGTTAACGACAAAATTTTGAGTAATTCTATTTTTGCATATTTACATTCATATATTTTTCAAGTATCTAGACTGAATATGTGGCTTTACCTGCTGTACTATAACACCAGCTCCAACACACAATCCATCAATTGACTGGTTTTCTATTGGTTAGGATTCTATATATTTTTTTATTTACTTACTTGGACAAATCTTTTAAAAAACTATTTATTTATTTAGCCAAGCATGCATGCAAGCACACAAAAGGCAGATTTATATAGAGAGGGAGAGACAGAGTGAGCGAGTTTCCATTCACTGGTTTACTCCCCAAACAGCTTCAACCACCAGAGCTGGACCATGACAGAGCCAGGCCAAAGCCAGGGAAATGGAACTCCATTGGGGTCTCCACATGGGTGGCAGGGGCCCAGGCTCACAGACCATCTTTCGCTGCTGTCCCAGATGCCTTAGCAGGGAGCTGGATGGGAAGTGGAATAGCCAGGCTCGAATCAGTACTCTGATGAGATGCCAGCATTACAGGTAGCAGCTTAACCCCTTGCAATAGAATGCTGGCCCCAACAAATCGAATCGTTAGCCTTAGCTGGTAATACACCTACAAGAGGGCACCATCCCAAACCTCACATAATATCACCATTATGAGGGAAAACTCTCATAGGACAAACAGTATGCTAAACTTAAAAGCAGATAAGAGCTATCCAACAGATATTTAATTGACTTAGCCACATAACGAAAACCTATTCCAAAATGCACCTTTTAAAAAACCATTAGGGGCCGGCGCCGCGGCTCACTAGGCTAATCCTCCACCTAGTGGCGCCAGCACACCGGGTTCTAGTCCCCCAATCTTTCCCGGTTGCCCCTCTTCCAGGCCAGCTCTCTGCTGTGGCCAGGGAGTGCAGTGGAGGATGGCCCAAGTGCTTGGGCCCTGCACCCCATGGGAGACCAGGAGAAGCACCTGGCTCCTGCCATTGGATCAGTGCAGTGCGCTGGCCACAGTGCGCCGGCCATGGCGGCCATTGGAGGGTGAACGAACGGCAAAAGGAAGACCTTTCTCTCTGTCTCTCTCACTATCCACTCTGCCTGTCAAACAAAACAAAACAAAACAAAACAAACACACACACACACACACACACACACACATTAGGGCTTGCCTTAAATCATTTGAGAAGATGGTCTCTGTCAACATAAGAGAATTTCAGAATTCATGATGAAAATACAAGCTATGGTGAAGGCTACAGCAGTGATTATGAGGAACACAGAACAAGTTCAAGATGTAAAAGAATCAAAGAAAGTACACATGCTGAGCGAGGCAAGAAGCAAGGACAACTGTTAAAGAGATTTCACTACAAATGAGAAGTAACATGAAATGGGCATTACATGTAAGACGTAATACCCAATGGTGCCACTTGAAACAAAAAGAGAGTCTAGAGGGGACACTTCTGAATGTAAGCAAGTTTTAAGGGAACAGATAAACATTTCAATACGAAGACGATGAGAAGTCAGAGCTTTCTGTAGGTCAGTAGTTCTACATTATTATTATTATTTATCTAGAAAAACAAGTTTCAAATCAAATATCCAAGAACCTATCTTACAAATATTTTACTATCTTTCAAAGAAAAAAAATAACCATGGGTATCCATATTCCTCCTTTGCCTCAAGTACACAACTTTCAAATGTTGCTAGCAGCCCCTGGAGTGCTTGTGTTGAAAGCCTGCCACTGTACTACGAGGGAACAGACAAATGAATCGTGCTGAATAATTTATCACGACCCGGCGACTGTGGACAGAAATGTCTAAAATAAACTGATAATAGACTTAATGATCAAAAGGAAAACAACTAAAAATATGAACAGAAAATATCAAACCTCAAGGGATAATCTCTTTAATCCACTGCTTGCTGTTGTATTCCTCTAACAGAAATTGGAATCTGTAAATCTGATTTGTGAATTTTAAGTAGGCCAATTAGGGATCAAACAGATGATTACTTCATTGCATCTATAATAACAGTCCCAGGTAACCAAGTCAAACTCATATTTACTGGTCATATATTTTCTTTTAAATTACTTCTGAATACATTTTGGAAATGGACTGTGACAATGGTTTAAAGCTTTATTTCTCTCTTCAGCTACAAGTCATCACAATTCTGACTGTAATGAGGTTACTCTGCATCTGTCTGTCACAAATAACCTAGTAACAACTAAATGGATTGCCATCAATCTTTCAATTAGAATGTATAACTTTATTAGCACAATATTTTTTGAACTGATTGTATTACTTTGAAAAAGGGCTTTCATTTACTTTGTCATTTAGGGTCAAATGTGTGCGATCGCTGGGAGCTGAATAAATAATAATAACTTGGTTTGAATTCGTAGGCTGTAGATTCTGCAACGATGTTTTTCTTTCCCTAATTACATAAATGAAACAACTAACAGTACTTCAGGAACAGAATGAACTACAAACAGGCCTGTTTTTATGGCAATCATGTACATTTCCTTCTATGACATGAACTATGAATAAATACATTCTATGAAATGTTACTAACATAGTTCAGAAAAATTTCATCTAAATGTTATGCACGAAGTAGTGACTGCATATTTTCAAAAAGTATAATTATGGTGAAGAAATTCCTTCTTCACCCAAATTTCTTATCTCATATTTCCTTGTGATTAAAAAAATTTTAGATTCATTCAGATTACACCTTTGATAAGCACACTGCAGCTTGGTCAGTATATATCTTTATGTCAAATAAATTCTCAAAAACATTAGAAGAAAAAAAGGAGAGCGGTGACCACCTTTCATGGAAGCAACAGATAGAGATTTAAGCCCCTAAATTCAGTATAATTAATATTATCCTACTAAAGCAACAGTACTATAGCAAATGAAATGCAAGTAACAAAACCAACAGCAACAGATGATAAAAGTCACTAAATAGCTTAAAACTTGCAGTGATTTGTACTTCAAAGGCAAATACATTCCTTCAGCGTGATCACCTAGACCTACCTACACAGCACTGTTAGAATCAGAAATCCAGAGCCATCACTGTATAGCAAGTAAAGCCACCTCCTGCACCACTGGCATGCCATACAGGGGCCAGCTCAAGTTCCAGCTACTCCACTTCCAATCCAACTCCCTGCTAATGTGCTTGGGCCCTTGCATGCACATAGGAGACCTGGATGAATCTCCTGGCTTCAGGCTGGCCCATGAACCAGCAGATGGAAGGAAGACAGATTCTCTCTCTCTCTCTGCAACTCTGCCTTTCAAGTAAAATAAATCTTAAAAAAAAAAAAAAAAGTAGAAATCCAGAAACATTTGTGTAACTGTGATTGTAACACTGTACAGACAGCCCACAGCTGTTACCATTAATCTGGTTTCTGTACTAAGTGTGGATATCTGGCCTGAATTTTTATTACAGTTTCAGTTTTCATAGCAAATAAAGGTTGTATCTTAGCACCACCTGGACATTGAGCAAAAGCAGAGACCTGCTGTTCGTTAAATTAGATGTCTACAAACTGTCTGTATTCTCCTCCCTCTTTTCAAGGCTGTTGGCCCTGTATCTTGATGATATAAACTTATTATATCAGAGCTTAACAGGTGTAATAATTTAAAAAACTAGTATAGTCTATGGCCTCTTTCACTATTCTTTCACAATCCTGCAAGAAAAGAACTCCTCTTGCCTAGCTCAGTTTTTGCCTTCTCCATGTTCTTCCTTCCTGATATGTCCGATTTTCCTCTCTTCCAATTTTTCAAATTTTGTTCAACTTAAAATCCATCTCCCCCAAAACAAACTATGAAAATAGTTACTGATGTATTTATTTGTTACTGACACGGAGAAGAAGGTAAGGAGACGAGAGAGAGAGACAGACAGATAGACAGACAGACAGAGATAGAGAGTTCCCATCCATTGGTTCATTCCCCCGATTCTCAGGAGCCAAGAATTCAGTTCAGGTCTCCCAGGTAGGTGGCAGGAACTCCAGTACTCGGGCCACCTCCTGCTGCTTCCCAGAGTAGGGATTAGCAGGAAGCTAGAATTGGAAGCAGAGCTAGAACTGGATCCTCGGTACTCCAATATGTGATACAGTGTCCCAAGCAGTAAACTTAATTGATGTGCGTTTCAGGGACGTATTCAGAGACGGCCTTCATTGCTGTTGCTCCCTCTCCCTCTTTCTCCTTTCACAACAAAGGAGTATGGTTTTGACCAAACCATCCCTTGCAGTTTCAAGACAGGCCCTCACAAGCTGCTTGCAGACTTAGCCAGGGAAGGCTGGGTGTCAGAAGCTGGGAAACCGTGCATGGCCTCCAAGTCCAGGAGCTGTGAGCCAGGGAAAAAAGGCAGGGCATGCACTTTTAGTTTGGAATCTGTCAGACACGGCTGGTCGGCATTATGTCATTGGCCTGTCAGAGTGAAAGAACACAAGACAAAACTGTTTTAAGACGTCAGTGCTCATGCTATCACCACACCACCACATGTGGAATGAATCTGAGCAGGAAGCCTTGGGTCCATGTTTTATGTTGCCATCTCCCATAAAGAAGACATTCGACTAGACTGCAGCCTTTTGAGTGGACATTCTCATGAGCTTACAGCTAGCAGAGTAATAATTGGATTTTAATTTAGCTAACTTTAGGGATTTCTATATACTCTTTCAATATAAAAACTAGTAGAGTTTACATACTAATTATTTCAACCCATGACAAAGGACCAGGAAATGAAAGCTAAACTGTAACTTCAACTCAAGTGTTCATCACAACACTTAAAAATGGAACTTAAGTGCACAAATCAGGGTTAAAGACTTTTCAAACACCAATCCAAACAGCTTAAGTTAAAAAAAAAAAAAACTTGATGTTTACTAGCATTTATTTTTTAAAAGTAGTCTAGCATGAAAGTCATTCAAAATTACTGAACTGTATGTTCTAAAGGACAAGGTAGAAAGAAAATGGTCTTAAAACTATAGTTCTTAGCATCTTCCCGTATTACATTTCAGTCAATGATAATGTGCTCACATGAAAAATCATTACATGTCAGTATGAATTCTGTGAAACTGTAATTCTTAACTGTCAGCACAGAAACCTCTAAAAATGGATTGGTCTGTATTCTACCTTTCTAAGTCTATGCCAACAAACTCACACAGCATTCAAGTATTTCAAGCTGTTAGTGCACTTTACAGCGCCTACGTATTACTCTGTTTCCTTTTTCTCTCTCCCAGTGAGGTAACAGATAAGGTCCCTTTCCATGTGAAGGCACCTGGCCATTTCACAGAATCATGCTCTTCTATCAAAACGAACTTGACACACATCAAGCTATGTTAACAAATGTAGCCATCTATGCAATCATTTTGATGGAATAACATTCTGTGCTAGTTGCTTGATCCATGGGATCATTACTCCAAAATAACATTTTTAAATTTTCACTATTGTTGTATACAGAATTATCAGGTGACATACTCCCAGCGTGTCATATAAAGCTTTTGATGGCTGCCAGAACTTGCAAACAACAACTATAAAGGTACACACACACACACACACACACACACATTGTTGCAGTCAAAAGCAAATAGTCTAAAGTAAAAGGAAAAGTAAAGTTTAGGCATTTAACTGTTAATCAAGCCCACAGCAAGCACATAACACATCTGAGAAAACAATAAAGTGCCAGGAATCACAGTAAAGGATTTAAAGTTAATGACAAACGTGTAACACTTCAATAGAGGGGTTGGGCTTTAAAGAAATGGCTCCACCAGCGCCATGGCTCACTTGGTTAATCCTCCAGCTGTGGCACCAGCAGCCAAGGGTTCTAGTCCCGGTTGGGGCGCCGGATTCTGTCCCGGTTGCTCCTCTTCCAGTCTAGCTCTCTGGTGTGGCCCGGGAGTGCAGTGGAGGATGGCCCAAGTGCTTGGGTCCCTGCACCCCATGGGAGACCAGGAGAAGCACCTGGCTCCTGGCTTCAGATCTGCGCAGCGCTGGCCATAGAGGCCATTTGGGGGGTGAACTAACGGAAGGAAGACCTTTCTCTCTGTCTCTGTCTATAACTCTACCTGTCAAAAACAAAACAAAACAAAACAAAACAAAACAAAACAAAGAAATGGCTCCAATAGCGTCCCTATGACTGCTTAAAATAATTTTGCAAATCAATCTCTGTCCTAATTCGATCTTCCCAGAGCTTTCACTTGTGTCTCCTCTGATCACCCACAGCAGGTTCTCCAATCAATACATCTAGATTTCAGAGAGAAATCTTGATGAGGATTCATCCCAAAAATTTTCCAAGCTAACTCACAGGTGTCTAAGGAGAGCTGAACTGATAAAATGCTATGCAGACAGCTGCTGAAGATTTCTGCAGAATTACCAAAGAAATGTCACTGAATTTTAAGATAAAGCAGGAAGTCTTCAAAACAATGACCCACAATAAACTGTTTTTGTCAAGTTATGTCACATAGCAAAAGTAAACAAACTAATAAATAAATAAAAATACTGAACATTCCAAGTCACCTGGCAATTTTATGGCGCATAATGCTAACGTAGATTTAGTAAATACAAGTAAACTCTAATGTCAAAGAACTCAATCTTCACAAGGTAAACAAAGGTAATATTGCTTAGGTCTTATCAGAGAATCCAAGAGAAGGTGGGAAAATAAGCCTGCTGAAGATTGAGAATTATTTTCAGCTTCACAAATATTTTTATATCAGCACATCATGAAGTAAGCTATTAGCCATGTGGAAAACAAAGATGGAAGAATAATTACAAAGAAGAGTTACAAATAAAAATAATTATTTTCAGTCACAATTCTCTTAATATTAACAACTGTTAAAAGCCATGAACAGAGGCCGGCGCCGCGGCTCACTAGGCTAATCCTCCACCTAGCGGCGCCGGCACACCGGGTTCTAGTCCCGGTTGGGGTGCCGGATTCTGTCCCGGTTGCCCCTCTTCCAGGCCAGCCCTCTGCTGTGGCCAGGGAGTGCAGTGGAGGATGGCCCAGGTGCTTGGGCCCTGCACCCCATGGGAGACCAGGAAAAGCACCTGGCTCCTGGCTCCTGCCATCGGATCAGCGCGGTGCACCGGCCGCAGCGCGCCGGCCGCGGCGGCCATTGGAGGGTGAACCAACGGCAAAGGAAGACCTTCCTCTCTGTCTCTCTCTCTCTCACTGTCCACTCTGCCTGTCAAAAAAATAAAAATAAAAAAAATAATAAAAAAAAAAAGCCATGAACAGAGGCCGGTATTCTGGTACAGTGGGTTAAGTTGTCTCTTGCAACAACAGTATCCCATATTGGAGAGAGCTGCTGTTTAGAGTTCCATCTGCTATGCTTCCAATCCAGCTTCTAGCTAGTATGTCAGGGAAGGCAGCAGAAGATGGCCCGAGCTTGGACCCTACCACCCATTTGGAGACCAAGATGGCTCCTGGCCCAGACCTGGCAGTTGCAGTCATTTCTGGAGTGCACCATGGAATGGAATGGAATGGAATGGAATGGAATGGAATGTCATGTCATGTCATGTCATGTCATGTCATGTCTCACTCTTTTTCCTCCCCTTACCACCATCTCTCTCTCTTCTCTGGCAATCTGCCTTTCAAATAAATAAATAAATCTTTAAAAAATAAAAAAAGACATGAAGTGTCTTAAAAATAAACCACTAACTTGAATAATACATGCTTGAAAAATTAATAAAATTATTCTGAATATTTATTTGAAAGATAGAGAGAGAGAGAGATCTATCCACTGATTCACTCCTCAATGGCTTCAATGGTCAGAGCTGGTCCAATCCAAAGTCAGGAGCCAGGAGCCTCTTCTGGGTCTCCCACGTGGGTGCAGGGTCCCAAGGACTTGGGCATCCTCCGCTGCTTTCCCAAGCACATTATCAGGGATTTGGATTGGAAGTGGAGCAGCTGGGGCTCCAACTGGTGCCCATGAGATGCCAGCACCATCATGGGCTATACACCACAGGGCCAGCACCTTAAATATTTAACATTGAAATGAGGCTATAAAGAAGATCCAGTAGAATAAATTTTAGTCAAATAGAAGAACATACCTCTATGCTGGGTTAACATTTTTATAAATCTTTCATTACTTATTATTAGAACTCAATATAAGAGAATTACTTAACAGTAACAATAAAAAGAAAAAAGTTTTACCAATACCATTTTAAAACTTAGCCATTATATTTAAAATAATTAGGATAGTAAGTATTTGAATTGGGTTTTTATTTTGGAAATTCCAACTTCAGGAAGCCACAAACTTAAGCACAATAATTTCATTAATTAAAAATGTTAAAGATAGCATTTTGACACAAATAGTCACTCTACGTAACAACGCTTTCTAAATATGTCCAAGTAATTATTTCCTAAAATCCAAAATGTGCCTGTCAAATAAATGGTAAAAATATCACCAAACCCAGCAAAGTACAAATCAGTTCCCACTCCAGCTTTAAACTGTATAAACCAACAGATGGTTTCAGGTTGCCAAGTGTAGGTGTAGGATTCTCATAATTTTCGCAATCTCTATCTCATTAATTTTGAACAAAACATTTCCAGTAGCCAGCTCTGTGATCACACAGGTAGCTGAGCATGTTATTGTCTAAACAAATGTGTTACGATTCCTCAGATGATGAACTACACTGAGGCCAGATGTCAGAGGTGCTGAAATTGATAATCCATCAGTAATTTTCTATCTGTCGCAAAAGCTCTGACCCACTGAACTAAATAAGTATGTTTAATCACTGAATGGTCAACTTATCAAATGGTGCCCTGGGCGAAAGGGAAGGACTCATCAAATGCAGAACAGATAAAGCAAGAACCATGGCCATAGGCAAGAAACTATCCATTATCTCTAACTCCTTTCCATTTACTTTGGGGAAACCCATGTCAGCGGATATCATATTAGGGAAGCAACTTTTAGATGAAGAAAGTCCATCAAATGCTTCCTTAAAGTTCTACTGTATTACTTCTTTTTCTAGATGAGCCATTAGGTGAGTTCCAGGAGACTACAGTTATATAAAGATTTTTCCACGTTCAGTAACAGATGTTTTCAAGGCCAATGACAAGGAAAGAGCCAAAGAGCAGCAACACACAGTAATCAAGCCATGTGGCAATGGTGATTTGCAAGTAAGGTCAATCAGCCCCTAAGATACCATTCTCCTCTCCAGAGCGATATACCCTTCACTCACCAAGTAAGCTTAAGGGATTCAAAACTGCTGAACACAGTTACAAGACAAGCCCACGCCATACAAACATTAATCATAGTTTAAGAGATAAAAGCTTTAGCGACGTGTGACACTGTGTAAGTGATAGATCAGCCATCCTTTCTGTGAATGTGCCAACAGCTCTGTGATAATAAAGACCAACCACCGTCACTGTCCCGCACCAGTGGATGGTGGGGGCGGGGGTTTAGATGCACTGAACTATCCACAAACAGTCGTGGTTCCAAGGTGCACAAAGAGCATTTCACGATGAAGTTCTCTGTCTCTTCCTTTGCCACTACCGTGTGCCAGCAGCCATGACAGACAACTCTTGAACTTGTTTATTCACACTTGTTTAATCCTGATTCTACATACTGACTCACAGCCTGTGGGGTTTGGAAGATGGATGAGAGGGGCCAGGGCCATGGAGAGGTCAGGGTCACCATGTCGTTAGATCTCATTAACTACTTCACTCAAGACACCAGTCTTTCCAAAGGTCATTCCAGCTGAGAATTCTGGGATGGGTAAAGGAATACTGACCGGGAGAAATAAAGCAATTGTTTTCTTAGAACTGACATCACATATGAAAATAAAACTATTCTAAAGTTGCTTTTTAGTTTCAAATGTCTATTTATTGAAATTTATTGAAATTTATGGAATGTAGAATAAGCTACCTCAAAATTCTCAAGGAAAAAATACTAAACTGGACTAAAAATTCTAGTTTGTCCATGAATTAATGATCACACTGCCGATTTTTACTATCCTAAGTTACTATCCTAACTTGTGTATATGTTAACTACTTTATAAAGATGGAGGAAATAGCTAGTATTCATACAAGGTATCACAAAACTACAAAGGTAACAGATGACCTTTTTCTGCTACAAAAATGATTATTTCAAATTATTTCACAAAGATGTTATAAACTATCTGGCACTAAGATCATTACACAAAAATTTCTGAGATATCACAATTTTCAAATTTAGCAGAAATTACTAAATAACTGCAATTCAGATTAATTCTGTTGTCTGAGTACATGTGCAAGATGATTATTTGCCCCTTCTAATTGTCCTTAAAGGAAATTCTGTTACAGTTTATCTAACTTGACTTAATTTAAACAAATGTTAATTATAGGAAGATACTTCAAAAAGTTCATGTGCAAACAGAATTAGAAGGTAACTTTATTTTAGAACAAAAAATTTTGAAATCCATGAATAGTTTCTCCTGCAATATGCATTTCCGTGCACTTTTGTATTTCAAAAAATGTTTTGTACCAAAATAAACCTTTTGTTTAATTCCATATTCCAGGAGCTTCTCCAAGTTTACTTGTATATTTAATAATTGTAGAGTTATTGATTTACACGTGCAGTATTTTCATCTCTGATTTTTATTGAAGTATTGAAACACTTCATTCCACAGATCATCTATTATTGTCATTGTTGTGCCCAGATCATCGGACCCCCAAACTCCGCCAGAGACTTGAACACTCTGAAATGCAAGAGCAAGGTTTATTTCGGAAGTACAAGGTGCATAAGGGACCCCGTCTACTCAACAGCACAGCGGAGGGCAGAGGAAGGCCCCAAGTCATGCTTGGGAGCCTCTTTTAAAGCCAGGTTACATCATCGAGGGGTGCGGGGTAACAGTGGATTGGCTGGGGTCACCTCTGGTACTTCCTGATCGAACGCGATTGTTCCTGATTGGGTCAGACCCAGGGGATTTCCTTATATGGTGAACACTAGCAAGCTGTTCTTTCGGTTTCCCAGTGAGGCTGCTTTTATGGGAAGTCAGGCCTACCTCTCCGAATGGAGGCAGTTTTTCAAAACATAGTTACTCAGGCCCTTCAGTCATGATGGTGACAAAAATTTAAATAAATTTTTATTGGAAAAAATGTAGAAATTTTTTAGTGAAAAAATATTTCTGACAATTTTTAACTTTTCTGTAGTTTGAATATTTCTAAGCATTACAAATAATCAGGAAAATACATAAAACATATACGAAATAAAAAAAATTTTAAATAATGAAAAAAAAAACACTCACAGTGGGAAAGTCTTTCCAGTAGCTCAGATGACAGAGGTCCAATGAGGAGAAATCTGGTATCAGTCTTTTTTCTGCTTTTGTAAAACTGTTGTTATTTAGGTGAAAACACACAGAGTGCATTTTACCCAAGAAATATTTAACACACAAAGCAGTGTGTCAAAAGTTAACCTCTAGGGTACACATGTAATGTAGTGATGAAGAAACCAGTTGAAACACCCATAGCCCGCATCACAGTGCCTGGGTTTGAATCCCAGCTCCACTCCTCACTTCAAGTTCCTGTGAAGACAAACTGGGAGGCAGCAGTGATGGCTCAAGTAGTTAGGTTCCAGTCTCCAATGCGGGAGAACGGGACTGGGTCCCAGGCTTCTAGCTTCAGCCTAGCCTAGCCAAGCTAGCCCCTAGCCATGTAGGCATCTGGGGAGTGAACCACAGGATGGAAGCTCTCTGTGTCTGTCTCTCTGACTCTAAATAAATTTAATAACAAGGAATACCTTTTTTAAAAAAGAAAAAAAATCTACTTCTCCCATTGGTTTTTCTCTTTTAATTTTGCTTTTTGCAGAGAAACAAATATAATTATATACATATATTTTATACATAATTATATACATTTAATTCAAATATGTACTAAGAATTTATGTTTCTCTACCACCCACACAGAAGACCTGGTTGGAGTTCGGGGCTCCTGGCTTCAGCCTGGTCAAGCCCCTGCTGTTTCACTTTTCAGCCACTGGAAAGTAAATCAGGTGATGGAAGATCTCTCTCTCACTCACTCAACTTGCCATATATATATATATATATTCTTTTTTAAAAAAATAGGTATCTTTTTTCCAATGAAATTAGTCTAATTGTACACATGCCTTTGAGAGCTCACTTAGATTTCCTCTTTTCTTATCTCGTCCCTTTACCTTAAACTTGAAAAAATAGACCCAGAAGGATGAAGGCTCACTGAAAGTCACAGAACTAGTCAATATCAGAACAGAGCAAGTCAGACCTAGTCTCTTAAATTTCCAGGATTTTCTTCTCCCTGTGGCTACCTCATTTATCATCTCATGCTTGCCTCTCATCATCTGTTGGCTCTGATTAACTCATTTGTCTGGCCTCAGTTTCCCTATATGAACATGATTGCTAATGATCTTAAAGTTCCTGCACCCTGGTAGCTTCCACATGTGCAGATTACGATGACCTGATTCACCCAAAGGTGCCTCCTTCCCCAGCCCCGATTTAATCCTACGTTCATTTTTGATGAGAAAGCTTCCATTAATGCCCCTGTAATTAACATCAAACTCAAAGGGAATGAATGGGAGATTCTCTTATGCACAGAGTAAGGACCCTTAAATAAGAATGAATAATGATAATATTTCCCAGAAGACAACCATGGCAGCCCTCAAGTATGATTAACTAGACCACTCCTTGTCTCTCCTTCTCCACAGAAATAGAACAGTTCATTTGCATGTCATCTGATAGAAAAAGAGTCTAGCATATAATGGGTTATTTCCATTGGGTGCTTCATTAGTAAAGCTTTTCCTTAGGATGTGTCAGAAAAGGAAAAGACAAAGCAAATTGAGATTCTTACATCTCCATTAACGACGTCCACATTGGAAGATTAGACTCCCATCAGCTTATCCATCAATCCCAAAGAACCAAATAAGTACTTAGGAAGGCTTTAAGGAAGTTGACCCGTTTATAGGTAGTCTTGTTTAACAATAGGCTTTTAAAAGAAGCTGCTTTTAAAGGAAAATCCTGTATGAATATTAAACACAGCATTTCCTTCCTCCTTTAAAGAATATTCAAAGCAGATCCAGCAAGAAAACAAAAATAAATCAGCCTTGCTATCAGTCTGGACATGTGGGTCCCGGGGAATTATTTGTTATAAATGAGGGGTTGGCCTACAAAATGCAATTAATTTAATTGCTTATAATCTCAAAGGATTTCCAAATAAGATGTATGCACAAATTTTTCCAAGGACTTTTCACACAGCATGGTCATACTTCATGTAAGGAAATTATTTCTATTTTATGGGGTTCCTTGTGAACAGAAAAGTGATGAAAATTAGTTTACAATTAAAAAAGGCACCAACACAAAGCTGTGTTACCTTGTTCAATATCTTGGAAATGAAGTTTCCCTTTGATAGAAAACATAAGACAAATCTATGCCAAATTTGTCTAACAGTTTGGTTGCATTTCTGACCACAATAACGCATTAGCTCTGGTTTGCCTACAATTCCTTAAGAGCCCATGAGTGTACACACATACACACACACACACACACAACCATCTGAAAAGCTCAGGCAAAACCTACAGCTTCCATCCCTTGGTCCTTTGCTTTTCTCACAGAGTCAGATGGAACACCCGAATTGTCTTTAGTATGACAGTTCTCAAGTGCTTGGCTGAAAGTATAGAACTTACCAATGTTTTTATTGCTCTTGGGTAACCAATTTCTTCAAGTTTTCCAACTTACAGTATTCAGTCCTTGATTCTTCTCTTTCACTGGCATTCCAGTTTTAATGATGAGTTTAACCTGAAACCCAGAACTACGAACAATATTCCAGGCAAACTTTCAGCAACAAAGAATCAGGTTGAATTGCTTTTTCTCAAGCAAAGTGTTAGAGGTAGTTTAGAGTCAGATGCTTTTTGGCAGGTATATACTGCACCACATTCATCAAGTCATGTATGGAGCACTGAGTCTGAACTTCCATGAACCACCCCCCACCTCACTTCAACTTCCTGTTCCTCTCAAAAAAAAAAAAATCATTAAACTGAAAGATACATAAGAGATCAAAAGTCACAGACATGCAGATAAATTCACAGAACTGGATGGAGAATGTATCACAAGCTTAATTTGAAACTGATCTGATGAATCTGAATAAGTGGATCTTGGACATTTGCATGGATCATGGACATTTAATAAAACAGCAAATTCATCAATGTTAAAGAAAATCACTACATAATAACCAAAAATCACCAAATAAACTATTCAGTTCCTAATAAGGTCATTTTTATTTATACTGTGAATGTCTTCCCAAGATAGTCTGATAACTGATTTTTTTTTATTTTGAAATAGTTACAGATTCACAGGAATTGACACTACAGAGATATCTACCCATTACCCCACTGCTCCCAAATGGTTACACCTTAGACAATTACAGTACAATATCAAAACCAACAGCTCTACACTGGTACAATGCGTGGGTATGTAGTTCTACTTCATTTTATCACATGTTTATTTATGTAACTATCATCATAATCAAGATGCAGTATTAGGGGCTGGCTTGTGGGGCAGCAGATTAATCTACCACTTGCAATGCCAGTATCCCTAACTGGAGTGCATGTTCAAGTCCGTCTTCCTTACTTCAGATCCAGAGAATGGCCTCACAAGGCAGTGGAAGATGGCCAAAATGCTGGGGCCCCTGCCACCTACGTGGATGACCAGAACGGAGTTCCTGGCTCCTGGCTTCAGCCTAGTCCGGCCCGGCTGTTGCAAGCCATTTGGGGAGTGAACCAGTAGATGGTAGATGGTAGATGGTAGATGGTAGATCTCAATCTCGATCTCTCTCTCTCTCATCAGCAATCTTTGAGAGATCCAGTTTCTCCACATCCTTCCCAGTATTTAGTAGTGTCTTTTTTTTTTTGGCTGTTTTAAAAAAATCTATCTAGGGGACAGCATTGTTGTATAGTGGGTGAAGCCGCTGCCTGCACGCTGGCATCAGAATGCCAGTTCAAGTCTCGCCTGCTTTGCTTCAAATCCAGCTCTCTGCTAATGCACTTGGGAAGGCAGCAGAAAATGGTCCAAGTGTTTGGGCCTCTGCCTCCCACCTGGGAGACTAGCATGGAGTTTCAGGCTCCCGGCTTCAGCCTGACCCAGCCACAACCATCCAGGCCTTTTGGGGAGTGAACCAGAGGATGGAAGATAAGATCTCTCTCCCTTTCTCTGTTATTCTGCCCTTCAAATAAATAAATCTGACCTCTCATTGTTTTTATTTCTTTCATTGTGTTCTTTTTTTTTTTAAGATTTATTTATTTGAAAGTCAGAGTTACACAGAGAGAGGAGAGGTAGAGAAAGAGTTCTTCCATGCGCTGCTTCACTCCCCAATTGGCCACAACAGCTGGAGCTGCGCTGATCTGAAGCCAGGAGCTTCTTCCGGGTCTCCCCTCTGAGTGCAGGGGCGCAAGGAGTTGGTCCATCCCCCACTGCTCTCCCAGGCCATAGCAGAAAGATGAACCAGAAGTGGAGCAGCTGGGTCTCGAACCGGCACCCATACGGGATGCTGGCGCTTCAGGACAGGGCGTTAGCCTGCTGCGCAGCGCCTCAGCACCAGCCCCTCTCATTGTGTTCTTAACTCACATATCCCTAAGACTAGAAATGCTGGACACCCTTTTTATTTATTTAATTTATTTGAAAGGCAGAGAGATGTGGAGAAAGAAACGTAAGATTCTGACAAAGAAATTTATTTACTTGAAAGCAGAGTTAACACAGAAAAAGAAAGTGGGAGGGAGAGACAGGGAGAGCTCTCTCACTCAGTGGTTCACTCGCCAAATGCCTGCAGTATACCAGGCTGGGACACGCTGTAGCCAGGAGCTCAGCACTCAGTCCAGGTCTCCCAATCCCTTAGGCCATCACTGCAACCTCCCAGGACGGCAGGAGCTGGAAGTAGAGACTTGAAATCAGGTGCTCCTCTGTGAGATGTGGGCATTGTGATGGCTAGGCCAACCACAGCATCTGATGTTGAGTTTTGAGAGATAGGTGTACATCCTACATTCCAGATATCAGTCTTCTGACAGATAAGTGATTGGCAAATATGTTCTCCCAGTATGTAGCTTGTCTGCTTAAACTCGTACTGGGATCTTGTTGATGAATTTTTATCTAATCAATTTGTTTCTAGTGTTGTGTCTAAGAACTCTTCCCCAATCCCTAGGCACCAAACATTTTCTCCTATATTATCCTATATTGCCTACTAAAAAATTTTATAGTCGTATGCTTTATATTTAAGTCCATGAGCCATTTTTAATTGATTTTTGTATAATTTGTGAGGTTAATGTCAAGGTTCATCTTTTTTTTTTTTTTGCCTACAGATACATAATTGATTCATCATAATTTATTAAAGAGATTATCCTCTTTTGTTTTTAAAATTATTAAAATAGGGGCTGGTGCTGTGGTATAGAGAGTGAAGCCTCCTCCTGCAGTGCCAGTATCCCATGCGGGTTCCAATTCTAGTCCAGGCTGCTCTACTTCCAGTGCAGCTCTCTACTGATGGCCGTGGAAGGCAGTAGAGGGTGGCCCAAGAGCTTGGGCCCCTGCACCAACATGAGAGACCTGGAGGAAGCTCTAGGCTTCTGGCTTCGGATGGCCCAGCTCCTGCCATTGAGCATTTGGGGAGTGAGCCAGCAGATGGAAGACCTCTCTCTGCCTCTGCCTCTGCCTCTGCTTCTGGGGTAATTCTGCTTTTCAAATAAATAAATCTTTTTTAAAAATTACAAAAGTATATATAGAAATATGAAAGTCAAATTTGACCAACATCAATGATACCATAGGTTTAACTCAGAAAGAAAATGTCTACAAATACATACAGCAATGAAATAATACATGTGCATATGTTAATCACTGTCAAAAAATTCTCTAAAGTATTACAAAGTACTTTTGATATTATCATCTTCCTTTTTCGGCAAACTTAGCCAAGTTATCTTTAGATATTAAATGATAGATGACTCATCTCATAAATTGGATTCTTAATCTCTAAGCTGCTTTGGCCTGCAAGCATATCAATAAGAACTGAAAGTGATAGATTTTCCTGATGCTGATATTTGACAACTAGGAACTGTACAGAGAAAATCAAATTACTTGAATAAACTAATGAGCTCTTGAATGTCAATATCTAGCTAGATTTTAAAAATAGAAAAGATTACACTTTCTGTTGTTTCTTTCCTGTAATATCCCATGAATCACAGATTGTAACATCAAAATGATGCTTTAGATTTCAACTAGTTCAGCAACATCACTGATCACCCAATAACAACTTGTATTCTAAATGTCTATCATCTAAATATCAACAACTAGCTGAGCATTTAGAAAATATTGTACAAAAATATAGCAAACTACATTTATGTTGAAGGAGGGTAGGGTGGGAAGTATTGCCATGTCCCTAAATCTGTAAATATGAAATGCATGAAATCTGTATACCTTAAATAACAAAAGAAAATTGTCCACAAATGATTCATTATTTGGGGGTAAAATACCTAAAACAAACACTGATTATTTCTCCTAAACATCAAATGATTTTGTTTGTTTAAACTATGAAAATGCTTAGCATAGTGGTTAAGAAATCAAGTTTGAGAGTCAGGTCTGCCTGACTTGAAATCCTGAAGCTATTGTCTGCATACAAATTATGATGCTAACTTTTTGTGCCTCAGATAAACCAAATCAATCATATGTAAATCTGTGGATTATTTTGAGGATTGAATAAACCATGTGTAAAACACTTACAAAGAAGCCTGGCACTTAACTAGCACCAGTGGTTATTATGACTCATTTTCTGCATAGAGAAATAATTTCACCTGCTCTACACCTGTCCTATCAGAATGAGCCTCCTCTTCCCCTAAATTTCTATCAACATGGAAGCTCCTCTTGGCTTGCTCTTATAGTTATCACATTCTACATCATCATGTTGAACACTCTTTGATAGTATAAGCCATGCCTCCTTTTGGTTTTGATTTTAATTGTGGTTTAAAAAAATACATTTCAAAGGAACTGGGGTTGTGGTGCTGCAGGTTAAGCCAATGCCTTGGATGCCAGCATCCTGGATGACTGCCAGTTAGAAGCCTGGCTGCCCCGCTTCTGATTCAGCTCCCTGCCTATGCATCTAAAAAAGCAGCAGAAAATGGCCCATGTACTTGGCCCCGTCACCCATATTGGGGATCCAGATGGAGTTTCAGGCTCCTGGTTTTGGTCTGTCACAGCCCTGGCCATTGCAGCCATTGAGGAATGTACCAGCAGATGCACAATTTCTATCTGTCCCTCCACCTGTTTCTGTAATTCTCCCTTTCAAACAAGTAAAATACATCTTTTTAAAAATATATTACATAAAATTTAGCATTTTAACAATGTGTAAGTGCATAGGTCATTAGTGTAACAGATTCCTAGTATAACTTTGTCATCTTGCAAAACTAAAATGCTACACCCAATGAATAACAACTTGTGTTCTAAGTTTCTAACGAATATCAACAACCAGCTGAGCATTTAGAAAATACTGTACAAAAATATAGCAACCTAAATTTATGTTGAGGGAGGGTAGGGTGGGAAGTATCATATCACTATGTTCCTAAGTCTGTACACATCAAATGCATGAAATTTGTATACCTTAAATAAAACTTTAAAAAAATTCTGACAATCCTCCTTTGAAATATCATCTCTTCTTTTCCTAATAGTGACTGAATTCTGATTTTAATTCAGCTCTCGTTCTACCATACCTTCATTTGTAGTGGATCATCTCCATTCAACCCCTCAAAGCTCCAACCCACCTCACATTGTATTCAACATATTTGCTTTCATACCTCGCTTCCAAACAAGCAAAAAATGATCCCCTGAGGTCTTCTACCCTATGGTGTGAGCTCTTTAGGAATTATCAAGCTCTACTTCTTATTTAAATGATTACCAATGCTCTCCTACATTGATTCTCCAACTGAACTAATCTATCATTCTCTCTCCAATCCAATCCTGGGCAAGCATAATCCGAAGTCTGTGCTTCTGGACTTCCTTCCAGGTTATTAAGGCCATCTTTTATTCATACTCATCCAGAAGCATTTAGTGGTCACTCCTTTCAGCTCCTTGGCATGTCCTGTTGAAAGCCATTACCCTGAGCCACAGTGGACTTTTTGCTGTTACTTGATGAAGCTGCCCATGTACAATACAATTACCTGTGCCACAGACTTCAGAATTCCCTTTAAGTAAATAGGAAACTCAAGAAAGACTTTCAAATCAATTTAAGAAAAAATACTAAATTTCTTCATTCAAAATGAATACCCAGAAAAAGCAAAAAGGAATATGAGGTAGGTAGATATAGAGAAGTTTATAGCAGATATGCCTTATGTTATAGAAAGAAATCAATGCATTATGTTTTCATTCATTCATATAACAAACTCAAAGATTCATTCCAAAATATTTGTGCATACTTAAATGTTAGACAACCACACAAAACAACACAATGCTTGCCTTGTATATAAGAAATACTTCCTTCACAGGGCAACAGACGGATTTCTCAGAAAGAAGTATGAGTGATAAACAAGAATCCCTTCTGTCTACTTTGATGTTAATTTACGCTCAATTTACAGGCCCTACCTGGGACATGACTCACTGGACCAATGGCAGAAGTCAGCCAGACTCTGCTTGCCACCCATAACACAGTCTGACAGCCTTGGTTGTGTGCCTTTTTAGAGGGTCAGTTTTGTGACCCTCTTAAACCAGCCAACAAGTAAGCAATCAACAGCTATCTCAGGTGGTAGTTTCTGAAAACACAAAAGTGCAAAAGAAAGCAAACACAGAGTCACCAGGGTCTGTCACACCACCAAAGCACCTGCCTTTTTTAAAACCCTCAGCTGAATTCTCTTTAAGGGACAGAGCTAAAGTCTGAAGGCATCACCTCAAAATTTGTTTTGAAATCCTAAGGTTCAAGGTCATGATTTTAGGAGATGAAGCCTTTGTGAGGTGAGTAGTTAACAAGGGGGAGCCCTCCTGAATGGCAATAGCAACCTTCCACTGTGCGGGAACAAAGCAAGTCAGCCTCCTCTATGAAGCGGGAAGTGGTGCCTCACCAAAACCCAACAATGCCGGCCCCCTGGTCTCGAACTTCTGTCTTCCAGAACTGTATGGAATACATTTCTGTTATTTCTTAGTCACCAACTTTATAGTATGTTCTTATATCAGCCTAAACAGACTATGATACCCAGACACCTAAGCAGTCCCCAGAGGGAAGTGCTGGGCTAGCTCCGAGAACTTACAGGAACTACTGGGTACTGGGATGCATTATTTCTTGGGAAATATTGACACAAAAGCGTATGAATATCTCCTATCACAAAAATGTGACTGTCACCTAATTAAAAAATGGGAGACCGGGGTTTATTTTTGCTTTTGAAAATTTTCCTAAGGGGAAAAATCAATTCGAGTGGTTGAAAGAGGAAATACAGTGCTGATACTCCACTGACCCTCACTTAGCCAGCAGGCCTCAGATGGCTGCCCACCTCCATGCAGAAGCATTCCCCCACCTGTGTTCTCTGCGCCGCTTGTGGGAAGGACTTGCCGTATGCACTGACTGATGCATACAAGCAGCACAACTCCTTCGAATAGCTGTCGAAACCTTGTGGGAGCTGCTTCAGAACTGAGAGCTGTGTATTATAATTATCAGAAACAAATTCAATCTGCAACAGGAAAATTAAAGGCCTGTCATTCTGCTGAAATATAAATCTTGAGAGAAAAGCACACACGTTGCTCTGTAAAACCACATTGCCTCAGTCGTGTCAACCTACATACATTCACAGGGAAATCAGCCTGCATCTGCAAAGCAGCTGAAACAGAATCAATTGAAGGCTTATTGCAGGAAAACCCTCGAACACACTAAATATTTTTTCTTAACTTCGAATTTTTTAAAAATAAAGGCTCTCGGAATTGAAAACCAAAGCAGACTCCAACACCCTGTGTCTTCTTACCACCCATAAATACATTTGCTGTCATTAAGATTTATGCAATTGCAGATCTCAGAATCACGTGCAAGATTATACCATTTATGGGAACAATCTTTTGAAAAATAGAGGATATCAAGATTTTATTCTTCATGTATGTGCTTTCCCTAGAATCAGAGTTAGCTCAGGCTGTTGATGAATGGCAACTGGAGATGTATACTGAGGGTTTGGATACAGTTAATTCAATCAACATAAAGAAACCTGATATCAAAATACATCGTTACACACGTTTATGGAGCAAGCGCTGTAGCTCTGTGGGTTAAGCGGCTGCCTGCAGCACCGACATCCCATAGGGGTGCAGATTTGATTCTTGGCTGCTCCACTTTCAATCTGCCTCTCCCTATAATTCTGCCTTTCACATAACAAATAATATATATATATGAATCTCATTATATACATTTAAATAAGTAAGAAGCTCAAATATGTCCATTAATTGCAACTGCACACTTTAATTTGTATATTTGATGGAGTATCACAAAATTTAAAATCACACAAACGCAAATAATACAAATTATTACACAGAGTACCTTGAACTCTAAGTGTTTCTTAGTTCTTTTTGTAGGCTACCCAACCCCCTCACAATGCCACCAAAACAAATCTGATGTCTCTCCTGACATTTGTAGAAATAAAAGTAGTAGAAATTGTAAAAAAGTTAGTTGTTACATATTTTGAACAAAATTTGTAGATATCCATTCCAGTCCAATTCATTATCATTTATGCCTTTAAGTGGATGCATTTGTTTGCATGCTTGCTTATAAAAAGACACAGGAGGCCCTGCACTGTGGCAAAGAGGGTAAAGCCACCGCCTGTAGTACCTGCATTCCATATGGGCACTGGTTCGAGTCTCAGCTGCTCTACTTCTGATCCAGCTCTCTGCTATGGCCTAGGAAAGCAGTAGAAGATGGCCCATGTCCTTGGGCCCCTGCACCCAGACCCAGAAGAAGCTCCAGGCTCCTGGCTTTGGATCGGTCCAGGTCTGGCCATTGCAGCCATTTGGGGAGTGAACCAGTGGATGGAAGACCTCTCTCTCTCTCTCTGTAACTATTTCAAATAAATAAATAAATCTTTAAAAAAAAAAAAGGACATAGGATGGGAATGGCTGTTCTTTGCTGTTCCATTCTTGGAGTAACTTAACCAAGTTCTATTATAATCATGCATTCATTTCCTATTCTGAACCTTCCAAACAAAGGACAAAATCTTTCTGAGGTTTAGAGGAAAAAGTCATCTGGAGACAGGAAAGTAGTATCAGTTATGCTGAGAAAAGGTGACATAGTCTCCTGAGAAGACAGAAAACTGCCTGGTTCCAGGATAAATAAAAACCGGGCAGAGACTTAAGTAAATGCTCAAAGAACAAGATCAATCAACGTAATCGGGTCCAGAGTTAAAATAGCTGAGTTACTCAAGGATTCATTCCACCAATTCATATCTACTTAAATCAAATGAATTGGTCAAAGAAAACACACACACACACAGACACACACACACACACAAACTTCTGTGACTCTTCAGTGCTGTAATATAACTAATCATATTTTAACTGTGTATGGATACATGATAGAAGAAGGCTAACATGATACTCAATATTTATTAAATACTAAAAATATTTCTTGATTGTGCTTTATACTAACAGGGGAATTGGATTCAGCTAATAGAGTAGCACTAATAAATATCACTTAATCTATACTCTAAAAGCATATATAAGCTCTTCAAAATGAGTTACTATATGACTTAGCAGTTCTGCTCTTAGGTATATACACAAGAAAACATCCAAATGAAACTGTATGTCCACACAAAAAAGTGGTCATGGAAGCATTACTTGTAATAGGCAAAGAGTAGAAACTGCCCACATGTCAATCAAGTGACAAATGAACTAAAATTTTGTATATCAATGCCATGAAATATTATCCAGCAATAAAAAGGAATAAGTATTTATAACTGCTACAAAGGTGATCCGCGAAAACTGTACTAAGGGAGAAAAAAGCAAGTTACAAAAGACTGTACACTCTGTGATTCCATTTTATGAAATATCCTGAATGTGCAAAATGTGTAGAGACAGAAAGTAGGTTAGTGTTTACTTAGGACAGGGACTGGAGAATCCAGGAAGAATGGGAATCAACTGCTAATGGATTCAGGGTCTCTTTGAGGAGTGATAAAAAGGCCCTAAAATAGAGTGTGGCATTGGTTATACAACCTTGTGAATAGACTCAAAAACACCAAATTGTGTATCTTAAATGGGCAAATTATATGTTAATGCGAACTGTATCTCAATAAAGCTTTACAAATAAAAGCTTTCCATGGCTTAAGATATTTTGAAATTTAATTCATCTTGTATCTCTTTTGAAGGATAAATATATTTCGTCTGGATAAGACTCATTGATTGCCAACATACAGTAAAACCAAAACACAAAAATTTACATATTTATTAACTTGAAGATAGCAAGAAAACTATTTACCTTGTGTTCATTTTTAATGGCACTCGTGCCCTCTCCCACTAAAGTCAGTCTGTGCCTGTAACCTCTCTTCCTTGTACAGATAAAACACCAATTTAGTTTTGGATTTAAAGCAAACAGGATCATTATGTTTGTAGAGTGTTCCATAGCTTTGCTACTCTAGCAATCTGTGACCTATAAATAATGCAAGACCTTTTCTTTCTCTAAATGACTTCCTTATAGCTTGAGTCTTAAAACATGGAAAGGGGAAAAAAAGAAAAAGAAACAAAATCACCCTGCATTTATGGAATTCAATCTATTTTTAGACACCCATTGAATTATGAATCACATCTGTTCTGTCTTTTGTAGTTGCATCAAAAGCCAACTTTCAAACATGTCGCTATTTTCTTTATCAAAGCCAAAGTAAACCACAGCTAATCTGAAAAGTTCTTGTGTTTTGCTTTGGAAGTAAGGCAAGAAACACAAGGATCGGTTTCGTTGTGACCTCTGACCTTTGAACCACAACCTTCTTGCCCCTACAGCGTTCAGCACCTCATTTAATCTCCTCTCTCTGCGCTGGCACAGTGCGGAGAAAAGGAAACGGAAAAAATAATCTGGGGACTTCATCAATTTTTCATGAATTTTCATTTAGGCCAGAACCCCCCTCTTAGCCTGGTCGATAGATCAAGCTGCTGTCATATATTTACCACCTGGGGCTACAGCTGCTATCCCTAGAGGCTGCCAGTGATGCTGGTTGCAGCCCAGCCGCCAGTGTGCGCGAGGACCCCTTGCACTACTCCTCCTGCTCCAGACCCAGGGTGCACTGGTGTTCAGAACTGAAACCTGATCCATACCAGCTCTTCTGCTGCTCCCTTGGTGGTCCCATCGGACAACCTATTAACTTTGAGTGCTAGGCAAGCGCCTGGCAATCCTGTTCCCTAACTCTTAAACTCCACTTTTTGCCTAAAGACCATGCATAACTCCAAATGTTTCCAAAAACCACTACTTTCTGGATTGTTAATTTCTCCAAAAACAAGAAGGAAAAAAAAAATCAAGTATGTGATAAGGGATTCAATCTCCATTGCAGTGATTGGTCCTGAATGTTTTCCCCCACTTCACTGTGCTGTTCCACTGGATAATGTGGGAGTGTTAAAGGAGCAAGTATTACAAAAAAAAAAAAAAAAAAAGAGAGAGAGAGAATAATGGTAAGGTAAAGAAGAGGCTAACTTCCACACAACCAGCCAAGATAGCTGGAAATTAAATTCCATATGGCATACTACAGCAAAATCTCAGATTTCTCACGTGAAAACCAAAGCCTGGATGAAACAAATCTTTATCAATTATTATTTCACTATAAAAGTCCTAGCAAATTTATTTCCTACTTATCAGGTTGACACAGTCTCGATGACTTAGATAAGCCCAGATCCAGTGTGGTTCTCACATGACTTTATCCTCCATGGGACAACTGACAACATCTGGAGACATTTTTGGTTGTCACAATCGGATTGGGATAGCCTAGACAAAGGCCAGAGAGGATTCCGAACACCTTACAGCACGCAGCACAAGTTCTGACAGTAAAGAATTAGCTAATCCCATACAGTACAAGTGCATGGCTTCCAGATTTTCCTCGTTTCCCCTGTCCCCTCCCACCTACCACCCTCCCACCACCGCCACTGTCATCTATGTCAATGAAGGAACAGATAGCATTTGCCATGCCGACCACGCCAGATGGTGCGCCTATCCATCTTTTTAGCTGCTGTGCCCTCTATCACTAGAGACCGCAGGTATTGTCATCCCTTGGTATTCCTGGGGGATCTGTTCTAGGACCATCCCAAAGATATCCAAGTCTACAGTGCTAAAGTCCACTACCTAAAACAGTGTAGTATTTCCATATAACCCATGCACATCCTCTTAAATACTTTAAATCATCTCTAGGTACTTATAATAGCTAACACAATGTAAATGCTATATACATAGGTGCTATACTGTATTTTTTTATGGAATAACATGAAAAATCTGTACATGTTCAGTGCAGATACAACCATCATTGGACTAACTATGTAGGACATGGTGAATCAATACCCCTATGAATACGAAGGGATGACTGAACCTTTTATTTGACCATTTCTTAAAAGATTTTTATTTATGTGAGCGAGAGAAAGGGACAGACATGAGAGAGATAGATCTTCCATCTGATGGTTCACTCAAGGGCTGGGCCAGGCCAAAGCCAGGAAACAAGAGTTTCCTTCTGGTCTCCCACATAGGTGCAGAGGCCCAAACACTTGGGCCATCCTCTGCTGCTTTTTTTCCCAGGCCACCAGCAGGGAGCTGGATAAGAAGTGGAGCAGCCTGGACATAAACTGGTGCCCACATGAGATGCCGTCATTCAGGCAGTGACTTTACCCAGTAAGCCACAATGCTGGCTCCTTTATCAGACTATTTTGTTGCATTTACATTGTGCCAATCATATTTTCTTTCTTAAAAATACTTATTGGGGCTAGCACTGGGATGCAGCGCATTAAGTCTCTGCCTTTGACTTCAGCATCCCGTATGAACACCCATTCGAACTCCGGCTGCTCTTCCAATCCAGCTCCATGTTAATGGGCCTTGGAAGAGAACAAAAAATGATCCATATGCTTGAACCCCTGCTACCAATACTGCAGACCCAGATGGGGTTCCAGGCACCTGGCTTTGGCCTGGCCGACCCCCGGCTATTGTAGTCATTTGGAGAGTTAACCAGCAGATGGAAGATCTCTTGCTTATGTCTCCCTCATACATGCATGCTATCACTCTGTCTTTCAAACACATGCATACGTGCATACACACATACATAAACCTGTAGCAAAAATATTTCTTTGCTTTTCTTACCACATGGCTAGCCATATCGTATTAGATACCTTCTAAGCCCTAGCCTCTTCCATTGCTAATTCTTCCCAAATCTCTACTTCAATGTATTCTCGTGACATCAATCTCTGAGAATTTTGAGACATCCTAATCTTGATATCTTGCTGATAAGTCAACAGTACAAAGCGGAGCACACTCTTCTATTCCCACTATATTTATTTCTTCTCACCTTTCATTTTTATGGACGTTAGCAATATATACCAGTTACTCAGCTAAAAAAAAGCAAAATAATATTCCTTACAATTCATAAATATGTCTCAAATTATTTCCTCCTGTCAATCTTCATTGCTGTTTTCAGCTCACAATCCAGCATCGATCTCATACTGAATTTTTGACAAATTCTTTACTTGTGACTTCAATCATCCCTTTAACACACTCTGCAATTCTTTTTCAAAGATTTTCTTATCCCATAAGAAATGTCTAAATTTTATCATTCTGCACATGCTTAATTTCCCAACATATTCTATCCACCAATCTCATATTGAGGTACCCACAGTTCTGCAAATACAGTGTTCAGTTAGATTTCTAGTCTCTCTACCAGAATGATATTTCACTTCAATTTCCACATGAGACATTCTCATTTCACCTTCATATTAGAGCTCAAATAATGTACCCCTTAGAACCTTTTCTTATATCCATCTCTGTAGAGATCATCAAATATTCTTCCTCCTGAGTTCCTTACTATCTTTTAGAGGTCTCTATAATGGGCTGTACTACTTGTCTCTTTAATTTATGATTAAAATTATTTGCTTACATATGCATCATTCTGACAGGCAGAGCTCTTTGAGATTACAGTGTGCCTTCCTCATTACTGTATTTTAACAGCTCTTCCAGTAGATTCCCATTTTCCATTTGTTAATATGTGAAGACATGACACCATGATTGAGCATATATGTTCACTGTTCTAAAATATGAAGGCCAAACAACTGTATAATCTGCAGTTGTTCCTTTATAACTTTTTAAATGTATCTTATGGAAAATCCCAATGCTTAGATACAAATTTCCATATTAATGTTTTATGGAATACATAAGGAAAAAGAAGACAGATGAGTTAATGGAAAAAGATGAGCAGCATGTAAGTGAGTATTATTTAATCTTGTGTTGCCTCAAATGGCATGAACTGTTGACATAGCATTAGAAGAATTTTATTCACCAGCTAAATCCAATTTGGAACCTTTCTTGTTTTCCCTCAATAGGTCATGCATTTCTTAAAGCTCATTTATTTCAAAATAAAAAAAATGCTACTGTTGTATTACATGAAAAAATATCATGATGTAAATTTCTCCCTGAAACAGTCTGATTCAGTATTAATGATGCAATTAGGAAATACAGCAATCCTTTTCGATGAAATAAAAGATATGTATTGGGAGAAACTTAAAGACTCAGGGAAAAAATAAGTTTATAACAACTAAAGATTAAAATCACTGACCAACTTAGATAAACTTTATTTTTATAAAGTAAAATTTGTTAGATTTCAAGTACTTCTTTGTTGAGTAGATAAAAAGTTTATTATTAGAAAACAGAAAAGATTTCATTTTGCATCATTTCTCTTAATACAAAGAAATTCACTAAAACTAAACATTGGAAGATTCAGGATCAGTCTTACATCCCCTTTTGTTATCTAAATCCTGCTCATTTAAATACCATGGACTTCATTTTCCTCATCTACAAAATTGGAGACTAATGCCTGTCATTATTCACCACAAAGAGATTTGTTGTAGGAAAAAAATCAATAGAATATGGCATTGAAATGTTTCAATATGTTTAAATGGTTCCAGAAATAAAATATTTCAAAATAAAAATGGAATAATTAGGAATATTTCCATTCTAGAGGTTTTTTTGAATGTATTTAAAATCTCACAAAACTGCATTTAACTTAAGTGTTATCTGAAGTATCATTTTATAAAAATGAAATTAACTGGTTCCAAATTGCCAATGCTAGTTAACATCATAATGTCCTTATCTCAAAGTTCACAAATATGTGGATCCTTAGGATTTATCTAGTCTTTCTCTATTGAAGTTACTCTTTATGTGCATCATTGAGTTCCCAATTTCTGACAGAAATTAGAAATCAGAAGACTGGCTGCTTAAGAACCAGCTTTCACTGGGGTTTCAGCATACGAAATAGTATAATTTGTTTACCAAAAGAGGCTTGTATATAAAATGGCAATGTTATGTTGTTGAGGATTTCTCTACACCTATATAAAAGTTTTGTAATCTAGTATGATACCATGTAGCATGTGATAAGTATCAACTTCAACTGAAGACATGAGACCATGAGCTAATGTTTATCACTTTCCCTCCCAGCTATAAAAATAAACTCCAGGCATCCTGATGTTCTTAAATTATGTTCTCTACCAAGACCTAATCTGCAACTAGAAATTTAAAGAGTAAAAATACTTTTAGGTACAAATGAAATTATTAACTATGTTTACAATTCACTCCAGATAGAATATATCCTCAAAATAGATAATTTACAACCAGCATTGTATGATTAAATTATGATCCCAAATCTTCACCTATCCATCAGAAAAAAATATCATATTTTATATTTGTTCTAGAAACAATCCATGGATATATGGAGCCAAAGTTCAAACAGATGCAACACACTGATATCTTGATGTACCATTGCTATTTGGATATCCAATTAGTAAATGAGTCGATGAAAACCACCACAATCAGGGCACACGGTTAGCTATTGCCGATTTCTAGGACTGAGTACAAATGAGAAACTCTCGTAAGTGTCAACACTCTGTCCTCACAGAAAGCAGATCTCTTCTAAGTTTTACCACCGAAAAAAAAAATAAATAAATAAAGGAATGGCTATTGCCACTGGTATAGTCAACCCTTCATGTCTGGGGAAATAATTCCTGAATTCATCTAGGAGGGAAGAATGAAAATAATCTAAAGAATAAGAGAATAGGTTCTTTTTATGGTTGTGTGATAAAAGCTTTACAAGCAAATTACGCAACACATACACACACACAATTGTCACATACTGTTATTTATATATAAATAAGTGTCAGAGAGAAGTACAATATTAAATTCATCCCTTGTATGTGAAGATGAGCTACACATATTTTCATTTAACATCAAACTTTAATACTTGATTATATCTCTCATTAATAATTCAAATTTTAAATATGAACAGCATCATTGTCGTCCTGCTTTAATTTAACATAATCCTCACATTAATTTAATATCAACAGATTGGCTGCAACACGTAGCTTGACCTTAGTTTGACCAGATTGCCTCAGAAAGGGCAGAGTAAGACTGGGCAGCATGCTTTTTTGTCTCTCCATGTGAAGTATCTGTGAGAATAAAAGCCTACTACAAGTAAATAAAAGCAAGCATGCAAACGAGGATCTGACTTACATGCCACTTCCAGAGATGCATTTCGACTCACTGCTTCGCCGAGATAGTTCCTTGCAACACACACGTAACTTCCTTCATCGGGTTTACTTCTGCGTCCATGCACGATGCGCAAGAAGAATAACGATCCACTGGGCAGAAGCATCCTATGGGATCGGGGATCATCTTTGTCTGTCTCCACGCGCTCCCCATCCTTGTACCACTCAATGGTGGGTGTTGGTCGGCCCTCCGCCTTACAGTTCAGAGTGGTGGGCTCGCCCTTAGAGACGATGACATCTGAAGGGTGTTCCACGATCCGTGGGGGAAAGTCTTCCTGGCGAAGACGAGATCCTGCAACAGGACAGAATGAAGACAAGCGTTAACATTTCCTTATCTACACCTTCTGTTTCACTTTGGTTTCTAACGGAGAAACGATGTGCTTCAGTTATTTAATTGAATGCTATTAATTTAATTTATATCTTATTTTCTTTTTTGTGCACCCCATAAGCCATTCCAACTTCTCTGTGGAATGATGCATCATAGCAACGCATTAATATGTTAATTCACAGGAGTTTAGCATGTTCCATGAATCATGTCAAGCCAAAGTAAAAGAGATTTTCTTCTGGGACCAACGTATTGGGATGGATACCAAGATGCATGAGACTAATTTCCTACCTTCAAAGTGCTTACTATCTACTGAGGAATAAAGTCTAGTAGGCAAGAACTCAGAAAACAAACATAGATTCCACTTACCAAGCTGGCATTGTGTTATACAGTGTAAAAGACCTGCAAACTATGTACATGTATCATCCCAACACAATAGATGAAGACAAAGCTTAGGATATCAGATCTGTGTCGCCAGGAATGCAGAAGAAATAAGCATTGGAGATGGAATTTGAACCAAGGTGTAGGTCAAAGTATAAGTCACTATGTTAAAATGCAATGAGTGCCACAAAGAGTTATAAAATACGCATTATAACAAAAAAAAAAAGAAAAAGAAAAAGTGAACTCTACCTTCACCGTAAAAGGCTTCTACCCAAAAAGGTGGCATGTGAGTGGACATGAAGAAAATGAAAAGACAGCAACTGAGGGAGAGGCACTGAGACTGCAAGGACGTCATGAGCAAAAGGGCAGAGAAATAATAGGTGCATGGTCACCCATAGTCAGGGAGGAAGCTCCTGTGGTACAGGTGCAAGGGAGTCTCAGGGCCTGAGACTGGTCTGGTATCCAAGCACTTCAATACCACGCTGAGGAGTGGAGCCTTCATGCTGTAAGACTCCAAGAGTTTTGACGAGGTGCTGACACCGCTATCTGTATTACAAGAAATTTTGGCTCGCAATACACAGGATGTATAGCAATAGAGACAAAAAGACAGCTGAGAGGACCTTAAATGGATCAAGAGAAGATTAAAAAGAATCTAATTTGGAGAAACAGTGCTGAAGATAGGAAAATAGAGGGAGCCCTAAAGCATATCATAATACAAATGTTCGACAGGATTCAGATTCACACCATATTGTGAGGAAGCCTGACAGGGAGCAATGACTTTCATGTGATTGCAAAGAAAGTGAGGCCCATGAAGGGTATAAGATATGGGGAGAGAAGAGCCTGTTTGTATCCCAAGATCAAAATTCCATTTATAAGTTAAAAATATCCAAAGCAACATATTACAGTATCAGTGCTCATTATTTCTGGAAATACCCTGGCAAACACTGCTATGAAAAATCCCCTTGACTGGGGGCAGGATGATGAGCAGAACAAGAATGTCTTCCAATTTCCAAACCAATCAACTAATATTAGCACATTTCTGCTCAATAAACAGCAGTAATATTTACTCCTCTATGTTACTTCAGTTCACTTTCACTACTAATTGAAAATGCTATTTTAATTTAATAAAAGGAAGTTAATTTTCTTGTGAACGAATCTTCTCTTTTCTGATGATTAACTTTTAAATGTTGCCAACTTCCATTTTTTAATCTCTTCTGATGCAAAAAAAAAAAAAAAAAAAAAAAAAAACACATTGTAAGTGTTAGGTGCCGAAGCCAGAGAGTCATCTGCGGTACAAAGGTCAACATTTTCAAATGAACAGAAGTGAACCAAAGCACAATGATGGGCACTCACAGTGAGCGTCATAGTCATGGAGGTGACAGATCATATGCACTGGGTCCCTAAACCAGGATGAATTTACAGCTTATAGAAAGTAACCACTGTTTTTAAAAGACATCATAAAACATATTCCGAAGTTATTTACACATGAGTGGCTCATCATGTTCTGAAATGTGGTATTCTCAAATGCAGAGGTCTGAACACACCACAGAACTCCATCCTGAAATCCATCCTGAGTTATATGTCACCTTTCATGGAACGGCTATCTGATTTAGATATCCGTCTCATTCCTGTCTAATCTCCAGATGAGTGATCTACATTGCTCTACTGAAAAAAAGCAATTGCTTCATTACAAAAGGGAAGGATATCAATGTCCCATGCAACTCAGGTGCTGCTCATTACATCTTATAGTACCCTACCTGCTTTGGAAGTGGGCCTGGATAAGGACAAAATGATACTTGAAATGCACTAATATTCATTAAATAAACTGTAAAATAAGAGCCTTAGAAGAGAAAGAGACAAAGTACATAAACAATTTAGCAGTAAGATTTAGGGGGCAGCATTGTTGCACAGCCGTTAAGCAACCACTTGTGATGCTCACATCCTATTTCAGAGAACCATTCAAATCCTGGCTACTCTGCTTTCAAACCAGCTTCCAGCTAATGCCTCCTGAGTGACAGCAGATGATGGCTACAGTGCATGGGCCCCTGCCACCTACATAAAGGCCAGGACGGAGTTCTAGGCTCCTGGCTTCTACCTTCCTCAGGCCTGGCTATTACACGCATTTCCAAAGTGAAACAGCAGATGGAAGATCTCCCTCTCTTTCTCTCTTAGTCTTTCAAATACATGGAAATCAACTTAAAAAAAAGAAAAACACGCACACGCAATAAGCACTCAGATAATTGTCCTTATATATGAGAGTATGGCAAACAGAATTAAAGGTAACCTTGTTACAGTACAAAAATTTCTGTAATCCAGGCAAAGAAATGTCTCCAAAATGTTCATGGAAAATTAATACTACCAAAAAAATGCATAGATTTCAAAAATTCTTTGCACCAAAAGAAACTCATCTTTAATTCCAATTTCCACAAATGTCTTGATGTAATCTCATATTTAGAATAAAGAACTCAATAATCAATTACACACAAAATTTTTCAATGGATAAAGGATTTTAATAGACAAAGGAGTTAGGCAATCAATAAACACATTAAAAGACACTTAACAACAGGATGAGTTAGCAAAGCAGATAAGATGCTACTTGGGATGCCAACATCCCATATTAGAGTGCATGGGTATAAGTGCGGGCTCCCATTTCCAGCTTCCTGCTAATTAATGCGTACCCTGAGAGCCAGTAGAGCATCACGCAAGAAGTTGGGTCCCTGTCACTCACAACAGCAGACTGCGATTGAGTTGCCAGGTCCAGCTTTGGCTCTTGTGGGCATTTAAGGCAGTGAACCAGCAAACAGAAAATCTTTGTCTGTCTCAGCCTCAATCTCTACCTCCTTCTTTCAAATAAATAAAAAAAAAGAATTGAAGATGCTCAGTATCATTAGCTATTAGAAAAATGCAAATCAAAAACCACACTGATTTTCACTTAAATAACAAATATTGTCAGGGTATATGGAGAAACTGAAAGCCTCCAAGAATGCTAGACAGTCACACTGGCATGCAATCTGGAGGTTTCTCAAAATAGTTATCTTCTGATCCAGCAATTCTATTTATATCCTCAAGAGAATGAAATCATATATTCACACAAAATTTTTACAAGAATGTTCAAGCAATATTATTCAGTGTTCATAAAAGTAGAAAAATTCCAAAAGTCCATCTACTGAATAAAATGTCCATGATGAAGACACATGAAATGAGATATACCCATATAATGGAATATTACTTGGTGATAAAAAGGGATAAAATACTAATATATGCAACAACATGAAAGAACATTGAAGACAAAAGCAGTCAAAATTGCCACTTGTTTTATGATTCCAATTCTACAAAATGTCTAGAATAGAGATAAAAAGTGGACTGGTGGATGCCTACGACTGGAGAATGGAAACGGCTTGGAGGGAGAAAGAGAATTGGGAAGTTACTGCTAAAGAGGATGGGATTTCTTTAGGGAGTGATGAAAATACAACTGGCGGCAGTGATGGTTGCACAACTCTGTTGATATAATAACTACTATATTATGTACTTTAAAGAGGTTAATTTTGTAGTATGAATTATTATCAATAAAGTTTTTAAAAGGTAACAAGGAAAAAGCACCACGACCAAGTAAATGTGTGTTCATTCCTAACAGCAGTTCATTTTTAACTATAAAGATTGTGAAATGTCATCATCAGGCCTATAAGAGCTAATTAATGTATAAAATAAAACTGAAAGGTCTCACCACCCAGATAGATAGAAAAACATATATAGGTGTACAAAAATACAGCTGCAATCTAAATTTTAAAATGCTAGTAAAAACATGGGAATTAATTCTGTACCTCCTTAAATTTAGATATTACACAGTGATGTTTAGGATGGGAGCCAATGGATAAGCCTTATGTCAGTCTATGAATTCTTTGAAATTTATTTTTTGTGTAGGAGGGGAGGTGGAATGGGAAGGGAGGTGGAATAGCTTTCAGAAAATGTCCAAAGAGGTCTAGGCCTTTAAAATTATCAGGGGGCCACTAAACTACCGGGAATTCTACAAAATTGTTCAAATTAATTCCATTATTTGGTCAAAAAACACAAAGCTGAGTTGTCAGTCGAATTCATTGGGGGATTCAAACTCCAAGCAGAAGAGAGGGCTATTCCAAGACACTCTGGGGGGAAAAAAAAAACCTAAATGAAAGATCTCCACGATTGAGATCCCAGTGGAAAGAATGGGTCATCAAAGAAGGAGGTACCTTTCTCTGAAGGGAGAACTTCCACTTTGACCATGGCCTTGTCTAAAAATTATCAGAGTCAGTGAACTCAGGGGGCTTCCATAGCCTTGGCAGCTCATGACAAGAGCCTAGGGTGATTACTGAGGCCATAAACAAGAGTGTCAATTTGTTAAGTCAACAACAGGAGTCACTGTGCACTTACTCCTCATGGAGGATCTTTGTCCTTAGTGTGCTGTACATTGAGATTTAATGCTATAAGTAGTACTCAAACAGTATTTTTCACTTTATGTTTCTGTGTGGGAGCAAACTGTTGAAATCTTTACTTAATGTATGCTAATCTGATCTTCTGTATATAAAGAGAATCGAAAATGAATCTTGATATGAATGGAAGGGGAGAGGGAGTGGATAAGGGGAGGGTTGCGGGTGGGAGGGACGTTATGGGGGGGAAGCCATTGTAATCCATATTCTGTACTTTGGAAATTTATATTCATTAAATAAAAGTTAAAAAAAAAAAAGAAGAAGAAGAGAGGGCTATTCATCACAGAGAGTGCCATAAGACAGTTGAACCTGAAAAGTTTTGATGGTTAAAGAGTGGTTCCCAACTTGCAACACCCATTTCACCCAAATACAGTTAGAAATGCAGGCTCTGAGGTTCACCCCAAGACCTGTGAAATCCGCTTCTGAGTTTTAACAAGACTCACTCCATACCAGGGATGTGTGTGCACACTGAATTCTGAGACGTACTGCTACAGCTCTAACTAGTTTTGGCCTGGGACTGAGCTAAGAGTATTTTTAGATTTCTAATATTTTTAGAAAAAGTAAAGGAGGAGGACAAAGAAAGAAAATTGAGCAAAGAAGAAAAAGGAAGGCAGCGGAGGATAGGAAGAGGAAACAGAGGAAGAGGAGCTTAAGAGAGATCTTCTGGCGCTTAGAAAGTCTGAGATCCTTATCTAAGTTTTTACACAAAAAAATTTGCCATCCCTACTATAGAGCACCTGTTCAATGACATTCCAATGCTAAACTCATTTCAATTTATATGTATTTTATTAGGATCGCAAAACCCTTTACTCCAAGTTTCCAATAAAGAACTACTTTGATGGTAATATTAATATCAAACATGCAATGATAATCAGGACCCCAATACGAACAGGTAGAACAATGTCTCAGAAAAACTACAATTTCTAACTTCACTTGCAGGTGATAGCAAAAAAAAAACAAAAAACAAAAAAGCTTGGCATCTTTTTACATTCAAGTATTAATTGGAATTGGTCAACTTTTAATTAAAAACATTTTATTCAACTTTTCTTATCTATTATAAAAGAAAAGTAATGGAAATTAAAGGACACTAAAGATGGCACTCAAATGCTTATTTTGATTGCCGAAGAAAGTAAGCTATGAAATAATCACATGACTTCTCTAGAACAGTTAATTAAGGTAGAATTAAAACTCAGTATCTTTAATCCAGAATGTGCCACACTTCTCTAAAAACAAATGGAAAAGTACAAAGTATCTAGGCTAATCCCCCAAACCCCACTTTTAATGTTGATTTCTGTAAAATGTATTAAATGAATGCCACTAATTATAATTTAAGAAGAAACCATCTTCTGTGCTTCTTAAAGTATGATTCTCAGACTATGTCAGAATTGCCTGTCACTTTTTTTTTTTAAAATATAGAACACTTCACAAATTTGTACTGTCATCCTTGCCCAAGGGCCATACTAATCTCTGCATTGTTCCAAGTTTAATATCTATGCTGTCAAAGCACTGGGATTTGTTTCTCTTTAATATGACTTCTTAGTCTTCATATTGAACAGGTTGCATCAGAAACAAAGCTGCATTCTAGCATGTTCTCCAGAGATCATCATGCACTTGGACTTGGCTAGATGTAGGCATTCCACAGCAACATCAAATTAGTCAGCCGGATGCAGATGCATCTTTGAATAATGTTCTAAGCACTCACATTTACATAATGGATTATTTCTGCTTCTCAGGGATCCTCAAACAATGACTTTGTAATGACTTTTGGTAAAATATTTAATTTTCAAAATGCCGAATGGTTTATTAGCACTTCAAATTTTTTAAGTTGCAGTGTAAGTCATAATTCATGAACACAGTTACATGCAGTTTTGTTGGGCCAATAATCATTCATCTGCAGGGAGTGCCACAAAACTTTGGTTTTCAGGAAGTGATTTCAATTACATAATATAATAAAGGAGGCTAAGGCACCTAGAAGGACACTTGTTGATTTCAGTTCATGTGTTTCAAAGTGACATGCTCCTGCTTCATGGCTCAATTGGAAGATAGCATTTCCTTAAACTAAGATTTACCTTTCATTCCCAAATTAGATAGCCCTATCAACTATCAGTTTCTCCACAAGTCAAGCAATACATTTCAGACTTCTCTGATGGCATAAAAAATCCTTAACATGGGGTCGGCGCCCTGGCTCACTTGGTTAATCCTCCGCCTGCGGCACCGGCATCCCATATGGGCACCAGTTCTAGTCCTGGTTGCTCCTCTTCCAGTCCAGCTCTCTGCTGTGGCCCGGGAGGGCACTGGAGGATGGCCCAAGTGCTTGGGCGCCTGCACCCGCATGGGAGACCAGGAGGAAGCTCCTGGCTCCTGGCTTCGGATCGGCACAGCGCCAGCCATAGCGGCCATTTGGGGGAGTGAACCAACAGAAGGGAGACCTTTCTCTCTCTCTCACTCTCTGTCTATAACTCTACCTATCAAATAAAAAAAAAATTCCTTAACAAGTCAGAGACAAAATGTAAAGAACACTTTCTTCAGCAAAACCTCTATGCAGGGCCTGCTTTTATTTCTCAAAACGGTATGTAACAGTGCATCCCAGTTCATAATAAAGTAGGTATTTTTAAATAAATATTTCTCCATAAGTTATCCTAGTCAAATTAATTCCAGAAGATTCTGATTGCTCCATTCCTAAAAGCACCCAGAGAGACTGTGTGACATTATCATGTACTAGTTTAAGACATACAAAGGTACTATATAAAGAGCTAAAGACTCCCTAACATCCCACAGTAAGAGGAAGCACTTTGTAGTACTATAGTTTATCAATATCGTTATTAACTAATGAATCAGACTTACACCAGGCATAAATAAAATAACAATGTATCACCAGTTGGGTTACAAGATTAAAATATAGAGAGAGATTACCATGGTAGGTAATAAACATTTACTACAGCTTTTTCCCCCCCTTTCTGTAAACTATTACAAATATTCTTTCTGAAATGTAGCTGGTAAAACTCTAGACACATTGACAAGAGTTTCTCTTTCCCGAGGGTCATTTTTCTTGATGTTTTACTGGTTGGTAGATTAACCTACACCAGGCTGAGAGCTTATCATTAGATTTCAAAATAATTAAAAGTTGTTACTGCTTTCCCTTTTGTCAACAAAATCTTTCTCAAAATTTCCTCCACTAAAAGAAACCTGTGTCAGGGCTCGGCAAATGCTGTCCATGGTATCAGTAAGCTAAGACAATTTTAAACAGAGTGGAGTTAAGGGAGGACTCATCACTCCATCAAGTCTGTCTCTACAAGTTTCCCATCATTGAATTCCTTATGATTATGAAATTCCTGTGTACACTTCTTATCAAGAAGGAAGAACAGGAAAGGGCTATGAGATCACTATTTGGATTTTCCTATAACTCCTACAATGTGATTAGATGTGGTGAGAAGGTCAACATTTGGAAAACTTATTTGAGTATTGTTGAAACATTCTCAAGAGATTTTCTGATTTGCCAATGGCCTAAACAAATTTATAAAACTCCCAAATTTTCAGAAGCACAGCAGTGTAATGTTACCAAAAGTATGTTCAAATTAGAAAGGACATAAAAATTAAGGCCTAGAAGTACTACTTATTATAAATGTAAACATAGCTTTTCCATGTCCTAGCCCCAAAACATTAAGATTATGAAAGGGAATTCATATGGGTAAAAGAGGATTCTTGTCAAACTCAAAAGACTGCCCTGATCCTGAAATCTGGTTGTACAAGACAGCATTCAGCAGGTCCCTATTACTTAGTTTCCAAGATTCAACAGACATAAAACTAAAGTACAAAAGATCATCTCCTCCCAGGGCCCCATTTTTGGAATGAGGGAAAAAGTAGATTATCCATGAACTGAAGTTTCTCTCTCAGTTTTGAACATGGGTCCAAGCCTAGTTTTCATGGTGACTTTTCTTCCATCATCCCTCCTTCTGACTCATATTTGGGAATTCTGAAATAGAAAGTCCTAAGCAATAGATTCAGTTACTTTTTGCTCTTTGCATTGTTGTTTTTTTCCTAAACCATTGTATGATTAGTTATAAGACCTTTAGCAATCACCCACCTTTATTCACATACTTGTACATGTTTATGGTGATCTATGTGATAACTCCTTACTTGCATGTATTACGTAATGAACTAAATCAGAATAATGAGTGTTTCCATCTCCTTAAACAATTATTTATTTTAGTTGAGAATAATCAAACTCCTTTCTTCTAGGCATTTATGAAACATACAATAGACTACTGGAAATTGTAGTCACTCTGCTATGCTATTGAACATAGTATTTATTCCTCTCATGTAATTTTATGTGGGTATCCATTACCCAACTTCACTAAATTCGCTTTCTTCCCTAACCCTCCCAGCCTCTGGTAATAACTATTCTCTCTACTATCTTTTCTCACATCTTCCTCACATGAGAAAGAATATGTGGTATTTCTCTTTCTACACCTGGCTTATTTCATTTAACATAATGTCCTCCACTACCATCCATGTAGCACCAAATGACAGGAGTTGATTTTTTTTATTTCTGAATAAAAAAAATTATTAGTAGTATTTCATCATCAGAAAACTGAGGCAGATGGGAAAGTAAGTTGCTACTAACTCCGTATACCCTTTCACTCTTTAAGGCTCTCTTTAAGTCACATCATAGATGTAATAAAGGACACATCTCAAAGAAAAGATAATTAATAGCAATTTAAATCTGTGAATATAGAGTAAAGTAAAATTTTTAATGGTACACATTTTAGATTAATGCTCATACTTTTAATAAAAATAAACTATACTTTCATAAAGGTTGCTCTTCAAAGTTTTGTGCCAGCTGGCAGAAGTGGCAGGTATCAACACACCTCCAAAAAGGGAATGAATTAAAAGACTTTTTTTAAAGAATTATTCTATTTATTTGAAAGGCAGAGTTACAGAGAGGTAGAGCCAGAGAGAGAGAGGTTTTCCATCCGCTGGTTTACTCCCCAATTGGCTGCAACTGCCAGAGTCAGGAGCTTCTTTTGGGTCTCCCATGCAGGTGCAGGGGTCTAAGGACTTGGGCCATCTTCTACTCCTTTCCCAGGCCATAGCAGAGAGCTGGATTGGAAGTGGAGCAGCCAGGACTCGAACTGGTGCTCATATGGGATGCTGGCACTCAGGCTGGGGCTTTAACCCACTGTGCCACAGTGCCAGCCCCTAAAAGACTTTTTTAAGATTTTTATTGACTTATTTGAGAGGTAGAGTTACACACAGTGAGAGGGAGAAACAGAGAGGTTTTCCATCCACTGGTTCACTCCCCAAATGGCCGCAACAACTGGAGCTGAGCTAATCCAAAGCCAGGAACCAGGAACCTTCTTCCAAGGTCTCCCACGTGAGTGTAAGAGCCCAAGGACTTGGGCCATCTTCCACTGCTTTCTCAGGCCAGAGCAAAGAGCTGGATTGGAAGAGGAGTAGACGGCATATGGATGCTGGCACTGTAGGTGGCGGCTTTACCCACTATGCCACAGCACCAGCCTCTAAAAGACATTAAGCAGCTAGGTAACTCCTGGAATTTATTCTTCAATTTCTATGAAACTTATCAGATTGCCAATAAATGCACTGCTCTTTAAACGATTTTAACTAAACACCAACTGGCAAATATGGATTGCTAAAAGAAAATGTTTGATCCAATACTGCAAATAAATCTTCACAGGTCTTCAAAATTCCCTTCCTGATTCAGGATTACTGGTTATAATTTTAGGAGAAGGTAACTAAGACAGAGTCACAAAACTTTCCTCTGAATTTCACAATTATTCTTCACACTTTTAACTTTCTATTGTTAATGGAAATTACTGAAAACATTAGCACTGCAATAGTCTTCCCTCTGTTTTTCTGTACTGCTCTATGTTATTCAAGTGCCTTCATCAAGTGAGCTTCATGGCTTCTGAAAATATTCTATTTTCTTGCCACCCTTATCCAAGGCACTGAGTCACTGATGTTCCCTGAACTGGTGTGCCCTGGTGACAAAGCTCCAGCCTCCAGGGAAAACGCAGGACTGGCTTCTGAAGTCAGATCAGGAGCTGAAGGCTAACGAATCCAGGGGCACATGGATGGGAACATACACAGAACATTGAAAACAGAGTCTGAAACTACTGAGAACTTTCCCGGTAATTTTTAGGGGTGATTTTCCTTCTAAGCAATATCAAATTAATTCCCTAGTTTATAAATTCATTTCACAACAATTCAGTGAGGAGAGAATGTATTAACCTGGACATTCATCCAATACTATTTCAAATCAATTTGCTACGTCTTCCATGGTTGAAGGCATTCTTTAAAGGGTGATTTGCCACCAAATCAGAGGTTTTCATGGGTTATGTAGATTTGCTTCACAGTAACAAAAACAATCGCTATTCCTGGAATGGTATCTTTGAAATTTAACTTCATATTATCATAGTCATAATACTTTGATATGGTTTAAAGTTCTATTTGGTTTTACAAACGATGATGCAATGAAACAATCTCCCAACTCATTGAATTGTTTAATAATGTATCATTTTCTAAAAGCCATATGACATTTATTTGGTGGAGTCTATGAACAAGTCTCCAGAAAATGGCAGACTACTTACACAAATTCCTGATCGAGTGATAACATTTGGCCTTCTATTCTTCTTAAGGTCTGTTCACATATTCCAAAAATTCAGCAGCAGTGGCATTCATCTTAGTAATTGTAGATGCCAAAGGCCCCAGTGTCAATGTCTAGAAAACAGCGTTCCCATCTACACTGAGACTTTAACACATGTGCTAAGCTTTGTTAAATGTTTAACTTCTGATAAATTTGCCTAAAACTCCTGACATATTTTCCTCTGATCCAAAATGTGGTGTTATAAAATTAAAGAAAGGCTCAATGACCCTAGTTAAAATTCTAGGCAAAGCTCTTTTGCTAAATAGCATATTGAGGGTATTGAAATTATTAGTACAATCCAAGTAGTCTGTTAAAGGAATAATGGCCAATTCACTACCAAAACAAATTAAAAGTGTCATGTGTCAAGGGCATTAATCACATCATTTACAAGTGACACACACAATGACTGAATCCAGGCTTGTTCACTTCTAATCAGCAGTCAACTATTGAGCAAGTAGGGCTACCTTGATTCTCACAGCACCACTCCATTATCTTCTTTATCATGGTTCTGAAACCATGGATTGCCTTATGAAGAGAGGAAGTAAGGGACGATACCTCAGAAATTGTATGCAAAATTGTGTTTATGTGCCTGAACTTTCCTAGGAAATGATAAGGCATATCTTTGAGAGTTAATATAGATTCTCCATCAGTCCGGGGAGTCTGACTCGAAATTGCTTAGTCAAATGCTGGAGAGGAGTATGAACTCAAGCAAGTTTCTTACCCTCTCCATAAAACGACTCCCTTATCTATAAAGTATAGCAGTATCAATCCAATAACACGGCTGGAAACACAGAATGAGATTCCTTCGTGTGCTGAACATACAATAAGCACTAAGAAAATGTTACTATTATTAGCATTATGATAATGCATAATCTGTTTTTAGTATAGGCTCTATCATTATACTGAAAGGAGTCTATGACCCCATGAAGACAATGCACCACCATTCTACAAGGTCTGGGCCATTTTTGACAACAGAGAATATTCAAAATAGTTTCTGCTTATCTCTGATTTTTTGCTGCTGCCTGTTCCTGTGGAGCAAATTAAAGGACTTTATCTGTATCTGAAGGGTCTAAGCTTCTTAAATTCTCATTTACTTACTTATTTGAAAGGCACATAGAGAGACAGAGATCTCTCATCCATGGGTTCACTCTCCAAATGCCTGCAGCAGATGAGGCTTAGGCAGGCTGAAACCAGATGCCAGGAACTCAATCCAGGTCTCCCACGTGGGTGGGACCGAACCACTGGAGTCATCACCTGCTGCTTCCCTCCCCCACCCCCACCCCCAGGATATGTATTAACAAGAAACTGGAGCGGAGAGCATAGCAGAGACAAGAACACACATCAGCAAGCCCTCCAATATGGAATGCAAGCTGTCTAAACAGTATCTTAACCACTATGCCAAATACCCACCCCAAGGGTCTGAGTTTCTCATAGCTCTGCACCTTACTCAGTTTTGCCATATTAAGTTGTAGTGCTAGAAATATACGGTGTTCAATGTTATATAAATGCACGGATAAACATATCACTTCTGTTATTCCAACAATGGAGCTACGAGTAGTTACCTTTTGATGAAAAAAATCTAATCAGTACTGGGTGTTTGGCTTAGCAGTTAAGATGACAGTGAAGGTATCTGAATCAGAGCACATGGGTTCATTACCCAACCCTGGCACCTGACTCCAGACTGATTGACAATGAATTGTGTTCCTCTCACCCACATGGGAGACTTGGATTGAGTTCTTAGCTCCCAGCTTTGGCCTGGTCCAGTCCCAGCTATGGCAAGCATTTTGTTGGTGAACCAGCAGATGGGAGACCTCTCTCTACCTTTCACTTCCTGCCTCGCAAAAAAATTTCCTATAAAAAGCCTATCACATCTAAACACTTCTATCACATTTCCTGACAAATTGGTTACATAGGACTTTAGTAAGAGGCATCATTGTCTAGGCACGTTGAGGAAATAACTTCTAAATTACATTCATAGAAATTTAATTAAATATTGATGCCTAATCACTTGTTTAGCTCCTCTAAAATATTGTATTGAAATTCTTAATAAGAGGGCATGCATTGTGGTGCAGCAAGGAAAGCCACCACTTGGGACACCCACATCCCATAACCAAATGCCTGATTCAAGTACTGGCTATTGTGAACTTCCGATTTATCTTCCTAATAATGTCCCTGGGAGGCAACAGATGATGGCCCAAGTAGCTGGGCTCCTGCCACCCATGTGGGAGACCTGGATGCAGTTCTTGGCTCTTGGCTTTCACCTGGCCTAGCATTGACTACTGCAGGTATTTTGTCAACAGAGCCAGCAGACAGAAGTTAGATCTTATCTCTCCTTAGCACTCTGTCACACTGCCTTTCAAAGATCAATAAATAATTCTTTAAAACAGCAAAAAGAAATAGTAAAAAGTGCCAGTGTTTATAGAACCTAATAAACATTTTGATATCATGGCACAATAAATACATAGGAAGTATCTATATGTGTTTTTCATTTGCCTTTTCATTACAAATTTAAAGGGGATTAAAGAATAGCAAATGAAAATTTGTGACGTGACAATAACATGACGTAAGGTAAATGTCATGCCAGGAGCAGGAATATTATCAAAATATTGACTGTAATTACTCCATATTAGTAGCTTTAAGGGGTAGTCAAGGGGGCTGGTGCTATGGCATGTATACAAAGTTAAGCCTCTGCCTGCAATGCTGGTATCCCATATTGGCTCTGGTTTGAGTCCCAGTTGCTCCATTTCCAATCCAGCTCCCTCGCTCTCTGTCTCTCTCTCCCGTTCTCTCTTTGTATCTCTAACCTTCAAATAAATCTTAAAAAGAGCAGAGTCAGAGTTGTTATTCTCTGATACAAAGGGGGGGGGGGGCTCAAAACAAAATCATTTTCTCCCTTTTAACCAATATACTTTTCCTTGAAATCTACAGATTACTATTATATTAGATTGTTCATCATTAAAATAAGGCTAGAAAATATCCAAGTCACAGATGAGTGTAGTGATCTTAAAGATGAAAAGAAAGGCTTTTCTCCTGCATGGTAGGAGCAGTCATATTAGATTTAATTTTCTTTCTTGGAATTCTTTTCTGAAGCTGTACACAGGGAGCAAAGAAGGTTTATAAAGGTAGTTGAATACAACTTGTACTTATTGCTTTGTCGTTGACTATCACACTCAGAATGAATAGGTTTTCACAGTTGACCAAACTCCATGGAGGCAATAGCATCACGTTTCTGCTGAGGGATTTGTAGAATACACACCTGAATTCACTTTCCCTTTGTACAAGAGAGGAAAGTGTTCACTTCTAAACACCGTAGACAAGTGCTCTAACACAAAGTAGGCTGAAAAGGAACCCATATTTAATTGGCTGTAAATAGCTTAGAATAAATGCTGTCTTCAAATTTTCAGGATCCCATGGATACATTCTGAGTGAATTTTGCCCTTATCTTATACATTGCAGTTAAAAATTAATATAAATTTCATTTTTAAAAGTAAGTTTCCTTCTACTTTTCTTTGGTAAATCGTGGTGATTGTGATATGACATCGACAAGGCTACCCAAATGGCTGGTAAAATTTCAATGGCAAATTGGAGTGACTCGAGCAGATAAGGAATATGAGTTACCCAAATCATTAGCTGTTCTCCTTCAGATATCTAGTTTCTCTTCATTTTTGTCTGTGATATCTATGATGTCTTTTAAAAGTGGGCAAGTTAATAAAACTACATTTTTTCAAGAGATGTCTTTTGTTTCAGAGTAAAATGACCACCAGATAACATCACTGCTGCAACAAAAATACTGAGTGTAGCTTTCAGTTAAAAGATGCTGTGTATACAGGAAAAAAAGAGCTTAGTTTTCTGCTGAATGGAGAATAGCAGTAAATGGGAATGCTATAAATGGTTTAAAATGTGCTTTTTCTGCTTGAATTATGTTTCACTAAAATATATGAGCATCACTTCCTTGGATCTCTCAAAAACATCTGCACCTTCTCGAAAACTTATGAAAAACATTATTTTCCACTCAGTCCATTTCTTTTGAAGCCTTATCAGATGGGGGATCAAATGAAAGCGATCATCACCAGGTTTCCCCAGGTTATTACCATGTGGACATGGAATTAACCTCCTTCTAGCCACTCTCAAAAGGCAACGCTTTCTTGCCACATAGCAAAAGGACTGGAACACACAAAATTATTCTGGATTATGCTGAAAGGAAAAGAAAATAATAACGCTGACAGGAGGGGGAATAAAAATGTATAGCAGTATGGTAATTGTGAAAGACAAGAATAACAATAGCATAGAAGAACGTGGTGTTTTAAAATGCAAGAAGTTCCTTTTACAGTCAAGTATTCAATACATCAAACTCTGACAACTTGTATTTGATAAACAAGCAGCAAAGAAAAAAATCTGAGAGAAAATGTAAAGTGTATAAATTGTAAACGAGTTAATGATGTTTGCTTCATATTCCATGCAGGTATCTTGCTCTCAAAGGAGGTAATAAACACTATGCTTTGGGTTTAACATTTTTTTTAACTATATACACTGCTGTAGACATTTTTTTTTTTTTTTTACAAAACAGAGCATTGTTAGCAGTTAAATTGTGTTGTAAATTTCCATCATAAATACTAGAAAACACAAATGTAAAATTCCTTGAGTTGTATGTCAACTATTGAACTAAAAGTTAAAATCCAGTCTAATAATTTCCAAACGAGTATCTCATGCCTTTCAGAGTGTGTGTGTTTTTGCCTTGTCTCTTCCCTTCAATGCTTCCCACAGAAAGCTCATTCCCTCTCCCTGTCGGGTGTTCTCCCTCTGAAGACAACAGTCAAAATCACTAGTTGAGTGTCTTCGGTTAATGAAAGTCATAGGTATTGTTTCAGTGCCCAACAGAAGGCCCCAGTCATCACTCCAGGTGCTACAAAGTATCTCAAACTGGATCCCTCACCACTTCCCTCCTCCCAGACCTCACTCCTCTTTCTTGCAGACATCACTTTCTTCTGTCTTCAGGTTCCTAAAGCTGAAAGCCTATTTGTATCACTTAACTCTTCCATTTCTTTGATATCCATTGAGGCAGAGGTTGCTGTGGCTTCTTCCTTCCTCCTCCACATCTGTCTGTCTCAGTTCCACAGTCACCATTTCTCTCGGTATGATTCCAAAAGCCTCAGAATTTCTCCCTTCCAAATGCGTTCGTTCCTTTTCCTCATCTATTTCTAGCAAAATATATAAGGATTTTAGGACAACTAGGTATAGCTTTTCTTGAAACAAAGGAGTATATAAGCCAATCATATCTTCTCAAGCATTCATGGGATGATCTAAATTCTCACATCATTGTCCACAAGAAATCCATTTATCTGGCTAGCTGAGTTACAAATTGGACTTCCGTAAATCTAGGTTATGCAGCAAGGATTAAGCAAATTGCCTTGTGTGTCTTCTGATGGTACACACAGCCCGCAACCACCATGCCAAGACTGAGTATTTCTTTGGACAGCATTTCCTCCTGCTGCCATGATGCCCTTGTGACACTGATTTATAATGAAAGCTACTGGAGTATCACTCACTGTATCAAAATTTGGCAGTATTTCTCGTTTTCTGCATTCAATGAAAATATGAAAAAATACACACATCGACAGCAGGGGGAAAATGAGATGCAGAACCTTCTGTTTGAGGTAACTTGTGCCTGATATATTTATTTAAATTGCCCATATTGAAATCAAGACCGTGGGTCAACTGCCTCTGATAAGAATCCCGAGACACAGTGCAAGTGTTGATACAATCTGGCTGCTTTTTCTTTTTTTTTTCACCATTTGACTTCTGAGTAGTTTTAATATAAATAAAGAACTATCACCTATCAAACAGGGGCCTTAATACAATCTCTAAGCATTCTTGCTAAGTTCATTAGCAAATAATTTAAAAAAAAAAGTGTAATAGCACCCATGTAATTGACATGTATTCACCAGCCTCATTGTTTACATGACTGCTATGCAGAATTTGACCCTACATGCTCCCATGTGCACACACACATGCACAATCACAAAGAATGAAAACACATTTCACAGGGAAAATATATCAACTGTTTTAACTCTGTCCACAATCAGCAAAGGAAGAGCCTGTATTCCTGTTGTCATTGGTTTGCAAGCAAGTGATCACATTAATTATTCTCAGTGCGGCTCAAAAAGATAGTAAACACCCAGTGACCAGGCATAGAAACAAAGGCATGAACAAGAGCACAGGGCGTGACTTGGCCAGGTTCAATCAGCACCACCTTCACGTATTGATGCTTCTTAAGGAAGTCAACCACCACCAATCAGACAACTAACAATTGGGTTGGAACCTGAAGTGTCAAAACAGAATCAAGGGACTGACCCCTGAATACCTAATTATCTTAGGTGACAGTCACTCCCACAAGAGCAAAAGACCAATTTTCTGTGATTATTCTTAACTATGATGAGTACTGCTGCTTTACAGACTTATATGTTAGCCTCCCCCCTCCCTCCACTTTCATTCTAGCTTGATACACTCATTCTGATCAACTAAGGGGTATGAGTGTACAATTGGATAAATAAATGAGCCACATATAATGGTAAATAAAGGGCCTAAGCAGAGAATGTGCATAGATTCTGGATTCAGAAAACCTTAGGGTCAGTCTTGATTCTTACATGGCTGGTAATTCTTGAAATAGAAAAAGTAGGGATTTTTTTTTTTTTTTTTGGAAGAATTATTGATTTATCTGAAAGTCAGAGTCAAAGTCGGGGTGGGGGGGGAGAAACACAAAAAGAGAGATCTTTCATCTGCTGGTTCACTCCCCAGATGGCCACAATAGCCAGGGCTGGCCAGGCTGTACCCAGAAGTTAGGAACTTCGTCAGGGTCTCCCACTTGTGTGGGAGGGGCCCAAGCACCGGGGCCATCTTTTGCTGCTTTTCCCAGGCCATTAGCAAGGAGCTGGATAGAAAGTGGAGCAATCCAGACTCAAACCAGCGTCCACATGGGATGCCAGCACTGCATATGGCTTCACCTGCTATACCACAATGCCTGCAACCTCTCTCCCACCCCCACCTCCCCAAGTAGGGATTTTAAAAGCAACAAATTTTTTTCACAAGTGGTAAGAGTGATTACAAAACCACCTGAGTGTTAGAGACCTGGGAGTTTGCACCAAAACCCCCAATCAGTTGAGTGTGAAATAGACGGATAGTATTCCTACACTGAGCACCTTGTGGGAAGAGCTCATGAGCCATAGAATTTCCTTGAATAAATGCAAAGTTTGACAACACTTAATATGCGTTTGCACAAGCCACCGCCTTTTTTCACAGAACAAAAGCAGAAATACTTGCAGCTTAGGCACTGGCGGATGGCGAACGTTTGCGAGCATGATTGTTTCTGAAGGACTTGGCACAACCTTTAACACCATGCTTCTTGTATCACAGAATGCCATACTGCAGTCTTGCCCATCTCATCGCTGTAGTCTGCAGAGGTTCTATTTGTCTGATTATTAATAATACTCAGGGGCATTTCTGCCTGGCTATCTTCCGAGTCCACGGTCTCAGGCTGCCTTAGAGGTGAGATCACCTACGGATCTCCACTGGCTCGGTTCTCCTGGATGGGATCCAAGACAGACCTTCTTTGTGCTGAATGTCACTGTCAAAGGTGTAATAATGAGGCTTCCGTGTCAATGACTCTTGGGTTTCAAAGAATCATATTCCCAATACAAACACAAATATAAAAATGGATGTTTCGCTTTTCATTTCAATTTTTCCTTTGACAATCAGGGTCACATGCTGTATACATAAAAATATATGATAGTGTCTGTAACCTGGGAGTTTCCATAAAAGAATAAGCTATATGTAGACAGCAAACACACACACACACACACAAGTACAAATACACTTACAAAATCCTAAGAACAAAATTGTTCTCACTTCTTTCCCACAAGGAAGAATCTGCCAGTTAATGTGCACGACAAACAGTTGAGCTCTTAAAATCTGTAACCCCGGTGATTATAAAAGTAGAAAGTCTAAAAGGTAAAATGATATTTTAGTTTAACGTATCCATTCTTTTTTTGGTGGAGCTGTACTAGACATTAGTCCAAGGCTCAAAATTATTGCATATTTGTAAAGAGAAATACATGAGCAAATATTTCCAAGCATCCTAGATGCACGCCAAAGGCAGGTGTATGCATGAGGGTAAGGACCCAGGTCCACCCCACCGTCAACTGTAGCTAGCTCAGCTGAAAAGAGCTTTCCAGTTCTTGGCAGAATAACAAATTCTCAAGCGGAGAGGGGCTAGGGGTGAGATTTTTTTCTCCTGTAAGTAACTTAATGAATGAAGTCCTAATTAACATTATGGCATTGATAAATGGAGAGAGAGATTAGGGATGTACTCGATCCGCAGACCTTCGCAGATGGACTGTCACAGCCACATTCATTCCTATCTCATTGGAGCATCTGCTTCTCCCATAATCCACTGGCCCTTGGTACCAACAACACAAACTGTTGTGACTCAATTCGATTTATATCAATCTAATTTCTTTTAATCCAATTTGTATTCCAATCTACTACCTTCTAATCACTTAAATCTTCAGCCTCCATCTGGTAAATTTTCTCTCAAAATTAACCGAGCAGATGCCTCGGCGATTGTCTTCCACAGTCAAGCTAATCAGACCCTCGCAGTGGCCCATAGAAGCTGCTGAATAGGTACGTGACTTAAAGTGTCGCCCGTCCAGTTACCAACACTGCAAGGTGGGAAGACCATTTTATCTGCCATTAATTGGTTCATTTGCATAACACTGCTTGAGCAGAAACACGGGACACAAAAGCCAAGGGAAGAAAACTACAGTCCAAGAGCAAAATGTGCTCATTTGTCAAGTGAGCTTTACAATTCAATCTGTCATTTGTTTAGGTTAACACACACAGAGTGAGAACATCATCCAGTTCTCATCTAAAAAGCTACCCTCTGCACTCTACGCCACGAGAGGAGTCTGGTTAATAACCACAAAGTCTGATGGAGACCCAGTCTTGGCTAACTCACATTTTCTTCCAGTTGGCTTCTGAATTTCAGAACTGTGCACCAATGAATTCACCGGAGCGTAGGTGATATAAACAATGAGGCCCCAGGCCAGCACTGACATTCACACCCAAGGAAGTTGCACTGTGACCTATAATTGGGGTCACAGATTGAATGTCCCCCTATGAGCACACTGGACAGCACTACCTGTGGAATAAACAGCATTCTGGAAGCACGGTAATTAGGAAAAATTAGTAAATAAACTACTCAGGACAAAGCAAGACAAATACAAATGTAAACTGTTTTTCTCAGGAGATTTATAAGATGGCTCTTATCAATTTATAGCCATAATTCTTATACAGTATGTCTTCATAATATTTTTAATTGTTTTCAGAATGGCTTTGTACAGTATGTCTTTATAATATTTTTAATTGCTTCGTGGCTTTTTTTAATTTAGAGACACCAAAAATAGGAATCTTAAAATATTTGATGTGGCCACATGAGAAATTGATCTCAGTTAAACTTTTGCTGTTAGAAAATCTTCAAAAATTAGCCACGAAATCCACTAAATGTAGAACATAGTGTGTCTTAGAATGAACAGTGCTTATGTAAGTCAGTCTCATGACAACATGGAAGAATGGCAAGATGCCTTCATAATGCAGAGCAGAGAACAATGAGGGATGGATTCAAACAACTGAATGGAGAATCTATTGCTACAATTGTGACTAGAGTATGATAGAGAAGACAGAATCTGTGGGTGGCGGTGTCTCTAGGTGTGCAAGACAGCCGCAGAGACTCAGCTGAAGAAATCGGAGCTGTGGGCAACTGGAAACTGTGGAGCGGTGGCAGGCAGTGACCTCTATCTAGCTCAGGCTAAGACACGAGTGGCACACGGTGCTCGGTGAGGAAGGCTAACTACCCTTGGGCCACACTGGTCCTCGCATTTGCTGCTAACACACATTCCTGGGCCTCAGTTATTTCATCTGTAAAATGGACTGAAAAGTTTATCTGCTTTTCCCTACCCATTTGAAGCATGTCACAAGATCAGACATTAAAAATCATGCCTTTGAATGCCAAAATATTTTATCAATGTTGAAGAATGTGGACTCTGACCTCAAATTTGAGATCCAGAAATAGGAGTTGGATAGTTGTGGGAAAATCACCAAGGTCCTTGCTTCCTTGGTATAAAATGCTATTATGAGAATGCTTCTTACCTCATTATATGAAAAAAAATAAATTAGTATTATTGACTGCCTGGCCTGGGACAAAGTGTCTGAAGAAAACCTAAGTGTCAGACATAGGATATCAGCTGACATAGTTTTGTCTTTGTGCTATGAGTTCTCAAATATGTCTGATGTGCATTAACCATTCAGTAGCTAAAGAGTAGCTATTATTTTCTCAATGATCTTTTACTTTTCAATAATTAAAGCAAACTAAGCCGTAAAATATCATGATTTGAGGTATTGCAATTTATATGGGGGAAGTTAGCTACGGGGGAAGTTAAGTTCCTTGTGGAGGCTCCGTGAAACTCACAAAAAGCCTCACACACCTTAAACTCCAACCTATTTGCATATTCAATTAAGGCACCATCCTCTATCTCATAAAAAACTGAACCCTGTGAGAGCTCTTGGCTTCTGGACCATGCTTACGGGTCCTCCTCTGGCTCCTCCCACTCTACTCACAAGCAACTCTCCAACCCACTTATGATGGGTATCTTTCAGTGCGGCCTACTCTTTCTTTGAAATAAACTCAGTTCTCACTTGTGCACTCTATGTATGCCACTACTTTGAATTCTGATCTCTGTGGGGGCAAGAACTCAGAATACAAATTAAGACACTATGCCCGGCCGGCGCCACTGCTCAATAGGCTAATCCTCCTTCTGTGGCGACGGCACCTGGGTTCTAGTCCCAGTTGGGGCGCCAGATTCTGTCCCAGTTGCTCCTCTTCCAGGCCAGCTCTCTGCTGTGGCCTGGGAGTGCAGTGGAGGATAGCCCAAGTGCTTGGGTCCCTGTACCTGCAAGGGAGACCAGGAGGAAACACCTGGCTCCTGGCTTCGGATCAGCGCAGTGTGCCGGCCCTAGCGCACCGGCAGTAGCGGCCATTTGGGGGGTGAACCAATGGAAAAGGAAGACCTTTCTCCCTGTCTCTAACTCTGCCTGTCAAAAAAAAAAAAAAAAAAAAAAAAAAAAAGACACTATGCCCATAACATAAGGAGGGCTAGTTATTTGAGTGCAAAAAAAATATAGTCTATAAACTACTTTTAATTGACCATTCACCAGTGACCTCAATGATATTAACTTTATTAATTACTTAGACACTTATTGTAATACTATATACCACACAGCAGTGTCATAGGAGGAAGGTAGGAGGAAGGAGTCCCAACCTCCTAGAGTTCAGACTCCCAGGCTCTCCACTTTGATTAAACCTTTGTCCCCTCTGAGCAGTAAAACACTGGGAACAGAGCGGCCATGTACCTCGTTGAATGCTGAGGAGGCCCATAAAAGTGACTTAGAATTGTGAAAGTACTGATTAACAATCCATTTTCCTTTTTTAATTTTAATCAACATACAATTGTATATATTTATGGGGTACATTGTAATAAATGAATACATGTGTAGAACACATAGCGATCCAATCAGATTAATTAACACTTCCAAATCCTTGAACATTTATCATTTCGTCCTATTTGGAGCCTTTGAACTCCCTTCTTCTAGCACTTTGAAAGTATATAACAAATTGTTATAAGATATAGTCACCGTATTGTGCTTTAGAATAAGAGAACTTCCTCTTCTCTGTTCATCCCTTCTACTCCTTAACTCTGGTAACCACTATTCCTAGCTTTAGTAACAACTAGTCAACTCTCTTCTAGGGAGTTAAAATTTTTAGCTTCACATATCAGAGAGAACATACACTAAATTTATACTTTCAAAATCTTATCCTCAAAAAGAAAATAAAAATAGAAATTGGTAGATTCTAGAACGTTCACAGATGAACCTGTTCTTGATTGAACCACCAGTTCCCCCAAAGACTATCCATTCCAGGCCATGTTTATTTTAAAAAGAGGACCAGATGCTAGTCTGAAGAATCAAACTTTTGAAAATCTAGACAAGACTGGAAAAGCCAGTTGATAATTTAACACTCACTCTTAATTTCAAAAAATTGAAGTCGGGGACAGCATTGTGGCACAGCAGGTTAAGTTGCCACCTGCAGTGCCTTTTTAAGTCCTGCCTGCTTCAGTTCTAACCCAGCTCCCTACTAGTTTACCTGGGAAGGCAGCAGAGGATGGCCCAGGTACTTGGGCCCCTGTCACCCATGTGGGAAACTGGATGGAGTTCCAGGGGCCTGGTCCATCCCTAGCCATTGAAGCCATCTGGGTAGTGAAACAGTAAGATTGCGCTCGCTTGCTCGCTCTCTCTCCCCACACGTGCGTGCGCGCGCACACACACACACACACACACACACACATTCTGACACTGCCTAAAAAAACTTTAAAAATTTTAACTCTAAGATTTTATTTATTTGAGAGGTAGAGATACAGACAGAGAAAGGGAGTGACAGAAAGATCTTCCATCCACTGGTTCACCCCCCAAATGGCTGCAGTGGCCAGAGCTGGGCTGATCTGAAGCCAGGAGCTAGGAGATTCTTCTAGGTCTCCCACATGGGTGCAGGGGCCCAAGCACTTGGGTCATCTTCCACTGCTTTCCCAGGCCATTAGCAGGGAGCTGGATCAGAAGAACAGCCAGGTCATGAACCAGCACCCATATGGGGTGCCAGCAGGCAGAGGCTTAGCCTACTATGCCGCATCTTCAGCCCCCAAAATTAAAGTCTTTAAAAGACAAAATTAGGATAATAAAAAAGCCACAAGAAAAACGTGTCAAATAGTTATCAAAACAAGATAAAAGAATGAGATTTCTAAATAACATATTAGAGTAAAAAATTAGGAAAAGATGGTGGCTCATTGTAAATAAAAATATAAGATAATGAAAAGTGACTGAGATTTTTAAACTGTTTTCAAACATTTTAATTTTTATTAATATAAAGAGAACAGATTTTACGTAATTCAGATATAATTCTAAGAATATCACTGTATTCTCTCCCTCCCTACATCTTCCTTTTTTCTTTAATTTCTGCGATAACATATTTTTAACTCACTTTACAGTCATAGGCTTAACAGTTCACCACAGAGTTCAACTATTTAAAAAAAGTGCAAAGATCACTGTTCAGCAGGTGTCTAGACAAGAGCTATAAACAATAATCAACTCCCAAGATGTCAATGTCACTCATGTCCATTAAACTCCTAACTTCAGTAAAGAATACTGTCATTTTAAACCCACCCTGGTACATCAGGGAGAAGCATATGTTTGGAAATACTTGGGACACCAAATCAGAATACCCAGGTTTGAGGCTTGGTTCCACTCCTGATTCCAGCTCTCTGCTAATGTGTACTATAAGAAGCAGCAGGTAATGGTTCAAGCAGTCACGTCTCCGCTACTCATGTGAAAGACCTAGATTGAGTCCCAGGCTCCTGGCCACAGCCTGGCTCAGCCCCAAGTGTTGCAGGCATTTTGGGAGTGAACCAGCACATGAAAAATCTCTGTCTCTCTCCTTTGTCTTTCAAATAAATAAAAAGGAAAAATACTTTTACATCAATAAATCATACAAGGATACCACAGCAATAGAATGTAACTAATGCATTTCTCCTGTACGAAATACATAACCCCTTAGGGACAGCCCTAAGGTGTAGTGGGTTAAGCTACTGCCTGCAGCATCAGCATCCCATATGGGTGCCAGTTCAAGCCCACTTCTGATCCATCTCCCTGATAATGCATCTGGGAAAGCAGCAGAGGATGGACTAGGTCCTTGGACCCCTGATACCCAAATGGGAGACTCTGAGGAAACTCCTGGCTCCTGTCTTCACCTGGCCCAGCACTGGCCACTGTGGCCATCTGGGGAGTGGTCCAGTGGGTAGAAGATTCTGATTCTTTCTCTCCCTCTCTCCCTTCCTCCCTCTCCCCCTTCTTTCTGTAACACTGACTTTAAAGTAAATAAATAAAATCTTTTGAAAAGACACATACATTACACTTTGTTTTACATAATATAAAAAATCCAAAAATAGTTACTCATTTCTTAGTTCTTCTTATTAGGAATGTACTGATTAAAGGAAAGAGGAAAGGCCAATCCTACCACAGTATCTTAAAGCACCCAAACTCCCCCACTTCCAAGTTGCTAATACAGAGGGACAAGAACACAAAATCATAGCAGAGAGTGCCCAACCTCAGTGCAGAGGGAAAATGTTACTCTGTAACTTTAGAGCCTTACTGATGTTCTCAAGTTCTTTCTTACTGAAATTCACCAGTGTCTTCCTCTGTGGTCTGCCTATTTCTATATAGAACCCTACCATATTGTATCTTCAGATACAGATATAAAGACAAGTAAAACACCTTCTCAAGTGAAATTTGCAGAAAAGCTAGGACCCCTAATAGACCCGCCTGGCTATTCTATAATACTAACATCGACTGCCAACAAAGTATAATGCTAATATCTAAAAGCAGGCAGGTTATCTGTATGTGTTTACACATTCCACTCACCAGAAGGAAGGAGAAAGTCCCCCTCAATTTATGGCTCATTTTCTACAAGCCAGCTTCTTGTGTATCAGACTTTCCAACTAGGAAATTTTGAACCATAAAATCTTTGTTTGAAAACGGTGGAATATGAAATGTGACATTTTCAACTCTTCCCTCTCAAGACTGTGCAAATAAAAAGAAGGCAACATTCGCCGGCACGGTGGCTCACTTGGCTAATCCTCCGCCTGCAGTGCCAGCACCCCGGGTTCTAGTCCCAGTTGGGGCACCAGATACTAGTTCCAGTTGCTCCTCTTCCAGTCCAGCACTCTGCTGTGGCCCGGGAGGGCAGTGGAGGATGGCACAAGTACTTGGGTCCCTGCACCCACATGGGAGACCAGGAGGAAGACCTGGCTCCTGGCTTCGGACGGATCAGTGCAGCGTTGGCTGCAGCGGCCATTAGGGGAGTGAACCAACGGAAGGAAGACCTTTCTCTCTGTCTCTCTATAACTCTCACTGTCTAACTCTGTCAAAAAATAAAATAAATAAATAAAATAAAAATAAAAAAGAAGGCAACATCCTACATAAGCACTTTAAACACTCCTGAAGTTTTGGAGGGCAAGGTTGTCACACTGTCATCCTACCCCGGCCTTAGGGATAGTCACGCTGTGCTCAAATAAGATTATTTCTCCAAAGGATGACACTCATTCATCCATTCATTCATCATTTACTGATTTATAGGAAATGTGCCAGTGACCAATATACATCACAGAAGGGGAAAAAATAAAGGTGGTGCTTTCTCTAGGAAGGGTAACTCCAAAAATGGGAAAGGAATACAAGGCGGTGAATTCACCCAGGATGTGACTTTTCTTCATTGTACTAGCTGAATTACTTATTCCATCCTAGGGAAACATCTGTCAGCAAACCAGCTGAACTAATAAACACACATTGTGTTAAAAAAAAAAAAAAAGACTAAGCCTTGATCTGCCCCAAATACAATAGATAAATACAAGACCTTCTCAGGAATATACCTAATTGCATTAAGAGGCACTTGCAAGGGAACAACACAGAAAACCTCATCTGTTCCTAACGACTTCTCTTCTGTACTAGAGTTATGGCACGAGTAGAACTGCATCTATTTTAACACTGAACCTGAGAGCAAAGGAAGATGATAGAATATAGATTAGGACGACACTGTAACATTTTAAGAGTAGTCCTCACAAGTATGGAGAACAGAATATGCAACTGCATCACATACAGATATCTGTGAAACCATCAAAATATGCCTGAATATTTATGCTAATTCTAAATTTAAATCGGAGTCTCTAATTCATAAATGTTCATAGTGCTGGTGACAAAAATGAAACATTACAATATGATGTGTGTTCACTTTTGATTTGGAAAATATTGTATACTTTTAGACTTGTATTAAGCAACATGTAGGAAAAATGGTTAGCGAAATAGTTTTTTTTAATTAAAACAAATCGTCTAGTTGACATACTTTATTCATTTAGTTTTTTTTTTTTTTTAATGTTGGGTTTGTTTGTTGTGTTTTGTTTTAGTTAAAGCAAATGGTCAAGTTAACAAACTTCATTCACTCGCCGTCTTGAGTATGTTTTTAGGTCATAATCTCCAACAACAAGACCTAAAGCTTCACGGCTCAGGGTAAGTTCTCACTGAAGGATGGACAATTGCCCAGTCCCACAGGACAATGCTATCTGTTCACCTTCGGGGAGAAGGTCAAGCTGCGTAGTCCCCAGAAAGCAACATTAAATAAGACAACTTAATAATGCACCAGGGAGGAAATCGCTTAATATTCATGCTGACAGAAAAGAAGACAAGATTAATCGCAGGGACTCCGGGCTCTCACGGCAGACTCAGGGAGGGCCTAGGTTCCAGTTCCAGCTAAGCTGATTGCTTTAAAGTAGTTCACAGCCAACCTCTGATGAACGCCGAGGTTTACTGCAAATTGGCAACGGGTGACAAATGGGAGACCTTTCCAACTTTAACTTCAGATTAATCATATTGTCCATTGATCTTTGTTTCCTGTAACGTGCCCCACACATCCTTCTCCCCTCTTTTGTACGGAAAACAATCTTTCTGATGAATTTTACACAATTATCAAGACAATTTCCCCTTAAAAAATATGTTCCCTTCATTCTGCTTCTCTTAGGGAAAACATCAGAAAAATACTGGTGGATGTTTACCTGGTATTCAGAACACTGAGTTAAAAGCATTCAACCTGTTAAATACTATTTTTAATGATAGTGATTACATATAATTACAACTCCCTTCTCTTGAGCAATTTATTAACCTCCTTTGGATTAAATACTTGCTTGCTTTAATTTTACAGGACAATAGTTTTCATATCTATTATGCATTTTCCTTAAAACCTACCTACAAACCACTCAAAAATTGTATTATTAGAAACATAATAAAGGTCTAGCAGATTCATTTCCTATTCATGTTCTTAAAATTATTTCCACTTCTGCTAATCATTGCAGTGAACTGAATGTCAGTTTGAAAATTCCAAAGAAATATAGAAACTTCATTGTGCTATAGGTTTGATAACTGAATATAAGAGCAAGCCACCTTGAATTTAAATAAAGACAGATTAATACATGATAGAAAATTCAAAGGACACAAATATTAAGCATGACTAAACTTTACAATCTCTACTACATATTAGACATAACATATATTCATTCATGAACATATACATTGTGCACCTACTATCAGCTAGTATTATGTGTGTGAATATTCTCACATGTATGTATATTTGTGTAGCATATATGTCTAAAAACTGATAAGTGCAGCAAAAGAGTACAACACAGGAAGAACTAATGTGAATTATCAAGCAAGAAAGTGTTCTCCCAGTCAAGTGACCTGTACACAGAGTCCTGAAATATAAGTGGATTTAGCCAAGGTAAGAACTGGATGAGAACGTCCTCGGCAGAGTATCCAACAGAATTAGCCCTCAAGTGGGAAAGACTTTGGCATATTCTAGAAACTGAAATGACATCAGAACGGGAGTAGAGAAAAAGGGAAAGAATGGTAGAATAAAGTGTACAAGGAAGTAGCAACAGACAAGACTATATAGCAATTTATGAGGCCAGGTTAATGATTACAACCCCATAATAAATGCAATAGAAAGCACTGAAGTGTTTTAAACACTTAACATGATCTGACTCACATTGTCCAAAACCACCTTAATTTCCCTTGGAAGCTTCAGGTGGAAGTACAGACACCAGATAGTTCTGCACTGGCAGTTATGGGACGAGTGGGTAGATTTGTTATTTTGGGGCGGGGGAGGTAGACTACTACGCGGGACATAGGTCAGCTTCATGCACTGTTATGTTCAATCATTTTGTCACAGGAAGCTAATAATTTCCTAATTGCTTTTTAAATGGCCTACGAAGACCCTGCAATGGGCACAAAAACCGCAGTGGCTCACAGGAGGGGGCATCTACAGAGCCCTCCAACCCCAGCTTTCACCTCAATGGGCTCCGCTCTACAAGGGTTTCCGTGTCCCTCGGGCAAGCTGCTTAATGACCGTGCTTTCCAAAACACCATCACTCATTTCAAAGGAGTGAGAAGGGAAACAATGAATGACAGACTCCATTCCATTTTTCATTTATGAATTTTGCCAATGGGGGAGGAGAGGCCTTTCTTATTTTTCAATGCAAGAAAAACAAAACAAAAATACAAAAACCCTAGGCCATTGCAGTTTTAGCTAACTTCACAACTATTCATTATTCAACAATCATAAGTAACATTTATATTTAAATGTAACTTAATCCTGGTTTTAGAGTTTAGATTTCACTCTTCTCATGAGACAGAAAATTACACACAAAACAGAGGACTTTCTGTCCTTGTCAAGGAGGAGGCAGGGACTGGAGTTATGCTGTCACTTGACAAGGAACACCTGGGGCCATCAGACACTGGAAGAAGCAGGCAAGTTGTGCATGAACTAATTTCCTAGGGTTGTCTCAACAAAGCAGTACAAATTGTATGGCATAAACAATGGGAATTTATTATTTCATAGGACCTGATACTCCAAGCTCAAATCCAAGGTGTTGAGAGAACTGGTTTCTTCTACAGGCTGGGAGGGAGACTTTGTTCTGAGCATTTCTCCCCAGTTTAAGTGCTTTGCTGGCCATCTTTGGCCAATCTTTAGGCTTACAAGTGCATTATTCCAAGATCTGCCACATCTTCCTAAGCGTTCTTCAGTATCTCTGCCTCTGTGTCTAAGTTTCCCCCTTTTTATAAGGACACTATTCAACATAGATCAGGCTCCACCCTACTGATCTCATTTTACTTTGATTATCACTATAAAGATCCTAGTTCCAAATAAGATCATATCACGAGGAACTAGAGGTTAATATTTCAACAAGTGGTTTTCGGGGAAACCCACTTCAATTCATATACAAATAATTGTTCCTCAACATCTTGAGACTTAGAATGGCCCTGATGACATCTTGATTTTTTTCCCCCTTGGGTGTTGCCTCTCTCCACCTCGAACACTCCAGCAAGTCCATTTGACAGAAATAGGCACTTGGTCTATGCTACTCACCACTCTAATCCCAGTGTTTAACCACTTCAGGGGCCAGCACTGTAGCATAGCAGGTAAAGCTGCCATCTGCAACAACGGCATCCCATATGGATGCCAGTTTGAACCCTGGCTGCTCCACTTCTGATCGAGCTCCCCGCTAATGCACCTGAGAAAGCAGCAAAAGATGACCCAAATTCCTAGGCCCTTGCACCCATGTGGGAGACCCAGAAGAAGCTCCTGGCTTCAGCTTGGCCCGCCTCCGGCCATTAAGCCCATTTAGGGAGTGAACCAGCAGATGGAAGATTCTCTCTCAAATAAATAAATAAATAAATAAAACCACTTCAAACAAAGGAGGTACAGATTACATATTAACTGAATGAATTAAGTAATAAGAAAGTAATTCAATCTACCAGATTGCTAAAAAAGAAAAATCTATGCTTGAATCAAAAACTTAAAGTTCCAAACTTATAAAAGATGTTATTGCAGTATAATTTTATCCATCTACTCCTATTTTGAGCCATGGGTCAGCCTATGTTTTAGTTGAGCACACACACACACACACCCATGTTAAATATAACATGACCAATCATTCTGCCACATGATAGAGGGAATCTGAAGAGTATCCTGATCCTACCCAAGTTACGTGCCTGGTAAAGTAGCCTATTTATTTATTTATTTAAAAGAGAGAGTGGGAGGAGGAGAGGGAGAGGGTTCTTCCATCCCCTGGTTGACTCTTCAAATGCCTGCAACAGCTGCAGCTCGGCCAGGCCGAAGCTGGGAACCTGGAACTCCATCTGCATTTTCCACATAGGTGTTGGGAACCAAGTACTTGGGCCAGCAGTTGTTGCCTCCCGGGCACACCAGCAGGAAGACCAGAAGCACGGCAACCAGCACTCGGGTATGGGATGCCAGAATTGCAAGACGCAGCTTAACCGCTGTGTCACGAGGCCAGCTCCTGCATCCTCATTCTTTATGTTTAAAAATTCAACTCATCTCTCCACACTTTCAACCTCTTCTCTGCTGAACAGAAATTAAGTGCAGGAAGTCATCTATCTATTTATGTCTTAAAATTTAACACTTTCACATACGGCCTGACAGCACATACAAAAGCACAGTATTATCCTTTTACTTTAGATCAGAGATCAAGCTTGTTTGCAAGAGCAGGATAGCAAATTTTTGGGCTTCGTGAGCCACACCATGCCTGTCGCAGCTCCTCAGCTCTGCCTCTGCAGCAGAAAGGTAGCCAGAGGCTATGCATTAATGCATCAGCAGGGCTGTGTTCCAATGAACTTGTATGGACAACAAAATTCAATTTTATAAAACCTTCGCATCCTGGAATATTATTCTCCTCTTGATTTATAATCAGCTGTTTTAAAACGTTAAAAAAGTATTATTATGGCTGGCGTTGTGGCACGGAGGATAAAGTCGCCTCCTGTGATGCTGGCATCCCACACGGGTGCCTGCTTGTGATCAGGTGCTCCATTTCTGATCCGGCTTCCTGCTCATAGCCTGCTAAAAGCAGCAGAAGTTGGCCCGATTGATTGGGCCCCTGCCACCCATGTAGGAGACACAGATGAAGATCTTGACTCCTGGGTTCAACCTGGCCCAGCATCGGCCATTGCAGCTATCTAGGAAGTGAACCAGCAGATGGAAGCTCTCTCTCTTTGTGTCTCTCCCTCTAACTCTGACTTTCAAATAAATAAATATTTTAATAAACAATTTTTATAGTTTGTGGACCACACAAAACAGAAATGGGCAGAATGTGGCTCAGGGGCTGCCAAGTGCCCACCAATTTTAGATAATGGGTCTATTCTTGGAGTCTAGATATGGAGGAGCATGTGGAAGTAGATTGTACAGCATGCTGTTGAATTACACTGAATTTAATGTTCATAAAATCATGCAGGTCCTCATTCACATATTCCACTTCCAATTTCACATTCCCTCACACTGTTTTATGCCGTTCACCCTTTCCCATAAATGCATCATGTGCTTCAATTGCACTCTCAAGATATATTCCCCTTTAGAGAGACGATTGCACTTGACTGTTAACTGACTAGTGGTTAGGAAGTTTCAGAAATCTGCAATGGAAATAAACCTGATTATGCTTAATTCCATACCATGTTCATTTAAGAAAAGACTGTTCTCACCATGGTGATTTGTTCATCCTCATATAAAAGAGTCAAAACAAAATGGCATGTATCACTCCCACTGGGAAAATGATAGCAAAACAGAAGGAAACAACACTGCAAAAGCAGTTTTAATTGCACTCTTTGTTTCCAACATGTAAGACTTCCAGCTTTCTTTCATCGCAAAAATATGTTTTTTCATATCAAATTAAGGTTCACACCCCTGACATAAACATTAGCCAAAAGCTTGAGCACTCCCAGTAAGGAGAGGGAACCAACCCCCCAAAATAACGCTCCTCTAGGGAAGACTTCCGAGCAAGAGTGAGAAAGGGCTAGTTAACAGTATTTTTTTTTTAGAATTTTGCAAATTAACAGTTATTTGGAAAACTAAAAATGCACCAAGAACAAAAAAAAAAAAGATACCATAGAGAAACACGCACAAATCAAAATTTAGGCACGTTGTTCAGAGCTAAAGATTATACCTTCAGCAGGAAGACCTTATAAGAAACAATCATTTCAAAAATCAATATATGAAGTAGTCATCACAAATGGAAAAAAGGAAAAAAAGTCTTTTGAGCATCCTCTGCACCCTCGTTAAAAACTGAGGCTAACCTGGTCATCTGAAAGATAGGTTCATTTCTGGGAAGACTCATCCATGCCAACAGCAGCCCTGGGTTTCCGACCTATTTTCTGGAGGTCTGTGGCCTGTACTGTGTGTACCTCCTTCATTGACCTAGCTCCCCAAACTTATTCCTTTGATTTATTGCACCCACACTGTTGTATGATTTTCTGGGCAGCACTACATCCAAGTGCTTTATCACATGGGATTTTTCTGATACAGGAACTCTTTCAAAATGATATTGATATCAATATACAGAAAGCAATATTTGAGAGACTATATAAGTTATATTAACAAAGGAATTTAAGAAAAGAAAGTTGAAATCAAGTTATTACTTCCTGGTAATACTGTCAGCATCATCACTGCCAAATTATCTTTTTGCATCTAATTTCATAACAATGAGTTTAAAAATAAAAGCATATAGTAAATATAAATAATAATTAGAATATAATTCATTAGAGTTTTGAGTTTCTCAATATAAATGACTGAAGGTGGATATAAAGGTCACTACAACTGTTTATCTCGCTATTTCCCATAGGTGCACTCATCTTAGTAATATACCGGGTTTTTACTATGCTATTATCAATTACCGAATTGATTATGATGAGACATAATTCTCCCTTGTCACAAGTGAACAGATATATTCTGGGCCACTTTCATACACATTCTTTTGAAAAACCCCTGACCTAGAAAAGAATCTTCCTTTGTAGTAAGAAATAGCTTTAGCTTTGATGCCAACAAAGTCCTAGGAGAATGCCAATTATGCCAATTTCACAAAAACAGATGTATGGTGATTTTGTGATATGGACTATTTTACACCAGGGACAAACTCCAAACCATTCATCTCAATTTACTTAGGATGGAGGCTTAATTTGAACTCTGACCTCAAGGGGGAAAGGTCATCTGTATACCCAATAACAGCACAAGGCACTATTTTCAAAGAGAAACATACATATTTATCCTCATATTCCTTTAGTTTTCCAATTATGCAAATAGGGATATTATTGTATGATTTAATTGTTCCTTAAAATTAACTGATTCTGAGTAATGTTAAAAATTTGGGCCATTACTAAGGTAACAAAATATTCAATCAATAGTATGGATGATGGCCATTGATCGAAACTCCTCATTTAAGGTACTCTCAATCTTGGTCACCAATAGTCAAATGACACCTGACTAAAGATTACTAAGAATCTTGTTACTTGCTGACTTTAATGGAATTTTGAAAATATGTCATAGGAATGACAGGTAATTGGGCCCAGATGAAAATACACAGGCAAACAATGAGCTATCTTTCACAATTAACTTGGATAGAAGTTTTTCCTTGGGCATTCATTTCTTGCCAAGAAAAACAATAAGTTCATTTCCCTAAAAGTGAGTTGCAACCTTCGTTGGCCAGCCTGTATTTATGAGGAATACAAGTGACTCTTCTATTTAAAACATCTCTTCAGTATGTGATTTATTGCTCTACTCCGTCCTAGGGAGCTTCTGAGAATTAATGAGATGATTGCTAAGCGCTTGAGTCTCCTTGGGGAAAGACTGTGATAATATCCCTAAATGCTACTGTGGTTATTATTATTTTCTATGCAAGTTCCTTGAATCCTTTTTTAAACCGATTTGGTTAGTAGCCTTGATTAAGCCAGACCCACCTTACTTCAGAATCGCAGCACAAATACACTTGGTAAGCATCCTTCTCTTCCAAATCTGCAGAGTGACACAATTCTGGTCAATTTCCAGAAATCCATTTCTTTCCTTCAGTTGAATTAATGCCATGAAGTTTAGAATCTACATCCTTCTAGTGGTCATCAACTTTATGGGAATAATGAGACTAAGAACACCAGGGAATCATTATTGCACATATTTTATCATGAAAAATAATTCTTTCTTTGTTTTTTCCCCCAGGAAAAATTTAGAATAAGTGAGAAAGCACAAATCTTTACTATATAGACTGACTTCAGATACAAGTACTTATCTGCACCAAATTTCTATTTATTTATTTATTTATTTGACAGGCAGAGTGGACAGTGAGACAGAGAGAGACAGAGAGAAAGGTCTTCCTTTGCCGTTGGTTCACCCTCCAATGGCCGCCACGGCCGGCCGGCGCACCACGCTGATCCCATGGCAGGAGCCAGGTACTTCTCCTGGTCTCCCATGGGGTGCAGGGACCAAGCACTTGGGCCATCCTCCACTGCATTCCTTGGCCACAGCAGAGAGCTGGCCTGGAAGAGGGGCAACCGGGGCAGAATCTGGCGCCCCAACCAGGACAAGAACCCGGGGTGCCAGCGCCGCAAGGCGGAGGATTAGCCTAATGAGCCGCGGCGCCAGCCCCCAAATTTCTAAATTGTTACAAACATCCACATATTTTATACTGATAATATTTTTAAATTTTAATGTGTTTTTATTATTTATTTTATTTAAGAGGCAGACAGAGAGTTTCCACCCACAGGTTTACTCTCCAAATGCCTACAACAGCCAATGGTGGACCAGGTTGAAGCTGGAAGCCAGAAGCTCAATCCTGGAACACTATGTGGGTGGCAGGGACCCAATTTCTTGAGCCATCAATGCTGCCCCCTAGATTGTACATCCGCAGGAACCTGGAATAGATAGTGGAGCTGGGACTTGAACCTAGGCAACTCAACACAGTATGTGGGAGCCCAGACACTGTCTTTAACCACTAAACCAACGCCTGCCCAGAAACAGGTTGTTATCGTTTTAAATTTAACTAGCATCCAATTATTTAATTTTGTTTCTACTATGAAACCAGAATTTACATATACTTTACAACTAAATTTCATATGCTTGAAGCTTGTTTTACACACTTTAAGATTTATTTATTTGAAAGACAGAGTTACAGAGGCAGAGAGAAAGGTCTTCCATCCACTGGTTCACTCCCCAAATGGATGCAAGGGCTATAGATGGGCTGATCCGAAGCCAGGAGTCTGGAGCTTCTTCTGGGTCTCCCACGTGGGTTCAAGGGCCCAAGGACTTAAGCCATCTTCCACTACTTTCCCAGGCCATAGTAGAGGACTGGATTGGAAGTGGTGCAGCCAGGTCTCCAATCGGCACCCATATGGGATTCCGGCACTGCAGGTGTTAGGTATAAAACATGGGGCTGGTACTGCAGTGTAGTGGATAAAGCCGCTGCCTGTGCCAGCATCCCATATGGGTGCCAATTCAAATCCCAGAGCCCATATTATAAATTAATTTTTACATTTTAGTTTCCTTTCTTTGAAAGGAATAAATGATATAAATTATTTCCCTTTTAAAGTTACTTTTAAAATATGTGGGTGGTGGGTTTTTAGTCTAACAGTTCAGAAGTTAAGATGTTGAGACCAGTATGACAGTGCCTGGGTTCAATACTCAGTGTCAGCTCACCCTTCTAACTTCTTATTAACACAGACACTGGGAGACAGCAGTAGATGGCTCAAATGGTTGGGTCCTTGCCATTCATGGGAGTGAACGGGGTTGAGTTCCTAGCTCCTGGCTTTGGCCTGGCCAAGCTGAAGCTACTGTAGACAGTTGAGGAGCGAATCAGCAATTGGGAGCTTGCTCTTCTTTCTCTCCACCAATTATTTTTCTATTTTTTTAAAGACTTATTTATTCATTTGAAATTCAGAGCTACACAGAGAAGGAGAGGCAGAGAGAGAATCTTCCATCCTTTGGTTCACTCCCCAATTGGCTGCAATGGCCAGAGCTGTGCCGATCTGAAGCATGGAGCTTCTTCTGGGTCTCCCACATGGGTGCAGGGGCCCAAGGACCTGGGCCATCTTCCACTGCTTTCCCAGGCCACAGCAGAGAGCTGGATCGGAAGTGGAGCAGCTACAAACTGAACCAGCGCCCATATGGGATACTGGCACTGCAGGTGGCAGATTTACCCACTACACCACAGTGAAGTCAACTGTTTATGAGGATGAATGTGATAATTACATGAAAACAATGGACCCAAGTACTTTTCTTTTAGGACATTACAGAATAGAAGTTCAAAAATAGCAACATGAGCATATTCATTGTTTTGCAGGCTTAAAAGTTAATGTAAAGAAAATAGGGTGGCCCTTCCATCAGAATAAGAAAACTAATAAATAGGTTGCAGAGTATATATTGTGAATATTCTTAAATGAGTTTTTTTTTTTTAAGCACAGAAGTACAGATAGGAGCAAGCCCAATCATGATTCAGAATACTTAAGTTGTGTAAATTTAGAAAATGAGAAAGACTAAACAATGTGTATACACTACCAATGTATCTGGTTAAACCAAGGCAAGAGAGCAAATTCTGCTCAGCACAGAACAGGCAGGGACAAAGTAGGGCTAAATTCCTGGATCATCTTACTGTAAATCAATAGGTAGTCATCGAACAGCCTTTTACGTTTTTACTTTTTATGCTTTGCAAACCACTACATGCAATAACAAGTAAGGAGGAAACAGCGCCAGACATGAAGCAGCTTAACCTGAAGTATGACTCATAAGGCATATGCATGAATTGCTACAGACAAGTCAAGTAAGATCTAATCCAGGGCAAAAGAGGAGTTTGCAGGAATTGATGATGTCAGGAGAGCCTGTCAGACTTTGATGAGCCTACCTGTCTTGCAAAGTGCATGTGAAACTTTTGATTGATTGATCACACTCCTGGGCATGTCTTTCTCAACTCAGCCTCTCTTCACCCATGTTCACTCCAGTCTTAACTTACTTCCAGTTCCTTTGTAACCTCTTATTTTATTTTTACCATCCTCTCAATGCCGACCCTGGGTGCACACCAAGAACCACTTGCAGGAGCTTTCAGAAAAAGGACATTGAGGCCCGTCTCCCTTTTGATGTAACTGCTCCAGCTGAGGCCTGGGGAAAACCACTGGCTAAATCTTACTAGAGACTCAATCCAGGATTTCCTCTTCTGGATCCTTTCCTCATCCCCAGAATGGTTTTGAGTCCCATGCAATATGTTTTTACGCCCCCAAGGCCACCTCTCTGCTAACAACTGATTGTGCTCTACAGGAGTCTCACACACCTGTGAGTTCTACCAGCCTAAACATTCCCTTAGGAGCCTCACAATCCTGCAATATCTTTCCATCATCTCTGGTATAAATTCCAAATCCCATCCTACATAATCCATCACCCAGACCTGGCTAGTTCACACCATTCCCAGCTGCTGGATCTTTCTTCCAGGCCTTCAAAGGTGCTGGGTTCTCTGCTCCCATCCCCCTCAAGATGTTCTATCTGCCAGGCAGGCCCTTCCTCACTCCCACCCTCTGAGAGCGATCTCTAATCCTCAAAGCTTCAACATAAATGGCACTTCCCTAGGAGGCCTCCAGACCCAACAGACTAACGTCTGTAGATTTAAAAGTCTAGTTTTCAGGGCTTAAGACATCGTAGTTCAATGGGTTAAGTGACTGCTCGGGATACCCACATCCCATAAGAAAGTGCCTAGGATTGAGTCCCATTCTGCTCTGCTTCCCATCCAGCTTCCTGCCAGTGCACCCGGGAGGCAGCAGATGGTGGCTGAAGTACTTAAGTTCCTGTCACCCACATAGGAGATTCAGATGAGGCTCCTGGCTCTTGGCTTCAGCCTGGCCTGCCCCAGCTGTTATGGCATTTGGGCAGTGAACCAGTGGATAGAAGGTATCTCTCTCTCTCTCTGTTGCTCTGCCTTTTGAATAAAAATGAATAAATACATATTATAAAAATAAAAATCTATGTATAGCCATTTATAACCCTGAACATTTCTTTCATAACACTTAAATTCAATTACAGGATACAATTATTTATTATCTATCTTCCCACCAAACTAAATGCTTACCACACTATTACAAGAACTTAGCATTAACACAGATGTTCAGTTATGTTAATGAATACACAAATTTGTGTGTTACCATCTAATTTTTTTTTAAGATTTTGTTTATTTATTTGAGAGGTAGAGTTACAGACAGCGAGAGGGAGAAACAGAGAGGTCTTCCATCCTCTGGTTCACTCCCCAAATGGCCGCAATGGCTGGAGCTGCACCAATCCAAAGCCGGGAACTTTTTTTGGGTCTCCCATGTGGGTGCCGGGGCCCAAGGACTTGGGCCATCCTCCACTGCTTTCCCAAGCCATAGCAGAGAGCTGGATGGGAAGAGGAGCAGCTGAGACTACAACCAGAGCCCACATGGGACACCGACAATGCAGAGGATTACCTACTGTGCCACAGTGCCAGCCCCCTAAGCTAATATTACCAATCATAAACTTTAGTGCCATATTACACATTACACACATTACATTTTGGCCATTACTTTTTCAAGATTAACAATGCTGATATGGAGCACCCCTTTACCGAATTTCCTTTTGATATCCTCACATTCAAAAGGCTCTTCCTGTATTTCACCAACTTGTGCATCAACAATAGGTTTGATCATATCTTTATTAAATTCCTGATTTCTTAGGAGAGCTGCCTAAGACTTAGTTATGCAATCACAAAAGGAATACAGAGCCCCAAGTGCAAGCCAGGCAACCTAGACAGGTTCCACATGACTCGTGGAACCAAAGAGACCAAAGCAGGAGCAGGACTTGAATGCTAGAGCCTGTTCAGAGGTGAGAGTCCACAGACCAGGGAAGTGCAGTGCAGGCATCCTTCTAACCTTTAATATAAATGGCTGGTACCAAGCCCCTCCATTCAGGACTTGCCTCACCAGTGTTTCCACAAACCAGCTTTTCCTAACTAACCCATACAACTTGCTCCAAACTTCTGATAGCGGGACAGATTCAAGCAATGCTTCCTGTCTCCTTTGATGGTAGGCTATACACATAAGGCTTTTCTCTTCCCTAAAGTCCAGTGTCACAGATTCATCTTTGTACTATTGGGCAATGAACCAACTCAATAGCTCACAATTTCACTTGAGACCTTCACTAACTTTGAAATGGATGGGAAACTCCTGAGGATATTAAGAAAGAATTTGGTAGGTTACCTCAAATAAAAAAAAAAACTTTTATTTCCATTCACAACATGAGGCCATGGTGAATTTTACCTACATTTAGCTGGAACCTTCCAGGTAACAAAACATCCAAATATTGTACTTGTTATGTCTGTGCTTTGATTCAATGCAAATAAATATAGCTAGGTAGTTATCATGCTGAAAACATCCAATCCCAGCATTTTTAATTCACTTATTTCATTCAGGTGATATTTGAAAGATTACTAAAAGACTCTGAAGACCCTTTTTATTCCAATATTCTATGATTTTAACAGAAAATTAGGAATATATATTTTTGATGGTAAGTACATACACCCTTAATAACACCAAATGCAATCAAATTTCAAAAATATACATTTATATATATTTTAACTATCTCATATCATCCAAAAAGTATAGTTTTCATATGAGTACCTCACAAGACTAAGATAAAAGGATAGTAGTGTAAAACCCTTTGAATTTCAAAGTCTTTGAATAGTTTAAAAGTATGTGTGTGCACACATTCTAACATGAGCATGTATACACACGTGTGCTTGTGTATGTATACTCCTTATCTATAAAACATGTTATGTGCATTATGTTTATCTCCTCACTTCAGCTGTCTTAGGTTTCATGTTAGAAACACTAAGCAATATATTAGAAAAAGACAAATACTGTTTGATTATTAGAATGGTAGGCCTTGCCGGCGCCGTGGCTCAATAGGCTAATCCTCCACCTTGCGGCGCCGGCACACCGGGTTCTAGTCCCGGTTGGGGCGCCGGATTCTGTCCCGGTTGCCCCTCTTCCAGGCCAGCTCTCTGCTATGGCCAGGGAGTGCAGTGGAGGATGGCCCAGGTGCTTGGGCCCTGCACCCCATGGGAGACCAGGAAAAAAGCACCTGGATCCTGGCTCCTGCCATCGGATCAGCGCGGTGCGCCGGCTGCAGCGGCGGCCATTGGAGGGTGAACCAACGGCAAAGGAAGACCTTTCTCTCTCTGTCTCTCTCTCTCGCTGTCCACTCTGCCTGTCAAAAAAAAAAAAATTAAAAAAAAAAAAAAAAAAAAAAAAAAAAAAAAAAAAAAAAAAAAAAAAAAAAAGAATGGTAGGCCTTGACACAAAGGTATTTTGTTCCTGAGTTTGGTCTTTTCTGTAATTTTGATGCTGTGAAATTTATGCCAAATATTTAATTTTTTTTCAATGCTCAGTTCCTAGAATTAGTCAATTTTAATTCCCCACTTAATTTTGTAGAAATGAAAAGTCACTAGTCTCTTGCCATGCAAAATGAACTATTATACAATATTTGCATCTTATGAAAGAAACACATGAATTTAAATATTAATAAGCAATGAGTCTTGCATTTACAAATATGTCTTTATTGTCTTTTTATTGTTGTTATTGTCAAATTCCAGAAAATCTCATCAAAATCAGGTCTTTGTAAGAGTTACCGAATTTATGAAATACTGCCTCCCTTGGAAAAAAAAAAAAAAGAAAAAAGAAGGCTGGGGAGGTGAAGGGAAGCAGGAAGTGGGAGAAAGGACAAGCTCTTACACAAATGGTCCAAGAAAGGATGCCTTCATCAAAGATAATCTCAGCTGCATTAAACAGAAAAGCTGGGAAACACAGTGGCAGATCATTGTGGCCATCATCCCTTTTTCTTACTCTAAGGACTTGATCTTGTTGGAACTTGCTCAGCCTGAGTGTGGCCTCACAAAATTGCTATTCAAATGTTTCAGGCCTCCCTCTGATCTCATGTTTTCCCACGGAAGGAAAACGTTTCTCTTTGTGTGAGATAAATACCTACAAAGTATGTCCTAAATCCTTTCTCCAAAGTCATATTAGTACTTTACAGTCATTTGTAAGAACAGTTCAACTTCTGTATTTGCCTTTTAAATGTAATGCGTCTCCTAACCACTTAAAAAGCTATGTTCGATCACAATTACCATTTTGCCAAAAAAAAAAAAAAAGTTCACGTTATAAACATTTTGGAGGGGTTAACTTGAAACATAAAATTAGAAGGAGAAAAAAAAAGAAGCGTGTGGCAATTATATTCATTTACAAAAATAAACTTATCAAAATGGGGTGTGATGAAGTTACCCTGCTGGTTTTGATTAGCTCCTTTGGGTACAAAAACAAAGCTTGTTTATATTTCCATCACACAAATTACAGTCCAATCAATTGCTGTAAGCTTATATGTGGATATATTATACTTAAATGAGTTCTCCAAATACATATGTTTCTCAAACCCCTTAAAATGCGTATGTGAAATGGATTCTGAAGGTACTCAGAAATGTTATGAAAGACTCAGGTGTTAGGGAATCACAATGAAGAAAACAAAGAATGAGTCAAACATTTTCTTTCGTAGCATCTACGTTTCTGTTAGAGATGCCTTATGAGATTCTATATGGTTTCAGTCATTTATATATGCCTTGTCAGTGAAGTAGTCCCCTCTGAGTTCACAGACAATTATCAGAATGAAATCCCCTTCATCAATACTGTATAAAATTTACTGGCCTAATCACAAAGCCAAGAGAATGGATTTTATGCACAGACTCTTAATATCAGGGCCATCCTTTTCAATGCTTGTACACCCTTGTTACAGAATGAAGAACACAACATGCAAAAGAGTTTGATGTCAGTGGGAAGATGCACTGGATACTGAATTAAAGAGAAAAATCCAACAGAATTTTAAATTATAAAAGTATGCAGAAATCATAGGTGGGTAAGGTCCAGGTGAGTACACTTTATACCTGCTATTTTTAAAAATACTAATTCTATTCTTAAAAAAAAGAATGACTGCTTCTCTACTTATTCCAGTGCCGTAACTAAAATGAACAAGAGGGGAAGGCATGGCACAGTAGCTTAAGGTGCTGCTTGCAATGCTGGCATCCCATATTGGAGTGTTGGTTGGTGTCCCATACACTCCACTTTTGACCTAGCTTCCTGCTGATATACCTAGGAAATAAGTTGATAATGACCCCAGTGCTTGGGTTCCTGCCACCCATATAGGAGATCAGGATGGAGCTGGTGGCTCCTAGTTTTGGCCTGGTCCAGACCTGGCTGTTCCTGTCATTTGGGAAGTAAACCAGAAGAAGATCTGTCTCTCTGTCACTCTGCTTTCAAGTAGAAAGATAATTTTTTTTTATTTGACAGGTAGAGTTATAGACAGTGTGACAGAGAGACAGAGAGAAAGGTCTTCCTTCTGCTGGTTCACTCCCCCAAATGGCCACTACGGCCAGCACTGAACCGATCCGAAGCCAGGAGCCAGGTGCCTCTTCCTGGTCTCCCATGTAGGTGCAGGGGCCCAAGCACTTGGGCCATCCTCCACTGCCCTTCCGGGCCACAGCAGAGAGCTGGACTGGAAGAGGAGCAACCGGGACTAGAACCCGGCGCCCATATGGGATGCCGGGCCGCAGGCGGAAGATTAACCAAGTGAGCCACGGCGCCGGCCCAGAAAGATAAATTTTTTAAAAACAAATAAAATGAATAACCGAATTGTTGTTGTCCTAGTCTTGTTACTGATTTATTAAATCTTAAACATGTTCTAAACACACACACACACGCACACACACATACACACACACTGATGGCAGTCGGCGAGTCCAGGCTCCACTCGGTCCCCAGCTAAATGATGATATGGCACTGTGCCCACATGTTTTCATTGATGACAGTAAGGTGGCCCCACAGAATGACAGTCAACATAACAATGACAAAATAAAGCCAATCAGAAACTCTAGGAATTAGCCTCGATTCCTTCTCACTGCCATCCTACTGATTTTTGCTTCTGTTATTAGTAGGTAACTGGCTGCATTCTACCTATCACTCTCTTACATCAGGGAAAAAATATGAAAGATTGAAGAATTCTATCTGTGGAATCTATAAAAGGAGCCAACACTTAGTTCACTTCAACAGGAGTTTTACTCTTGAACTTACTTGGGGTCATATGATATAAACTGTATAGGTTTCCACATAAAAACTGTTAATAATGGATAAAGTTATCCCATCTGAATTGATCCTGCCTATGCATAATTCAATAATATAAGATGGGTTAAGACATAAACATAGACCTTGTTATACACTGACAGAAAGTAGGGGTTTCTCTTGGAAAACTGAAGATGTCATATTTTCTTGAAAAAAATTAAACTTTGCAATGGAAGATATGTATACAGGAATTGAAGTTATACTTTAAAAATATGCAAATTGAAAGCTGGGTTCAGATTTGCACTAGCCCACAGAGATGGAGAGAGGTGAAACCTCACCAGAACTGCCAATAGCTCCAGCTTTAGAGGAACACCACGGGAAGACCCCTGTAACAAGGCAAATATATCTAGGGGTGTCTGAATCACAACTCACTTTGCCACATGCCTAATGTCAACCTAAACTCACAGAAATATGCTCTGCACACACTCATTCACTGACAGCATCCATTCCAATCCTCTCCACTCTACCTCCGTTATCGTTTTTTAATCAGTCTCTCTACCATCACATCTACTGATAATTTGTCTTCTCTCGACCTCATAATGTTTACCCCTGAAGGGTTTTCTCTGCCTTTGGCCTTTTCATCGTTAATAACACCATCTTAGAGGTCACATATTATAACTTTTAATTCAATTAGCTGACTTTAAAAACCTTTTAAGGATCTTCATTGCTTTCCTTCCATGCCTGAGTCCTTCTCAAGACAACCTCCAGCTCCATTTCCAAGAATATCCTCTCTGCCCCGTACTTCAACCTAAGAGCCCATCTATCAGCCTCACACCTCAAACATCCTTTCCCACTTTATCCTCCTCAACACAATGGCTTGTTTCAACTGCAGTTGCAACCCTGGTTTTCTTCTTGACACCGTGCTCAAGTTACCCACCAGGTGAAGCTTTCTCACACACCCTAGGCAGACTTGCAGGTCCGCAATGCACTGTGCAAGTGCATCAACTGCAGTGAGCTTTGAGAGAGGTGACCTCAGCAAAGTCAGCTCAGGACTTACAGAGCTCAATCAAATGACATCAACATTTGCTTAAAGAATGGAAGAACAGTGAAGACACTGGAGCAATACTATGGGAGGCTTCCACCTTCTTCTGCCACTGAGCTCAACCCAGCACACATTTCCTTCAGTTCTCCCAAGGAAACGAACTAGCTCATGTTCTGTCTAGCAAACTACAACCCCCAGGCCCAATCTGGCTCAAATAAGGTTTCCTCATTTTTAAAAGGGGCATGAAAAAATGTTTTAAATTCCAATTTTTATGTATATAAGTAGTTTTATTATTGCACAGCTTTGTTCATTTTCGTATTGTCTATGGCTGCTCTGTCCTTTTGAAAACAAAGATAAGTAAATGTGACAGAATGATTATGACTGACAAAGTCAAAACTAGTTCCTGCTTTTTCTCTCTACGGAAAAGTTCCGAGACACTCTGTCTATGGTGTTACACTTCGCTTATGGACTAGCAGAGGGACCTGGAGACCACAGGTACAGGATGGAGTTGATGAGCTTTGGCAGTTAGCTCCACATTCCTCCTGTTCTCTTGGGCTTATCATCAACGGTACAGAATAGCCAAAGCTCAGGTACCAGGGAGCATACAATGCCTATCAAGCATGCTTTAAAACAAAGATGATTTTAAAATGAAATTGTAGAACTTTGTTCTGCCCACTATTAATTTATTCAAAATAAGGCGATCAGGAGAAAAACACAAAAAAGGACTCCAATTCATATAGCCAACCATAGGAATTATTTTCCACTCTTGTTATCATCTTGCAGCTCCCCATAGAACAGAGACTATCAAATTATTCACATCTCTCTTAAACTGTATAGCCCCAAAGGGCACATGTCTGTCTAACAGGATCTTGTTAATGTTGAGAGTAGTAAAAGGATTTTGTTCTGGATTCTGTTCAATGTGTCTGATTACAATTCTTGTCTGTTTTTATGGTGAACTCACCGTGTGCATTACTTTTCTTTTGAAATATAAACTAATTTTATATTAAGTATGTCCCATAATGTAAAGTAACAATAATTTTGAAATAAGAGTATTTTCAACCTAAATGCAGGTCACTGCTTCCAAGTTTATCTGGTGAATATTCATGAAACTTGGTGAAATGTCACAATGGGAACATTTTTGCCAGTCTTTTCCCTCAATATTTAAAAAGGTCTCAGTGGCGCCATCTTTTTTTTTTTTTTTTTTTTTTTTTTTGACAGGCAGAGTTAGACAGTGAGAGAGAGACAGAGAGAAAGGTCTTTCTTTTTCCGTTGGTTCACCCCCCAAGCGGCTGCTACTGCCAGTGTGATCCGAAGCTAGGAGCCAGGTGCTTCCTCCTGGTCTCCCATGCAGGTGCAGGGCCCAAGCACTTGGGCCATCCTCCACTGCATTCCCGGGCCACAGCAGAGTGCTGGACTGGAAGAGGAGCAACCGAGACAGAATCCGGTGCCCCCACTGGGACTAGAACCGGGGGTGCGGGTGTCACAGGCGGAGGATTAGCCTAGTGAGCCGCAGCACCGGCCATTGGCGCCATCTTAATACAGTTGCTCATCTTTGTAGGAGAGATTACGAGACCGGAAACACATTCTACTTTAGTTTGAAGTCGACAGGCATCTTCTCATACAACCTGTATTGTACTCATCTGCTTCTTTTTTGCAGTTTTTCTCATGTTCTGACAATAAAGTACAAAATGAAGGAAGGATTTCTAATGCATTTAAGCCACAGTCACTGGGAGAGAATCCCTCTCCAGTAGGTGACACAATACCCCCCTGAATGGGCACCATAATCTCCAGTCCTAACCTCAATCCCATGCTCCCCTGGCCCCGCCTTCTGTTATTTTCTCCAGAGCCCTTTCAGAGTTGTGCTTTGCTGGCTTCCCCTCTTCTGCCTCACCACTATTTAGATATCTAGATTTCTGATCATTTCCCTTAAGAACTCATTTACATTTATATACTAAAGAAAGCACTCATTCTTACTCTGTGAATTTTTTTTCCCTGCCTAAAATTTTCTCTAAGTCATTCTATGCAGTTTCAGGGGAGGGAAGAGGCTCTGATGGTCTTCCAGTGTTGAGATACGCAATTTCTCCATCATTTTGTTCTCTCCTTTGTACCACTAATAAAGATGTTAAATCAGACCTCACTTAAAGCCAATCTCTAGACATCACTCACTGAATCGTTACATTTTTATCTCTGATTGCTCTTGGCTCTTGGGTATTGCCACCTCTTAACAAGATATTTCACTTCCACAGAGTGAAACACAGGCTATAGGAAGCATCACGCAGAGGCTTTAGAATGCTGCTTGCTCTCACAGTCAGACTTCTGAATGAACATGAGTATATATAGAGGGACCAACCCAGGCTGCTGCAACAAAAACAAGGTTAAAATGCACAACACAGAGTAAAGTGAGATTTTTCTTTAAAAAAAAAAAATCACTCTGGTTCACCTCATTATCATGTAAATATTCACAATGTGCAGCACAGGAGACCACAACCTCACCTTTTCTGAAGGCCACACAGGAGCTACCCCTACCAGGAGATCCCTGCCTGGACCTCTCACGTGACTGACAAGGTTCCTAAAGCTTGGGCAATTTTATTAGAACTGTGCCATGTACCAAAGTCACCAAAAGACATAAAGAGAGGCAATGCCCATTATAATGATATGGCACCTAACCCCTCCTGTTCAACTAGCCTATAGATACACACACACACACACACACACACACATCAACCTCTTTGTAAATCTCAGACAGCCCCTCACATCCAAGTGCTCATGGGAAACGAACACCTGCCACCCTTAACACTTTCTCATTAGATGCTTCTCCAAACTCTCAAGAGCATTGTAATTAGGTTCTTTATCAAACAAACAAAAATCCTATTTGAATCTTGTGAAATAGATCTGCCTAGACAACATTCAGATTACGATCACCAACAACCGGACCTGAGTTTGAAGCCATCAGAAACACCACCAAAATGCACCAATGGCTGACCGACTTTTTAAAAAAGTGATCATTCAGGGTATTTCTATCACTTCAATGGTATTTGACGATAGCCACAAGGAAGAGTTCATCAAGCACTATTAGAAAAACAGACTAAGGGGGGGAATTGGAAATCTAGCAACTTCTTTGTCCACATCTTTGACAATGTATAAGACCTAATTTGCAAAATAGCCCAAGTAGTATGAAGACCTTTCTTGTCTGCCTTTTCCCCCCATTAAAAACAGAAGGTATTAATCACCCAGTCTCAAAGGCAAGCTGACTGATGCTATTCACCGAGGAGGACATTCTCACTCATGTGGCCCCATGAATAACTCTCAGGCTTTTATTACCGCTCTGAGTGGACTCTTAGCAGCCCAGCCTCTTTTAGCCGTCCTCGTCCCCTCAGGCTCCAAAAGGATTAGAGATAATGGCTGAGAGAAAGCATCATTGGTAAAAACAAAAGTTTGTAAAGGGGGAAAAAACGGGGAGCAAAGTGGACATATTGGAGACAAGTCATGATTCATGGCCTGTGCTGTGTTCGGCTTCTTTCTCTTACTCAATACACTCTTTAGTTTTACTGCTGGCTGAGGCGCCACCAGACCAGTGCACTTCGCCTAGCAACCAATGTCAGTCAGTAAAGAAGGCATGTCATCTGCTCAAAGGGAAAAACGGAAGAATTTGGGGTCATACAAAGCAGACACATGTTCTTTTGCATTTGATCCCAAATTGATTATCAAAAAGGATTCAGTAAATGCTAAATAATTCTGTTTTATGTGAATGTTAACAATCCATAGAACTAAATATCAGCTTGTTCGCTTGCTATATAGTTGAGTGTCAAGTGCTGGTCCAAACCACTTCATTCAAAAGATTAGTTTTCTACTTTTGCAACACACCCCCTTCTAGTACATAGAAATGGCCCTTCCCAGGTGTACCTCTGCATCTCTGGACCATTTCAAATGCAAAGATTATGCAGGAACTCCTATAGAGCTCCAGGTTCAGAAAGCTTAGAATTGAATCCTGATGGAGTTAAGACTATAAAAGCAATTGCTTATTTGCATACTATCTTTAGCCCTGCTTGGAAAGATAAAAATTCCTTTTGAAAAGAAAAGCTGAACAAACATAGAATTTAAATTGATACATGATGAGACACATTTATTCAGAGCATCAAAAATCTATAGTTTCATAAGCTCTAACTGATGACCATCACAAACATGAGAGTTTAACAGAAAAATAAAATAAGGACTGGTAACCTGGGAAGTGCTCTTGAAATACAAGTTGTCTGTTGGATTGTGAGCAGAGGAGACTCATCAAACAACTGTTTATTTATATCTTATTGCCATGTGTATGGAGGAGATAAATATGTACCCACATGTTAAACATATTTTCATGATTCTTTTCTCTTGCCTTCTGCACTAAAAGTTGACATTATCCAGGCTTTCAAAAATCACAATGGTGGGACTGAAACCCTTAAAAAAGTACTTAGCAACAGAATCACTTACACGTTTCCATGAGAGCCCGGGAGGAACACCCCAGTTAAATCTGTTAGCACTTCTTTTCCAGTGAAGTTATTAAACAGCACTGGCCATGTTGTCTGCAGAAAAGGAGGCTGGCTGCAAACCTCAACTGAATGACAGCTTGAAGATGCATGAGTGCAGGGCTCGTGTACCATTGAGATAAAGTGGAAGAGTTAGCTTTTCACTGGAGACTAACAACAACAACAAAAAAAGGTAGTAAGAATTGGTTTTGAGCCCAAATTAAATGTTCTAAGTCTTCAAAATCCGTTTTGCATTTTTAAAGTATTGAAGAACATTGTACCTGGCCTTTACTTTTTCTTTTACGCTCGCTGACTTTTATTTTCTTAAGATGCATGTGTTTATTATAAAAGCAGAGCACCAGAGAAGCAGAGGTGTTCCACGTGCTGGTTCACGCCCAAAATGCTTACAACCAATAGCCCAGGCTGCTACAGGCTAAAGCCAGGAGTCAGCAACTCCATCCTGGTTTCCCATATGGGTAACAGAGGCCCAGTGACTTGGGTCACCTTCCATTGCCTTCTCACAAACATAAGCATGGACTTGGATTTCAAGTAGCAAAGCCGAGATTTGAACACGCATTTCAATACGGTACGGCAGCATCACAAGCGTCAGTTTAACCCTCTGTGCCACAACGCTGGCCCTGGCATTTCCTTTTTACAAGGTTACTTTCTGGGGCATGCATTTGGTCTGGCGACTGGTCAGGACACCTGTGTCCCACATCTGAGTATCATGGTTCAATTCCTAGCTCTGGCTCCTGACTCTTGCTTCCTACTAATTCAGACTATGCAAGATAGTAAGTGATGGTTCAAATAACTGGGTTCCTGCCACATAAATGGGAGACCTGGAGTGAACTCTATGCCTATCTCTCTGATTTTAAAATAAAAATAAGTTACTTTCTATTTCTGCTCCAATCTACGACAGACATAAAAGGCAGGGGCCAGGGTAATACAAACGGCCTTGTGCTATTACTGATAGCCAAAACATTTCAGAGGATACAGGCTGTGAAGTACCTTCTATACTTGAATGGATTACAACAGACTTGGTTTTCAACAACTACACTGTTAATTGGCAATTACAATAAAGTTCATTTTAACATAAAGATATCAATACAACTTCCAGTATCTGTTGCTAGGTTTTTGTAAATTTCACTGAATCCCATAAAATCCTGAAAAGTATATTCATGTATTCTATAGTTATCATATATCTACGTAAATTAGTCTAATACTATTGTAGCATTTACTAATATTTACATTTATAGTAAAACTTTAAAATGAGGCGCTAATTTTGTAATAAAGATTTATAAAATTTTATTTACAAAGAAACTTTTGATTAAATGTTTAAGAGTCAAAAGTTCTCCCTTTTATTTTAAAATTTTTATTTATCATTCGAAGGACAGAGAGATGGAAAGAGTTATACAGAGAGTTCCCTTTCACTAGTTCAGAAGGCCACACCGCTCAGGACAGACTGGGGCCAAAGCCAGCTGCCAGCAACTCACTCCAGATCTCTAACCTGAGTGGCAGGAAATCAACTACTTGAGTTAAAACAGCTGCCTCCCAGGTTCTGCTTTGGAGTTATACATCAAAATCATCCTATATTCTGATACAGGATGTGAGTATCTTAAGTGCCAGGTTAGAAGCCACTATGATTTTTCTTCTTTCTTTGGTAAAGATCTAAAATCATACAATAAATAAGTAGAAAAACTAAACCTGGGAACTGGTTTCTGAGCACCCAAGGTTTGCCCATTTCACAAAAGTCATGACACAGTTTTAATCAGATTATCTTTTCTGATATATATATATAATCCCTTATTACACATACCTGATTAATGAATAATTATAAAAAGTTATTAGAGTCAGTATCTACATTAGATGAGAGAAAGATAAGCAGGATATCTAGAAAAATAAACTGAGTGCAAACTGCTAATTTTAAAAAGATTTTCTGTACTAAGAGTATTTTCAGAACTCAGAAGTTCGTCAGACATGATTTATTTTCATGGTTCTTGATATCAAAAGTACCAAGTAAAGAACATTCTAGATAAATTTAAGTCATTTGAAATGAACTTAAATGCAGGATTGACAAGGACGGTATATTTGTTAACAAGCTGCCATTTGCAGTATGTCTTTCTTGTTTATTGCTTTCATTCACAACACCGCTCACTTGAGAATCCCATTTGTTCTGTAATCAGCATATGATGCAATGGAAACACACATGTCATAGCATGTTTGTCACAGCTGCAAAGGTGTGGCCACACATGAGGCCCCTTAGGAGGCAATAAAATCCTCAGTCACCTGAAGACTCACGCTTGTGAAATCACATGAACATTGTCGTAAAAGGCGTTTTAAATATGGTTCATCATTAGTCTGATAGCCAAAGCCCCCTTCTAGTCATTTCCCTTATTCATATTAGGCAGGGAATAAGCATACAACAAAAATACTACTACTCCTACTAAGTAGTACTTCCATAGTGCTTATAAAGTACTAGGCATTGTTCAGAGAACTAGGTAGACAGACTGATTCCACACATATTTCTATATCTATATTATACAGATATTCATTTATCCCAATGCCAGCTGTATGTGATAGATATTATTACCAGTCCCATTTTAGAGCAAAGGTCACTGAGGCACTAAGTTCAAGTACTTGGGCAGACTCACTCAGTACTGTTTACCGACTGTCCTTCAGTAACTACCTCCCACTTCTTCCCTGGGAACAAACTACAGTTGTAATCAAATGAGATGTGTTGCTTTTCTCTTTGCACACCTTGTTCATCTCAGTGCCACTTCTCCAGTTATCACCTCTGTGGGAATGCATTTTCCCATCTTTCTGCCTGTCCCACTGAGGTCCGGGTTAAGTGATCTGTTTTGGGATGATTCTTCTTGGATTGTACCAGCTGGAAATCTCTCTCTCCTCAGAGCACCCAGACTTTTTTGTACGTACTTTCAAGTTCCCCTTCTTCCAGATATTACTGTTATTTCAGTGACCAGAACCAGGGTTCCCTTCCCTACTAAGCTGTAATCTCCTGAACAGTGGGAGCCATGGAGAAGGTCATTATATACCTCACAAAGCCTAGCAAGTGCCTTGCCTATAAACAGGTGCTCAATAACCATGTGTTGAATCAATCAAGTAACATCAGAATATGCAAGCGAATTCTCTCATGGACAAGATCAGGAAACATGTTACTGGCTGCTTTTAGTAACAAGAGTCAGGGACTCCTGTTAAGGAGTCCCAAGTTAAAAAGCTAGAGACAGCCTCTCGTAGGAAGAAGCCTAAAACAAAAGTAAAGGACCCCCAGACCGTGGTTTCAGCTCTTCCACTCCAAGTGGCAATGGGGCTTGTTGGAAGGCATATGAAATCTGCCCGCTTCAGTTCTCCACGGTCCAACCCATAAGCAAGGTGGGTCACAGACTGACATTTGTGCGACTGAAGTGCTGTGCCAAATACCACCCTGTCAGCTTTGAAAAATTAGTTTTTCACTTAAGACTTCTCCAACTTATTTTCTTACAAACAAAAGTCAGTCTACAGAGAAGTCCCACCTGTCACATTCTTGACTTTATGTCAGGTAAGTGTCAGTGATGGTAAGCAAGGCAATGGCTGTGCCGATTGCGATAGCAGATAGGGCAGGACAATGCCTGATACGGGGGATATTCCTTTGAATCTACCTCTTCTTTTTCAAGTTTTAGACAGCTGTAGATTTGAGAACCACTGTAGAATTAATTATTTTATTCTATCTGAGAGAGACAGAGTCAACACCTTAGTTTTTTGTTAATGTGTAAACGGAAAGTGAAAACTGCCCTAAATATACAGAAAAGTCACAATTCCCAGACGAGATATCATGATAGAAGTCAATGTTCCTGAGTGTGGGGGAGGGTCAATGGTTTTATTAATCATTTGAGGAAGCACCCTGTCAAAACTTTACACCCCACTCAACAGTGTGCCCTAGGGCGGAGTGAGGATCAGGTGCGAGTGGCCGAAAATCAACATTAGATAAATTGTTCTTTCTTAAATGGAAAAGGGCTATATCAGAGCAAATGGTCTAGTCTGTGTTTCCTCCCAGGTGAAAGGCAGAATATTAAATGACTAGTACCCCTGGGGCCGGAGCTGTGCAGGCATCCCATATGGACACTGGTTTGAGTCCCGGCTGCTCCACTTCCAATCAAGCTCTCTGCTGTGGCCTGGGAAAGCAGTAGAAGATGGCTCAAGTCCTTGGGCCCCTGCACCCACATGGGAGATCCAGAGGAAGCTCCTGGCTCCTGGCTCCTGGTTCAGATCAGTGCAACCCCATCCATCGTGTCTATCTGGGGAACGAACCAGCAGATGGAAGCTCTCTCTCTCTCTCTCTCTGCCTCTTCCTCTCTGTAACTCTGCCTTTCAAATAAATAAAAAAACAAACTTTTTAAAAAAACGACTAGTACTCATGATGTCATTTGAGTAAAAATATGCATGACTGGGAGGCGGTAGAGTTGTAGCACAGCAGGTAAAGCCGCTGCTTGTGACACCAGTATCCCATATAAACAGTGGTGTGTGGCCCAGCTTTTTCATTTCTGATCCAGCTCCCTGCTGATGCATGGAGAAAGCAGTAGATAGTGGCCCAAGTGTTTGGGCCCTGCCACTCATGTGGGAGACCTGGATGAAGCTCTTTTCTCCAGTCTCACTTAGTCTCTCCCTATCTGTAGCTCTTTCACATAAATAGATAAAAATCTTACAAAAAAATAAATAAATAAAATGGGCTGGCACCGTGGCTCACTAGGCTAATCCTCCACTTATGGCGCCGACATTCCAGGTTCTAGTCCCAGGTGGGGCACCGGATTCTGTCCCGGTTGCCCCTCTTCCAGGCCAGCTCTCTGCTGTGGCCAGGGAGTGCAGTGGAGGATGGCCCAAGTCCTTGGGCCCTGCACCTGCATGGGAGACCAGGAGGAAACACCTGGCTCCCGGCTTCGGATCAGCATGGTGCACCGGTCGCAGCGGCCATTGAGGGGTGAACCAACGGATAGGAAGACCTTTCTCTCTGTCTCTGTCTCTGTCTAATTCTGCCAGTCAAACAAACAAACAAACAAAAGCATGACTGATATTGTCTCTGTCTCCCTATAAACAAACATACACATTCATAATCTAGTTTACATGGTAAGTTTTATACACTGGGCTAGGGCACGAAAATCAACATCTCAAAAGGACTCCGTAAGCACATTTTTATTTATTTCACAAATATTTGCTTATCTACTCCATGTCATTCGGTGCTCTAGGCATTGGCAGTACACTCATAAACACTAGAGCCAAAGCTAAGTTCCTGCCATAAGAGTTTAGTGGGGGAGACAGACAATAAACAAGACAATGTCTCTATCTATTGTTGGCAGAACATTCTCCCCATGTCTCCCTTGTTTCTGGGCATCTTGCTAGCAGAGGCACTAACTACTCTTTTATTCTAAACTATCTTTCCAAGGATATTTATACAGCACAACAGCCTTAGAAAATATAGGTAATATCCCTTGAGAGCAGAAGGCAAATTTGCTTAGTGTCGAATATAATAAAGATAATGTCTTCTTCTAGGGCAAAGGTTAGGCAAGTTATCTTATTACCCATTATAAAATACCCAGGTCTCGAGATCAGGGTCCCTGCGCTATGACGCTAACCCACCACAAGTATTTCATATACCTAGGCCCCGCCTCGTGGCCGTTATGGGACTCTCAGAGCTACATAAATCAATACAAACATAACTTGTGCTGTTTATTGTGGCATGGCTGAAGAAATTCTTCCTCTCGCACCCAAGAACCTCATGTTTTCTTCTACTACTCATGTAGTTGCGACAGTCCCTCAACTCCACTTGCTAGTATGATGACAATTCTTGGGGTAGGCGTTTCGCCTAGCAGTTAAAATGCTCCTGTCCCATACTGGAGTGCCTGACACACATACAAGGCTATGGCTTGTCACTCCAGTTCCCTGTTATGAAGACCCAGAGAAGCTGAGTCCCTGCCACACACATGGTAGACTTGAATTGAGTTCCCAGCTTTGGCTTGACATCACCCTGGCCACAAATGGGAGCTCTCTGTCTTGGTCTCTCTGCCTCTCAAGTTAAAAAAAAAAAAGTGTCAATTCCTTTATACTTCTTCATACACACACACACACACACACACACACTAACACCTTTTTCATGAGATTATAAGTGCTATGACAACAACTTTAAGACCATAAAATGGGGGGGGGGGTGATAGTAATGTGTATCAAAAGGAGAAATTTTAGATAGGGTAACCCATGTTTCTGAAAATATTGTATATGGGAAGAGGGACTTATTCAATCAATTGAAAGATCTGGGAAAGTGCACCTCTGGTAGAGCACAGAACAGACGTAAAGGTCAGGGTCAGCAGAACATCAAAAGTTATAAATTCAGGTGCTAGGTAGTGAGTAGGAGCAGATGAAGTCAGAGAGCTAGGAAACCTCACCTTGCGGAGTCTTGCGAACCAACGTGAAGAGTTCTGGGCTACCAGAAAACGTGCATGCTAGTTACATAGTTTTTAAAAGTCCCTCTAGCTACTGTTAGGAGAGCTAGGGTCAGGGTTAAGTGTGAGAAAAGGAACAGGAATGGATGCAGGATGATCATTAATCAGCCTGTTACAATACTTCAGGGTATGACCAGGATAGGGGTGGTTAAATTAACAAGAAACTTGTCATTTAATTAATTTTAAACTATTAGAATAAAAGGATGAGTTAATTCATGCACAGAAGAACAGAAATATGGATAGATATTTAGTAGTCAGTATAGCAAAATAATGAATGCGGGTGGAACTATCTACCTATTCACTGTAACATTCTTTCAGCTTTACTGCAAGTTTGCAGTCATGCATAATACAACATTGGGGTGAGGGAGGAAGGATCATACACACACACACAAAATGGTTAATATCAGGATAGTTGACAAAGAGTTTATTAACAAGTTGGATATAGGCTTCAGGAACAAGAAAGATTCTTAGTCTGTGGGCATGAAAAAGAATAATGTGGTTTAACAGATAGAAATGGTTGGAACGAGGAGTCGATTCCATCCATGGCTTGAGTTTAATATGTTCTTCTTAGACAACCTAAGATGTAGGGTGGTCAAGGGGATATGTTGAGTGCAGTTCCAGGCACTGGCGATACAAGAGTACACAGAAGAGGCAGGTTGTGCCCTGGTGGATTTTATATCCCTCCATGCAACTGGGGCACTCTGAGAAGTACTTTCATAAACAGATACTATGACTAATGGCATTAGATGAATGATCCCAAGGACTAGCTGCAAATGTTGGGGAAAACGCTAAGGAATGAGTCCATGTTACTCGCACTCTTTTGAGTTAGAGGGAGATATTTTGGGTGAGGGTGTTGTTCTTTACATATTACACAACATCTCTGTTATGGTACAATACAATGTCAAAGCATTGAAGGAGTTTTTATTAACTTCTCCTTCAAAGACTTTATGTAATCCCTCAGTCCTTCTTTAATCAACATTACACACACACACACACACACACACACACACAATTGGGAGAGGGTGTTTGGCTTGGCAGTTAAAAAATCTGACACCCACAACAGAATTGCTGGGGTTCAGTTCCTAGCTCCAACTCCCAATTCAAGCTTCCTGCCAATGCAGACGCTGGAAAGTAATGGTGATGACTGAAATAGGTGCCTCCTAACCATGTGGGAGATCTAGATTTCATTCCTGGCTGCTGGCTCTGATTCCAACCCCAGGGCAGCCCTGGATTCTGTGGGCATTTGCAAAATGAACCAGTAGACAGGGGCTCTAGGTCTGCATCTGTGTTTGTTTCTGCTTTTCTCTGTCTCCCTGTCTTCAACTAAACAGAAAAAGTTTTTAAATTTTTCAATTAAAAATCCAACATCCATGTAAATGTATTGATTTAGGTTAATAGGTCTATACCTGAAGATACTATAAGAAATAATACTTTAAAAATAAATCTATGAAATGGTACTCTGTAAGTTTCCACTTCTTGAACATAAACCTTAAGACTTCTGTTTGTCTAAACTAGAGACAAATGGGACCTACACAAAGCAAGTCCTCATAAAATTATGACCCTTTTTAAAAGAAAATGCATTGTGGGGGCAGTGTTGTGGTTCAGTGGGCTAAGTCACTAGCTGTGATGCCAGCAGCCCATATGGGCACTGGTTCTGATCCAGCTCCCTGCTAATCCACCTGGGAAGGCCATTGAGGATGGCACAGGTGCTTGGGCCCCTGCCACCCACTTGTGAGACCAAGATGGACCTCCAGGCTCCTAATTTTGTCCTGGTCCAGCCCTAGCCATTGCATCCATTTGCAGAGTGAACCAGCAGATAAAAGATCTCTGTCGGTCTTTCAAATGAATAAATCAATCTTTTTTTTTTTTAAAAAAGTGAAGTAAAACACCCCAACTGGATATAATCAAAAGGTGCAACATTATAAGTATTAACATGTCTCCTTTAACTGTAGATTTTATAAATATTAAATAAACATCATTACCTATCTTCTTCCCTCTTCAAATGTTTCTCTACTTCCTTTCATAAGCTCTTCACCATCCCCCAGAAAAAAAGAAGAAAGAGGAGAAAGTGGAGGAGAAAAAGGAGGAAAGGAAGAGATGGAGAAGGAAACAGAGAAGGAGAAAATGCTCAAGACCAGATTGCACATGGCAAGTAAATATCTCCTAGAGAATGCAGAAACTTATTTAGCAGACATTACTGCACGCACACATGCACACACACACCCTTTTACTTATATGTACCCAAATTAAAGCAATGCGCTTATACATCTCTATTCTTCTTAGCAAAGATGCTGTGCTGCATAGGCTGCTCAGGGGTAAGATGACCAGAACTGTTCTGTGTATTAGCATGACTTTCATTTGCTTTAAGATATTCCTGCTTAATGTCCTAAGAAATCCTTTTGTTTTATGGTCCACATGTTGCACAGCATCAAAGGTTATTCAAACACAGCCAATTCAGACATGATATTACTGCATAACTCCAAGAACAAATTTCAGGTTACTTATATGCAATTTACGATCTGAAATAGACTACATATGGCTACAATAATGAGCCCATTACTGAAAGAAGCACTTTAGCAAAATGTATAAACCTATGGAAGATTATACATCTGCACTTTGCACATGCATTATCTTTCTCTCTCCAAATACCTTATGTGCCATTTTCACTTCAGAACAGTTAACAAGTGAGAAAACCACCCCCATTTTTAAGACATCTCTTTACAGTATTGTAAAATTATCAGACTGACATACTGTATGGAATACAGCTGTGATAGCTCTGATTAGCTCTTCATAAATGATTGAAAAGCCCTATTCCTATTTTAAAGTAGAGAATTTTGGAAAGCAAAGGCTAAACTCAATATGTATCCTCTTTCATAATTGTAGGGAAAAATATGTATGTGGTTAATCAGTCTGTGCCAGATGAGAATATCTCTATTTACATCCCACACAGAAAAGTTTGCCTATAGTTCTTCACCAACTTAACATTTATTCTCTATAGGTTGTTACAAGGGCAGGATACTGAAAAATCATAAATAATATTAGCACGTATCTTCTACGAGGAGGCCAAACTCTAGCTTTTTTTCATACACCATAAAAATGCACATATAAATAACCCACCAAGCAAATTTCAATGCAAATCTATGTATCATTTGTCACTGAATAAAATTAATTTCTGTGTCTAGCACAAGGATAGTCAGTATATCTTTGAAATGGTACAAGCTTCTCTAAATTTGAAATTCATATGGAGAGTAGGCACACACCTCCAAGAAAGGTAATAAGTAAATAGAAATCACAGATTCCTGGAAGGGTAACAAAGCTTAGAGATCCTACAAACCAGCCCACTTATCATGTACATTGAGTGCTCAGCCCCAATGTGTTCAAGCAGCCTAGAGGGCAGTGTTGTTCACATCCCAAATTTTCAACAATTCCCATGAAGAGGCTGTCATCATTCTGAAATATCCAAAGGCCACCCAATGTCAAAGGTATGATCACCACACTGATTCAGGAAGACCATCCTCAATTTCCTTAGCCTTTGGCACGACTCAGTAGATGCTAACTACACAACTCATTTCACGCATAAAATTTAGGACTGCCCTTTCAGCCTCAATTCCTTAAATCGCAGGTATTTTTCACTATGTAATTATGAATTCTGCTGCGTAACTGTGGCCCAGACACAAATTTCTCCCCTACACTAACATTCAATTAGAACAAAGGTCCTAAGTGTGTCTTTTGGGCAGAAGAGTGGTGATCTGGAAGAGGAGAGAGAGAGAGAGAAGGAGGGAGGAACGGGAGAATAGAAGGGATGGAACGAAGAGAGAAATGATGTCTTGCTACTGCTGTCCCAGCAAGCTGGTTAATTGCATTTGTTTCAAAGATCTCCAACCACTCTAGTACATTAATTACATTCTGTAACACCAAGCACTTCTGATTCCCTCTGTCACTTCCACTGAGCAATTTAATTGTATTCCTCCCAGTGACACATTTTTAAAAAAGAAAAGCAAATCTCAATAACTCTGTATTCTAATAAAGAGTTTATACATGCATTTCTGTCATTAAGATATGTAAATTCACGGTTGATGAAAACTTATTATTTTAAGAGTTATGCCAAAGTCTGCTTATCATGATAACCAAACACAGTTGAGACAAATATGCAAACATTTTGCTTATGGTAAGCTACATGTATCCTATACTGTTGAAGAAAATATGTGGGGAATGATAATCGATATGATTATAGACATCTCCATGGTATAATTCACAAAGGTTGATTCCTCAACATCTACTACTTAGAAGGAAGACAGAAGCAGGGCACACAGATGCGTCCCTTGCCTACTATCACCAGGGGGCAAGGATTCTCATGTATCCGTGATTGAAAACAGCCACTTGACAGTAGGTAAACTCATCTGGATTGCCTCATGTTTATAGAAAAGCTTCCTTTCTGAGTCCCATACATTGGGTTCTACACAGCAGCAGCTGCCAAGAACAAAGTTAGCTCCCACAGATGGGCGAAAACAGACAGTGTCGCAAATAATGAATTTGTCCACAATGCAAATGCTGGAGCAAAGTTTATGTAGCAACAAGCTATTGTGATGGCTCAAATATGCAGACCTATACACCTCAGATTCTTTGTAAGTAAAGAAATTACAAATCTGACACACTATAATCTGAATTTTGGGGGTTGGGAAACTACCAGTTTTCTTTTTACCAATCCTTTCCATAGACTGAAAATTCTAAGTCTCTTCGAGACTAATACCAACATCCCTTTGACATTCTTCTTTTGAAACAAAAAAAGTGTGTTAATGATTATTTCCATTCTTCCATCAAAAGAGCTCCCCACAAGGATTTTGAAATCATGTCACTAACAACTAAGAAAGATCCTGTGAAAATATCCCGGGAAACCAAATCCGAACAAAAGACAGGAGAAGCAGAGTCTGAATGCTGTCTGCCTGACATACAGACTCAACCTGGAGGGAGACACCTACAGCACCTGTTTCAGGTCCCGTTATTGTTCGTCCACTGGGGACAGAGCTGAGTGCTGTACGCCTGCAGACATCCCAGAGCGGCTGCCACCTCCTTCTGGAGCCTCGCCCAGTCTCACTTTGGACAGTTTTCTCCCTATGACCTGAAGTCTTCCGTCTGATTTCACGCTAGGACACCATCTCCGGCACACAGGTGATAGATATTGATCCCAAGGATACCCAGTCTCACATCCTTAACCCATTGAATCTTCCTTGGAGTGTCTGTTGACTGTATTTCTTCAAAGCCAAAGTTCAAACACAGCAGCAAACATCAAATAGAGAGCAGGCATCAGAGTACTGGGCTCTTTCAAAAAAAATTTTTTTTTCACTTTACCATTTCTAACAAAGCTGGAAGCCCATCATTTATTACCCTACTCAATTAATTAAATTACAACAGCAATAACAATAGGTGATTACTAACATGTTCCCCTTGCAGCAGTTTAGGAAACAAAAGCCTCAAACCCTCTATCCTGGAAGACCCAGCGCCTGCCCAAGACAGACTGACAGACGTAATGACATTTTATTTACAGTGCACTCTGGACTCAAAGAAATGAGGTGGATTTTTTTTGTGGGGAGGGGGAGGTTTGAAAGGGACACAAAGGATAAAAGCATCTTTAACTTACCGTCCACCCGAAAGTATAAAAATCCACAGAGCAGTACTTGTGTAAACATCAGCAGACTCATTTTGACACATTAAAAAGGATCCAGATCGTTTAAGAAACCAATCCCAGAGAGCAAAAAAGTACAAAAATAAGTATCAAAAAAAGAGGTAGGTCCAAAGTTGAGACTTTCCTAGATGGGGACCGACGTCAAGATGCGCAGATCCCCGGAGCAGAAGGGCTGGTGGAGACAGGTCTTCCGCGGGGCACATGGAGATCCAGCCGGAGTCCCGGAGGGCACTTCAAAAGGCCGCTGCGCTTCCAACTCTTCCTCAATTCCCACCAACTCAACCCAGCCGGAGGGACTATTCAAGTGTGTCTAACCCTCTCTCCTCAGGCTCCATGGCAATCCAAAGCCAAGATCTTCCTTCACAAGTCAAGAAGATGAAGGGGGAGAAAAAAGACCTAATTCCTAGAAAGTGTTCCACAAACTTGCCAGCGCGCTGCCGAAAAACCATTGGCCTGCCTACGGGTTGTTCCTTCCCTCCCGATCGCTTCCGTAGCAGCTCTCCGTCCCGAGTTTGGGAATTTTATTATTATTATTTCTCACTGAACTTCCCTAAGCAGCATGTGTCAAAGCAGCACTTTTGCAGGCGGGCAGCCCCAGCGGCGGCGGGGCCTCCGTGTGGCAGCCTCCCTCCAAAGAGAGAGGAAAAGAGAAATCAGGACGACTCGGGTGGAGAATCCGAACTCCTACGTGGTGAGGCTGCGGGGAGGGAGGAGAGGAGGAGGAGGGAGCGAGGGAGGGGCCGGGCGGAGGCTGGCGGCCACCCCCGCGGTGCCGCCTCTCGGGGATGGGGCGCCCCGCGTCTGGCGGCCGGAGCGGAGCAGCCGCGGGAGCCTGGCAGCCACGAGCGGGGCAGCTTTGGAGCGCGCTCCAGCCGCTCGCCCGGGTGCAAGCGGCGGCCGCGGCTCCGGCAGCCCAGCAGTGCAGCGTGTGCCTCCTCCTGCAGCTGCCGCGGGTGGCAGGACTTGCAAGAGTGAAGGCGGCGAGGAGGCGGGCAGGGAGGGGAGGAACGAAAGCTGCTCCGAGTCGGCCCTGGAGAGGGGGCGGGGGCTGCAGGGGGTGCGCTGAGCCCTGCACCTCCTCACGCCTCCACCCTGCCGGGCAGGGGGCGCCAGCCCCAGAGCACCAGTCAGAATGAATCCGGGAGCCCCCCGCCGGCTTTGCCCAGAGGCCGAGGCCACTGGTCACCTCCGGCCCCTCCTCGGCTTCCCCAGCTCCTTCCCGCCTCCGGAGGGGATAGGTGGGCTCTAGCCTCCTGCTCCTCGCCGCGGCCCGTTTAATGGGCAGGTAATTTTCTTGGTGAGTGATTTCATGGAAGCCCTTCCTAATTATTCATCCCTCCGTCTGCCTGAGCTGCACGCGCTTTCTGGAAAAAGATCATCCTCCAGCACCCGGGGCGCAGCCTCATTACCCGTTAAAATCACACCAACACTCAGTCTTCACCTCTTAGCAAAAGGAGAGGCTGGGCGGGAGCCGGGAAAGGAAAGGGAACGGAATAAAACCGCCCTGTGGAGCGGAAAGCCTGCCTGGGGTGCTTCCTATGGCTTTAAAAATAAATAAATAAAAGCTGGGGGTCGGACAGGAATGTCCAAGTTCTCCCCACACGGTGCAGCCCAGCTCTGCGCCACTCTCCCCTCCCCGGGGCAAGAGGGCTGGAGGGAAGGGGCATCCCCTCCTCCGTTGCGCAGTTGCCTGTTGACCACTCAAAGGTGACTTTGGAGAGGGAGGGGCTCAGGGATCTAAGCACAGGATGGGGAAAGTGGGGAGCCGGGATCCAGGACCCCCGGGAGGGGCGGATGTCCCAAGCCTTCGCCCTCCAGGGAGCAGCACCATCGCAAGGAAAAGCGGAAAGGCTTTGATCCAGGAAACCGATAACACAACTGGACTCATAAACGCTCAGAAAGAGTCAGATTTCCGCCCAAAGAGGACAGCCTCCCCCCCCCTCCCCCAAGCGTAAAGGCAAAAGCTGCCGAGCGGATTCCATTCGGGACCCGGGATGATGGAAGAAGCCCACGTTAGATCAAAGGGATGCCAGTGGCTAGGTGCCCCGGCCTGGCCGGTGTGGCCGGCCCACGTGTGATCACAGGCTCGGCTCGCAGGGAGCTGTTTGATGCTGCTTCGGCTGATTAGAAGGCAGCTTAGAGAGACTCGCGCGCGTCCCTGCTCCCGGCCAAACGCTGGATGGTGAGTCTTTAGTTCCCCCTACTGGAAAATACTGGGAAAGAGTCTCAGTTTGAGGAAGAGCCTTTTGTTCGGCTGGATAAACGAATGGTGCGGCTACTTAACTTAGTTCACCCTGGACAATCCCGGGCCGTGTGTCGTGTGCCATGTGTCGTGTTCGAGCAGTTAGCAGAGTTCTTAGGAAGCATTGGCGTGCTTGACAATTAAGATAATGACATGAACACACCACTCTTCTTAACAAGCATTGAGAGCAATTTCAGCACACTTCGAATCTACAGTATGTAGCTGGTGGGGAAAAGGTGCATCAATGTGTTCAACTTAAATCATTTCAAATCGGACAGTATTCTCAATGAGGTATTATTTGAGCATCGTATTAAAGTAACTGGCTACACCGTCAAAAGGAAACAAGTTCCCATACTCCCCACTGCCACACATTAACCACAAAAGGGTCAAGAAGTCTAAATTACATAATTCTGCGGTCTAGAAAAATCCCCAAATTCATTGGATTAGCATCTATTTCATACCTCTAGAATACTGGAAGATAACAGATAATTCTTGAAACTTTGATTTAAAACATTTGGACTAGGTCGAAAGTCAGCAATTGCAAAATCTACCTCACTCTTCTCAATTATATACTCCCCCATCTCAAACTTCCTTACATGGGTGCAGAAAAAGGTGTTCTGAAAATTGTCTCCAATACTGCAGGAATTAGCAAATCCTAAAGGATTGATCTCAAAAAGGAACATACTGGAATATTTCATTTGGAAGAGTTTTCTTATGGCCATTCATTAATCAAGCAGGGGAGAGGTTCAGTTTTATACTTGGTAAATTCACCACCTATACTGCCTGCTCTTGGGTAACCTGTGAAGTCGCTCACAGAGCCAGAAAGCCTTTGTGTGTGGGGAGCTGGAAGAATCAGCTGGCCACTGACCCACCAATTGTTGTCATCCTCTAGGGCTGAGAACATGCTGCTGCTTATCTCACCGAAATTTTTTTATGTGGACTATGATAAATGATCTCACAGAGAAGAGGTTCATATAAAGGAAATCTGTTGTTACATTTAATTGCCTTTTTTGGCCAAAAAATCATTTTTGTATTCATAATTACCTATTGAAAGTGACAAAGCAAGTCAGTGATTTCAGACTGCTACCATCTCCTTTTGCAATCAGCTATTACATTATACAATCATGTCTGTAAGGAAGGAGTTTGAGTTTCTGTTTTCTGCTTTTCTTGAAAACAAGCTTATAAATGATTTTTTTTTGAAAAAGAGAATGTTCTGTCAGTATCTCATTTAATATGAAATATAACCAAGGAAAACATGATTTCCTAAGAATCTCATCCCAGGGGCAGGCATTTTTTTGTGTACTGGTTAAGCTGCTGTTGGGATGCCTGCATCCCATCTGGGAGTGCTTGGGATGGAGTCCTAGTGCCACTCCCAGTTTCAGCTTCCTGCTAACTCACACCCTGAAGGCAGGAGGTGATGGCCACAAGGGTCTGTTCCCTGCCACATCTGGATTGAGATCCTGACTTGTGGCTTCCGCCTGGCCTAACGCTGGCTGTTATCATGCATTTGGAGAGTGAAAAAGCAGATGGCAGACATATCTATCTCCTCTCTTTCTCTGCCTTTCAAACTGATAAAATAAATGAATATGTTTTTTAAATAATCTCATCCCATAGGATAATTTAGGACTATAACCAAAGCAGTAATACTAAAACTCCAACAATAATCAGCCATCAATGGGAAATTTGATATGAAAAGCATTAAATTCAAGAATAGACACCAACTTGTGACAGATTTGCTAAGATCTGTACTTGATAAATATGTGTATTTCAATATATTTAACACATTTTTAGTCAACACTGTTGGTCTAAGACAGGAATGTTTCACTCTAATTTTTGTTTTAATTAAAGGGATGTGTTGAAACCTTAACCTAACTTACTAGAAGCTGGAAATTCAATGTTAGTAGGGCTTTAGCAAAAAAAAAAAAAAAAAAAGTTTTTCTTAGGTTTTCATTAAGAAGCCAGAAATGATTGTGAACAATAAGGCTTCCTTCACCAAATCAGAGGGTTTAAGTATACAGGAAATCAAATGGGGATCTGGCTTTCACATGTATTCAGATAAGAATTTTCTTAGCTAAACAGGCAGTTGAATACAGGACTGAACATAGAAATCTAGGTTCTTTCATGTAAAACGTGGAATAGTATTATTATGTACTCAAAATGAGCCTACCAGATAAATATATATTTTACTCCATCTAAAGATAATGGTGTGTAACAGACTATAATTAACCCTAATTTGAGTAAGCTGATCAGATGGTCTTCTTTGTGACTGAACTTCTGACATGGCATTCTGGGAGAATTATGACATAGCCACAGGAAGGCAACCTGCACAAAGGAGTATATAAAGTATTAAGACTTATTTTTATACTAGGTTTCACAAGAATGTGGTATAAATTGCAAACCCCTAATCCTTTTTTCACTCCTCCCAGCATGCCCTTTGTGATAAGCCAGCATACATAGAAAAATCAAAATTTTGAAGGCTGGCGTTGTGGCACACTGGATAAAGCAGCTGCCTGCGATGCCAGCATCCCAGATGGGCGCTGGTTTGAGTCCTGGCTGCTCTACTTACAATCCAGATCCCTGCTAATGGCTTGGAAAAAAGCAGCGGAATATGACCCAAGTGCTTGGGCACCTGCCACCCATGTGGGAGACCCGGAAGAAGCCTTTGCTTCCTGGCTTTGGCCTGGCTCAGCGCTGGTCATTATAGCCAGCTGGAGAGTGAACCAGTGGATGGAAGCTCTCTCTTTCTCCCTCCCTCTCTGCAACTCTGAGTTTCAAAATAAATAAAAGAATCTGAAAAATTTTTTTGATCCACAATGATTATTCTAATATCTGCCACTTTAAAGAATCCTTTAATTTTTAAAACTTTATTGTATTGTTAAACTGCTCTAAGAGCTTTATGTTGCTGATATTATTTGCATTGCACAGAGAACACTGAAGATACCTAACTCAAGTTGATAAATGGCACAATTGTCTTTGAAACTCAGATCTGACTACAAAACCCACATTCTCCAGATGAGGCAGTACCTCTTGCAACTGACTTAAGACATCTTCTACCCTGAAGAAATATTATAACACTTTAATAATTTGCTTTCGTTGATCAATTTAAGAAAATACTTGCACCAAAGCACATAGATTTCTGCATCAAAACATAAATATGTGGCCTTTTTTCCAAAAATTAAATAATCTTTTCAAACCTAAAAGATCTGCATCTATTATCTGTTCAACTCAAATATTTCTATTTATGTTTTTACCATGTTTTATAGAAATACCACTTTTTAATAAATGTATGGGTTATTATCTATCTACAAAAGAACACAACAATTAAAATAAGTGAAGCATTAAAAATCCTGATCAGAGAAGGATGACTCATTCATTCCTACATTATTTTTTCATTACACCGCACCTTGTTCCAAAAACAATTTTTAGGAGCCACAATAAAGTGAATATTATTCTTTCAAAATATTTTCCAAACATCAACCAATTCGCTTTGAAGTATTCACTAATACTTCTTTATTACAGATAATATAAGTATTTTCTACAATTTACCTATAAATATGTATCTATTTGTGAATAGTATTTTTGGTATATTACCTAGACATATTTTGAAATTCCATCTTTAGAAATATGAGGTTGAAATTGACTTAAATTTAGTCATATTTCATTAAAAAGCTGTTTGTCAAAAGTCACCTGCTTTTGAGAAAAAGATTTTCTTTATTAAAATCAATCTGCAAAATCATTTTCTGTTTTGATTGAAAAGTTTAGCGACAGCTCCAAACTTAACATAGCTTTTGAACAAATACCAAAATAGTTGTATTTAACATGAAGCATAATTCCTCCAAATGTGTACACCTTAAAATTTGAAATTTTTCAAATCAAAAGTATCTCAGAGGTCAATGATATTTTCTGTATCTTCGTCATTTTAGGACAAGTCATTCATCAACACACACATGCATCTTAATAAAATGCAAAACCCAAACCCCCAAGAAAAGTTAAAAAGTAACTCTTCAGTAACAGAGATGATAACCTCTCATATAGGTTAGGCTAATGTTTTCACAAAATAAGCAAAATTGCCAAACAAAAAAAGTACAAATCAGCCGAAAGTGCAACTTCAGTCATTGTCTGGAAGGGCTAGGCCATGTATGTGTGCAGGGATTTTTATTTTTTTCCTGCTCATTATTTTATCATTTCTTCTTTAAAGACCTAAAGCTTTTGTTTTTGTTTATAGCCTAACTTTAATGACATAAAAATACTACAGTTTTTGCTATTTTTATACCATAATATCTTGAAACCAAGAAAATCCCTTTGATTGTTTGCCAAACTCTTCCAAGTCCATCTGTTCCAATCTGGACTTCGTATAATTGAATTTTAGCAGCACATAACTGTAATCCTAATAGGAAAAAATATTGTAAACCCAAAACAGAATTTTTATTGTTCTTAAAAACAATGGATTGTCACAGATTTGAGGAAAGGGTCCTTATTTTCAGAGGTCCTAGAATTTATGGTTCTCTGCTCATTCAAGTGTCTATTAGACACATTTCAAAATGGCTCCTTCAAATTTAAAAAAAAAAAAGTTGCTTTTTCCCTCTTACAATAATACCATGGCATGAATCCAAGGGCACATGTAATCCAATTGAACTGCCTATGGTTCTACCATACTAAAGAACTAATCTGTTTGGAAACACATTCTGATTCTTTTCCAATATCCAGATTATTTTAACGTGCCTGATCAAATAAATTCTGAGGTTGAAATTGACTGCTGTAGAGCACCGAAAGTTCTTTTTACAAAGAATGCCAGGGTTTTAGTTGTTAGACACCAGCAAGGTATCCTGATAGTATAGTTGTGCTTAAAAATAGGAGAGGCCGGCATCTGGCCAGCTTGTTAAGATGCCAACTGAGACTCCCAATTCCCATACTGAACTGCCTTGGGTTTGATGCTCAGCTTCAGCTCTTGACTCCAGCTTCTTGCTAATGCAGACCTCATGAGGCAGCTGTGATACCTCCTGTAACTGAATTATTGTCATCGATGTGGGAGATCTGGATTGATTCCCCAGAGCCTGGTTTAAGCCTGGCCCCAGCCATTGCAGGCATCTGGGGAGAGCAGACAATGAGAAATATAGGTTCTGGGGTACTGAACCAGCAGATGAGCGTTCTCTTGCTCGCTTGCTCACTTGCCCTAATAATTTGTAAAAAGATAAGTTTATTTTCACATAACAAATTGAAATTGATCCAACTTTTCTATAATATACATTTTTTCATGAGCTTTTTGAAGATCTCTATACACAGATTTCAATTTTTTTGTACCGAAACAAATGTATCTTTTGATTCTATTTTCCATGAACTTTTTCATATACCCTCACACAGTCATTTTTGGCAGCACTCTGGCAAACACTACTGAAGTAGAATTAGTGTGGACACGGTCCATGACAAAGGTGTAGCCTGATGAGAGCTGAGGGTTTTTTGTGGTGGTGCCGGCTTTGGTTCTGGTTGTGTTGTGGTTGTTGTCTGTCTCTATAGCTGTCTGAAGTCCAGGTTTTTCTTACTTTTTAATTTATTTCTTCTCTACTCCCCACCATGCATTCATGGTAAAAAAAAAAAAATTAAATGAGAAAGATAAAGGAATAGTTATAGGGATTCTGGTAGTCTATTTCCCTGCCTTCACTCTGGATCATGTTGAAACTAGCAAAAACAAACGTTTATTTTAAAGATTGCCAGAAGACTTTTTTTCTTTTTTACAGTCTTAAGCAAATCATTTCCTTATAGCCAGGACAATTGTAGTCTTCCCTAACACTGAGGCCATATTTCCCCTCTATTACCTCTGCAAGGAGAAGGGGCAATGAATGTGTTCCAATACAGGAAAATGATATAGTATGCTGGCTAAAACCTAGAGCTCTGGAATCGGACCTGGACAGGAGATCTATGCTCTAATGTTGGTTCTACCATCTACAGTGTGATCTTAACAATCTCTTCAACAAAACAAGAGTAGCAACTCATAAGGGCATTTGTATATTACATTTAAATAACTTGATACAGTGTACACTGTAGCTGGTTCTTAACACTGAGGGTCACTGCAACATTCTAACAAGCCTCCACGATGATGGCCAAGACCGTACTATTCGTTAACCAAGAGTAACTTCCTTTCCTTCTTCCACACAGAGGTTGGACAAAATGTCCAGCCCTCCTTGCCATTTGACTGAACCATTTGACCGAGTTATGGCAGGTGGAATGTAGATGCTTCCAGATCTGGCCTCTAAAGTCTCTCCCAAACCTTCATCCTGAATGCTGTCTTTCTTCAGTCACTGGATGGCCAAATCCTGTGGAAACCACTGGGCTACTGGAGCAATAAATGAGTCCCACAGTGAGTAAGGGTGAACTCACACACTCTCTCTCTCTTGAATATTTTGGGCTATCAGTTGAGAACATTATGTTCAATTATTGAAGTTCTATTATTCTTAGTATTGGGAGCGGAAAACCTTCTTTCTGCTAAGGTCCATTTGGATATTTATAACATCATGTGTGGGCCATAAAAAATTATCAATTTATAAATTAGCCCACTACAGGTTTATTGAGTTTTAAGGCCTACATGCAGTATGCCTTGGTAGGACCAGACCAGATGGCTTCACGGGCCTTATACAACATAGCCCAGCCAACTGCTTTGAATATTGCCTGGAATTTTAACGACAATGTGATATTTCTTCAGATGCTATTAAACTTTGATTAATATTGCAACAAATTATGATGCCTCCAATTGGAAGCAATTACAAGATGGCAAGTACTAGAATATACCTTCTATACTGATTCTTATTTAATTCTCACAAAACATAGGAAGGTGATGTTATTAGCCCCATCATTTAGAGTAATTATAAAAAAAACTTAAATTAGTGAAGAAACCTTGAAAGTGTCAGAATTTGTAGCTGAGACTCGTATCTCATTCCAACAAGGCCTACAGTAGACCCAGGATGAGCTCAGATACTCAGCAACAGAGTCTCTCAGCATTTTGCTTTGATTGTCATTTGCTGTCCTGGCCTGAATGTTTTTGTCTTCCTGAAATCCATGTATTGAAATCCTAATCTCCAAGGTGCTGACATTAGAGGGTGGAGCCTCAGGGCCGTGATGGTATCCTAGGGGCAATGATTGGGATGAGTCCCCTTATAAAAGAGACCCCAGAGATTTATACAGTCCCTTCTAATGTGAGGACACAGTGAGGAAGAACTATATAAATATATAAAAACCGTAAATTGGGGGCTGGTGGTGTGGCATAGTGGGGAGAGCCGCCACCTGCAGTGCCAGCATCCAATTTGGGTGCTGGTTTACGAACCGGCTGCTCCACTTCCCATCCAGCTCTCTGCTGTGGCCTGGGAAAGCAGTAGAAGATGGTCCAAGTGCTTGGGCCCCTGCACCTGCACAGGAGATCTGAAGGAAGCTCCTGGCTCCTGGTTGTGGATTGGCGCAGCTCCATCTGTTGCAGACAGTTGGTGAATGTACCAATGGATGGAAGACCTCTCTCTCTCTCTCTCTCTCTCTCTCTCTCTCTGCCTCTCCTTCTCTGTGTAACTCTGACTTTCAAATAAATAAATAAATCTTAAAAAATAAAGGGATCCCTTGTCAGACACTGAATCTTCCAGTGCCTTGACCTGAGACTTGCAGCCTCCAAAGTTGTGAGAAATAAATTTATGTTGCAAGCCACCCAGTTTATGAATCAAAGGAATTAAGACGGGAGCATTTTCAGACTTTCTCCTAATCACTTCCCCATGGAATTTCAATGCGACTATAAACTGTAGTATGTTTATGTTCTCTCTCTCCCCCCATATATATATATATATATATAATTTATAGAACTATATATTACATTGTAATTCCACATAAAATATATTTTGCTCCCAAAAGCTATTTTCCCATCACTTCCATTGAGAATAAACATTCTACAAATAAATACAATTCCAAGATCTCAAGCAACAAATATTATTTCTTTTTATATTTTGAATTAGCTGCAGACTCCTCCACATCATTCTTATTCCAGGATCCAGGCTGATGGGGCACTCATTTATTTTTTCTAAGCAAATGGAAAGGCAGACTATGGCTGTAAAATTTTATGAGTGGAAGCGATAGTTTCATACAGTTCATTGTTTATGCAAGATACAAGCCCCACCTCACTACCCACCTGTCATGGTAGCAGAAACTGGAAATTTTTATCAGGTGTATCTACTATCACGCACATTCTCCTCTTGCAAACTTCTTTACTTTTGGAAGGAATTATACAAATATATTGTGACAATATGGGTTACTGAAGACTAAAGAGAAATGACTCACTATTATGTGTTTCTATAATGAACTGAATAAAATTCCCCCAATTCGTGCCTATTTAGAACATCAGAATGTACTATTATTAGAAATAGGGTCTTTTCCTGTGTAATCACATTAAGATGAGTTCATACAGGATGAGGATGAGCTGCCTTCCAAAGACTAGCATCCTTGTAAGAAGAAGGGAATTTGTACACAGAGATAAGGAAACCACGGAGCGAAGTTAGGTATGTAAGGACAGCCACAGAGACTGGAGGTAGCCTGCCTCAAGCCGAAATGTGGGGAGGCCATGGGGACTTGGAAGGAGGCAAAAAGGATTCTCTGGGACCCTCTACAGGAGCATTGCCCAGCCGAATTTGATTTTGGACTTCTTGTTTCTAGAATGGTGACAACATAAATTTCTCTGGTTTCAAAGAACTAAATTTGTGACACTCTGTTAATAGTGGCTCTGAGAAACTTTTAAAGCCATTATGTGTTTTGATAAATTCTAAATGGGAAAATAACTTTTTACTGACTAAAAGCCAAGTGTATGAAAGATAAATTAGTACAAGTCCTGGGAAATCAAAATGTGTATTCCATATCTGTTTAAATTAAAAGTTTACCATACGTGTATATACATATAGCAACACAAGGAAAGCTAAAGTAGAAGAAAAATTTAAATTTAAAAAATTTAAGAGATTCATGTGAGAATTTTAGTACTGAATGATATCTTGAAGATCATCCATTATAATTTTGTCATAATATCGCTTAAGGATAAGAGGCCAATTTAAATTAATAATAGGCTCCTTATTCATAAATTAGCCATTTAAATTTTATATTAATTTAACCAAGACAACTTTAGTAATTATATATTGTCTTTTGTTAATAGCGACTGCAATTATCAGTGGTTTCTGATTAAAATTTAATTCTTTACACTTAAGCACATTTTTAATTCTTTATGTAATTAGAATCATCAAAATTTTAAAATAATTCTATACCATTAAAGCATTAGAAGAAATACAAGGAACTATCATCTCTGTGTGGAACTGTTAATATTCAGCTCCTGTTTTATGGATGTTTATTATAGACTGCCTCTTGCAAAATGTAGTAAAGGTTATCATAGAACCAGATTTACACAACAGCCTATGGCAGCAAACAGAAGACTTAAGTTGTTTCCTCTGTTGATTTAATATATAAAGTCTTAGAGAGGAGGAAGTCTTAACTCTCATCTTTTTTACAGCTTTCCTCTTTTAAAATAAAAAGAATTAGCCAAATTTCAACTTCTGTATCACTGCTCCAATTTAACCATCAGTTTTCTTCTATGTTGTATTAAATAATAAATTAAAACTCTCTTCAAACTAGGATGCTTCCCTAAATATACAATATATGCTTTCTTAGTAACTTTTCATATGTATATTAAGCCTAAACTGAGGGAATCAACACCATAATCTTTAATAAATACAAATACACACACACACATCCTTTTAAATTGAGTTAAAGGACTATAGTCTAAACAATCTGACTTTCAGTCTAAAGCAACATCCCTAATAAAGAGAGAAACAAGAAATCCAGAACAACATCTTGAACAAAATTCACCAATATGCTGATCAAATACACTGTACACTGTATTCAGTGCTATGTGCCACCTGCCCCCCACCCCCAAAAAGGCAGGTGTTGTGAAGAATGGAATTACCAATGCCACTGTAGTCACTAAAATAGGGTTCCAAGAAGGCAGATACGAAAAGATACTGAGTGTGAAGAGCACATCCCACAAATACACAGCCATGTCCATGGCGACTTGAAGTCAAACAAGAAAATGAAGACTCACATCTACAAAATCAGGAAAAAAAGTAGACAAGAGATGTTAATTGTGAAGCCTTAGATCAGAGATTAAATAAAGAAATATTCATTATTAATACCAAAAATTGAGGCTCTGAGAAATTAAGTGACATTGGTAGAATAAAAAATAAATGAGTACACTGAGACATGAATCACTTTGAAGTCCATTTCCTTCCACAACTCTGTGCGGACTGATTTAATGTTAGTCATCCTTTTCTGGCTATAGAAAGGATGTGCAGCGCCATTTTAACTTCAGAGAACAACTGGCAGTTATTGAACTTGGGATTTTAGGAGCAAGTCCTGTTTATTTGCCACAGCGGGTTGTGGATGGGAGTAAGGAACTAAAACAGGAAGGGGTAACAAACGTGGGGGTGATGGAACAGTAGAAGGGTGAAGACTGGGGAGGAGTGTTGGCAACGCTTGGTGTCGTTGAAACAAACGCTAGAGAAAACCATGGCATTCAACAGTCTTAGGGTCTGCATCTAGGACGTAGTGTAATGTGGCCTCATTAGCTCACATCCTAGTGTCAGCTAAGCGATGGATTTCCCCACTCCCATCAATTAAAGATGCTAAGAGTGTTTGAGAGCATGCTGGAGTACCTACATTCACTAGCAGAGTTCTGAATTGGACCCTTCGTGGTCCTTAGGTTAGCTCTCAGTGCCAAGAGGACTCTACTGACTGCTCTAGCTCAATAAAGCACCATGCTGACATGCATATGCCAAAGATGTTTAAAACTTCCTATCCGTTAATATTAAAAAATTAAATGAAGAAACTTATCAATTGGCATGTTCTAATTCACTAATCAAAAATTTGATTTTTATATTTATTGTCCAATTTGTTTTCTTGCTGTACATAGACTGTGTTGTTCTGATGTCTATTAATGCTTTTGCATGAACTCTGAAAGCAATCCAAATAGCAGTCTCTCTCACATACACAAGACCAGATGTCACTTTATGGGTGTTTGGGTCATCAGCTTAATAAGAGACCTAACTGCATTAGTGGCTTCAAGAGGAATCTTTTGACTTACTGCTCTCAGACCCAGATTTCTTTTTCTGATATGTTGTCATCACTGTTGTCATCAGAAAAACATATAAGGGGATTATTAACGATACTGTTTGTCAGATTTATATTAATCTTCCTTGAAATAATATTTCTTCAACTGTAGAATAGAATTATATTTTGCCCCTCTCCAGAAATGCTTTTAAATTAGAATTGATGTTTGAGCTACATGACTTTTCACTGCTGATGTAATTTTGTTTTTTTTTATCTGAATGTTCAATAAGTAGCCTTATGCCTCTATTCCTCTAGTTACAAATCCATTAACCTCCCCCTAAAAAACCTGTTGCCTTAATAACATCAGCTTTGTTATGCCAAAGACCAACACCAAAATATATTGTCTCAGTCAAAATGCCTGTACTTATGTGTGGATCTGACTCCTAGATATGAGAAGCTACAGTGGCTAGAATAAAAAAAAATCAGGGAATAATGGCTGAATTATTAAATTCACTCAACAAATTTTTATTGAGTGATTTTGAATGCCAGGCTATTACATGAGTAACCCTTGTCTTATAAACACATCTTGATTTTCTTTTTAGATTTATTGGTCTGTTTGAAAGAGTGACAGAATGAGGGAAAGACAGAAAGAGAAATCCTCCCTCTGCTCATTTACTATCCAAATGGTCACAACAGCCAGGGCTGGCAAAGCTCTCAGCAGAAGCCAGGAACTGCATCCCTGTCTCCATCATGGGTGGCAGGGGCCCAGGTACTTGGACCATCCTCTCCTGACTTCTCAGGCACATTAGCAGGAAGCCGGATAGGAAGTGGATAACTGTGATTCACGCCATCACTAAGATACTGGATGCCGGTGTCACACACAACAGACCAACCTGTTGTGACACAATGCCTGCCCCTACATCCTGACTTTCTGTTTTTTATTTCCTTCTTTTGCAAAATGATGGAATTGGACTAGTGAATTCTAAGGTATAGTCCCCTCAAGAACAAAATCCTATTTCTTATTTTGCAAAGGTACAAGACATTTCCAAGAATTCACCCTTTGTAATAATAATTATTCACCCTTTGTACTAATAATAAATCTTTGCAGAAGATAAATACTCACTGTTTCATGGGGCAGGCATTTGGCACAGTGGTTAAGCTGCGATTTGAGATGCCCATGACCCATACTGGCATGACTGGGTTCACTTCCAGCTCTGCCAGCTTCCTGCTAATACTGAAAGTGGGAGGCAGCAGATGATGAGCCAAATATTTGGTTCCCAGCCACCCTCCTTAGAGGCCTAGATTGAGTTCCAGGCTCCCCACTTCAGCCAGGCCCAGATTTGGCTGTTTTGGACATTTGAGGAGTGAACCAGCACATGGAAGACCTTCTCTTTCTCTGTCTGCCTCTGACTCTCAAATCTTAAAAAAAACAAATAAAAGGAATCACTGTGGCAAGTTCAGATTCTGTAAAATAACATTGAAGAGTTATTATGTGAAGTGCCATATATATATATATATGTATATATATATATATATGCAAGTGTGGACTATAAGTTGTGGTCATCACTGATGCCAGTTCAACCATATATTCCATAGGAATTATGTGCCTGTCTTATTCTAATATCACAATCCTCTTAAAATAAATTGCATTCTTGCTTCCCTGATACCACAGCTTATAATGATTCACACATGGCTATCATAAAGGTCATAATGTATCCCTGGATAGTAAATGCTCTATAGGAATTTTACAGTATATTATCAAAAACCAATAGGACTTAAGGAAACTATCATAGGTTTTCGTGATTAAACAAGAAATAGACTTAATACAGATGCTTAGTATTAAGCATCAAAACGTAAATATATGAGGCCTTCAAAAATTTCATGGAAAAATGCAATTAAAAGATATGTTGAGTTTGGCACCAAGAAACTTTGAAATCCACCCATAGATTTTTATACTAGATTTTTCCCATGCATCTTTTGAAGATACCCATACTTTTCTGTGATTTGAGTATGGCCTGGCTGTGAACATTTAATGTGGCCCCTTGGTTTCATGGTGGCAGGGACACTCATGGTGCACGCAGTTTCTAAAATCAAATGTATTGAAACACAGAGGTGCTCATAGCAGAACTGTGTCTGCCTGCAGACAGCATTGAGGCTGTTTCCTTATCAGGATCTCTTCAGAAGCAAAGCTGTGCGCAACACTGAGCTAAAAGCAGCCATAAGGAAAACGCCTCTCCAGCAGTGATGCGCGGATTTATGTGAACATCTTCAGTAAGTGCTCTAGAGATTTGTTCATGTAAATCCCCAAATGCCAAGACGGTAGGATTTTCCATTAGCACCCTACCAACCCATTCTAAAATCCTTCAGCACAAATGATACCACCCAGGAGATTCGTTCCTCAGAGAGCTGTAAAGATTCTCTGAGGTAGTTTGCATTTCAAAAGAAATTCACTTAAAACATGAATCTTTTGTCTAACCTTATGTCATCCTCCTTTATGTTCTCTTGGGAGCAATTTGTCTATTCTTTCAGAAACTTTTGTTAGTTTCCATGTTAACTAAATTTCCAAGTCACTGTAGGACATTACTTTGGTTTTGCCCTGAGCAATAAATTTATATTTGAATTTGTTACACCAAAGAACCTGGGAAGCTTTCAGAAATTTAATTATTCATGCCACTTGGGACAGGTTCTATTATATTTTGTTTTCAAGGTTCAACATGCTAACTAAACCCTGACAAAAAGAAACAATTTTAGAGGAGTCTCACGAGCTGATGGCGAGTTAAAGCTGCCCTTAGTAGACAAAGTCCAAAGCAGTGACTGAGTTGGAATGCAAGTGACATTAATCGACCTTAAATGTCTAATAGCAAAATGGAAAGATATGGCTTTCCCCTTATAATGAAACATTTTTGTGTTAGAAGTTTATGGCCACTTCCTTTAGATTCAGCCACCACACACGCTGAAGGGTGGAGCTAGCCACCCTGTCTCCTGATCTCTTGCCTTTTTAAAGAAGGCATACTAATTAATTTATTGCCAAGGGACAGCCCTTCTGTCTTCCCTAAAAAAAGAAAAAAGAAAAAAAAAAAGAAAGAAAAGAAAAGAAAAAATAAAAGAAAGGCTTAAAAAATAGAGAAAGGTCAAACAAGTGGTCACTTCACTAATATTTCAATGCCTTCTCATATGTTATTAATCTATTCCAAAACATGTCTTTCTTCCCCCTTCCCTCCAATTAAGTCACCCATTCAACAGACATATACAGATTTTGGGGATAAAAGTTAACACATGAAAATACTCCCAAAACGATGATACCAAGATTCATTTTATGATAGCAGCAAATTTCGCTCTTCTCCTCACTTATTTCATGGCTTCTTAAAATACAATCCAAAATAACTGACTTCTACATTCTCCAAATCTTGAACCCTTAGTTACTGCTCTCAGTGTGGAGTTCAAAATCTAACTCTTCCTCCTTTCTCTCAGTACAGTTTAGTCTACAAATTCCCAACTCAAGGGTCCACGGTAAGTACATCACTTTCCTGAAGAGCGGATCTCTATTGAGGTTAACAGAGTACAGTTAGTTTCCTACTGCAGCTGAGATCATTTTTTTTTTTTTTTGACTCCTGTCCATCAACTATGCAGGCTCTCCATTTCACCGCCTCACTTTTGACAGAGTTTAGTTCAGTGCCAGACCTGTTTCTGAATGGGAACTAAGTTCAGAACAGTAAACACTAGACACTTAGGGTCTTCTCACCTGCTGTTCCTGATTGCCCAGTCAGTGTCTTTTTCAATTTGATGCCTCTTTAACAGTTTTTAAGATGACCATTCAATCTATGATGGGATATTAGCACAAATTGTAAATTCTAAAGTTTAACTGGACAGGAAGATAGTAAATCAACCCACAATGCCACATTCAGAGGTCATGCTAAGAACACATAATAGCTCAGTAAATCCGGGATGGTTTGCGTGTTCCTTCCATGTATGCCTGACTTCCTGTGCATAAGTTTGAAGGCATGTACATGGAGAATCTGAATTATTAGCACTGAAGAAAATGTCATATTAATACTAACACCACATTTTGATACTTCCAGTACTTCAATTAAAGCTGCTGTCATCATACAACACACTGTAGATATTTTTAGTTTTCAAAAATATACATGATTCCTTTATTGTCCCATTTAATTTATTTTGGCTTTAACATAATCAGAAAATGTCTAAATATTGCTTTGGCTGTAGATATAGGATACCAACAGATTTATTAAAATTAGAGACTCATACTTACACATTAGAATTTTATTATTACAGGTAGATTCTCAATTTTTCTATCTAGGTTTACATGTTATTAAAGATTTATTTATTTGAAAGGCAGAGAGAGAGAGAGAATCTCCCATCCTTTGGTTCACTCCCCCAAATGGCCATCTTGGCCAGGTGAAGCCAAGAGCTTCTTCTAGGTCTCCCTTGTGGAAAGAACTTGAGCCATTTCCTGTTGCTTTTCAAAGGCCATTAACAGGAAGCTGGATCAGAAGTGGAACAGCTGGTATAGGAACTGGCCCCAGTATGGGGATTTTCCAACCATACCACAATGCCAGCCCTAACTTTCCAGTATTTTCAAGCAAAAGAAAAAGGCTTACAAAATTTGTAATTCTCAAGACAGCCACAAAAAAGAAAAACAAAGCCTATAGGATTCTACTGCTTGAGATTCTGAGAACAGTCAAATTTACAGCACAGAAAACAGAATGGTGGCTGCCCAGGGATAAACAGAGGGGAGAAGGAGACTTACTATTTAGTGGGTACAGAGGTTTTTAGGATTTATTTATTTATTTATTTGAAAGGCATAGGTAGAGGCACAGGAGAGACAAAGAGACAGATACAGAGATCTTCTATCTGCTGGTTCACTAATGGCCACAATGACCAGGGCTGGGCAAGACTGAAGCCAGGAGTCTCGTCTTCATCTGGTACAGGGGCCCGAGTAGTTGGGCCAGCTTCTGCTACTTTCTCAAGCACATTAGCAGGAAGCTGGATTGGAAGTGGAGCCACCAGGACATGAAGCAGTGTTCACATGGGATGCTGGCACTGCAGGCAGCAGCTTAATCCTCTGTGGCACAACACTGGCCCCAGTGGGTATAGAGTTTTGATTTGGGAACATGAAAAATGTTCTGAAGGTGGAAGGGAATGTTGGTTGCACAGCAATGTGAATGCATTTGATACTAATGAATTGCATAGTTAAAATTGTAAAAATGTAAATTTTGTTATATAAGTATTAAAAAATTCTGTCATTTGTTAAGTCTCTTTTACCACATTTAATACAGAACAATGCTGAAGTGCTTAAAAGTGTACAGAATCCATACAACTCATGTCTCACTAGTCAAGAAATCAGCATATTACTTAATCAATATTCAAGTTTTTCTACATATTGCTTTACAGTTGCAAGCTTACTCTGAGTCTGTATCCCATTTCTCATTCATTCAGTGTTGAGAAATAAAACTTTCCTATGTCACTAAACCTATAAACACAATTTTATATGGTTTGTGATATTACATAGTGCAGACATGCCACATTTAATATTCCCATATGGTTGGACATTTAGGTTATTTGCAGGATTATTCTTTATTTCCCTAAATGAATAACACTGGCTTGAACATCTTTTTCCTTGAGCCATTGTGCAAATTTTTCATTGCTTCATCAGAATTCAAATTTTCTTCAATTGATCGACAGACTGACGCAAAAGATATAAGTTGCTTAATGTGTACTGCAAAAATGTTTGGGAAAAACAGAAAATGTTTACATTCTCACCAGCTGTGAATAAGCTTCTATTTCACTAATGCCTTTATATTTAGAAATGTCTCCCTATCTAGGTACTTGATACATTACTCACTGCTCAGATTTCACCACGTCATTTGTGGCTTTATTTTTACATTTAACTATGAAATCAAGATGATTGTGCTGCACGTCCACACCCTCCACACAGTCCACAGCGTTCCTTTTTCTCATGTAGGATTTACAATGCAGTTTTCTCTCCAATTCTCCCCTGAGAGTGTACTTCCTATCTCTTGGAATCTCCCCAACACACAACTGCAGCAACTGAGAGCCAGAGTGGGCAGTAGCTTGGAAACATTGGTAAGACCAGACTGCAGCAACCCATTGCGATACAGCCAGAAGGAGATTTGGCCAAACTTGAGTCCTGGGAGCTAGCAACTGCTAGTGGTTGCCTGCAGACCCAGTGGAAGAAAAGAAGGCACATTTTTCTCACCCCAGCTTCCCGAAAATAGCACTTGCTGCCCGGCTGAGAAACGGCAGGTGCCATTTTGGGTTTGGGCAGGAGCTGCAAAAGACTTTGTGCATGTGCACAGCAAGTGGCCAACACAGGAAACCATCTTCTCAGTAGTACTGGTGGCAGTGGCAGGGAGAGAGCAGTGGTTCTTGTGTACACATGTGACCCAAAGATTCTAGCAGAGGGAACAATCCACAGTCCCCACCGACTCTGAGCCTGAGGTAACCGGGCAACCACTTGGGATGATGAGACACCTTCAGACTCCAAGGATCAAGATGCCCAGGCAGAGCTGTCTCCAGGAACATCTGCCTCCCTGTTGTCTGGACAGGCTGGCAGAGCAGAGAAATCTCTGCACCCACAGACTGTAGGAGCTTTGTGTGCTGAGACCGTGAGGAGTCTGTGGTTACATGGGAAGATGCAGGGTGTAAGTGGGTCTCTGGGCAACCACTGGGTACAGCTCCACATGTGCAGAGCTCCTTGATTGCCTAGAGCAGGTCATTGCAGTGGGAACTTTGCTCACAGTGAGGACTGCACAGATCATTTGTGTGTTTCATATGATAGCGCTGAACACACTGGGGGCTAACACCTGAGCATTGAGATCTGCCATGCCCAATTTGAGTGCTATCATGGATACTCATCCTACCCTGGAACACTGACCACAGCTCCATGGCGATACCCACCACATATCTCTTCATCCACTGTAAGTACAGACATTCTACTAAGCCAGAGAGGCATAGCTCAAAGATAAAAGCCATCAGAGAAAAAAAAAATGAACTCCACAAATGCCTAAAAGCAAGAATGAAAATTTTTCCCAAGAAATTTAGATTTTAAAGAGAAATCAAAATGAAATATTAGAAGTGAAGAATTTAATAGATCAAATAAAAAATGCGGTGGAAAGCCTTAATTGCAGACTTGGTGAGGCAAAAGAAAGAATATCCAAATTAGAAGACAAATCTTTGGAAATATTACAGTTAGACCAAAAAATAAAAGAGAGAGAGAGAAGAGGAGAAGGAGGAGGAGGAGGAGGAGGGTGGGGGGAGGGAGGAGGAGGAGAAGGGAGGAGATGAAGGGGGAAGAGGAGGAGGGGGAGAAGAAATTAGAAAACTTTAAAACAGTATTGGAGATCTATGGATACTATCAGGTCTTAGGAATTCCTGAAGGTATGGAAAGACAGAATAGACAAGAAGGCCTATTTAGTGAAATAGTTACAGAAAACTTCCCCAATTTGGAGAAAGAAATGGGCATCCAAGTAGAGGAAGCACATAGAACTCCTAACAGACAAGAGTAGGAATGATCTTCACCATGACACGTGTTAAACTTTACACAGAAAAACATAAAGAAAATATTCTAAATGTGCACACAAGAGAAATGCCAGATTATTTTCAGAGGATCTCCAATTAGACTCATTGCTGATATCTTATCAGAAACCCTACAGGCTAGACAGGAGTGGCAAGATATAGTCCAAGTCTTAAAACAAAAAAGCTGTCAACCAGAATACTGTACCCTGCAATGCTCCCATTTATGAATGAAGATCAAATAAAGATTTTCCATAACTAACAGAAATTGAAAGAATTTGTTGCCACTCGTCCAGGCTTACAAAAGAAGCTTAAGGATGTGCTACACAGAGAAACACAGAAAGATAGCCACCATGATGAAAGAATATGAAGGCAGAAAATCACCTAGTAAAAGTACTAAAGAAATACACAGTGAATAACAGGAATATTAATGGAAAAGTGGCAGGGCGAAGTCATTACTTATCAAAAGTCACTTGAATATAAATGGCCTCAACTCTCCAGTTAAGAGATACAGATGGTCAAATGGATTAAAAAATAAGGCCCATCTATTTGCTGCCTACAAAAAACACATGTCACCAACAAAGATACACACAGACTCAAAATGAAAGGATGGTAAAAGATATTCTATGCTAATGGAAAGCATTAAAGGGCAGGTGTTGCCATCCTAATATCAGACAAACTAGATTTTAACACAAAAACTGTTAAAAGAGACAAAGAAGGGTACTATGTAATGATTAACAGATCAATTCAACAGGAAGTTGTGACTGTAATAAATGCATAAGCATCCAATTACAGAGTGCCTGGCTATTTAAAAAAGTGTTAATGGATCTAAAGGGAAATATAAACTCCAATATAATAGTAACAAGGGATTTCAACACCCCACTTTCACCAATGGACAAATCAACTAGACAGAAAACAGAGAAACAACAGAGCTAATCGACACTATGAACCAAATATACCTGATATCTACAGAACTTTTCACCCCATAGTTGCAGAATATATATTCTTGTCATCAGTGTATGGAACTTTCTCTAAGATAGACCATACGCTAGGCCATAAAGCAAGTCTCAGAAAATTCAAATAAATTAAAATTGTACCAATCATATTCTCTGAAAATGGAATAAAGCTGGAAATCAACAACTCAGGAATCTCTAGATCATATGAAAACACATGGAAACCACACAACACGTTCCTGAATGAACAGTGAGTCACAGAAGAAATCAAAAGAGAAATCAAAAAAATTTCTGGAAACAAATGAAGACAATACACCATATGAAAACTTATGGGATACAGCAAAAGCAGTGTTATGAGGGAAATTTACAGCAATCAGTGCCTACATGAAGAAATGGGAAAGGTACCAAGTAAATGAGCTATCAATGCATCTCAAGGATCTAGAAAAACAAAAACAAACCAATCCTAAAATTAGGAAGAAAGAAATAATTAAAATTAGAGAATAAACAAAATTGAAACAAAAAAATGAAAGATTTGTGAAATCAAGAGCTAGTTTTTTGAAAAAAATAAACACAACTGATACAACATTGGCCCAACTAACCAAAAAAAGTGAGAGAAGACCCAAATCAATAAAATCAGAGATGAAAAAGGAAATGCAACAAATACCACATAAATAAAAAGAATCACCAGGAATTACTACAAAGAGCTGTATGCCAACAAATTGGGAAACCTACAAGAAGTGGATAGATTGCTAGATACATACAATCTACCGAAATGGAGTCATGAAGATAGAAATCTTTAGCAGACTAATAACCATGATGTAAATCAAATCAGTAATAAAGACCCTGCCAACGAAGAAAAGCCCAGGACCAGACATTCCAATTCTTCTCAAGCTATTCAAAACAATTGAAAAGGAGGGACTCCTCCCAAACTCATTCTGTGACACCTGGATCACCTTAATTCCTAGCTAGAAAAAGATGTAACAGAGAAAAAGAACTATATACCAATATCCCTGCTGAACATAGATCCAAAAATTCTCAACAAAATATTAACTAATTGAATCGCACAACACATCAGAAAGATCTTTCACCCAGACCAAGTGAGATTTATCTCTGGTATGCAGGGATGGTCATAAAAAATGTGATACATCACATTAACAAACTGAAGAACAAAACTGATATGGTTATCTCCATAGATGCAGAAAAAGCATTTGATAAAATACAACATCCTTTCATGATGAAACCTTAAGCAAATTGGGTATAGAAGGAACATTCCTCAACACAATTGAAATAATTCATGACAAACCCATGCCAGCATCCTACTGATTGGGGAAAAGCTGGAAGCACTCCCCCTAATATCCAGGACCAGATAAGGATTCCCATTCTCACCACTGCTATTTAATCTAGTCCTGGAAGTTTTAGCCAGAGCCATTCGGCAAGAAAAAGCAATCAAGGGGATAGAAATTGGAAAGGAGGAAATCAAATTACCCCTATTTGCAAATGACATGATTCTATATATAGGGGATCCAACAGACACCATGGAGAGATTATTGGAACTCATAAAAGAATTTGGGAAAGTGGCAGGATATAAAATCAACACAGAAAAATCAATAGCCTTTGTATATACAGACAATGCCAAGGTTGATAAAAACTTTTTCTTTAATTTTATTTATTTATTTGAGAGGTAAAGTTACAGACAGAGAGAGGGAGGGAGAGAAAGGTCTTCCATCTGTTGGTTCACTCCCCAGTTGGCTGCAAATGGCCGGAGCTATGCCAATCTGAAGCCAAGAGCCAGGTGTTTCCTCCTGGTCTCCCATGTGGGTTCAGGGGCCCAAGGACTTGGGTCATCTTCTACTGCTTTCCCAGGACACAGCAGAGAGCCAAATTGGAAGAGGAGCATAAAACTTTTAAGATCAGTCCCATTCACAATAGCTTCAAAAATAATTAAATACCTTGAAATTAATTTAACCAAGGAGGTCAAAGATCTCTACAATGAAAATTATTAAACACAAAAGAACAAAATAGAAGAAAACATTAAAAAATGGAAAAATCTTCCATGCTCATGGATTAGAATAAACATCATCAAAATGGCCATACTACCAAAAGCAATTTACAGATTCAATGCAATCCCAATCAAAATACCAGTGATATTCTTAGCAAATCTAGAGAAAACAAGGCTAAAATTCATTTGAAACACAGAAGACCCTGAAGAGCTAAAGCAATCTTACACAACAAAAACAAAGCCAGAAGCATAATACCTGATTTCAAGATATATTACAGAGCCATTATAATCAAAACAGTCTGGTACTAGCACAAAAACAGACTCATAGACTGGATCTTGTTGTACAGAGTATGAAACTAGACCCTTACCTCACATCTTACACAAAAATCCACTCAAAATGGATCAAAGACCTAAATCTAGTACCAGATACTATCAAATTACTACAGAACATTGGGGAAACCCTGAAAGACATTTGCATAGACAAAGACTCCTTGGAATAGATCACAGAAGCATAGACAATCACAGCCAAAATTGACAAACGGGATTACATCAAGCTAAGAAGCTTCAGTACTACAAAAGAAATACTCAGCAAAGTGAAGAGGCAACCAACAGAATGGGAGAAAACTATTCAACTGATAAAGGGTTAACATCCGGTATCTATAAAGAGTTCAAGAAATTCAAAAACAACAAAACAATCCAGTTAAGAAATGGGCAAAGGACTTCAACAGGCTTTTTTCAAGAGAGGAAATTGAAATGGCCAACAGACACTTGAAAAAATGTTCAGGATCACTAACCATCAGGGAAATGCATATCAAAATCACAGTGAGGTTTCATTCATTCCAATTAGCATGGCTGCCATACAGATATCAACATACAACAAATGCTGGAGAGGATGGGGGGAAAAAGTTAACCTGGTCCACTGCTGGTGGGGTTGTATACTGGTGCAGCCACTGTGGAAGACAGTATGGAGATATCTCAGGAATCCGAATATAGACCTACCATATGATCCAGCCATCCCACTCCTAGGGAATTACCCAAACCAAAAGAAATCAGCATATGAAAGATTTATCTCTAACACCATGTTCACTGAAGCATAATTCACAATAGCTAAGACATGAAATCAACCCAGATTTCCAACAACTATTGACTGGATAAAGAAATTATGGTTTATATACACTATGGAGTCTATTCAGCTGTAAAAAAATAAAATCCTGTCTTTTGCAACAAGATGGGCATTACACTTAGTGAAATAAGCCAGTTCCAAAAATACAGATATCATGTTTTCCCTGATGCAAGATAACTAAGAGAATACCTAAAATGTAATGTGTTAGAGTGAAATAAATATTTTAGATTCGATATATTTACAGCTCTTGCCTCTTCCTTTGAGGAACATTTTATTTCTCCCTATTGTTTAACTCTTTTACTTAGTGTAAGATTGACTATATGATCATTAAACTGAAAATAGACCTTTGTAAATACTAAATGTAGGAATATGAGAGGGAGGAGGAAATAGAGTTGGAGCATGAGCGGGAGGGTGGGAGGGAAGTGTTACTATGTGTCTAAATCTCTATGTTTGAAATACATGAAACTTTATAACCTAAATAAAATTTTTAAAAAATCAACATGTATTTTCTGTTTCAATATAAGATAATATGAATATCTAAATTATTTTTCTGAAAGACTATTCAGTCTTTGTTAATAAAGTAGTTCTTCCCATTCTTATTTTTAAAACAGCAGGGTTCCTTCTAATAGTTTATAAAACACACTGGATATCCCAAAGACTAGGATCAATGAGATTGAGCTCTATGTATACGGTGTTAAGCATTTTACATATAATGTCTCATTGTGTCTTGATAACCTTTGCCACCTGATGACCAAGTCCCTATTACAGTTAATCCATCACCAAGTCAACCAGTTAGAAGTAGTGGAGCTGTGGTTCACACCCAAATCTGTCTAAATCTAGGATCCAGTTTTAAACTTCAGAGACAATGTGGAGCCGTTATTGTAACCAGTAGTAACCAGTAGTCTCTTTATGTATCTTTTTCAAACATTTCTGCAGATGTTTTGGAACAAATGGTTTCCAATTTCTAAGCTGCATTGCCTACAGATGAAAAGATCAATTAAAAGTCACTTAAAATGATAAAATCCTGAAAACCAAGGATCTATTACTTTGAGAATTTCTAACTCTGCTTTCGTCCATGGGATACCTGTCCACTCCCGGAATTCCCTTCTCACCCCTTCTATATACCTTCTCCCCTCTGTTCCCTTCAAGGCCTATCAGCTGGTAAAGAATTAACTCATGTCCTTAGACCCAGAGGACTCTCCTTTTTTAATTTTCATTTATTTATTTATTTTTTGACAGGCAGAGTGGACAGTGAGAGAAAGAGACAGAGAGAAAGGTCTTCCTTTTTCCGTTGGTTCAACCCCCAATGGCCCCTGCGGCTGGCGCGGGGAGGCTGGCGCACAGCACTGATCCGAAGCACAGAGCCAGGCGCCTCTTCCGGTCTCCCATGCAGGTGAAGGGCCCAGGGACTTAGGCCATCCTCCACTGCACTCCCTGGCCAGAGCAGAGAACTGGACTGGAAGAGGAGCAACCGGGACTAGAACCCAGGGTGCCAGAGCCACAGGCGGAAGATTAACCTATTGAGCCGCAGTGCTGCCCAAGGACACTCCTCTGTAATAACGGAAGGAGGGCAGCAATGTGATACAGCAGGACAGGCTGCTGTTTGCAACACCAGCATCCCATATGGGAGTGCCAGTTCAAGCTCTGGCTGCTCTGCTTCCCTTTCAGCTTCCTGCTAATATCTATGGTAGACATTAGTGGTAGATGGCCTTGGAGCTTGGGCCCTGCCACCCATGTAGGAGACCAGAATGGTGTTCCTGGCTCCCAGCACTGGCCTGGACTAGAACTGGCTTTTGCAGTCATTTGGGGAGTGAACGAGAGGGGAGAGAGGAGAGGGTGGAGGGTAGAGGGAAGAGGGGAGATCTTCCATCTACTGGTTCACTCCCCAAACAGTAGCAATGGTCTGGGCTGGGCCAGGCTGAAGCTAGGATCTTTATCCGGGTATCCCACATGGATGTCAGGAGCCCAAGTACTTGGGTCATCTTCTGCTGCTTTCCCAGGTATTTTAGTGGGACAGTAGATCAGAACTGGATCAGTCAGGGCTCGAACTGGCACCCATATGGGATACTAGTGTCATAGGCAATGCCTTAACATGCTGTGCCACAACACAGGCCCCTCTGTCTCTGTCACTCTGCCTTTTAAATAAACATCTTTTTAAAAATTCAGATAAATTATATTTGAATTGAATAATGTATAAACTTAAAAAAATACTTATTTGGGGTATCACTCATGCTATGGTCTGAGCATTTAGTTTTGTCTCCCATGTTCCTATGTTGAAATCCTCAACTCAAGGTGGCAGTATCAGGAGGCTGGACTTGGGGAGGTTATTAGGTCATTAGACTGGCCACAGAGTATTGCCTTATATCTTCTACCATATGATGGTGTAAGTAGAAGATACCATCCATAAAAAGGGAAATGGCCCTAAATCTGCTTGCGCCTTGATCTTGAACTTCTTAGCCTTCAGAACTCTAAGCAATGCATTTCTGTTGTTTATAGGCTACCCAGCTTACAGTATTTTGTTATAGCAATGTGATGGTCTATAAGACAAATCATTGGCACTTAACTTCTTGGAGTTTCAGACAGGTGGAGCTACTTGGTCTTGGTAATCCATGACAGTAGAATCAACCCTGACAATTCTGGGGTGACAGGAGATACAGTGAGATACTCTTACATCCTACTTCATGTTCATTAAGTTTTTGTCTATGAAGGCAATATCATAGAACTTGAACCATATTTTTCTATCAACATAAATTAAAACAAAAAAATATTACAATATAAAGCCTTTTGCTGAAAGTATTTTGGGTTATAAATTGTGGCACAAGAAAAAGTGAGAAAATTTTTTTAAAATATGTTAAGATTTGGAAAATATCAAATATTTAATAAAATTATGCAAAGAGTATAGTAACTATTATGGGCATCTTAACCGATCTATTTTCCTATCTGATTATTCTCATTTTTGATTTTTCCTTTTCTAAAATGAGTAACATACTAGATGCTTAAAGTCTTTTTCATGGACTAGGAACAAATACAATATTAACATTTTCTCATTTTGTTTCACCTTAAGAAACTCTAGTATGCCTTTCCTGAGTTAATACTCTGGACTGATTGTGAAAGAAAATCACATCCAATTTATTTCACATACACTTAATTTCTACGGTCCTGATAGGTATTTGAATAAATCTCCGATGGGTCAAATCATCTCTTCATAAATCACTATTACTTCCCCCATCATTTTAGAATATCTTCCTTTTACAATACAAGGGGTGTGTAGGGGTGTGTAGGGGTGTGTGTGTGTGTGTGTGTGTGTATGTATGTATGTATGGTTTTAACTGATTTTCTTTGAATTTACAAGATGGAAAATTACAGCCAGAAAGGCTAATGACTTTTCCACCTCAGTTTCTGAAATTAGAAACAAAACTCAAGGCAACATAGTTACTACCTAATAACATTCTTTTGTTGTTTTTGGCCTCATGTTTTTATTTTCATTCACAATTCTAGACAAAATCAAAATCTCCTGGTTTGATAAGAACTGGTGGTGAGATTACTGTCTCGTGGGTATGAGGTTTATACTACATTAAGTAAGATTGACTGCTGACATTACTGAGGGCTTTAAAGGTAGCAGAAAAGTCTCAAATAATCCATACTGAAAGCATCTGGCCACAATTTTAGTAAATTTATTGCATACAGCTTACTTCATGAAGAAATGGATTCCAACATATATGTTGTCTATTTTCATGTACATATGGAAGTAAGTTCTGTTTTGTGCAACATCACTCTTCACATTTTCAAACGATCTTAACGTATGGTACATCATGGTACAAGGGAAAAGGCATGGGTGTTATAGAGATGCGTAGGATCAAATCCTTATCCTAGCACACCTGTCATTATGGTCTTGGGTAAAGTTCTCTGAACTGCAGGTTCCACACCTATAGAATGGTGATAAGAGCCACTGTAAAGGATTCCAAGTTATGTTACGCTGCATGAAACTGTTTTCATTGATAAAAAGTTCAAATATTGGCAGTTGCATATGATTTGATCTAATTTACATGAACGGACTACTATCAGTATTAGCTTCACTATTGGCAGGAGTTGGACTTACAAAGACAAATATAGTAGTTTTTGGTGGGTCTTTGATGTACATGAATACAATGAACTTCGTTACTCAGAAACAATAGAGTATTTTAATTTTTTATAATGGGGAGTCATGGATTTATGTATGGATCCAATTTGTGGTAGAACCATGATCTGAAAAAGCAGAAGAAAGCACAAAATTCTGAAATTCTGTAGTATGCTATATCATATTAGCATGGGGGTGGTGAAAAGGAGAAAAAAGAGACTATAATGTTAATAAGGTATGGATTGACCCGGGTTTCAAATGTATGGATATGCTGGGCTAACACAGACAAGTCATTCAAACGTTGGGTTTCAGTTCCCTCTTGTGATAAAGCAGTACGGAGGTGTTTGGTTCTCTCACTGTGGCCCTTGAGCAGCAGCAAGGAACTATGATGCTGGAGAAATCCAGTGGGCCCCAGTTTGTTAGCTTCTCCTTTCAGTCACAGCACAGACATTTTAAAACACTAGAATATACTGGGGTTCTTACATGACAAGAAATTGTAAAAGTGGTTTGAAAAGTATTGGCCAATATTGTCTAGCCCCGTCTAAAAGTAACATCTATTGATTTTTATGGCTCTATCCATTACCCACATGGTTAAATGTCATCCTGGAACATAATATGCATAGCACACCTCTAATTTGCATGGTTATAGGTTAAATATTTCTTGATCCTTCTGTGACCTTTCAAGAGACATTCCAAGGAGACAGAGTAAAAATGGAGTGTTCTCTTAAAATATCAAAGGCAAGGAAAAGATGTAATCACTAATACCATGTTACATTTCTGTGCTTCCCATAAATCCCAAATGTGTACACAAAGGTCCTTTCATTACAAATTGGGCACACTTTTTAGAAGTGACACCACTAATAACAACCCCTAAATGATATTAATCATGTTTAAAGAAAAGAGAGTTCACTTTAGTAAAACATTAGCTAACTCTTGTTAAATTGATTTTGGCCTTCCTGGTTAATTGATTTTAAACACTATTTCCTTAGAGCTTTTATGATGAGCTGCACTGGAGGGAAATGACAAGACTTCTGAACCACTGGCTAGAATTAATGTTTTAGTTTTTTTTTCTTTAATTAGTACTTTTTTAAAGAAACTTTTTAAAGTTATACTTTCAACATGTTGGAATATGCACATGTAGGAATGATACTACTTCAAAAACAAATTATTACCTTTAAAGGTAAACTTATCAGAATTTATTAGGTATAATATATGGTTCTAATAGCAATATGACATATTTAATAATAAAAACATAATTACTAGAGTGAAGTATTCATTATTCAGCACCAGTCTAAGAGAGCAAGGATGTACATGTTGCTCCGTTTGTTCCTTAAGGCTAGCTTGCTTTCTCCTTGTTTCTTTTAAATGGCCACCATCAACCAGCAACTCCTTTGTTTCTCTCTTTATTAGGACAGAATAAAACTTAGGTGGTCTTTTGACCATCCCTCACCCCCGCCAGTCTCCAGCTGCCTGGGATAGTTCACTGCCTCAACAAAACAAGGTCTTTTCAGAGGCAGCATCTTGCATTGTAATTCAAGAGACAGCTCTACCCTTTCAACAGAGATACAGGATACTGAAAGTGAGGACATCCCACCCAGTGCCATGTTCTCAGAGGTTTCACATCTGAGAAAGTGAGCATGCAAACCACTGGGTTCTCCAACACAGGGTTTCAGCCCCATTCACAGGCACGCGGGGCTCAGCAGTCCACCTTGTGAACATCTCGGTCAGATCCCTCTTAAGCCCAACACTAGCGGAGGAAAGACTGAATTCCACTGTCTGCTGTTGTGAGCTTAATCAGTTTTACTAGTCTTCCAGTGGACATATTATCTATATTGCTTGGTTTAGAGGAATGTCAAATGAAGCAGGAATCCATTAGGTGGTAGCATGGGGAATGAAAACCAAGAGGGCAAATGTAACAGCCATTAAAAACTGGAGTGCATTAAGAGTTTAGAAGCTGCGAGACTCAATGTTTATATTCTCTAAAGTTTCGGTTAAAAAATGAAGAAAACGAGATTTCACACAACTGTAATTATCTTGAAAGTATTTGGGCAGACCTTGCTAAGAGGAAATTAACCATGGTGAAAGTAATGTTTGTCAGAATACTTAATCTGGACAACTTATATAGTGTTCCAGGTTACTGAAAGAAGATTTTTAAAAGTCTAGCACATAGAAACACGGTTTTTAACGATATTTGAGTATCGATAATCTTGCATATTAACAGCAAGAGAAAATGATCAAGGCATCAGAACAGTGTTATAACCTTAGAATCTTTCTCTTTTAAAATAAAAGCTGTAGTCCATATTTTCCTTTGTATTCCACTGTTAAGAGTCATGCCTTTCCAATTATAAGCTCCAGTCAATGGGAAAATATAATTTAGTTAATAGAAATTACCTCAAAAGCCAATCTCTCAGAAACACATCTATCTTATAAATTAAACTTCACCTATAATTTAATTTATTTTATCATTATTTTTCTACTTTCTTTTAAAAATATCTCAATTCTTATTGGATTAAGGATGTGATGCCTAGTGATTGCAAATTGTATTAAGACACTAATATTAGCTAATGCTTAAAGATAAAAAGGTTTATAGAAATTTGTATTTCCGTCTCTTAAAGCTAATCTGTCATGAGTCAACTATATTTTCTGATTCTAGTTTTAACACCCAAGATCAAAACAGAAACACTTCTCTCCAACAAAAATTGGTGCTATTAAAGAAACAGACTATGTGGTGAAATGGAATAGTAACAAATACAAAAATGCAAAAGGAATTCATGCATATTTCACATGTAAGAAAAAAAAAGAACTGAACTAGATTCAGAAAGATGCCACAAAGAGTAATTCTTAGCAACTGATCATCAACACAACCTGAAATGGTTGAAACAAAGATCACTATAGCATAATTGCTAGATATTTGACTTTGTAGTTCTGGGCCTGTGCTTGACAAGTTGAATTTTTAAATACTCTGACAATCAGCCAAATTTGGAAACTATGATTTGCAAAATCCCATTAGACAAACTTTGATGATAAAATTTTCATCTAGTGGTTATTTTTCTATCTATCATGTAACTAAAATTCCCATTAAAAGGTGACTCTTTATTAGAAAGTATGTATACTGTTTCCAGGAGAGTAAATTGCACGTTACTCTAATTGGTTTGACAGTGTCATGAAATCATCTAACTTTTGATGTTTATTAGCACTGACTTTTTCTATCTGGGGAAATATTCTTTATGATGGGAGTTTCAAGAAGCCTTGAACTAAAAAGCCAACAAAGGAAGTAAGATCCCAAAGACAAGCTTGCACATTCCCATTGTTTGGAGCCTGTATGCTCTGAAGTCAATTATTTCAAACAGCAGTGGTGGACCCAAGGGTATAGAAAACTTTGTACAAATTCCTGAAGTCTCAAATTTATTTATATTTATTTACATTTTAATGTTCACAAATATGTTATAGAGTAAGATATCTTATGCATTAATTTCTCTCCACAGTCACATTTATATTAATATTCTTAGACGATTAAGAATGAATCCAAAAAAAAAAGAATGAATCCATGTCAGAGTATGCGTGAGTATTCATAAAATGCTTTATGTCAGGTTCTCATCTCTTGTTTTTACTCATACCACCCCAAATAATGAATCAACTATTTTTGAAATCTGGGTGGAAAAATCTTTTCCATGAAGTTTCAAAATAAGGGACCTAGCAGGACCTAGATAGCATGTGTTGATATTCTGAGACAAGTTTTATAAAGGGGCTAGTTACAAAAACTCACACAAGCTGTAAATGAAACTACCCTAAGGCCAGTCACAGGGAAGAGCTGTTACCATTCCCATGCCTGAAAGAGAGAGCTACAGACATGTCTCTCCGATAGGAAGGAGGTCTCTGTAAAGGGCTGTGACCATGCTGCCAACATGGATCAATCAGGTTGAAAATGAACACAGGAGACAATTCCCAAACTAAACTTCCCCTTGCCTTAGAATCATTTGCAAGTGCTTAGCAGTGGGCACACTCCAGCAGAAGCCAACCTCTTGACCTGACCACACGGATCTGTTTCCCCAGGGTGGATTTGAGGGGAGCATGCAGAAGATAAAACCAGAAATGAGTCTTTTTGATGTTACTGATAATGTGCTTGTGTGTGTGTGTGTGTGTGTGTACCTATTTTGAATTCCATGACATTCATTCCTTTGACAAATCTTTATTGGATGCCTTTTAGGGGGAAGATCCTGTAAGAGGTACTAACGATAAAACAATGAACAAAACACAACATACTGCTGTACTTAGAGGGCTTATCCTCTGTATTTAAACAGGTAAAGAGAGAAAAAATAATTTTAGCTGCTATAGATTTCATGAAGAAATTAAAGCAGCATGGAGGAGACAAAGTATGTAGGAGTGAGTGGTTGTTGTGGTTACAGATTTCAGAAAAGCCTCTCTGATAATCACATGAACTGACCGTTGCTAGCCATGGGACACTGTGAAGGGCAGCTCAGGAAGAAAGATCAGCGAGCAGGATCATTGTGTTCAAGGAGGAAGACAGAGGTTCCACAAAGAGCCAGCGAGCTGAGGGAATGTGCTGGACGCTGAGCCAGGGATGACAAGATCCAGCCTGATGACATGGGGAGTGATCATTGTTTATTGTAAAAATAGAGATGTCTTGGCCGGCGCCGCAGCTCACTAGGCTAATCCTCCGCCTTGCGGCGCCAGCACACCGGGTTCTAGTCCCGGTCGGGACGCCGGATTCTGTCCCGATTGCCCCTCTTCCAGGCCAGCTCTCTGCTGTGGCCAGGGAGTGCAGTGGAGGATGGCCCAAGTGCTTGGGCCCTGCACCCACATGGGAGACCAGAAGCACCTGGCTCCTGCCTTCGGATCAGCGCGGTGCGCCGGCCGCGGCGGCCGTTAGGGGGTGAACCAACGGCAAAGGAAGACCTTTCTCTCTGTCTCTCTCACTATCCACTCTGCCTGTCAAAAAAAAAAAAAAAAAAAAAAAAAAAAAAAAAGAGAGAGAGATGTCTTTGGAGAGTGTGAAGCAGGAGGGTTCGAGCACTCTGGCTACTCTTCCATCAATAGTAGAAGCTGAAAGAAGGTACAGAACTAGTCACTGTCTGCCAATTCTCACTGTGGTGAAGGCTGGTGAAGTTGTACCGAAGGTCAATGCTCTGTGTATATTTCCATTTATTGAAATCAAACTAACATAAATTGTGAATTGTCAGTTCTCCTTCCAAAATCAGCCAAGTTCAAAGAAAACCACAAAAAATCCAATCTTACAGCTTACTTTAAGTAAGCTTTCTGATTGTGCTTGGATAAACAGTTTGTGGCAATTAAGTTATAGAATTCTGAATTTTTACCAATTAAATATAAAAGCTGAATATGTCTATAAACTAAGATCAAACTAAGATCTAACTTGATTACAAAAGCATTATTTTTAATGATATGTTGCTTGATAAAAAAGTACAATTTGAAAATGAACTCTATCATGTAATAGTTTTATACTTTCAAACATATAGAAGTGTGAGTAGCAGCCATGACCAGATGTTATAAACATCATATAGTACTTAAATGTTATCACTGAAATAGCTTGGTATATTAAATATGATTTTTATGCAGAGAAGAATGACAACTGTCAAGAAAATCAATGACATTAGGTTGAAGTTTTAATTTCATAAAACATGGGTTAAAATTGGAATTTATTGTTAAAAATCTATCCAAATTTAAAATAAATTAGTCTAATTATAATTTATCACTTATCTAGAATTCTCAGGAAAATATTATTTTTAAAACATTGTGATTATAAAATTTTATAAGTATGCATGAAATACCAGGAACTTGAACTTGAGGTTTCTGATAGTATCTGATGGCAATAATGAGCTATGAGTTGAACATTTTTAAATTATGTAATTTTAGCATAAACCATATATTTAGATAATGATACATATCAGGTTTGATGAACTCATGCAGTGCTGAAATTCATTTACAATAATATTGAATAATTCTTTAAGTAAACATAAACATTCTAAAGTAAATTAGTAAAGCACTTTTTAAGAGTAATTTTAGGACCCAAGAAATTTTGAAAGAAGTGCCTAGTTTCAGACCCAAGAATTTCTCCTTCTAGGAATGTATCTTACAGAAATTCTCTCTCAGATATGCTCAAAGTGGTGTGTACAAAGATGCTTAAGGATTCTTTGCAGAATAGAATACTGGATTAAAAAATTAAGATGTACAAAAATGAATAAATATTATATATACATTATATAGAATACTATGCAGGTACTTAAAGTCAAATTGGCATATATGTGTATGTATATATTCATGAAAATATTTTAAATATAGAAAATTCCTTTAAGCAAATCAAAAGTGTGGAATAATGTCTATAGTAAAATTTCTATTTTATTGTAAACCATGTGATTGTGTGTATATGTGTCTGCGTTATAAATAAATACAAAAATGATAAACAGAAAGGAAGCCAGTCAAAATAGACAGGGGACAAGAGAGAATTTAGCCTGGAGGTTATCATACCTGTTGCCCATCTTATAGTACCTGAGGCTCCAGCTGCTGACCCGTTTCCTGCTAATGAAGCCTCCAGAAGAGGCAGTGGTGATGGCTCAAGTAGTAGAGTCTCTGCCACTGACCTGGGAGTCTACATTTCTAGATATTTTTACATGAAATATTTGTACAAGGCCTATCAGAAGACTGAGAATCATGGAGCCAGTGCCGTGGCACAGCAGCTAAACTTCCACTGGCATCATTTATGGGTGCCATTTAGAGTCCCAGCTGCTCCATTTCTGATCCAGCTCCCTGCTAATGTGCCTGGGAAAGCAGCAAAAATGGCCTTGTACCCAAGTGGGAGACCTGGATGAAGCTCCTGGCTTCAGTCTGGCCCAGCCCTGGCTACTGAGGCCATTTGGGGAGGGAATTAATGGATGGAAGCTCTCTGCGTGCTCTCTAACAAAATAAATAAATGCATCTAAAATAAAAATGAGACTCAGAAATAAAGACTTTTATCTAATTATAGTCAGTAAGTAGAAAACTCAGCTTATTTTCAGCTGAATCGCTTTCTTTCCCCCCATTATATTGTACCTCCTGTTCTTTTTAATCACTTTTTTATTTTTATAAGGTGAATAAATTTCATGTATTTCACATATACAGGTTTATATACATATTTAGGAACATTTATGTACAAGTTTATATTCAGATTTAATTTTTCATACCCCCTCTTTCCTTATTCTTTCTCGATTTTTATAATGGCATACTTTATAACAATAAGCTTAACCCTCCATTAAGAATTCAACATTAATGTGTATGAGCAAAATCAACATTTTAAGATTTGATTAATGTTTACAGCACTTGTCCCTTTTGATCACTTTCACAGATATTTTTCTAAAATAACTTTTTAGAAAGTCTTAATCTACTATGGCAATTCTCTCACTTCCTTCTTTTTCCTTTGGTTTTCTCCAAATTCACATGCATATCAGTTCTTTCCAGTATTCTAAATTTTAAAGTATAGTTGACTTGAACACATACACATAGAGCCTCATTAAATTTCTATCATCAATATTTGGCCATCATATATAACATATGTGTTTGTTTTCTATATTCCTATAGAATATATTTCATATATTCTATATGTATGTATATACATAGTCCTTGTTGGATAATGCTTGAGTCTTAAAGGTATAGTGACTCTTAAACCAACAATCAGAGAAGACTGCTCAGACTATTCCCATGTGGGTGACCACATGAGTCACAATCCATACCCTTCATGTGATAGTCAAAAGAATCCGAGAAGAGTTTGCAAGCAAATCTATTTATAGCCCAAGTAAGAATATTCTGACTTTCTTATAAAATAAACAATGGCAGATTATTGCTTAATGAGGAAGGGTCCTCAAAAATTTCATGGAAAATGCATATTATGATAAAGCTATGCACGGAAGTCCAACCTTTCTGCACCAGAATAAACTCATGTTTCAATTCCATTTTCCATGAACATGTGGCAGCACACTCATAGCATTCTTGGTAGTCCCCAGAGGATCCCGATGTGTACCTGCTACCTTCAGGAGACACTTCTTTTCTATGATGTATATCGCTTTTCAAATATAGAATACATCTCAGATGAAATTAGTCCTTTTATACTGAATAATAGCTGACTTTATAACCTAAGTCCATGACATATACAACATACTCAACAATGATTGTAAGGACTCATATTCCAAACAAGTAGTACACGCTTGTCACTTTGCAACCAGGACTGCAAGACTTAGCCAAGAAGGAACACACAAACACTAAAGCCCTTTATTGGCTTGAGCTCCTTTATCAGAGGATGCTCTAGGAAAGAAGGAAACATCTCCTCCACTGTACTCAGAGCCCAAGCACCAGAAATTAAGGAACAGTCAAAGCTGCAATTACTAGCTTGAGTTTGATTTTTAAAATTTATTTAGCTAGCTAGCTAACTAGTGGAGAGACAGAGAAAGGGGCAAACATACAGAGAAAGAACCTCTCATCCATTGGTTCACTCCTCAAATAGCTACACTGGCCAGGGCTGGGCCAGGCCAAAGCCAGGAGGGAGGAACTCCATATGGATCTCCCAGATAGGTGGCAGGGACCCAAGGACTTGAGTCATCACCTGCTGGCCCCAGGATGTGCATCGGTAGGAAGCTGGTTGGGAAGCAGAGCCAATACTTCAATCAGGCACTCCATATGGGGCGGGAACATCACAAGTGGCATCTTAACTGCTGAGCCAAACACTAACCAAGAGGCAATTTCTTTAGGGAACTAATTCTCCCCACTGTGTACTTGTCACAAGTAAACAAAGCTATCCATTGAGTTCTTCTGCTTGAGGCTGATGATCTGAAGACACCCCAAGTCAAAGGGTCCTTCGTAGCCACTAATAACTTAACAGACTAACAGAGTTAAATGCATGCCAGAAACTGTGCTTGCTGCTGCTGTTGCTGCCTCCACAAACATAAAGGCCTGGGTTCTGCATTCCTCAACAAACTCCCAGAGAGACTGGAGGCAAACCAAGTTGTCAGATACCTAAAAGGCAGTGTCTGGAGTACTGGAAAAGGGTCACTGGTTAGGGAGTTAAAAAGAGCTGCCCAGTGCTCTTGCCCTTTGAGTGGGGATAGGGCCGAAAAGATCTGGGCAGTGAAAAGAACACAGGCAAGGGAAAGGCCTAAGCAAAAGGCCTGGTGTTTCTGGGGAAGTTGCATCTGAGGGCTGCATGATGGGGCTTGCATAGAGATAAGCCTGGTAAGGCTGTCAAGGTAGATGGTGCCTGACTTCATACAAGGCAGGGCTTGTGTCACCACCATGATATTACTCTAGGCAGCTATCTGCACAATATGGGAGGAAACAAGTATCAGCACCAAAGCATTTTACTGAAAGCACAATTTCTAGAAAATCGGCTTTCTTCTGACTCTGCTACAGATCTCTCGATAATCAGTCTGGTCCCTATGGCGTGAATGAGGATTTTTATGATAAGCAGCTGTCAACTGCAGTTAGCCATTTGGTTCAGTGTGCTTCCCTGGCTAAGTTAGAAATACCATGGGTGTTGTATAGCTCAAGGCAAGTGAATGACCTAATGGTGATTCCTGCTTTCAGAGAGAGGAAACTGGGAATACGTGTAGCATCAATTACAGTCTCTCCTTTTGTTTTCATTCCCACTTCCACGTTCATTCCAGCCCAACTTGTTGCCAGCAAGGCACAAAGAACTAAAACCAGGAACCATGGCTGTCTATGGCTTTTCTCTGCATGGTTTTCTGCTGCTCATACCCTTGTCAGAACTACAATCCACGATGCATGTTCCTGTACTTTCGAACAAAATCAAAAGAGCTATTAAGATTTAATTGTCAATAGCCACTAAATCTTAGGTTTTTTAAAAAGGTTCATATGATAACAAAATATTTCTGCCATGGATGAATATTTTTAAAAGATCTCAGGGTTTAATATACTGATATTTCTTATAAGCACAGTCAAAATAAATCTGACTCAGATAAGAAAAATTTTCAAAATTTTTTAATTTAAGCATAATTAAGCATGAATTTCTATATAAAAACAAGCCTGGCTATCTTTTTTTAATTTTTAATTGTTTGAAAAATTGTATTTATTTATTTTCACTTTATTTGAAAGGCAGAAAGAACTAGCGTGCAACAGAGTGCTGGTCCACTCCCTAAATGCCCACAACAGTCAGGTCTGGGCCTGTGAGAAGACAATAGCTGCTCCTGAACACAATTTGGGTCTACCATGGGGTTGGCAAGGACCTTAGTGGTTGAGCCATTTTCTGCTACCTCCCAAGGAATGCATTAATAGGATGCTGGATCAGAGAGACAAAAGCCAGGACTTGAACCAGGTACTCTAATATGGGATGCAGGAATCCCAAGAAATAGCTTAACTTCTGCAGCAAACACCTGCCCCGTTGGCTATATTCTGAGGCTGCCAAGCTCATGAGTGGCTAGTGGGCCAGCCAGCTAGATACATTCTAGGTTAAGAGAGAAAAAGATGCACTTCACAATTTTTTAAGAAAAGATCCACTGGATCTGATTAAAGAATCTCCATCTTTGGAAAACTTGTTCTGTGGTCACTCTAACTGGGCGAAGAAGTGGCTGTGAATAAAGGCTTGAAAATAAACAAAGACTGGGGCCTGCCACTGTGGCACAGTAGGTTAATCCTCCACCTGCAGTGCCAGCATTCTACATGGGCACTGGTTCTAGTTCTGGCTGCTGCTCTTCCAATCCAGCTCTCTGCTATGGCCTGGGAAAGCAGTGGAAGATGATCCAAGCGCTTGGGTCTCTGCACCCACATGGGAGACCCAGAAGAAGCTCCTGGCCCCTGGATTCTGATCCACTGATTCTGATCCTGCTATTGCAGCCACTTGGGGAGTGAACCAGTAGATGGAAGACCCTTCTGTCTCTCCCTCTCACCGTCTATATCACTACCTCTCAAATAAATAAAATCTTAAAAAAAAAAAAAAAAGGAAGCAAAGACTGATGATGGTAATTGTTCCTTTTCTTGAGCATTAGTATGTGGCCCATACTAGCTCATTTATCCTTACAACCACTACGAGCTTGGTAAGATCTTTAAAGCGGTCCCTGAATGGAATTGCATATCTTACTGCCTGTTGTATCTTATTGTCTGTTGTGGATTCTTCCTGGATATGAAGGTCTATTGCTTCTCAATGTTCTCCAGCTGTAGGGATCACTGTGCCTCTGGAACATCAGATAGCATGTGCTGATTCTTATTTTCAAGAGGTTATTGCGTCCAAGTAAGTGAAGACACTAAGAACAAAGAACATTCATGAGCCATCTAAAATCCCTAGATTCACAGGGACAATTAGACATCCTCTATACGGAGATAGAAAGTAGAGAATAATATAATCGATTTATGTAAGAGATAAATCACCTCTTTTATAGTTCCATGTGGTTATATAAGAAGTTCATCAAGTGTATTTCTGTGTACCTACCATAATTAGGTCTATTTCTGGCTCCCTGGCCACTCCTCAGAAAGCTTTGTTCTTGTCTTTATCCATGAATGTTTGAGGAGGAATTTTCCTCCTCCTTTAGTATGTTTTCTGAATATGTACTAAATAAACTTTGTACTGTTCCTTTCTGACTTTCACGGTGTGCCAGATAAAAAGAAAAACATAAGAAGGGAACATAAACCGCAACTAAATTAATAATTATTTATGGATTTAATTTAGAAACAGACAAAAAGATATCATTGAAGATAAAAATCCAACTTAGAATCCTTTGCCAGTGTTTAAACAAGACTAGAAACTTCAAAGCTTAAATTAATTCTTATATTTGTGTTAGGTCTAATTAAAGAGATACCTTTTAAACTCTATAAAAATTGTGACGACCTTTTTGTTTTAATATTTATTTCACTTTTGAATAGTTTTAAGCTACTTTAACAAAGCAAAAATCTGAATTTCAAATAACTGGTTATAAAACAGGTGATAACCAAATACGGTACACATTTTAGTATAAAATAATGCTTAACAATAAAATACATGCCTTTAAATATAGACAGTACTTAAGATTTAGATTTTAAGGAATGTGTTTTGATAAAATGTTCAGAAAAATATATTACTTTGTCTAAAATGATGTAAATGTTGACATTAATAAACAGAATTATTTTGCATCAATCCCATTATAGGCAATATAAGATCATTCCAAGAGCTCGAAAGAAATCAAAGGACAAATAAAGTAGCAATTTGATCACCAAGGCATTTCCTAATCATGATGTTGATATTGCTGAAAAGAATGATTTATTTTAGAAGATAAACTTATGATAAATGAATAATGATATTCAGTAAAAGAAATTCCTTATATAGACACATTTCTACAAGTGTATTTACCTATTTGTAGTAATGATGTAATAGGTTTAAAAATCCTTTCAATCACTTAATAAATATTCACTGTGTATGCATTTAGCCTAGATATTATGCCAGGTGCCTATGGAGATCAGTTAAGTAGCTAAGGAGAGGAAATACAAAGTGGAAGACTGGATTTCCAATGCTGATTAACTCACATTCTCAACAGAAAGACAACTATATGTGTACAACAATATACATAAAGTATACCTACTTTTGGAACAAGAAAGAAAACAGTAGCTGTCTCCTTCTAAAACTGTTAGTTCATCAATGATTAGAAAGATGGTTATAATGATATTACCATTTGTGTTTGATGTGAGTGCGACCTTGCCCACACATAAAGAATCTTAGCATCACAAACCCATTTTGAATTACAGTACAAAAGAATCATAGCTTGCAACAGGAGGGCGTTTATCATGTCCTTATGAAATGGAAAAGTTAACAATTTTCACCACTTAGAAGACCTCGAAAATCTCCAGTGAAAATCCTTCTCAAAACCTCCTATGCATGCACTGGCAGCATTGACCACCGCTGATCATTTCTGAGATGTTCTGCTGTTCTTTGAATAAGCATCATGTTTCTACAGCGGTTTGAGGTATTTCCATTGTGATTCTCACAAACTATTTTTAATATTTATGGAATGGTGGTTCAGTCTGTTGCAAATTCAGAGCATATGTTCACCAGTGACAAGAACCAGAAGAATGCCATACATTTTATGAACTGTTAATAAGTCCATAAACTGATTGTTTTGTAGCCAGAGCTCTGTTACTACTGGCATTGGCCGACATTCCAATTTGGATTTCTGCTGGAAAATGAGTCTGTTTTAAAGCAACAGCTCCACTCCTGCCCTACTTTTGCTCAAAGTGCAGTCTCAGATTTCATTTACAGAGTAGAGTTTTAGAGGGAAAAAGCAGGACCGCACTGTTTCTTCGTTGTTATTAGGTGAAACCAGCATTCACTGTTTTAGATGTTGTTTTTGTTTCTAGAGATTTAGCAGGCTTCAAACAATGTCTGTTGGGTAAACTTGTCAGACTTAGTCCTGGCTTTTAAATGCATGGTGCTAAATTGGATAAATTAAGCCCCATAGCGTGTCATGGCCATGTTTTGGAAATTACCCCTGCATGTAATGCACTTCTTTATTCAGATTTCTTAACTGTACATAACGACTAAGATAGTATCTCTGACGATATTTGTAAATGAAAAAGTATTCAGGTGTTACTTTATTCTAATACCATTTAAAGATATTTACAGAAAGCTTGCATAGAAAAAAGACCAAAAATACCATCTACTCATAAATAATTTCCTAATGGTTGCTTGCAAACAGTTCAGAAGAGGAAGAGACCACTCTTCATGAAATCTACAAACATTTGGCTCAGTTGGACTTAACAGGAGATGCAGAATCATGAGTAAATACAAAGAGAAGGAGCATGCCAGAGTATCTGATAAAGGAGGAAACCTAAAAGCAAGTTATGTGCATTTAATATCTGCTGGTTAAATGATTTTTATAGAAGCCAAAAGCTCTCAGTGACCTACCAGGCACATTTTTGAATCAAGCCCAGTGTGGAAATGAGTGAGTCACTCAGGTTTCCAAAGTGTATCCATGTCTGACCACATGTCATATCTGAAACAAATTCCTTCCTGGACTGTGTCTAATGGAAGGGTTTTGGAAGATCTTGGGTGGTGTCTGTGATCAAAGTCTAGGGTCAGTTTTCGTGTTCTCAGTGGACAGTAATCACTTCGTCAGGGCTGGGAGTAATAAATGGCCAGAAATTTATCAGGATATATACGTTGAACAACCTACTATATATCATGTATTAGGCAAGATGCAGCAGAGGAGACAAAGCAATGAACATGAATACACATCTTCAACTTTACTCACTTGTAATCTATGAAACAGAAAACACAAAGATGTGTATGTTTCAGTACTGAACTGAAAAACACACACTCAACAACGCCAAAAATCAGGCCTGGGAAAGGAGCTGGCACCATTGACAGTGGCAGAAAGCATTCAACTTTTAAAAAAATGTATTTTCACAAATCCCAAAGGCTTTTCATGTGTGTTATCAGTCTTGACACACATTTCTTACTAAATGTGGGTATTTCTGTACGTAGTCAAGAACTGGAATTCCTGTAGTTATTACTGGAGTGAGTACCTTTAACCAGAAGATAATTTCTCTAGGGGATAAAACAAGACTGACATTTCTAAACTGTGTAATGTTATTTTAACAAGGAGTCATGAGACAAAAGCATTCAACTCTGTTGAGTTGTGAGGACATATGCTTAACAACATGTGTCAACAAGAGTGCGCCTGCTGGACATTTTCCACTTTAAGGTAAAGGAAGCTCTTATCTGGAATACAGGTCTTAGAGGAACCCCCTGTTATCTACAAGAGGGTCATTGCCTGTATTTGTGATGACCTTGAGTGCACTTTATTCTTATGGGCAGATTCAGAGCAACCCAGGCTGTAGGTAAAAGTGCCAAGCCAGGGTCTGAGTGAAGAAACAGGGGTATTCTCTGATAAATAAGTGGGTGTGTGGGATCATTTCTCATTCCGCAATAAAAACAAAATCATCATGGGTATAGTGTATGCTATACCCAATGCCATGACATCACTCTGAGTAGCATTCCTGACTCCAAAACACAGAAAAGCTTGCGGATTTGTACTACCTTGGGAGAAGGCCAGTATGAACTATAATACAGTCCCATTGATTTTTGAATATAAATATTAATTTGAGCTAACAGCTAATTAAATACTTACATGTTAAAACCTTGCTGGGACTGCTTCAATAAATAGATACGGTTATTAAGATCCATTAAAAGCTGTTTTATTAAGCAAATTAAAGTTTTCCTACAGTCAGGCTCACACCTTCGATATTCTTGGTAAATCGTGTGGTGTGTGAGAAGGTGCACTTAATTCAACCCTTCCAGCCAACTGCCAGCACACTGGCTTCATTAATCACCAAATTCCCCAAGCATGAAAACCAGTGAGAGGCTAGTTGTGCACTCACTTGAGAATATTAAGAGGTAAGGGTTTCTCCCTGAAAGAAGTACAACCAGGTTTAAAATAACTACTATGCACAGTATGTTATGGCCTTCAGTTTCCACACTTATAAATGATGACTATTTATATTTGTTTTACTAATAACTATAAGGGTCACATGCATGCTATTTTTGCCTTTGTGACAATTTAGACTGTGTGGCAGTTTTTGGAAATTCTACAAGTACCACATGCATGTTAAGCACCGTTAGTATTAATTAAGTCTAGGACCTTTGTTTTTAAATTTTCAGGGCAGATTGCCTGGAAATACCCTCAGTTTCTTTCATTCTCACTCTCTTGCTTAGGTTAATGTTTTATATGATTTAGTTTTTCTTTTCTTTTCCATGTCCTTGTCATCTTCATTATGCATGGTGGTAAATGAATGCAAATTGCCCCCCTTAAGTAAGCAATGCTCAATAGTCCCTAACATATAGCCAAGTATAATAAAGGTTTATGTGTCAGATTGTAAAAGTAATCATCACTTAGCACTGGTGCCATGGTATAGTGAGTAAAGCCACCCCCTGCAGTGCCGGCATCCCATATGGATGCCAGTTCGAGTCCCAGCTGCTCTACCTCCGATCCAGCTCTCTGCAATGGCCTACGAAGGCAGTAGAAGATGATTCAAGTCCTCGGGTCCCTGCGCCCGCATGGGAGACCTGGAAGAAGCTCCTGGCTGCAGTTGGTCCAACTCCAGCCATTGCGGCCATTTGGGGAGTGAACCAGTGGATGGAAGACCTCACTCGCTCACTCTCTGCCTCTCTGTAGCTCTGCCTTTCAAATAAATAAATAAAAATCTTTTTTTAAGTAATCATCACTCTTTGGGAGTTGCCCATGGACAGATGGAATCTTCCAGGCTTTCATTCTGAGTTGATCTTGTGATTAGCTTGGACCAACATTATATAATTGAAGTTATGTTCAATTTGGAGCCCATTACTCAAATTCTGTACATTCTATTCTGCTCCCTCTTGAATCCTCAACCAAAATGCAAACAAGCCCTGGCTCATCTCATGGCTGAGAAAACATATGGGACCAAGATAGCTCCTTCCACCTGAGGCCACTGGAAGCCATTTCCCAGCTGACTTGGAAGCTGCCTTTAAGACCTGAGAAAACTCAGCCTAGACCAGAAAAACCAACTTGGTGATCCTCAGAATGAATGTAGGATGATTACTATTGTTTTAAGCCACTACGTTTTGTTGCCAAGAGGTATGCAGCAAAAACTGATAGGCCTACTGATGATACATTGCACACAACTGAGACATCAAAAGTTCAACATATTTGGTAACCTTCTTTTACTTTTTACACTATCGGTGCCACTTTCTCACTTGTCCCTTTATAGTTACAAGGTACACTGCTCTTGTGAAACATTTCTCTAGTCTTTGAAGAGATTTTGAATGCTCTGTATGTCCTCTACAGTAGTAGGAAACTCTTCTGATGTAAGCTCCTCTAGAATGTACATGTCCTCAACAGCCAGGCAAGTCTTCATCCAAATATTCAAGAACATCACACTCCACGATTGACCTCATATATCGAGCTACTCAATAAATAGCATTATTTAACAGGAAAACTGTAGTAATAGGAAAACTAAAAAATGTATCATAAGGTATAAGATTATCAACTCTATTATCAGATCCACATCAAAATTTTTACATGCTTTAATGCACACATGCATTATATGTCTACATATGTGTATAACATGTATCTATATTATAATTCAGATACACATATTGTATGTATCAGATATATAATACTTGTGTAGAAATTATTCACATTTGTGGGACAGGTCTTTACATTAACACAGCAGTTAAGATTTTGGTTGGTATGCCCACAACTCATATCAGAGTTCCTGGATTTGAGTCCTTCTGCTTCCAATTCAACAGACCTAGGGATTCAGTCCAAGTACTTCATTCCCCGTCACCCACAAAGGAGACTTGGATAGAGTTCCAGGCACCAGCCTTTGGCCTGGTCCAGTCCTGGCTAATGCAGGCATCTGGGGACTGATCCAGTACATGGGAAATCTATCCATCTGCCTATCTCTCTACCTTTCAAGCAACTTTAAAAATAATGAAAATTTAAAACAGTTTCCACACTTAAATATATATGAAAAAATTTTTTCATGCTTGCTGAGAAAAAGGAAACAACTCCTATTTTGTATGTTAACAACTTTCTATAAAATATGACACATATAACCACAGAATTTAAACCATAAAATTAACGATTTTTGAAATAGCTATCTCACAATAAGAAGAATGTATAGTACAAAAATGGCTTGAACATACCAATTGTATTTTCATACTTGTTTCTACTCATCTTGTTGACTTATTCACAGAAAGACAGTAAGTAAATCAGCACTATGGGGTAGATAAAAATCTAATGTGACAGCCATTTTATAAGTTAATAATTATAACACAGACCAGAAGCAATGTTTTCTTTAATCATACAATACCACCAGATCAAAAAGCCACAAAACAGATAATTTTGCATGATCTGGGAAAACTGGATCTCCACATGCAGAAGTATGAAGCAAGACCCCTACCTTATACCTCATACAAAAATCCACTCAAAATGGATTAAAGACCTAAATCTCTAACCCAATACCATCAAATTATTAGAGAACATTGGGGAAACCCTGCAAGACACTCACTGGCATAAGTAAAGTGCTCTTGGAAAAGACCCAGAGGCACAGCAATCAAAGCCAACATTGACAAATGGGATTATATCAAGCTGAGAAGCTTCTGCACTGCAAAAGAAATACTCAGAAAAATGAAGAGGCAACCAACAGAATGGGAGAAATTATTTGCAAACTGTGCAACTAATAAAGGACTAATAACCAGAATATATAAAGAAATCAAGAAACTCAACAATAAAACAAACAACCCAGTTAAGAAATGGGCAAAAGACATAAACACATTTTTCAAAAGAGGAAATCCAAATGGCCAACAGACACATGAAAAAATATTCAGGATCACTAGCTGTATGGGAAATGCAAAGCAAAACCACAATGAGGTTTCACTTCACCCCCTTCAGAATGGCTTTCATATGAAAATCAACAAACAACAAATGTTGATGAGGATGTGGTAAAAAAGGTACCTTAATCCACTGTTGGTGGGAATGTAAACTGGTACAGCCACTGTGAAAGACAGTATGGAGATACCTCAGAAATCTGAATATAGACCTACCATAAGACTCAGCCATCGCACTGCTAGGAATTTACCCAAGGGAAATGAAATCAGCATACGAAACAGTTATCTGTACCACAGGTTACTGCAGCTCAATCCACAATAGCTAAGATATGGAATCAACCCAAATGTCTATCGACTAAAGAATAGATAAAGAAATTATAGGATATGTATACCATGGAATACTATACAGCTATAAAATACTGTCATTTGCAACAAAATGGATGAAAGTGGAAAACATCATACATCACACTTAGCAAAATAAGCCAGTCCCAAAAGGATAAATTATATTCTCCCTGATCCATAATAACTAAGAGAGCACCTAAAAGGTAATCTATAGAAGTGAAATCGACACTTTGAGATGCAATGACTTTGAACAGCCCTTGTCTCTACTGTTAAGGAACAAGGTCCCCTCCCCCCCCATACAGTGTGTTGAACTCTTTACTTTGTAAAGAGTTAATCATGTGTATAAAGTTAATTGAAAATTGATCTTAGTTAAAAATAAGAATGGGAATAGGAGAGGGAGGAGGAAGAGGGGTGGGAGTGTGGGTGGGAGGGAAGGTACAGCAGGAAGAATCACTATGTTCCTAAAGTTATATTTCTGAAATGCATGGAGTTTGCATTCCTTAAATAGAAGGTTTCTGGGGGAAATTTTTTTTGCATGCTTAGAATAAAGTAATTGTTAAACTCTCCTTCATTACTCAACATAGTATAAAAACAGAATAAAAAGTAAAAATTTGATTAGGAATGATTATTCTGAATGATCAATGGCTGATTTTATAAATTATTATCAGAGGTTATTTTCACATGCTTTTAACAGTCCAGAATGTGGCCAAATATAATTTACAAATCCTCCTTCAAAAATTGTTGTAAACATGCGCTTTTACACTTACTTCATCCATTGTTTTATTCCTAGTGTAAAATAAACCACAGCTTTACATTCAAATTATTCTTCATTCTAAAACTAGTGAAGAAATTTATATCTGGGAGAGAATTGCCAATTTTTTTTTTTAAGCCAGAGTGAGGGAGCCACCTAGAGACACTGGTTCATTCCCCAAATGGCCACAACAGCTGTGGCTGGGCCAGGCTGAAGCCAAGAGCCTGAACTCTATCCAGGTCTCTCTCATGGGTGCAGAGGGCCAAGGGTTTGGGTCATCTTCCACTGCTTTCCTAGGCCCATTAGCAGATAGCTGGATCGGAAGTGGAGCATCCAGGACTTGAACCAGTACCCACTGGGAATGCCAGCACCACAGGCAGTAGCTTAATCCGCTCTGCAACACCAGCACCGCCAACAATGGTTTTAAATGGGGAAAAATGGAATTCATTGATTAACATAGGGTCTTGCCAACTTAAGTATATTTTTAATACATTGCTCACCGTAACACTTTATTTAGTTGGTGAAGTGCAAAAATTCTAGTATATTTCTTTGGTTATATAGGTGATTGAAAATAAGTATTAACCTGGGTTTCTCATCTCTAAGTCCAGGTGTCAAGTTTACCTATTTCTTAGTATTTTTTGTCCCCAGAACTTTTCACACTATCTCCATATGGGTGCCAGTTCGTGTTCTGGCTGCTCCACTTCCAATCCAACTCTCTGCTATGGCCTGGGAAAGCAGTAGAATATGACCCAAGTGCTTGTGCCTCTGCACCTATGTGGGAGACCCAGAAGTAGCTCCTGGCTCCTGATTGGCTCGGCTCCAGCCATTGAGGCCAACTGGGTAGTGAAGAAGCGGATGGAAGACCTCTCTCTGCCTCACCTTCTCTGTGTAACTTTCAAATAAACAAGCCAACCTTAAAAAAAAAAAAAAAAGGTTTCCTAGGGACTGGGATTGTGGTGGCATAGTGGGTTAAGCGGCTTCCTGCAGCTCTGGCATTCCATATGGGTGCCAGCTCAAGTCTCAGCTCCTCTACTTCTGATCCAACTCCCTGCTCACATGCCTGGGAAAGCAGCAGAGGACTGCCCAAGTGCTTGGACCACTGCACTCACATGGGAGACCCAGAAGAAGCTCCTGGCTTCGGACTGGTCCAGCCCCAGCTGTTGTGGCCATTTTGGGAGTGAACCAACAGATGGACAATCTCTCTATGCCTCTGCCTTCCCTGTCCCACTCTCTGATTTATTTTCAAAATAAATAAATCTTAAAAAAATTTGCTAAAAAAAGAATTTTTTTACTAGCTGTCTTCTTTTAAGTCATTAGTCTTGCTTCTGATTAGATTTCCAGGGGTAATTATAAGAAATGTTTTACTATACCTATTTCCCATTGTAGTCATTTCAGAGCCAGTCAGTTATAGTTAGGGAAGCAAAGAGTAGCCAATGAAAGCACTGTTCAATTTACATGATACCTTCAAAAAATTAAAGTTTGTATCTGGGAACTAAATTTATGATTTTCCACAGAAGTAACATTAGAAATAATTAGGTTTGCAGGCCAGAACATTCTTATTTGACTGTTGGTGTAGCTAAATAATGGGACAAGTCTCAATTTCAAGTCCTGATTTTTGTTGAATCCACAGCAAAACAAGTAGACGTATTTTCCTTTTCATGCATAGAGCTACCCCATGTTAACACTTAAAAATATACATGGATTGCCCATAGGCTCATTTATCAGCTTCCTTAAAAACAAACAAACAAACAAAAAAAAAAACTTTCTCCCAATTTAGGGACCCAAGAAGCCTCAGGAGCTCTCCCCATCAAAGTGGGTTATCTTTATTTCCTCTCCCTGCTTGTTTACAGAGGGCAATGCTGTGAATGCAAACATGCTAATTAAAGCAATTCACACTGAGGTATGAACGACAAAGATTTTAAACAAGATTCAAGAGAGAGATTTGTTTTTAAGAAGGTCAGTAACCAAACTGTGCTCTAGTTAGAATTTCTATGTGAAAGTAATGGTACAACCACATTGGACAATAGGATGAAGGTATTTATGGTATAGTGGCTGAGAACTCCAAAGGGTTTATTTTGAATGGATTACTTGTGACTTTAGGGATCACTGCCTCTAACTCTGAATTTCACGAATCCCTATTTTTCTCTTTTCAAGACAGAGTTGCAAAGAGCCTCAATTTGTTATATTTATCATATCTTAAAAACAGCACTCCACATTAAGTTATACTGATAGCTCGTTTAAAAAAAATGAACAAAAACTGATAAACAAGAGATTGACCATAAGGCGGAAATTTTGAAATCAAGGAAGATTTTTATTTTTCTTAAAACTTTTCTCTAGCTAGTAAATCTTTGCATTCATAGTGTTTTGGAAAGATCATCGTAGAAAACAGGTCTCTTTAAAACTGATAGTCTATACCTGTAAGGCAATATCATTTCCTGTGACTCAGATACTATTTTTCTCAGGGGAAGATAAATTTCTGTTCAGCAACGAGGTCATCAGACCCTACGTAAGGAAAAAAAAAGATTTTCCTTACTCTTAGGAAAAATTTAATGTTGTGCCAACATTTCATACAATTCTCTCGCATAAAAAATTGGTCCAGGCACAGCATTTTTTCTCATCAAATTATGGAGTGAGAATTCAGAATGTGCGATCTTCAATAACCCACTGCTATTTTTACAGGTGACATTAAGTCTTCCTCAAAAATGATGTCTCACAAAGGTGATGTGTAACGGTCATTTCAAAGAGTGGATTCAAATGTGCTTTTAATATTTTTTTTTTACAAAGGCTGGATTTAACATACATGCATTTAGTAATACACAGATATTTAGAATAAATGAAAGAGAATGCAAGGGCATTAGAAGTTAATAATACTATGACCTTGTCTAAATAAGATCGGAGTTGGCGAACTCAAAAGGCTTCCATAGGCTTGGCAAATCATGACAAGAGCCTCAGGTGATAAACAAGAGTGTCAATTGTTAAATCAACAACAGGAGTCACTGTGCACCTACTCCCCATGTAGGATCTCTGTCCTGTATTGTACTATGTGAATTAACAGTATAAGTAATACTCAAACAGTACTTTACACTTTGTGTGTCTGTGTGGGTGCAAACTGTTGAAATCTTTACTTAACATATACTAAATTGATCTTCTGTATATAAAGATAATTGAAAATGAATCTTGATGTGAATGGGATGGGAGAGGGAGCGGCAGATAGGAGGGGTGCGGGTGGGAGGGAGGTTATGGGGGGGAAAAAGCCACTGTAATCCAAAAGCTGTACTTGGAAATTTATATTTATTAAATAAAAGTTTTAAGAAAAGTTAATAAGTTTGAAAAAAGTTAATGAGTTTAAATGCACTAATTCCATGGAGTCCATCCCTTTGCCCCTTATCTGACTTACTTTTAGCCTAAAATGAATCATTCCATGGGAAAGTGAAGCAGTTGCTAACAAGATGTTTTTGCTTACACTGCACGATGGTAAATGAATTTTCTTGGAACAAGGTCTATGTTGCAGGTGGCCTGAATTTCACACTCAGAACAACAACAACAAAATCACAAAACAAACAACAGCAAGGAAGACCTGGAGGGTCTGCTTGTTGAGAGGAAATGCTTTTACGTTTATACAACTTCCCACATGTGCAGCAGAATGACTATCTTATTAAGAGCTTTTCAAATTACCTTTCACTTGAGGATGTGTGTTCTCCAAACTGGGGTCCATAGCTTTACTCAAATGAAAAACATGAATTCCAGGGCTTTTTGCACTCTGCTGTACTCTTTTCTCTGCGAGTTGAAGCCTTCCTACTCACACTAATGATCTATTCACTTGGTTTCTTATTGTAAATCAATAAATGTCAGGATATTAACACTGTGCATATTAATACACTAAAGCATTGCATGTTCATTGCATGTTATTCTAACATTAGGGCTTTATCTATACTTATCATAGTAAAGAATGTTGTTTCTTTTTTCTTGGATTGCCAATTTATTATCTCTTCAAAGTCCTCCAAATTCACTGATGTTGTGGAACCATGATTTTACATAGCTTCCTTCAATAGAGATTCTAGCTGCAAGTGGCTTTAAAAATATCAGCAACATCTCACTGTAATTGGTATTGATGATTTCCAACTGCACACAGAAAGTGGAAACCAGAAACCATGCAAACTGTGTGATGATATTGTATTTACATTAATTACATACATGATTGAGAATGAGGTAACAGCAAATTATACAACAGTTTGAGATAAATCTTAGCCATTTTCTCCCACAAGAAATAAAAAACCATAAGTTTCACTGACTCTGATTTGGTAAATGTAGTAGCATTGAATTCTACACCAAGTATCACGGCTTTAAAAAATTGTCAACACTGAGTAGAGCTACTAATTATTAACTTTTATGCTTATTTCTGAAATCATTACATTCACAAAATGTTTTAAACACTAGGTTACTTGAAACTATTGTAAACATTATGTTCTATATTCCTGTGACCGTATTTTCTAACTGAAAATAAGTAGGAAAGAAAGCTACCTGTTTAAGTGGAAGAAAGATTATCTAAGCCTTTCAAAACAGTAACGTTAAGAGAAATAAAGAAAATAAATGGAGATGAACCAGCACAGTTTGTAAGAGGGGTTCTAAAATTTGTTATTGCACTGATTAATTTTTAAGTTTTATTTTACTTTTTAAATAAAAGGAGGAGAGTAAAGGAAATAAAACAAGATTTTTTTCAATAAGCTTTATAAAATTTTACTGAAGTTGGAAGGAAAGTAACAGTCAGAGCCCTAATAGATTTCTAAAGATAACAGCATACATTTAAACCACTCATTAATTTCAATCCATGGGTTAATGATAATAACAGGATTCAGGCAAATAATAAATCTGTTAGGTATAAAGGAAACACAAGCATGTCCTTGTTCTCACAGGCCCTCATGCCCATCTGTCTGTGGACACCCCTCCCCCCATCTATATATACACACAGAAATGATGTAAGGAGATGTGATTTCATCTATTGTTATGATTGGGTGAAATGCCTTGTCCCGAACATCCTACCAGATTTCACTCCAGTCTTCTTTTAGTGTTCTTGTACTAAATACCTAGTTTACTTAACTGTAGCAAGGTGAAAATTCACTTAAGAAAATTACGTAAGAAGAAACATTCTGTACAGGAGGTATAGTATAATGATTACATTTTGTTTCTATAAAATGACACTAGGCTTGTATTTTAAAAAATAACAACCTTAGAAAAGTGGCATTTTAACAGACATTTCAGCTACGTGGATTCTTAATGGGTAAAGTCAAATAAAATCACTCCCAAACTACTAATACCACAATAGGAATTTACAGTGTTTAGTCTTAGCATATGACATATTATTTCTATACAACAGACCACAATGGAGTGGTGAAGAATAGAACCAGTCTGATTCGAAAGCAAGTCTTCATCAGCCCTGTTTCATTGGTCAATTCATGTTAACTTTGTGATGCCTAAATTTGCAAAGCCATAAAATAGGTTTTACAATATATCTCACATAGGGTGCTTCAAAAATGGCATCAGTACGTTCTCAAGAAACATGTCCTACTATTATCTGTTCTTTGAAACTTATCTCTGTAATAATATTTTAGCACTTTCATGTTAAATGACTTCCTTTCTCTATCACTAAACTACCAATTCTTCACTGCATGTGAAAATGGAAAGGTAGATATTCAGAAAGTGTTTAATTATCATGTTAATAAGGACTTTAGGGAAATAATACAAAGAGCCAGGACTAACATCTCTTCTATGAGTTATGGCATATTATTTTGTACTATACACATTAATTTTCTAAATGGCACAGTGGGGAAATTTAAGCTTCTCTTTGGAATGTCTCTCTAAGTGCAACATCAGGGCAAGGCTGGGCTAATCACTTCTTTTCCACACTAAATCCATTGAAATGTAGTGTGAGACTGGGTTTTGCCAATATCTATTCACTTCTTGATCTAAACCTCTCAGAGCACAAACTGCAGTAGAGGGAGGAAGTTGTTTTATGCTTTGTTGTCAGAACAAAGGCTCAGACACATGCAGGTCTTAGTTCTGCTGAAACAAAGAAAATTACTCCACTGGGAATAACAATGGTACTGGACGCCAGGCCTCTACTAGCTGGGTGACTTGGGAAATAAATACACTTATTGAAATGACTCAAAGGAAAGGAAAGAAAGGAAGACAGACTAAAGAAATGAAAGGGAAAGAGGGAAGAAGAGAGAGAGGGAAGAAGAGAGAGAGGGAAGAAGGGAGGCAAAGGGGGAAGGGAAAGAAAATAAGCATATGCTTTCCTGCTTTTCTGCCCTTGGTTCTGGCCCAAACTCCAACACTACGAGCCAGGTAAATTATTGACAGAGTTCCACGGAAAGTGCTTTCTATCCCGACTTATTCACATAATTGGCTCAATTCTCAATTTACTACTTCACTTTGGTGGTAGGGACCCGGCCAAAGAGGATTTTTGGCAACCATCCATTTCCCTACTGACCTCTTCCTAATCAGGTTAGCCACAGCTGGGAAGACAGGATTTAAAGGAGGGCTTCAGCTGGTCCTTGGTGAAACAGGGCAAAACAAGCTTACAGCCTTATCTTCCTGTGGACACAAATGAGGGCTTCTTCACATGATTATTTTTTTAAAAAAATCTTTTCTAACAGGAATTAAGATAAGCAGTGCTGGAATGATCATATCACTAAACACCGCAGAAAATTTCACTTCATCTTCTAATTACCTTGCAGCCAATTAAAGTATAGCTTACATACATTTCAAAAAATAATTTTCAAAAACAAAGGCTTGCAAGCTTGCAAATGATTTTTACAGATTCATTTAATACTGCAAGTGGAGGACCAGGTTAGTTTTTTTTTTTAAAAAAAAACACATGAATTCTTGATAGCGTAAAACACTTTGTAGCATCCCAGGGAAATATTAATACTCAGGTTTTGGTCTCTCTTCTATGATTAGTGTTCCCTAAAGAGAAATAGGGCCAAATAAATACTGATAGAAGGCAAGGAATTCAGCTATAAGCCCTGATGAAGATTTCAATCAAAGGGAAGCCACACATGGAGCACTGAGAAGGAGAGTAACACTGTGGCCTAATTTCCCTTCCCCCACCACCTGGAAGGGAGGAATTGAAACAAAATGAACAGTGCAAATAGGTCCGTAAAAGCATGTTCTTTGTAAATGGTCAAGATCTCCAGAGGGCAGTGGATTAAATTGCAGATATTATCTAGCTAAACCCCAAATCATAAAAGCATGAAATTAGTAATTGACTCAATTTGCCTCATTTATTAGTTGCTCAGACTTCTGCTTGAATTAATATTGCCCAATGGAATTTCAAGCAGTGATGACATGGCGTATCACGGCAGAGATTAGCGCCTGCTTCTTACTGTACTTCAAGCATCTCACATCCTCCAATTAGGTTAACTCTAATCTAATATGCATGCTTTTGGCACTTTTATTGTCAATAAGATGTGACACTGGTTGTTTTATATTGTCATGTTCATTCTGGGCAATGTGGGATTCATCCTGCCTTAATCTGGCACTGGGTTTTCAGTTGCTTGCTGCATCTAATCACAGCTAGAGGTTTGCTTATTTTATTTCCTTATAGTTTCAATAATCTATGTCAATTAAGTATAGGCATTAATTATCTATACATGTGTAATATTAAATTTGCTAATACCAAGTTCCAAATTATAATATAAGTACTGTAAGTACAATTATACACTTTCTTTTATTCATATTTTTATTGATAATGATTAGGATTTTCATACATATCCACACAAATTTTACAATTTCATTTAAGTTCTCTATTTTAAAGAATTGCTGGTATTCTTAATTCCTTTTAGTGATAAGTGAAATAATTTTTTCCTGCTGAGAATTAGGAAATTTAATTTATAGTAGAACACTAATTCTCTCCTGGGCATTATGGCAATGAGTCAGATGAAACTAAGGAACAGTTTCCTGCTTGTGAATAACTAAAGTATATATTTTGGTTAGAAATCATGTTTTATAGAACCCAAATAAAGTTTCACAATTGCACTGTAAACCTGAGCTGCATCTTAAGAACATCAACATAAGTAATCAATCTCAATATTAATCAATCTCAAAGCAGTGGCAACTCCTTAGAAATTTGATCTATGATATACAGTCCTAAAGATAAATACTCAACATTCTGCAACTTGGATTTTATAAATTTCATAATTGCAAAGTATAGTAAGCTGCCAGCCATTTCAATGGGAGCTTTGACTTCATATTACTAGGAACCAAAGGATACAAAACATTTCTTCCAGTGGCATGTTACATGAAAGAAAACAGTGCCAAAGCACACAACATATAAAATACTATAATCTGAATCTGCATTGGATGCTTTTATAAAGTCACTGATTTTGTCTTCAGTATGTAATTTTTTATTACATTTCTATATTTTCATTACATTTTTTCCATTCTTCAAAAATAAAACGATTGATAAAATTCCTGTCCAAAAATTTTAATAAAGGAGGGGAAGTAACTGTTACAAATATCCTTCTTGTAAGATATTTCTAACAGAATTAATGGCTCCATGGAGTTAATGGCCCCGACTACAAGCTCTTCCAGTTGATCATTAATCCTCAGGAAACACTGGCATCTCATGTGTTATTGTTGAAACTGTATATTGGCAAGAGTTCTGCTCTCTTCCTTCACTGTTGCTTGAGTTATATCCCACCTGTTGAGTTAAAGTTGAATATGCAATGGAATGATGTCTAAAGTACATTAGCTATCATGAGCCATAATTATCAAATTGATTATGTGCCCCAGGAGGAAAATGTAATCCTCAAATTTCTACATTATTTTTATACTTTTCATAGCCAACATTCTCTTCTTTGGTCTACAGTGAAAGCTTCTATCTGACCTGGAGTGAAATCATACTCATGAGTCTGACAGAATGCAAATACACCTGTGATTGTGTCACTGGAGAACAGTAACCTTGGTTGAGTGAGGTTGTGAGTTTGATTTTGTTTTTTTAGTATTTTCTAATCTTTCTTCAAGTCTCCTTTTAAAATAGTTTGGTATCTTATTTGATTAGGTGTTAGCAGAAGGGTGTGATCCAGTAAGTAATGGCCTAAAACAAATGGTAAGTTCTAATTTACTAATTTAAATTGAGAAAAGAAATACAGTGATTGGAGAGACAAAATGGTACATGTAAAGGTAACTACAAATGCAACAGTATGACCTGAGTTCAAATCCTAACTGTATCAGCTATTTAGTTGATTTCAATTAAGTTGCTTGAACTCAGAGGAACTAAGTTCCCAACATAGATCAGGTTCCAGAGTTTGTGAAAAAAAGAACAATGAAGTTCAATACAGAAATATGTTGAGTTTATACTTTTTTAGATAAATGTAGTTACTAAATCATGCTTTCTATTAAAAAAAAGCTGAATTTCAAATCCTTGAGAAAGTGTCAATTGTTTACCTACTCATTTTTAATCTCTTTTCTAAATATTGAACATGTACATTGCTTAAATATTGAGTTGAGATAAACAGCAAAGCTGCAGTTTCTTTCATTATTTAACAAAACATTCAGGGTCAATAATTAACTTTTTAATTAAAATAAATAAAATTATAGTAGAAACTGACTATTAGAGATTCTCCTAATGGAGAATAATGAAATGGAACAAAATAAAAACTCATTTATTGGTTCACCTAATATAAGACATCATTTTCAATACAATTGATAATAGGTTTTATATAATGACCATGCTTAAAAATTCTGTAGTTTTCATATATAATCACAAAATATACATATAAATTAAGTGGATAGAGACTTGACCCACTATTTGTTTTACCTATTTTCACAATGCAATATACCCTCATGTAATAAAAATGTGCTCTAGTCAAAATGATCAAATTATTCTGAAAATTCATATAGAAATTCAAGGAACCCAGAATAGGCAAATAAATCTTGAAAAAGAACAAAATTAAAAGGCTCACACTTTCCAGCTTCAAAACTTACTACACAGCTAAACTAGTCAAGACACTGTGGTACTGGCATAAGGATATGCATATAAATCAATGGACACATTTCACAGTCTGAGGGTAAGCCTCCATATTTGTAGTCAACTAATTTTCAACAGTGGTACTCTATTATTATTTACTGAAAAAATATTGCCTTTTCAAAAGAAATGATGCTTGGAGAACTATATATACATAGCCAAGAACAAGATGGATCCTTACCTCATACCATATACAAAAGCCAACTCAAAATTGTTTAAAAATCTAAATGTAAGACTACACAACTCTCTAAAAAAAGAGGTCTTTAATTTGGCAGCAGTTTGTTAGGAAAAGTCAAAGAACGGTAACAAAATGTAGATGGAGTAGATTTTTTTTGACAGGCAGAGTTAGACAGTGAGAGAGTGAAAGACAGAGAGAAAGGTCTTCCTTTTTCCGTTGGCTCACCCCCCAGGTGGCCGCTACAGCTGACCCGTTGCAGCCGGTGCACTGTGCTGATCCGAAGCCAGGAGCCAGGTGATTCTCCTGGTCTCCCATGTGGGTGCAGGGCCCAAGGACCTGGGCCATCCTCCACTGCACTTCCAGGCCACAGCAGAGAGCTGGACTGGAAGAGGAGCAACCAAGACAGAATCCAGTGCCCCAACCAGGACTAGAACCCAGGGTGCCAGTGCCACAGGTGGAGGATTAGCCTAATGAGCCGCGGCGCTGGCCGGAGTAGATTTTAACTAAGAAGTTGTTTACTCAAACTATATTATCAAAAAGGTGAAAAGGAGAAAATTTTTCAAAATCAAAAATGTGTTAAGTGGCATATCTCGAGTATATAACAATAATAAAAAGATCAACCCTTGACAAGCAGCCCATATATCTCAATAGGTTTTCTCTAAACAAATACAAGCAATCAATAAGCATAAGCAAACCTGCTTAACAGGATAGCTACCAGAAAAATGCATCTAAAATCACAATGAGATACCATGTCCAATCCACTAGGATGGCTGTACTAAAAATTGTTAAGAATGTGAAGAAATCACTATTAGTCAATAAAAAGGAAGTTCAAGTCCTGGCTGCTTCACTTCTGATCCAACTCCCTGCTAATAGCCCGAGAAAAGCAGCGGAAGACGTCCCAAATGTTTGAGCCCAAGTCACCCACATGGGAGGTCCACATGAAGCTCCTGGCTTCAGCCTGGCCCAGCCCTGGCCATTATGGCCATCTGGGTAGTGAACCAATGGATGGAAGATGTCTCTGTCTCTCCCTCTCTCTAACTCTGCCTGTCAAATAAATAAACCTTAAAAATTTTTTTTAAATGGAGTACAGAAATATGAGACAATATGGATGGCTCTCGTAAATTCTTAGTAAGTGAAACAATCCAGTCACAAAGGACAAAACATTATATGAATTTACATGAAATGTTCAGAAATGAAAAATCTACAAATAGAGTAAGAATACTGGAAGTTGCTTAGGGCCAGGAAGGATGATGGCTTCCACTGAGATATGGTGAGAACGGTCTAATACTGAAATAATCTTGTACAGTATACTCAGAAACATTCAATTGTATACTTCCATAGGTAATTTTATGGCATGTGAATTATATCTCAGTAACAACTGTTATCCTCCTTCAGAAGACAGAAAAAAGGACATTGACAGATTTATTCCATCAACTGCTTCAACTCCCCTACTGCCCACAGAAGTCAGAGCGGGGCCAGGTTGAAGTCAGGTAACCAGAACTCATAATGATCTCCCATGTGGGGAGCAGGGACCCAAGTACTTGAGCCATCATCTGTTACCTCTCAGGGTTTGCATTAACAGGAAGCTGAATTGGAAAGGAAGGCTTGATCCAAAACCAGGCCTCAGATAAAGAACACGGGCAACCCAAGTGGCATCTTAGCCACTGCACCAATTACTTATACTGGAAACAGTGCTTTAATGATGCTGTTAATTAAACCCATTTCCAAGTTAGCATAGCGCAAGTTACTTGCATACTACAAGAATAGGCATTTTCTTTTAAATATATATTGTAAACAATTTTGTGTGATTTACATTATCATATTAATGTTATCTGTGAGACAGTATTTTGGTTGTCTTAGCATGAATTCCTTTCCTATTTTGGGAATCACAGTTTGGTACAGGGCATTAAAAGCTAGGATGGAATGGTTCATTGTTCAGTTTTCTCCTTTCTAGTGCAGCCTTCATATCATATAGCAGCTGATGGTTTCTGAGTTTTCATCTTGGGCTATTTGTATAGAATCACACAGCTAGCATCGCTACTGTTGGCCAAGGTATGAAAGTCAGCAGTGCTGCAGTGCCAGGATCTAGTGCTGGTTCTAGTCCTGGCTGCTCCTCTTCTGACCCAGCTCTCTGCTATGGCCTGGGAAATCAGTGGAAGATGGCCCAAGAGCTTGGGCCCCTGTACCGGCATGGGAGACCCAGAAGAAGATCCTGGCTTCAAATGGCTCAGCTCTGGTCGTTTTGGCTATTTAGGAAGTGAACTATAAGATAGAAGACTTCTCTCTGTAACTCTGCCTTTCAAATAAATAAATAAATCTTTTAAAAAATAATTGGAACAACTGAAAAAATCATTCATAACGGAGATATCCTTCCAAGCCTTTGCCTGGACAATTTTGTTTAAAAACTTGATGTGCTCCCTGGATATATTTGTGTGTGAAATGGCAGCATGATAACAACATACTTTATTTTCATTACTGATTATCAGGCAGTGTCTTCCCAAAATGCAGTATCTGTCTACCTATTTTATTTTTCTGAGGCATAGACAACTTATGTTTTTCTGAACCTTAACAGTATCCTTTATAACGAGGCTTTTGTTTTTTAAGTCCAAGAAGTATTGATTTTTCTGGTTATTCATTTCGCAACATAGATCTTATCTGGCAACAGAGAACTAAACTGAGCTACTTAGAGGAACCCATAACATTCATTCATTGTTAAAAGATACCCAAGTACATTCTTCTAGATCTCAAGTCATTAAGGGCACCCTTAATACATTTTCTTTCACATGTCAACATGTATCTGGACAGGAAAATACAGCAGAGTGCTTTGTTTCAAATAAGTGTATTTTCATTCATGTCTAACTTCTTAAAAGTGTGCAAAAATAACCATAAGAAACACCAAGAGTGTTCTCAGGGTCATCTATAATTCATACTTGCAAGTCCATAGTCAAATGAAACTTTGGAATCTTGGACTGTGCATGGACATGTAGAAATTCATACATGTTAGGAGGTAATCAATGAATCTCAGGATAACTTTTAAACGTGAACAAGTCTATGCTAAAGTTATTAATTATTGCACATACGCTCTCATGAAGAAATATTATCTGAAAGTTACTTTTCAAATTTTTACAAAAGTCCTCTTCAAATATACTACATTTGATTCTATTTCTGTATGATAAATATTTTACACCAAAGCAAGGCACACTAGTTAAGACTCAATTTATCAGCAGTACTTGGCAATGCAGGAGAAGATTTCAGATATCTTGCTGAAACCTAGTCACATTAAAGCTTTCCTTTTATTGGAAGTTTTATAATGAATTTTTAAAAATTAATGAGGTTAGTTGTCTTGACTTTCTGATGAAACAAAGCTTGCTCCCAATTAACATCTTTCCCATTTTCCAAATATTCCTCAAGAATACCTATCAATCCCTTACCAAATTTTTTGTCGCACCAGCCTCCAGGGTAATGTAGCTTTCTATATGTAGAACCATTTTCCAAATTTTACTTAGTTATAATGAAAAGAAGCTCAAATTCCGTACAATTTACTGATACATTTTTTCAGACATAAAAAAAAATGTTGACCAGTCATCCGCTTACAAGATCAGTTAAGATTTTGAAAAATAACATGTTTGTTCACTATGACTCAATCACTATTACTGCACGAATTTTTTTTTTTCTCATTTAAAATGATGGTTAAAATGCAATCCATGATGGGCAGTGAACTTGAAACTGGTGTGGCACCAAGTCTATGCTCTAGGCTGCCAAAACTGCCGAGGCACACAGGGCTGCACTGTATGAAATTAACTGGGGTAGTTTCACTCTTATTAATTCATGTGCTGCTTACTCTCCCTTCTGCTGTTGGCTCCAGTTTCAAATTTGCATGAAGGCATTTACATAGGGATGTCATTTCCAGCATGAATAGCAAATGAAGGTATCAAAATACAGCGCAAAGTCTGGAAGGGAAATTGTGTTGTTCAGCAAATGCTGATCTAAGTGTGAATCATATATTATTAAAGCCAATGTTGAATTTATATCACAGTGTCATGATTTGTTATTTTTTTCAGTGATACCATGAGATATAGTCATTAATTCTTTTGCAACAGAATCTTCAACATAATATTCACATATTTTGCATCTGCTAACATGGAATTCCTCTTAGCAATAGGATTTATAAAACAAAAATTATTTGTTTTCATATATTAACTTTTCTAAAATGAGTATATTTCCCATGTTTTCAGAGGAATCATTAATTTGAACAGCTTGCCAGGTGGTAAGGCACAATGTGACTCAACCAAGATCAATATAAAGAGAACCATGACGTGTCCTGTCTGGGGCCAGAGGGCTTCATAATATAGATAATGTTACTAATTGCTACACAATGTCCCCATTCAAGTCACATTGAGCCTACACATCTCCTATTCTCAGTAACATTTCAGCAGAAACTCTGAAAACACAACCCAAAGATTAAGTACATGATTACCGTCATTGCTACTGTCATTGCTATGCCATCCAGTATAGTTTGGGAAAGCTACACTTTTCCCATGATTAAAACATAAAAATCACAAAGATATCACAGGACAACTGTATGCTTCTGTGGAAATGTTACTCAGTTTTACAAGATTCTTTTATAATATTATAACATGACAACCTAACATTATGAGATGTAGGGCCACAGCCTCAGAAATAACAGACAAATCCCCAGTTCAATATTTCATCTATCTGCAAAGCAACGTCTGTCCTGCATGTTATCTGTCAAACAATCTAACTGCTTCTTTCAGTTTACGCTCCTTTTCTTCACATGCTATGAAGAGACTTCAGTGTAGATACTGAAGAGAGTGTTCTGGTTTATATTCTCTATGAACTTCTACTCAAAGCACCAAGAAAAAAAATAACACCTTTGAGCAGGTTGAGTTTCTTTCCTAAGGGTTAAATTTAGTAGCCAAAAAGAGGCTATAAGCCTACTTACTTCCCGCCCACTTTAGGAATACTGTCATTCCTAAATTCTTGTCATTCTACTCCATTGTCATTCTAGCATATTTGACACATAGTTTTATAACCATTAAATCATGCTTTCATCTTTATAATTAATATACATACATAAGTTGAAGCACATCTGTCAAAGTTTTGGAGGAATATAATTTGGAAATATTAATTTAAAAGAAGGTAAAGAAAACTAACAATTAAAAAATTATGTTCAAGGGGGCAAACATTTGGTATAGCTGTTACAGTGAAGGTTGAGATGCCTGCAACCCGTATGGGAGTGCCTTAGTTCTGGTTCCAATTCCAGTACTGGTTCCACTTCCACCTTCCTGCTAATGTGCATCCTGGGAAAGATCAAGTACTTGGGTCCCTGTCATCCACATGGGAGCCCTGGTTTCTGGCCTTGGCCTGGCCTTTCTCCTGTTCCAGGGATTTGGTACATAAATTAGTGGATGCGGGATCACTCTGTCTCTGACTTTGAAATAAATACAAAACAATTAAAACAAGATGATGCTTTGATTAAAAAAAAAAAATCATGTTTTCACAATGAGAGCCCTAGAGCAACATAAAGTTAAATGGCAGAAATTAATATATACCAGGACACTTTTGCAAGGTTAAGATTAATAATTTCCTCCAAAACTAAGTTAGGAAGAAAAAGTTGGAAGGAAATCAAGGAAGCAATCTTAATGTCACTGTTGTATGGACTGTCAAGCATGTTAACACGTGATCAAGTAATAGCTGTCTGCAATAGTCGCTCCTCACATATGCCTGAGAGCCCTATTGCAGAAGTGCTGAGAAGATTTGTAAAGATCCAGGAAGGAGGGAGATTAAGGGAGGGAGAAAAGGAGCAAGTATGGTTACTTCTTAGAATCGTACTTGTGAAATGCATGAAATCTGTTCTCTTTATGTTAATAAAAAATTTTTAAAGAAAAATCTGAAAAAAATGAAAAAAGAACAAAGGCATAACATTGACTGGTACCAAAAGTGCAATGTATTTTTCCTCACTGTTTTTCAATTGTGTCCAGATGTACATGATAAATTCATACTAAAGCATGTCTGTATTTCTAGTGTCTTGTTACTTTGTAAAAAGTATTATTGCAATAAATGGAGGGCTAATTTAACTTAATCTTAATTAAGAATGGAATCCTCATACAGAGTGAGGAGGGGCCAATATGGAAGATAGGGAAATGAGGCCATTTCCTAATTGACGATGCGCCATGAACTATGTCTGCTTTTTTGTGTGGTGTTAGTCAGCCAACTGAAGTAAACAATTACCATCCCACAAAACCCTGGGAGGGCTACCAATAGCTGGAGAAGAGAGGCCAAAAGCATTTCTAAGAATAGATGGGTTCACAAACTCCAAAAGGCACATTTCAAGCAACACATTTTGTAGAGATTTAGCAAGTGATGTCTACAGAGTAGGTCAGAAAAGACCAATGCAGTAGCAGGAGGTCCCTACCCCTGCAAGAGTCATGTCAGAGAAGAAGAACACACCACCAAGTCTTTGAGAAACATGAACTGGGTAACCAGAGCATCTGGACTACAATCCGTCAGGCTCCACCTGCAAAGTTATTGACCTTGGGCAAGGTACTTTTCTCATTTGTAAATGCAGGGTAAAACAATTTCTATTTTGTGAAGATACAATTATTGATGATAGTTGATCCAATCAGAACAGCGTTTGGTTAGTTATGCATCAATTTTCCCATTTCTAAATAATGGAATTTCAGAAGAAAAAAATTAAAAAGTGGAAAGGGAGCTGGAAAGGCTAAAGTTCCAAAAATTATGCCTGTATCCAAAGTGGCTTGTTTATTAAAGTTTTCATGTTTTCAAGACTGTGAATTTTTGTTTCACTTGTATCAAAAATAGATGTTTGAGTGTTCATGATTACTATGAATTTTTATCTTCCACATAAAATAACAGATAAAATTTTCCTTTGATATGCAAGTTTGAAAAGGCTAATCTGTACAAGAAATATTATGGAATTTGGTAAGTCTCTTATCTGATCAGCAGAGCCTCAGAACCACTTGTACTGCCACAGCTCATTGAAAATTCATCATTTTGGCATGTTCTTTTCTCCTAGGATTTATCACTCATACCTACCCTCACCCCCCTTTACTCAGAGATGCAGTTATGCAATGTGGTCAAAACCCTTTTAAATGGTGATGCTGTCTACTGTGTTTTTAACTAGTCCTTAAGCTATTTGGGATGGGTTGGGGTGGTGAGTCTACTTTGCTATTTACCTTACTCTTTCTGTAAGATCTCACACATCAGAGCTTAGTGAATGTTCATTGTAACATTGAAAGTAGAGATTTATGTTCAGAAAAATCATGTCATGTCCCTTACATGTATAATCAGTAGATAAGGTATTAATTATCCATGGCATGCTTGAATATGGCATTCATCATACATGGAAACAATGACATGGAGAATAAGTTATAAGACATTGGAGGAGCTGGCACTATGGTGTAGTGGGTAAAGCCACTGCCTGCAGTGCCAGCATCCCATATAGGTACTGGTTAGAGTCCTGGCTGCTCCACTTCCAATCCAGCTTTCTGCTATGGCCTGGGAAAGCAGAAGATAACCCAAGTCATTGGGCCCCTGCACCTATGTGGCAGACCAAGAAGAAACCCCTGGCTTCGGATTAGCATAGCTCCAGCCTCTTTCTCTCTGCCTCTGCCTCTCTGTAACTCTGCCTTTCAAGCAAATAAATAAATCTTAAAAAAATAAGACATTGGGAGTTTTTCCTTTTACATTGTGTTTGATTACATGAATCCTTACATTTTGTGATCTGAATGTTTTAATTATTCATATCATACTCTTATCACTATAATATTATATATAATGATTTCTTCTTTTCCAAGGATTTTTAATACTTCTTTCCTTCTTTCAAGATCTACAGCAAAAATTTTATATAGAGTAACTGGAAGCAGGTAATAGGTAAAAGGATAATAATTAGTGGAAAACTGAAGCAGGTTGCCCATTGAACTGCTAGGATTTGGCTGAAGAAATAGCCAGTAGGACTGGCCAAGCCAAATTTAGTTAGGAATAGAAAAGCAAATAGAGGAGGAAAGAAAATCGAAGCTTGAGGAGATGCAAATTTTAGACTTTAACAGCTGAACTTGAATCTGAGCTTATCTTCTGATCTGAGCAGACAAATATACTCTATTCACAGTCTTTGTAGGGCCATGTGCCAGCTTTACTTATCTGGGTATTTGGGCTGTATCTTGTGAATTACAAACATAGCTTCTATGTTTAGCAGTACTAAGGAATCCTGAAAAAAACTTAAAGCAAAAGAAAAAAATTAAAAAAAAACATGCCTTGTTCAGTCAAGAACACTTTTGCTAAATAATTCATCCTTAATGCAAGAATATATCACTCACATTTGTATACATGATATGTAACCATATATGCAAATGTGATAGTAAATCTGTTCAAAGAGCTCCTAGTGCTCCTTACTAGCAGTAAAATGTCATCAACACCTTCTTATATATTCAAAAAATGTTGAAGTCAACAAGAACTAGCCAATCAAAGAAGGTTTCATATTACTGTGATCTTGAACAACAAAAGTTTTGAACTAACAACCACTTCCTACAAAGGAATACAGATTCTTCTTGGCAGGTAGGGCAATTTGGCTCCTTCCCAAACAAAATGCTTTGTAGGAGTAGGACCCAACCAATCAGCTAAGAGGTTTGGAGGGAGATGTGGATAGATCACTGGGAACAAAAATCTTAGAATTTTTTTTTCAGAATTTGCCAAGGTATTATGATTTTTCTAAGACCAATGAGCTCAAGACTGCAAGAAGAAAAATATAGTCTCTAACAAAATTATTTGGCAAGCACACATATCAGATCCTAAGCAGTGAATTTGCAGAGCTTGTATTTAGACAAATCAAAGTGAACTAAGTAAGGGTGTTATCTGAGCAAGTAAATCATTGTAACTTCATTGCCAGAATAAGCCTTGTTCACCTGTACACCATCTGCCACATGGGCTACTCTGCTGCACACTCCGGCTAAGCAGAAGAAGTAGTACAAAATTAGTGGTCGAGTTGAAGCAAGTTCAAAGGTTCCTGACTCAAACTGACATCTCCTCATTTCGCTCAATAATTTGCTTCTAAAGTAGTATTCTTTTGAACTATAAACCACGTACAAAAATGTAAATGTTATGGTTTTCCTTTGAGTCGTCTGAACTAGTATGTGTCTATCAATCTAAAGCAAACACCACACACTTGATGAAACACTATTTTGACAACTACAGACAAATTGGTAGGTTCACAACATGTGGGCTTTCAGATTTGCTTGTTTTTCCTAGAAGAAATGGAGATGTTTATTCTCATCAAATATATGTGTTTATGCTTCATGTTTTCGTACACACCCCACATATAAAATCTAACCTATGTTAATTCAACTGTACCTAAATTAATAAACCTGGGTACATTTAGTTTATACAGGTGTTGGGCAATCGAAGCTTTTACACATTCTGTATGTTTAGATAAAAACATTCTGGAATGCTTAGCATGATTTTCTTTTACAGAAAGACTCTATCCTATTGCAATCATCTCCATATTATTAGAAGTAACACATCCATGTTAGTTTGAGAGACGGGGAAGCCCCTGAGAAAATGGTAGGCAATTATCACAGAAAATTAAGTTTAGAATAAAAAAGGTTTTGTCACTAGTTTGAAGGCATAGAAAATATGTTCAAATGTAACTTTTTTGAGTAGCTTATAAGTCATTATAACCAAACAAATGAACACACATTAATTTTATATATAGAAATTGAAGGCAGAACTTCAAAGTGTAACGGGGAAGGTATGGATCAAGAAGTGAACTTGATTTTTGAGTCATACATTTGAGAAACATGTAATATGAGTCAAAGACCTTTCATTCTTTTCTGTTTTTCTGATCTGTAAAATAAAAATAAAAACATGTATTTCCAAGTTTTATATGGAAATGAACAAAGTGATATATGTGATGTGATGAACGGAAGGGACTCAGTCAAAAGTAAATTATCTAAAGAAAGGAACACACAGGTTGCAAGAGCTGAGTTTTTCTTAAAAACGATCTGGTCCTAAATACTCACACTTGACATTTCTATATTCTAGTGCAACACTACTGGTATATTAAACATTCTCTCTGAGTAATTTAAAATGCTAATTCCCACATTCAAGGCATTGATACATTGCCTGAGCTTCAGTTGTCATGTATCCTAACCAGTTTTGTTTCCTGGAAAGACTCTTCTGTCACTTTCCATTTATCCCTTTACCAGCTTGTAGATTTAAGCTGGTGAAAATGGAAGCCAACCAAGTGCCTGTCACCACGCCAGCCCACAAGGCTCACTTGTATGAAGACATTAGTTTTGCATCGTGTTTAGAAAGGGTACTTGTGGAGCTGATTTGGCCACGAAGTGAGGTCACCTCTCAAGTATGCATTCAATAACTGCGTTCTGTCTAAAATTATCTCCTAGTAATTTTCCTTCTTTAAATGATATATTGTGTTTCTTTTTAGAGAATCGGCTGCGGTCACACGGTGGCATTTTCTTAAAATCTCCTTTCCCGAAAGTGAAGGAAATGGTAGAGTTGGACCCTTGAGAAAGTGATTAATCCCCTGGCCACAGAGCAGCAAAATGACAATGTGGATAAATGCCATGCCTTTTAACTCAAGTTTCAAGTGACTGTGGCTAGTCACAGCAGAAATTGTAATGAGGGGTCTGTGGAGCATGGTTCTTCAGAACAAACCAGCAAAGCACTGGTGGCAATGTAAGAAAATGACAGTGATCCCAGAGGAATGTCCTTTCGTCCAGCCTCACACTTTGATGCTTTGAATTCTGAACTTTTGAACCATGTTGGCTTTATCTTGTCCCTTTGGAGAGATTGGCAAGGTACTCTTATGTCACTCGCTATAATTCTCATCTTAAAAATTAATGATACAATGATTTTCAAAGACAAAGTGTCTGCTTCAAAAAAAATTCTAGAAGTCGCAAACACACATACACAAAAACCCTTCTGATATGATTGGTTGTATCACAGCTTAAGAAAAAAAATAACCTCTTTGTTATACCTCCAAAGCACCAATAATTTATAATAAAGCTTGTAAGTCATTATGGGAGGCTGGAATGCTTTCTTTGTAACTAGGAAAAAGACATAAAGGGAAAGCTAAAAGGGTAGAAATCAAGAGAGAAAAACAGCATGTGGCCAGCTGAGGATATACAATGGAGACTGAATATATTTTTCAAAAGAATTATTTTTAACAAATCTCTTCTCGGTTTGATATATGATTCAGCAAATGTACTGTTTCATGGGTTTTGTGACTCTTTGGTACTTAGGAAATCTGAGTACATGAGATGCTCTAGAAATAATAAAATTAAGTTATTGGAGCAAATAGTCTCTTGCAGCAAAGATCAGTCTCTCAAAGACCCTTTCTGTGTCTTGCAGTCTAGTTCAATTTCTGGTTTAGTATAATGAGAGAAGCCATAGTCACACAAAAGGGGCCTGGTATTTCAATTAGTCATTAAATTTTAAAGCTTCATTACTTCCCATAAGGAATACTTTAGCATTTTTTCTATATTAACACATTTAACATATTGATTCTGAAATCTGCAAAAGCTAAGGTCAAATCTCCCAGCCACCTGATTGAATTCTCAATTTTCCCTGATTTTCAAAGCTCATTGAACCAGGTGAGAGCTCTACCCTACAGACAGTTAAAGAAATGTCTTTCACTTCCTTCAAGTCTTTATTTAATAAATATCTATGTCTCCAAATGCTGTAGAATCAAGACCGTATCACCTAGGTTAAGCTGAGTGGAATAAAATGAGACTGATGGCACACTTATGCAGCTGTCACTAAATTTACTTTTAAAAATGACTAAAGGGGAATAATCTTGAGAAATGTAAACCACTGAAACAACATCCCAAAATATAAACCTTGTCATAAAAAAGTGACCTACGCAACAGAGAATGTCACCTTATGCTGAAAGTACCCATCAATCATTGATGAAATTATAATATTGATGATGGTTTTCTGGCAAACAATACAAGCCTGATGAAAGCCTGCATGCAATAGCATATTACCCCAAATTTTAAAAATTGAAATAATTGACACTTACCCTTCAAAGAAGCTAGTACAACAAGAAAAACTTCTAGGAATCATACAAATTTAAATTATTAGGGTAATCAACTAAAATATTAGTTATTTTGCTGCTCCAATTCCATACATACACATATATAAGATCTATAATAACGGCATAAATAGTAACTATTGGGATCACGCATGTTGTATTCACATAAATTCCCGAAAAAGAGATGCTGGTTGGACCGTCGTGTGAATCTCTCATTATCTTAATATATGTTGTATATGTTTACCAATACATGTTAGTAACATAAGCTAAGGTTAAACTGAAAACATTATAGAGGCTCTCAGGATACATAGTTACTTGTGACAATGTTAGATATTTCATAAATATAAGACAGCTACAAGGCAATCTACAGCTAATCCTCACATATATTCTAGAGAGATTTACCTTAAATCAGTTTGTGATAGGCTCTTGCTCAATAATCATTTCATGTAGAAATACCCTAAAATTTATACATGATGCCTGAGTGCATAAGAAATTTTGTTGTTCGTTTTCTCTCAAGTACATTTTAATGCAATCCAAACATCACAAAAAACATAAATGAAAATAAGCCAAGAAACAAAATATGTAAACCTTCCCAAGTCAAGACTTGGGAGAATCCTGGCATAATCTGTGATTCCTATAATAAAGTAAGACTCTTGAAATCCTTTTTTGTTTTTTCTATAAACTTTCAGTGTCTATAATGGAAATAAGCCTTCTTATCAACAGGGCAAAAGTACTGTGAAAAAGATGTACATTTTAAATTGAGGCAATCCTCAATGTCTTTCTGGGTTTTGCCAATGTACTGTGCTTATGTCATTCTTAATGCACTGCTTTAACGTTTACAACAATCAGTATCCCCATCTGTAAAATGGGCAATTTCATGTGAGGATTCCAAGGATTGTATGTGAAGTGACCAGCAAAACTGAACTATGATAGATGCTTCATAAATGGTAGCTATCAGATAACATTTTTACTTGCTGGCTGTGTTTGGCCGATATAAGAACTTCCCACTTAATTCAAAGCTTATTGCCAATGAGTCTCAAGCAAAATTGTGATGTGTATATGAAATTTTCCCACTTTGTGTTAAAATTCCTCTTTTAGGGCCACTGAAACATATTCTATATTGGTTAAATGCTTACTGATTACCAGGCATGTTATTCCATTGAATTCTCGTAAGAATCCCAAAACAGCAGTTCTATCATTAGCTTCATTTTAAAGACAAGGGTAACAAAGGCTGAGTAGAGGTGGACAGTTTAGCTTGAAGTCACAGAGCCAGCAGGGAAAAGCTAGGATTTGAACCCAGTCTAATAGCAGTGATTAAGCTCTTCCTATTAAACCACAAACGCTTCTACCTCTTGTGCCCTCATTCATCAGCTATGCATTTGCTCATATTCTCACTTCTCTGCATCCCTGCTCAATTATTAAAATCCCAGTATTAGACATAGAGGCATTCTTGATGAGAAACTGAATGCATACCTGGTCTCAAGTTTGGGCTCTGCTATTATAAATTTTTGATCTTAGGAAGTTTATTTAACTACACCGTGACTGAGTAAAATGAGGGAAAAAATGAAAAAACAGTCTGAGCACAGTGCTTAGAACATGTTGGTGGCTCAATAAATGTTATGTATGTATCATTCATAGCAATATATGAATAAACCATGAGTGTCTGCATTTTAAGTCAACTTCATGAGTCAAAAGATTTGTATTGTTAAATAAATGTAAAAAAGGGCAAATAAGAAAAAATTATAAATATAGATGGTCCTTCAACAGTGTCCACAAAAGAATAATCACTATAAAATAATTATATGTGTATATATCATATGTAATGACATGGCAACTCCCTTTTGATTAATGACCTTATGAAACTGTCTTTATAGATATCTTTAGTTCTTACAACAACTTACAAAATATTGTTTTTGTTTCACCTCCTATAGGTATCAAAGACATAAATTAATTCGATTGCCTAAGGTTCTATAGATGTTGTAGATATTGAGCATAAAAGTTTAGATTTGAAAGCAGGAAACTTATGTCCTTTCTACTGCTCCAACCTTTGTCCTGGCAAAGATACAGATCCACAATCCTTCCCCTCAGTAGGACACTGGCTCTCCTGTACAATCAGAAGGCATCACGGGTAATAGAAACTACAGCATTTGCAGTTGTCTATAGAAGCAATTCAAATGCTAAGGCAGGAAGTTGGAAACCCAGCGCCTACCACTTGCCAAACTGTGACTTTACCCATGCATATTCTAACAGCAGTTGCAGAGGACAGCTTGCCTCAGCACAAGTCTTCTCCATCCATGGCTGTAATACGAGGATTCGCTTAGCAGTGAGTCAGAGAGATTTCCAGCCATAACGCTGAAGATACGTGGTTCTTCCTAATTTGCTGGCAATTCTCTTTCCTATTCCTGGCCCCCTATCCTCTCCCAAGGACACTGTCAGTTCCTGTCTTTTGCTGATGCACTGATCCTGTTTCCTTACTCTTGCCTCTCATGTGACACTTGAGCTGTGCACAACAGAGGAAACTCTTGAAGAATCCAAAATTAGCTACAAACTGCCCCATGGAAATGCTTCCAGTCATTGAGGTGGCAAGCCTCAATTTCTAAGTTAACATGAAAACCCTAAGTTATTAAAAGCAGTAAGTCTGCTGGCGCCGCATCTCACTTGGCTAATCCTCTGCCTGCGACGCCAGAACCCCGAGTTCTAGTCCCAGTCTGGGCGCCGGTTCTGGTCCCGGTTGCTCCTCTTCCAGTCCAGCTCTCTGCTGTGGCCCGGGAGTGCAGTGGAGGATGGCCCAAGTGCTTGGGCCCTGCACCCCATGGGAGACCAGGAGGAAGCACCTGGATCCTGGCTTTGGATCAGTGCAACATGTCGGCCATAGCTGCCACTTGGGAGGTGAACCAACAGAAAAAGGAAGACCTTTCTCTCTCTCTAATTCTGCCTATCAAAAAAAAAAAAAAAAAAGTAAAAAAAAAAAAAGCAGTAAGTCTGACCCACTTGATACTCATGAATTTAGGTGGTATCCAGTGTTTTACTTCCAAGAGCACAAAAGCAACCCTGGAAATACTGGAACCTGTGTTAATGCACATTTGGAATATAAAGTCAGCACAACAGAAAATCTGAGACTTAGAATGACCTAGATCAGTCCTCCAAACTTGATGATTTTACTTAGGTAACAATAAAGGCAATGCAGATGAAATATTTGGCATATGTTGAGAGGTGGTTGTCATTTAAAACGTCATCACATAATTTGATCGTTTAAACCTGAACATGAATTAAAACCAATGTGCTGGGGCTGGCGCTGTGGCACACTAGGTTAATTCTCTGCCTGCGGTGCTGGTATCCCATGTGGGTGCCGGTTTGAGTCCCGGTCGCTCCTCTTCCAGTGTAGCTCTCTGCTGTGACCTGGGAGGGCAGTGGAGGATGGCCCAAGTGCTTGGGCCCCTACACCCCCATCAGAGACCAGGAAGAAGCACCTGGCTCCTGGCTTCAGATGGGTGCAGCTCCATCCGTTGCGGCCAGTTGGAGAGTGAACCAATGGAAGGAAGACCTCTCTCTCTGTCTCTCCCTGTCTGTAACTCTACCTATCAAATAATAAAATCTTTAAAAAACAAAAAAACAAAAAACAATGTGCTGTCAACCATAGTACTAAGCACGTTTTCCTTCAGTGAGAAGCAATCCTGGATTCCCAAGCTTTCTCAACACTCTTCGGAACCTTTCACAATGCACACCTCACTGTTTAGTTCCCATACAGGGAGGGGAGCTGTCGAATCTGCTGCTCATCCTTCAGGTTGAACTTTCAATCATATTTGCTTGTTCTGCCCTTTTCCCTCCATGTGAAGTGACTACTCCTTTTTTCTCTGTATTATAATTAGACTTGAGTTAAGTTGGTCCTGAGGCCAGGAAAAGAAAAGTCACTTGATAAAATCAGAAACCCATTCCGGTTTTTTCCACTTTAAGGGCAACGTTCCGTTTCCTTGGCTGCTTCCCACACACTTTCTGCGTAGTCTGGGGATTTGCCAGTTTTCAAGCAGTATCTCTCTTTATAACTTTTTATATCACTTTGATAATTTGGGTCTGACTGGCAGGCTCTCCCTCTAGGGACCAGTTGTATACACAAAGGAAACAAATATGGGCAGAAAAAAATTTACCAAGACAATTTTATTCATGCTTTGGATAAAATCCACTGCTTAACTGTAAAAGTAATTGGAGCATGAACCAACAGCAAAGGAAGACCTTTCTCTGTCTCTCTGTCTACTCTGTGAAAAAAAAAAAAAGTCTAAGTGGTACTAATATGGGAATGGAGATAAAACATCAAGTGACAGAGTTTGTCAAATTCTCTACAATATGTGAATGAGAACAAATGTAAAGAGGAAGACCGAGCTCCACACTTTACTTTTTTATTCACACTCATACAGTGCCAAGGACACCTTTGTGTCTTCATTGTGGGATAAGAGTACCTCTAATGTGGACTACTGTGTATCTAGCTACTTTCTGAAATTGTCATCTGAAACTATTTCTTCACTTATTTTACATAAAATCTCGTAATCATTAGCTGAAAGTGTAAAATTAAACAAAGGTATTTTGAAGATATACACACAGGCAAAAAACCTGACTATTAATGATAGTCCTATATTCCTGCTCTTTATGTGTTTTATCATTTTATTGACAGTGTATATTTTGATTCTAAATAATCTATTTTAAAGGGGCCAGAACATTCTGTTGTGACTTCCACCTATAGAATTTAACGTTTTTAACAATTACTTCTTTCTTATATCTCTTTTTTCCTTTCTTCTCACTTTCTCATCCTTCCCTTAATTCTTTTGACATATTTGTTTAAAGTTACTCTTTGTTAGCCACTCATAAAGGAACTTAGTTTTTAACAATCATTCCTACTGGATTAAAAAGTAAATTATTTTTAAGACTTACTCGGTATATCAATGACATACTTGTTTTGGAGACTAAATCACAAAGTACAATGAATTGAACCACGTGGAAGTTCAAGATCACAGATAGGAATAGGGATAGAGTATGGATTTTACAATTTAAATGGAATTATACTGATGAAGAATTATTTCCTATATTGTCACAGCTAGACAAGTTTGACCATCACAACATGAACTGAATTTCACTAATGTCAATAAAAAAGTAAAGAACCTGTAGGCTACATAAAATTGTGTATGTGTGTGTGTGTGTGTGTACATATATATATATTTATATATATATTTATATATAACCGATTGACTGGGGAGGACTGGGAAAATTTGAGCTGTATTTACTTTAAATCTACCAGGAGGGAATAGCTTTTCGCTTTTTCTTATGAGAACCTTGAGGTTCTGGAGGTGTAATTACCCAGGCCACATAACTAGAAAATGGCCAAGCTGGGTTCAAACCACGGTTTATGTGAACATATAGCTCATGTTCACTCCTTGATGTGTTCACCTCCACGTAACCACTTTGAAATAAACTGCGAATAGCAGTGAGATTGACCTTCTAGATCAATGTGAGGCAAAACATATGAAAATGCTTTGTTAATTTCTAAGTTGATGGTTGACAGCCTTGCATGCTGATGTCTTCTTAGTCCCAGGCAAGGCAGTAGGTACTCCAAGAAGCCTGCGTGAAGTCCATGAAAAATTATAATGTGGGTACCATTCTAGCTATCCTATACTTGAACTTTTAGGACATTTTTTCTTTGAAGCGTTAACAAAACCTAAGCTCTTGGTTTTTCTTTGTGGCATACTAGCTTCATAAATATTTAGAACAATCCATGGAAATACTGATTCCATGGGGCTCATGTTTTTTAACAACCTTGGAGCCAATGCCATTGATGCCCCACAGTTAGTTAAAAACCACAGCCTCATGAAATGAGCCAATTGAAAATGGAAGCTAACTCTGGCCCAAGTTAAAATTGTACTGAATGAATGTTCATAGATTTGCTCATGGGTCCTGGTATCCATGGCCTTTAAAATAATGTGAAATAAAATTGGATGCTCAAATTGTGCTCTTAGAGAACCTACAGGTTGTCTGACAAGTGCTATACCTTTTATTGTGTGGAGGGAAGTTTTGATTTTAATATAAAGGCCTGAATAAATTCACAATACTTCATTTTTGTTCTCTTAGTCATCCTCCCTTGCTCCAGGATTATGGTATTGTTTTATGTTTTTACAATGTAAGTAGAACTGCCATTGTTTTATTACATCTTAAGTATTAAAATGTAATTATAAGGAGAGAACTTTAAGTGGATGTCTTGAGTAACAGAATTCTATGACAATGTATAAGCCAACACACTTTGTATCACTTTTGCACCTTAGAGAGTTATTCACGCCTTCTTAATTCACAGGAACACTATATGAGGTTGTCTTTAGTGGGGTGTGAGATTTCACCTCCAAATATATATTCGAGTGCCTTTTTTCTTTTTCTCACTTGAAAGAATCTTAACTCTTGAAACAAGAGACTTTAAAAATGATATATAAAATACTTAATCACTAAAGGTTATATTTTAATTTTATGTGATACACACAAGTATAAGCATGCTTTTACGGGGCTTGAGAGAAGGAAAAATAACAGTATTGATGATTGTTGAGTAGAAAATGATTAACAACCTCAGCAATAAGAAATACAAAAAGATATTCCTGCCATAGCCATTTCCAAGTTTTTTCTCAATATTGAACTGGGTTCACAGTGTAGATGCCAATTTTTATCTTTCCTACTTGCAATATGCTTTTAAGATAATTTAAGAATAAGCAAATTTTATTTTGGTTGTCTGTCAATACTGGTGCATTTCTAATATTTTCTCTGAAATGTCAAATTGATCAGAAAACCTGAGGACAGTTTTTGAATAATTTTCATAGGTAGCTAAGAGGTATAATTTGTAATTCTTTTCCTAAGATCTGCAGAAATGTCATATCTAAGCTGTGCCTAATATTTCCTGAAACACAATATAGAAAACAAGTCATTGTCCCAGCTACTCTGCTTCTGATCAAGCTCCCTGGGAAAGCAGTGAAGCTCCCTGGTGCTTGAATCCCTGCCAGCCATGGGGGAGATGAGAATGGAGTTCTTCAGCCTGGACCAGCCATGGGCATCTGGAGAATAAAGCAGAGGATGGAGGACTTCCTCCCCCCCACCCCGCCCATTATTTTGCCTACCAGATAAATTTATCTTAAAAAATCATTGACAAATATATAAAAGTAAATGAGACAAACAAAAGAGGAGTACATAATGAGAAATGTGAAGTGGAATTTAGACACGAATCTACTTTAATCTCATCATCTCTGGTTTACTTTTTCTAGCATTTTCCTTCCTATGCCGATGAGCAAAGGAGCACTTTATAATTTTAGATTTAGATTTTAGATAAGGTAGTGACTTCCTCTAGTCCTAAGTTCAAATGAAAAAACTGATCTTGAAGAACAGAGGGAAAAATGTTTGCTTTTTTAATTATTTAAAATCCACTTATTTAAATTCAAGATATGAATAACAAAACATACACATTTTTGAAGCCTAAGTTCATTTGACTGGCAGGGATGCACCTGTGTCACTAAACTAATGAGGGAGCTTGGCATCCCTAAATACTTGGATTTGTCAACACTTTGCAATAGAAAACTACCTTCAAGCACCGTCCTTAAACACTAAATTTGCTCTGACTTCTCTGTTACTCACACAAACGGTGTCACTTCAGTACTCAATGAACCAGCCACTAAATTGGTCCTCTACAATGGGTCTGAGATCAATAACTAATTTTGAAAACTGATTAGTTTGCACCAGAGTAGTAGACAGTTCCGAATTTTGCCAGAGGACATAATCAGCCAGTAAATAGAGGTATTAGTGCCCTAGTAATAGGTTGGTAATATGGCCCAAATCTACCATAAACTCTTTTCTACAAAGGGCAATTGGAGCCTTTACAAGCAACTTCACTTGTAAATTAAACTTTTTGTTTGATGTTGAAATGAAGCTAAGTTTTTATCATGCTACATAGCATAATGCGAGTTGTTTGTAAATGAATTCTAATAAAGCAAGCAAGCTCAGCCTTGGGTGACTATTAAAGAGTCGCAGACATTTTTATCCATCTTGGCTGGTTGTGAATTCCAGATGTTTCCAACATGAAAAATGTTTTGTTCTAACAGTTAATGTTGTATTGCTAGCCATTCAGAAGATGTATCTTCCTATTAGATGTGAATGTTGCTATGGAGATAACTGTAAAAGTCTGACCTAGGAGATGAGATGGGGGAGGGAACTGCATCAAAGGGAGAGAGAATATCAATTATGCCAATAATTGAAAAGGTAGCAAAAAAGGTAAACAACTTATCCACAGCTACTTCTGGAAAAAAAAAAAAAACATGTGAACACATGATGCACAAAAAGAATGTTGGTTTTACCTCTTGCATTGGCTTTATATTCACATTTCATGAAGTAACCATGTGGACAAATTCTGACCACTCCCACTGTAATGTGAATTGGAAGTAAATTGGACACGTAGCTTCAAAAATCACTCCCAACTCCTAAGCTACAGTTGAGCAACTGCCTCATATTAGGGATGTGATCAAATGCAACCTCAGAAAGTTGTAGTAACGAAACATGCCCTTCTTAAAACTCTGAGACAGCTGAGATTTCACACAGTGTACATACTCATGGTAAGAAGTCAAGGGGCCTGCGCCATGGCTCACTTGGTTTTTCCTCCGCCTTGCGGCACCGGCATCCCATATGGGCACCGGGTTCTAGTCCCGGTTGCTCCTCTTCCAGTTCAGCTCTCTGCTGTGGCCCGGGAGTGCAGTGGAGCATGGCCCAAGTGCTTGGGCCCCTGCACCTGCATGGGAGACCAGGAGAAGCACCTGGCTCCTGGCTTTGGATTGGCTCAGTGCCGGCCGTAGCGGCCATTTGGTGGGTAAACCAATGGAAGAAGATCTTTCTATCTTCACTGTCTATAACTCTACCTATCAAACAAAAAAATTTAAAAAAAAAAAGCTATTCAAACAGCACTACAGACTGAATTACTATAGTACCATTGCATCATTTGGACAGGAATTAAATGTGTACAGTCTTCATTCAATTGGATGACTAGATTTAACCTGAAGGATAGGTAAAAATCACATACTATATCCCAAACAAAGATGACTTGTTCTTATTTTTTTCTCTGTAAATTTTCAACTTTTCTTTTATGTATTTATCTATTTGTTTGTTTTGGAGAGATATTGATTCTATCCACTGGCTCATTCCCCAAATGCCTACAAAAGCCAGGACAGAGTTGTGCTGAAGCTGGGAGCCTGGAACTCAATCAGGACTCCCACGAGGTTGTCAGGAATCCGATTACTTGAGCCATCATTGCTGCCTCTTGGGGTCCACACCAGCAAGAAACTCAGATCAGGAGCCAGAGACAGGACTTGAATCAGGGTACTCATATATGGGAAACATGTACATCTCATGTGGGATGAAAGCAATCAACCTTGTGTCTTTACCTCTAGACCATGATTGTTTAATATGTCTGTTTTAATATGAAAAGAGGTACAGCGTTAGAGAACAGGCTATAATTCAGAACCCCAGGCCACCTAAATGAATACATTTAGCAGGTGAGAAATAAAGTATGTGAAGTGACTCTCTCAAGACCTTAGAACATGCAATAAGCTGAGGTGCCTTTTATTGTTGAAAGCTTATTTTACTGATATATCAACTTATTCTTTCAGCTTTTGTCCTAATCTAAGGAGAAACATTTCATCTATAATTCCACATCTCAATAAAGGCTCTCAAAAAGAGAGGGAAGAAAAGTAAAAAGAAAAAATTTTTCCATTTGGATTTCAGATCCTCCCAGAGAACTTCCATGGATACATTCTACTTTTCAAGCTAATCTCTGGTCATGACCTTAACATCCTCAGGCTCATTTCAAGTTCACTTACAGTTCAATTTTACTACTTTCTTAGTCAAAATAATTGATTATATGAGAGGCATTAAATACTCACATACATGAACTACTATTGATTTTTTTGTGAATTATTTAGAAAAACAGTGCTAACCTAAATATTACAGAAATATGCCAAGAACCAGCACAACATCTAAGAGTTATTCTACATAACACTGATAAAACTATGGCAAAGCAAGGAGAGTCACAGAAACAGAATATGAAGGGAACTTAATTGACTCAGAGGGTATTGGAAAAAAATTTGATATTATAAGCAAAAACCATCCATGACACAGATGGACTATTCCACTAGTTATTTGCTAAATATAAATTTTCACTTCTATGGAAACAAAAATCCCCACAATAACAGAATAAAATATTTCAACAAGTTTCTTTACAAAAATATCATTTGCAAGGAGGTGGTGTATTTAGATTTATATGTTAAATATAGATGTGTTTCAACATCAGAAGGTTGCAATAAAACCTAGTCTGTTTTCAGGGCACTATTGCTAATCCTGTGAAAACTTTGTTTTTAAATATATGACATGGGAATGACATAAATATCAGTTAGGTTGTGAGATGCTTGTGCAGGCTAATCCATTTCCATTTCCTAAACTTGTTGGAATGCTCTGTGGTGCTTTTTAACATTTACGTCTTCTCTGGTTATGTTATGTAAGTCTTCATTGAGTGGCCCTGGGGTCAGGTCCTTGGATCAGCACTTTTTTTTTTTTTTTTTGACAGAGTTAGACAGTGAGAGAGAGAGAGAGAAAGGTCTTCCTTTTCCGTTGGTTCACCCTCCAATGGCCGCCACGGCCGGCGTACCACACTGATCCGAAGCCAGGAGCCAGGTGCTTCCTCCTGGTCTCCCATGCGGGTGCAGGGGCCCAAGCACTTGGGCCATCCTCCACTGCCTTCCCGAGCCACAGCAGAGAGCTGGACCGGAAGAGGAGCAACGGGGACAGAATCCGGCGCCACAACCGGGATTAGAACCTGGAGTACCTGCGCCACAGGCAGAGGATTAGCCTAGTGAGCCGTGGCACCGGCCAAGGATCAGCACTTTTAACAAGTGCTCCAAGTGATATCTAGAAAGCAAGTCTGGAAAACAATGACCTAGATATGTCCATAAATATAACACAGATATATACTGCAGACACATGTAGAATTAGGTAGATGCATAGATGTATACAGCATGCTAATATACTTTACCTCCACAATAATTCCATGGATTTGCATGATTCAAGGAAAATTCCAACATGAGTGAAATGTTGATTCATTAGATTTATTAACATATTTTAATGTAAAGGCAATTGAAATCTCAATAGAAAGTACTAAATATATATTTAATTTCTCCAGTTGCCACTGACCTTAGATGATGTATTAATATTGGCAGAGAATAAGTAATGCATAAATGAAACTCCTGTGATTTCCATGATGGTTACTGATGTTGAACACTTAAAACATAAGAGCATAAAGCACAAATATTGGGAAGGGATTTTCCTTTTAGGTTAGGTATATACCGAAGCTTATTTGTTACATGAATCATTTTCTCAAGTTAAAGCCACGTTTCAATCAGTAGAAATCAAAACAAAACAAAACGCCTATATATCACAAAGTACGTTTTCCAAATTTTTATATTGTAATATTCCCAGCTAAAATAAACAACTAAACTTCCTTCTATTATATAAGGGTATCAGAATAAAAATTTCATGTCTTGATGCATCAAATATTTCTGAATGTTTTTCATTAACAACTCCAAAATATGGTCAACATCATTAATCATTGGGAAAAATCAAATCAAACTAAAGTAAATACCACCTCATGTTGACTGGAATGGAAAAAAACAAAGACCAGAAAATAACACGTTTTGGCAAAGATCTGAAAAACTAGAACTTTGCTACATTGCTGGAATGTAAAATAGTGCAGCCACTGTGGAAACTAACCTGGTAGTTCCTCAAAAGGCTCAACACAAAAAGACCCAGCCATTATTTCCCCAGGTACTTTGGAAAAAAAAAGCTTCACGCAAGCATTCATTCACCTGTGATCAGCATTATTCATAAGAGCCAAAAAGCAGGAACAACCCAAGCAGTGAAGGGAGAGACAAAATGTGGTCCACACACACAACGGCAGTCAGACAGCAGCTCCACCTCAGACACTATACTATTCCCAGACTCCAGTGGATGCTCGGAACTGAATGTAGTACCAAGCACCGTGGAGAATTTTTTTCCATTTATTATCTACCTATGATAAAGTTTAATTTATAAATTAGACACAGGAGATTAAAAATAACTGATAGTATAACCATTACAACATTTTGTAATGAAAGTTATATGGATGTGGTCTCTCTCTAAATATTTTCCTGTGTTTCATTTTTCTACTGAAAGAAAGAACACTGTGATTTCTTTATGGCGTATCTAAATTTCCAGCATAACTACTCTTGTGCTTTGGGGCTACTGGATAAAATAAGGGTTACTTGAATATAAGCATTGGGATTCCCTGATATCTTTTCTAGCAGTTGAGATAGTTCCTTTGCAAAAATGACTCATGGATGGGTTGCACACACAGCATACACACACCAGACAAAAGCAAGATTCATGCTCCGAGTGAGACAGAGCCACATGCTGGGAAATCCCACCACACAGCTCAGAATAGAGCGCAACTTGAAATGTCTAAGCCATTTATAAAATTTCCCATTTAATATTTTCAGTTGACCATGGGTACCTGAACCTGCAGTTAGTGAAACCAGGCATAAGGGGGAACCACACTAGAGTAACATGCACCCTGAAAACTTCATCTAAGGGAAATAATCCAGACATGATGCAGCATTTATTGTTAGGATTCCACTTACAGGAAGTAACTAAAATGGCCAAAATCATGGGGAGATTAGAGGGAACCAGGAGTTTTGGGAGGAGAGAATAGGGAGTTATCATTAATGGGTACAGGTCCATAGTTTCTACATGAGGTAAAATAAGCATTTGCAAACAGTGGCACACAATGAACAATATTGTGAATATAGTTACTGCTGCTGAAATGTATGTATGAAAGTGACTAAAATGGTAAATTTTATATATGAATTTTGCATATTTACACAGATATTGGGATTATGTGACTTCCTAGACTGATGCAAAGGCTGGGCTTGTAACTCTTTTACTCACTGTGACAATGCAATATCACTACCAGCCCATTCCAAGGGTCAGTTGGTTATACAATTTTGTTTCCTGTCTTGTGACAATATAAGCATTCTGAGAGCCACTGGACATTATTTTTTGGATAATTCTTCTTTGTTAGTTTCTCGAAGCCATGTTGTTGTGTAAGCAAGAACTCTGAGCCTCTGTGTCTATCTTCAGGGCTTTTGTGCTGACACACTGCTGACAGTCTGTCCTGCTGTGGTCATACGGGTGTTACCGACATTTTTATTTATTTGAGAGGGCGTTACTTCCATTTATTGGTTGGTTCATTCTTCAAATGCCTGCTGTGACAGGGGCCAAGCCAGGCCAAACCTGGTAACTGGGAGCTCAATAGAGGTTTCCCATATGAGTGAGCACTTGTGCCATTGCTACTGCCGCCTGGGGTCTGAGTTAGCATGAAGCTTGGAATTGGGTGTAGAGCTAGAACCCGAACCCAGGCACTCCAATATGGGCTACAGGTGTCTTCACTGGTATGTTGCTCACTATGCCAAATGTCTACCCCAAGTCATAGGTTTGTGAGCTGATCTGCTCCTGTGTGTAGACACAAAGCATTACAGCTGATGAGAGAATTATATGCCATTTGAGTGACAAATGCTTCAGAATTTTGAACTTAAATAGAATATGGAAAGCAGATGGAGAAATCTTCTTGTATTATAGAATATACAAAATTACTAATAGAGGACAGTGAAAAATTAGTTACAGTTTAACAGGTGTTGTTTCTGTGGCAATGTCCTAAAACATTTGGAGAAAATTTCAAACCAAACTAGTGATTTAAGAAAGCCTATTGGGACATTCAAATGTGCCCTTCTCTGTAGGACACATCACTAGGTAAATTTTCCTTCACCTATGCCTTTGGCTTATGTTTTATATATTGAAAGAAAGGTGGTTTCCAACTTGATAAACATTTTCCAATTTAATTCTGTCGACTAAATATTTACTCTGTTGAATAAATAAATGAATCAGCTGGGACCTGTAAATATCAAGTCACTGAATTTCCTCTCTTCACTGTTAAGTCACTCAGCACATGTAACTGAATAGATATTTGAGAATGAAAGACACTCAAGGTTAAGACCACAGCTATATGGCATTTGAAAACTCCCTGTAACAAAATTATAGACTTAGTGTGGTGGAACAGAAGCTGCCAGCCTTTTAATGTACAATGGACACACATGCTCACCTGTGTGAACACACAAATCCATACAAATTAGAAAATGGAGCAGGTGGGTTTTTATGCTGACCTACAAATTTAAGGCTGAGTTGGTGGTGTGTGTGTGTGTACGCGTGCGTGTGTGTGCACACTTCTAGGGACAGATTCCATTCACAGCTAGTCATATGCTCTGAAACATAACACAAAGTGATGTTTGGTATATTCGATACTTGCTCAACCAGAAATATAGATCAAAAGGACCATTTGGTTGTAAAAGTTCATCTCCAAAGTGCAATTCAGCATTTCATCAGGACAGAGTGCCTCTTGAATTAGAAGTATATTAAATTACAAGAATACCAGCAAAACACTGGGGTCCTTGAGTATATAGAACAGATTTTTATCTTTTTAGGTCTGGTTCTTGTTGTTCAGGACAAAATTAAGTTCATGTTCAATGCCCTCAGTTCCTGCCTTCCCTTGGGGATTTCCAGTTATGCTATAATAGTTTGGCATATTGTATCCTTGCCTTCCCATCAGTAGTCAGACTTGTCCCTTAACAAAGTTTCGGTTGTGTGTGCATGTGTGTGTGCGTGTGCTGCTTACTGTAATCAAATAGATCATTCAAGTTTTCTTGATGGCAGGATATCTTTTTGTGTCAAAAGAAACTATCTACCAAAACATCATAGGGACCTTCCAGACAAGGAGGCATTCACAAGCTGTCGACAGCTTTTGTTAGTAGCATCAGGCTAGATGAGATTGTGGAGACTAGGATGACATTTTTTTCAAAAGTGGTAAGATACTAATTTATAACTGCTTTTTAAAAGGCTGGCTAAGGGCTAGCATTGTGTTGTAGCAGGTAAAGCCACCTTTTATGATGCCAGCATCCTATACAGCCAGGGGTCAGTGTGCTGGATGCTCCACTTCAGATCCAGTTCCTTACCAATGGCCTGGGAAAGGCAGAAGAGGATGGACTGAGTATGTGGACCCCAGCCACCATGTGGAAGTCCCTGATGAAACTACTGGCTTCAGCCATTGTTGCCATCTGAGGAGTGAACAAGCAGATGAAATATCTCTCACCTCTGATGTTGAAATAAATAAAAAAAGGAGTGGCTAACATTTTTTATTTAATTTCCTATCATGACACTGAAAATTTCAGCTGAGTACATCGTCACAATTTTTGTCAGAGTGTACAGAATGGCAATTTTTTCCCACAGGTTTGGTGATGAATGCTGTCAAAAGTTTTTGGTGTTTGGTGGCATTAAAATGTCACTAACTACCATTTGACAGACTTACGTCATGTGTGTAAACTTTAGCAATTAATTAAAAATAATTGACATCTGTACAATTAAAATAGAAGCTGAAGATTCAGTTTAATTAAAATTCTCTCTGCTGAATATGCCAGGAATGAGAAACAAATGTGTATAAATTGTATCATAATTACAAATATAACTACTGAATATTTTATACATATATAATAAACAGAAACACAGTTACTATAGATATTGATGAGAGGAAATTATGCCACATGATAGAAGTACTTGATTGTACAAAAGTTTAGATACAAAAGCAGCCTAGAATACAGGATTTGTGTCCATTGACACAGATTTTTAAATAATCTTAGGAATCAGTAGACACAATCAATCAGAACATAGGCTGATTTTCCAAAGAACATGTCTATTATGGGATGAGAAACCTGCTAACGGTCATTAATTTCACAAGCCATTGATTTATGCTGATGCACAAGAATACATTACTTACCAAAACAAGCTACATAATTCACCAAAGATGGCAAAGGCATGTAATTAAGGACAATGTGTTCCAAAGAATACCTTTTGTATCTTACAAGACAGAAAGGCTGTCACTGAAAATCTGAAATAGTTTTGAGACTTTGAAAGTTTCATTAAAACACACACACACACACACGTGAAAGCTGACTACATAAAGAGAATGGAGATGTTTCAGGGTAACACAGTTTGCATTAGCCTGGGAATGGTTCAAATCTCATCGAAAAGTAAAAAGAACCTATTTTAAGAGGCTATCTTTACTAAGAAAAATTTTATTTAACTCTGGAAGAACAAAGAAAACACAGAGAACATGCTTGCTGTTATATACGTCTTAAAAATATGTCATTTAAAAAAGTCAAACAATGGGAACATTTTTATCTCTATTTCTTCTCTCTCATCTTTATATAAATCCAAACATAAATAAACACACATACATGCACACATAACTTCAACCTCACTTCTCTTTTATTTACTTTTACTGCAAGGTAGTATATATAATGCATGGAAGTAAAAATAATTTCAAATATATCACTGAGACAATGTTGAATGAACCTAAAGACTAGAATGAAATGATTGACGGTTGTACCACTGTAAAAGAAAGAAAGATCTGCTGTGTTGGCAGACAGTATAAACAGTGGTCACAAATAGTTGAGTGGAAACGCACTGAAAAGACAATGTAAGTTTTAGCAGTAAAGTTTAGATCACGATAGAGAACTGAGACCCACGTGTAAGAGTGATTTTAACTTTACAAATACCTACAAAATCTTCATGAGGTCTTGATTTTTCACTACCTTAATGATAATTCTATTATCAGAGGTAATGAAATGAATCCAGGCCCAATGTAAAGTCAGATCCTTCAGATAATGGCAATGAGGAAAAATAAACCATATCCTCGAGTTTTTATATATGTATATAACCAGGTAAAGTCAGATGGACATTCTAATCATTGCTATCAGAAGTGTAGACAGTGAACCACCACCTTATTGAGACAGTACAGGAAGTAAGAATTCTTAGCAATGTTCATAGCAACAAACAGCTGTGAGTTCCTCACATGTTAGCATTTTACCAATGATCCACTGCTAAAATATCTTATAAAATCCATGATAGATTAGGAAAAAAAGTAAAACTTCATCAAAGACAGCTTTGGAATGAGAATCATTATCCTAGAAAATGAGGGTTTTGTGTCCAAGATTGTCATTCATGTGGGAATCGAGGTTTACAAAATGACAAACCAACATCACGACTGATTTGATTCCGTTCGAGAAAGCAGCAAGGAAAATGCTGTCAGTCTCCTTGAATAAGAGATAAAGAACGCTGATGGAAAAAGTTTCTCAATTGCGTTCCTACCTCTGTGAAATATCCTGTCAAAATGAGCACTGTAGAACAAATACTCACATTAGGGATTTTAATACCTCCCCCATCCTCAGATTATGAAATCATCAAGGAAGCACCAATCAGTAGAAGTTAATTCAATTCTTGAGCCTTGTGATTGTATCTCAGGATACTGAAAGATGATTACCAAGCCAATTTGAGAGATTTTGGAGAATTCATAACAAAAACAGGACTGCCGAAAATGGATGTGTCATTCTGATTTAATAACGAATAGGTCCAGCTAGTCATATGAGGTGGTTTATGAACTTATTGAAAAGGCAATGATTACTCCGTATCAGCATGATTCAATAAGAAACAATTTTATTGAATTTCTTTTGTTTTTCAATGAGTTTTAGATGACTGGACTACCAGATGCAATGGGAACCTGTTGTTTTTGACTGCATAGTATTTCTTGCTCAGGAAATATTACTCATTTCTCACAGGGTTGGGGAATGTCTTGCCTGCAGGCTACAGAAGACCTGTGAAATCATTTAGTCTGGCCTCTTCCAGGCATCCTCAGGGGGACTCAAAATGTGCTAAATATGTGGCAGGCTAATTTTTCAGCTGATCATTTTGTATGGCCTGTGAAGGGCGTTATAAATACCCAAATGGCCTCTGGCAGAACAGCTTCCCCACCCCTGCTGGGAGTCTGCCCTTCCCTCATTTGTAATTCCTATCATTTTTTAAGAGAAAAACGACATTCTGGATTCAAGGGTGAATATTTTATTCAAACACCTGAGAAAGGTAAGTGAAATTACTTGCTGGAATGCCAGAAAATTCTTTTCTAGAAAAGAGGATCCAGTTCTGGTAAGATTGCCAGGTTTGCGAGAGGTGGAGTGACTTTCTGCCACTCGTGGAAGAATGACATGAAGAGGATTCTGATGACATCATTAGACCACCTGGAATGGCTATTTTAGCTTCTGACTTTTCAATTCAGTAAAGCTCAATCCTTGGCTGGATATAATTAGATTTGGGGTTCTATCATTAAATTTATAGAACCCTGGATTTACACCCAGTGCATCTGAACATCAGTAATTCATTTGCTTATATTTTGTGAAGAGATGACATAACATTAGTTGAATGTAAAAACAATTACGTGAACTGGAAACCAACAGAATGGACATATTTAAATTTTTAAATCAATTTAACCCCATTTTAATTCAATATAATTATTGATAAGCAGTAGAGAATTCTTAATTGCCATATAGTACTCTATTTTTATTTTTGTCACAGTAAGTACATTCCCAATTAACCTGAAAGATGTTATGGAAAATAGGACAATACTTCTGGCTAGCAAACCTGAAAAACTTTCCCATTATAAAAGCTTGGGAAATATGTGCTGAAATAATATAATTATGGTGGTTTTAAATGCCTATCAGAGCAAGGGAAGTTCTCCAAAACCAAAAACAAGGTAATAGCAGAAAAGTCAATTAAAAATCTATTCATAGGAGCTACAGCTAACATAACAAACATTATGGAGACATTATGAAGCGGTGGTGGATTTTACAAGGTAAACAACTCGGTTACATAACCATCTCAACCACTTAAGGACCTATACCCTCAGTGAAAAAGTATTTAGATATTCCTGAAGTTGTACTTATAAAATTTGTATTCCTTAAAAAATTTAAAAAAAATACATATTAGAAGCACAGCCAACATAGAAAAAGTCAGAAATAGGTTGGAAGTTTATCACATTTAGCCTAACCTCTAGATTAAAAACAAAGGCAAAACACCTCCGAGAACTCCTAAATAGATTACTATATTCTAGCTTGGAATTCACATTTACTCCCCCTGCCTCATTCAGGACAAGTCAAATCCATTAATATGAAGTGGTCCTCTTTGTTAGTGTGGGCTACACAAGAGGAATGGCCTGAATCCCCAGGAAACACTCACACTCAACATAGGCCTTGCAGGATTCTGACAAATTTAACCCACAACTAAGACACATGAAAAGACTCAAACCAAAATGAGGAAACTCTGGATAGAAACGAAAACACAGAAATGATTCCTAAAGGACCATGGAGATTGGACTCATCCCTCACAGCATCTACCCAGATTCGAGGACGGAGACTAAAGCTCTCACCTCCTGGTGCGAAAAGAGCACACGGCCACCTTTAATCTGTCTACATTACCCTTTTTTTTTTTTTTTTTTTTTTTTTTTGGACAGGCAGAGTGGATAGTGAGAGAGAGAGAGACAGAGAGAAAGGTCTTCCTTTGCTGTTGGTTCACCCTCCAATGGCCGCCAAGGCTGGCGCGCTGCGGCCAGTGCACCGCGCTGATCCGATGGCAGGAGCCAGGTGCTTCTCCTGGTCTCCCATGGGGTGCAGGGCCCAAGCACTTGGGCCATCCTCCACTGCATTCCCTGGCCACAGCAGAGAGCTGGCCTGGAAGAGGGGCAACTGGGACAGAATCTGGCGCCCCGACCGGGACTAGAACCCGGTGTGCTGGCGCCGCAAGGCGGAGGATTAGCCTAGTGAGCCATGGCGCCGGCCTTACATTACCTTTTAAGAGTCACAGCGGCTATTAGAATCCTCATCATTTCTAAGTTCTGGAATTTGCTATATATAATCAGCACAAAATAATTTCTTCTGTTCTATAATCATGTCCAACTTTATCACTGCCTCTCAAAAACAATAGTGCCTGTACCTCTGATTTCATAGCGCCTTGGGAATATTCATTTTATTTGCTGGGTTTTATAACATCCATAGGAAAGACAACAAAAAAATTGTGTTACTAAGATTTATACTTTCCTTTTCTGTTTTCATTTTTTTTTTTTTTTTGACAGGCAGAGTACACAGAGAGAGAGAGAGAGAGACAGAGAGAAAGGTCTTCCTTCCGTTGGTTCAACCCCAAATGGCCGCTATGGCTGGCGCTGCACCGATCCGAAGCCAGGAGCCAGGTGCTTCCTGCTGGTCTCCCATGCAGGTGCAGGGTCCAAGCACTTGGCCATCCTACTGCCTTCCCGGGCCACAGCAGAGAGCTGGCCTGGAAGAGGAGCAATTGGGACAGAATCCGGCCCCCAACCGGGACTAGAACCTGGAGTGCCGGCACCACAGAGGGAGGATTAGCCTAATGAGCCGCAGTGCCGGCTTGTATTCAGTTTCTTAAAACATGATGGTTTTGATAAATAAAATGGTTTGGGACTTGATTAGGAAAATGTCTATGCATTCATAAAACTTTTCTCCTCAGAGAACCAAGAAAATTCAGTGTGATTTGTACTGCTGGGAGTACAGATTAACTGTTTAAGAAAATTTATTTGAAAATACCAAATATTTTTCTTTGTGGATTAATTACAAATTTTGAGAATAATTATTTTGTTAGGACTTTTAAAAGTTGTGATAATTTATTCAGGGCCAAGCTAGCATTTATGTTTTTGTCAGCTATAAAAATATATTGGTAAATAAAGTAAAACAGAACTCTGCAGTATATCCACAAAATGCTTAGAAAAGTTTTTTTTACTGACCTAGACTATAGAAATAACAGTTCACACCGAGACACTTGGGGGATTTAACATAAGCGGATTTTTTTTTTTTCGGTTGGGAAAGTTCTTTAACTGCTAGGTTAATTCTGTGAATTCGAAACTTTAAACCTTTAAAATTACTAACTTTGACTTTCTGTAAATTCTCTGAGGTGTTTCCCACATTTGGCCAAACTACTATTTAAAGAGAAAAATAATCAACTGTGAATTAGATAAATAAGCTCAGCTTCAATCATACAACTCCAATTTCAGTTTTCCAATTTCCAAAAGAGGAGCTAGACTTGTTCTCATGTGACTATCAGAATGAAGTGGCAGTCTACGTATATCACCTACCAACAGTCAGTACATAGTTGGACAACATGTATTATAAAGTTAAAGAAGAATAATTCAAGCCCTGGTAAACTTAAAACATCTCAAGGAATCAGTAGAAAAAAAAGGACTGATATAAAAAATGACTTCTCTCCTTTAGCTTAACTGTGAATATCCAGCTTAGCTATCAAAATTTATTGCGCAAAGCCCATGTATACAGTATCATCAATATTTTCCGATTTGTTAATTAACTTTAGAGAATCAGTCATTTCAAGCAGTGCTTCCAAAAAAATATGTATTTTTCAACCTTCTTTAAAGATCTAATTCACAAGATCAGTCTCTGGGAATTTTGGGAGTTCTAGCAGGCAGGATGGTAACACCAGGAGAACAATTATAGTTGAATGACAACCTTAATAATAAACAAGAAGTTTCTCAATGTTCTTGCTAGGTCTGTAGACACAGCTACTAACACAGATAGCAATGGGTGGTATGCAATAGCTCAAGATAAAGGAGGTCGAAGGAGCAAGCAAGTGAATTCCCCAAACACAGATGCCAGTCCTCTGAGCTAATGCTTTCAGTTCGCCTTGACACTGATTTCCCATAGATGACCAACACATACCCAATCTACCAAGGAAATATAAAATACATTTGAAGGCCTATTTTGTTACTAACATATTAAAATATATTCTCTAGCTCTCCATACACAAGTGAGTTATTCACATGAGGCTAAAAAAAACATGGAAGGGGAAGCACTGCTTTAAAGCCTATGTCTATAACATGAGTAGTCAGCTAAGAATAAAAGGAATCCTAAACAAGTTCATAGGAAGTACATTTTATGAAAAAACTATGCACCGATTTCAAAAGATTTTTGGACCAAAACAAATTCATCTTTTAATTTCATTTTTTCCATGAATTATTTGAAATCCCCTCATACTATCACAAAGGTGTACATGATAAAAAGGTATAAATCTTTGGGATCTAAATGAATAAAGAATATGATCTTTTAGCTACAATTTGGTGTGTAACGTATGTTAATAAAACATAATATTTCAATTATGTTTTTCAATCAAGGCAGAAAATTAGAGCAACAGAGATGCAAGAGTAGTATTTTAGAGTTCATCTAAATCAACTCCATATTTTACAGCTAACAGGACTAAAATGGAAAATTAACTGAACTGTTCCATGTTAAAGATGGAACCGGAGTGGCAATCAGAACTAAAACCAGACTTGGCCAGTGTTCTCTAAACCACACTGATGTGTTTCTAGTTCGTCTCTTATCCAGGGTCAAGGATATGGCTGTCTACAGCCCACATAGCCAAGTGTGGAAAAGCATCCCCAGGCACCCACGGGCATCTGCTCTTCCCTGGATGGCTGTCATCAGCATGTTGATAAATGGTTGCGTTTCCTGATCACTCATCAGATGTTGTTGGCTTCTCCCATGCAAAAAATCATGAGCAAGTGTAGCAGACAGTCTTCACTTTCCAAAGTGAAAAGAATTTCACTTACAGAGCAGATTTAGCTTATGAGAAATCCAGGTCTGTGGAAACACAGAGGAAGCCCAACAATGAGGAGCTAATGGTGAGCTTTGCATGTCTGTCTTAACCCATCATGTTTCACTTGTAAAAGTAAGTTGTGTTTTGCAAATGAAAACCAGGCATTCCATTGGAGTGATAAAAATGTCAAACTTGGAGCTGCTGGGTTGAAAGATGAAAAGGAAAACAAATCAATGATTTTCAACAGGAAAAAGTTTAAAGCAGAAGCTAAGTAGTTGAAAAGCTCCCATTTCTAAATTTTGCTATACAATAGTCTAAATAACTCTTCCTATGTATGGATTTCTTTCATATCATAGTGACTTGGTATAACTTCAAGAAATAAAAATAGGCGACACGACATTTCCAGAAGATGGCCTTGTAACTTTTCTTATAAATAAGTCAAGGAAATGTTTTCTTTAGATAACTTTTAGTGATAATATCATTAATCTAGTGCTTAATCATTAGTCACTGATAGATTATATCCTAAACCTGATGGTCCATTTGTTAAATTATATACAATCCTATTTTCCAATTAAAAATTATGTATTGCTAAGTTTTGGCAGTAAGTCAAAAGAAGCTGCTTATGACATGGGCCTGTGTACCTTACCTTTTAATCCAGGTCCCTTCCCCTCACAGAGGTAAGGAAACTAGGCAGAGGCATGTAGAAAGAGCACAGGACTTAGTTGAATGTGTGAGTAAACAGACCTTCAGGTCACTCCACACAGAGAAATAACTGTCATGAAGGAGCCAGAGGGTCGCCTGGAGATATAGACATACCGAGCACAATTCCCAAGCATGGAAAGGGACAGAGAGAGGCCTCCACCTTCCCTGCTCAGCCTGTTTTATGAGCTAGGGGTCGTGCCTTAATTGAATAAACAGGATGGGCTGCTACTACACGTGAAGCTCTCTGGGATTTTTATGACACCTCCATGGAGGATTTCAAGTCCATGTGGTCATCATGGTGCGTCCTCCCCCTGGTCCCAGATAGAACAGAAGAGTATCCTGGGAAGGTGGGCATTTTAAACTGAGGAGCGATAACATTACATTGAGGGCTGGCAAAGATTCCAGTTCAACTGACTCCCTGCCGAGCTACACCGTATAATTTAGCCAATTATTATGTATCCAGCATTGGCTTATGCTCCAGCATTTCAGCAGTGATTAAGTTCTTATGCTATAGTAAAAGTCTCATAAAAATTACAGACAAATGAGGAAGATAGACACAGTTATGATGAAGAGATAAGTGGTTTGACGGGGGGAAGCTGCAGGGTCTCAGGCCTGATTATTTTTATTACACGGTTATAACAAAATTCAGGAGTTAGCCTGGTAAAGAAGGAGCCTTTGTAGTAGAGGGAGCAGGATGTACGACTGTAAGACTTTAGAGGATCGGGAAGGTGACATAGCAGTGACCTGGACAGGAAGGCATCGGTCAGGGCATGGAGGCTGGTGAGTTCCATGGAAGCATTTCCACTATAATGAGAGTATATTCTAAGCAGTTAATATAAGTGGAAAACAGGATGCATTTAAAATGCTGCAATGACAATGGGTCTAAATTTAAAATATTCTCCCTTTATTGGCTCAGAAAAGAAAGTAGTGCAGCAGTTCAAGACTAGAAGCAAGGAAACCAAACACACCGCTCTGGGAATAATTCAAGTGAAACAGCAGGCTGACTTGAAGTAAGGTAGTGGCAAAATAGAACCAAGGGAAAATGCCTTTAATGCAGAGAGTTTGGAGTACAAATGGATAGGCTTTAGTGATGGGGGAGAAGGACATTTTGAAGGTGACACCGAAGCTTGAGCCTTGGGAAAAGGGTGCTTGGAGACACTGCAGGAACTGCAGAGAAGGTAGCATAGGAATGGCAGAGAGGAGATAAAGAATGGAAAATATTTGGGGGAGGGGAATATCAAGGCTTCAATTTCACTAAACTTGCAGTGCCTTTTGAAAAATCCAACGTCAAAGTCAAGGTCAAGGAGGAAGTTGGATATACAAATCTGAAACCAGAACAGGTTTGGATGGAAGCTGACCATTTGGGCATCATCAGCCTATCCTTGAGATTGAAAGCCACTGGAGGGAGGAGGTTGCCTGAGGAGAGAGAAAGGAGGTACTGCATTACTGAGATCAGTTACAAAGTTGACATCTGTTTCGTATGTTATGGAAGTTATCTATCTCCTTTCAAATCTGAAGTATTAGAACTTCACAGATTGATGCCTGTTGTCGTAATGTGGAGTAAACTAAAGTCAGTGTCAATGACAAGCAAGCATTATTCTACTACACTGAACGCAATTAAAACAATTTTAAAGATCAAGAAATATCAAGAAAAGTTCACAGAAAATAAATTCGGTTACCAGCTTAGGACTGTGCCTATGAAAGACATGACGTCTCTTCTCTTTTATTAGTAAAAGATTTTTTAAAAAGCCCAGTTATTGTTAAATACAGGATGATTCCATTCCCTTTTTGATGTTTTTCTCATATCTAAAACAGAAGTTTATATCGTCTTATAGCAAGTCAAAAATGGGTATCCTCTTTCAATTTTCTGTCTTAACCACCACACCCCTTCTGGCTTAAGCAGTTCTGTATTACCTGCTATGCAGATAAAGAACACAGGGCTATTCTGCATTTAAAGGTGACCACTGATGGAACTTCATAGTATAACCAACAGTTCTAAAGGGATTAGCCAGCCAGCCATTTGTGGTACATGTGGTCTGACTCGTGTGAGTTGGCCATCTACTCATTTATAGACTGGGAACATTTAGACACAGTAGCTTAACCGAGAGAAGCAGAATGTAGGCGACTGGGCTTTGTAGGGTTCTCCCCTAAAAGAACAAGCAGAACCATCAGGTGATGAAGTAGGGAAGTAAAAGAGCAGAGAGAAAGAGGGACACGGGAGAGTGTGTGGGCTCAAGGAAAGCTACCTCCATTACTCCCATCTTTCTAGTCATCTGTTCTATGAGGCCTGCCTCTGCTTCCCACCTATGGATTCTATGATACAAGCAACAGCACCTAGGGCCATCCCGAGTTTTTAGTTGAGACCTCCAGAGTTTAAGTTTTTCATACAGGACAAGAAACTCTCATAAACGAGTATTTCCAAATGTGTGGGGTGAATAGAGGATTGGGTGATGTTGTGTAAGGTATTCCAGTTTTATGTTATATTGAGAAACTGAAGCCAGTATAAATCAATCTTATAAGTTACAAAGTAAAACATTTGTATATGCACTGCTCATATGTGCACTGTGTTTCAAATAAAGGCTAAACATCTTTAGGTTCCAAATATAAAGCTGTGTATGCACTTTGAGATCAAAAGTGCAAAGCGGTTTTTTGATTGATAGGATTCTAAGCTACTGTTTGTCTTTACTTTTTAATTACCCAAAATAAGCACGTATTATTTTTCTAATCAGAATAATAAGCCACATGTGAAAAAGAATGTATCTTAGGGCACAGCAGTGTGATGCAGTGGGTTAAGACACCACCTGCAAAACCATCATCCCACATGGGCACTGGCTCATGTCCTGGCTGCTCCACTTCTGATCCAGTTCCCTGTTAACGAGTCTAGGAAAGCAGTGGAAGATGGCCCAAATGGTTGGCTCCCTGATATTCCTGTAGGAGATCTGGATGAAGCTCCTGGCTTTGGTCTGGCCCAGTGCTGGACATTGTGGCCATTTGGGAGGATGGAAGATATATATCTCTTTCTCTCTCCCTTGCTCTATAACTCTGTCTTTCAGATAAACAGAATCTTAAAAAGTAAAATGTTCTCAAGTCCAAAGGACAGATTACAGTGAACGTAGAATAGTGCCTTTGGTAAGAATACTTGGTTAAACGCCTAGAAGTACATATTTTAATGTATTTCAGTTAATTTTTCATTGTTTTAATTTTTGAAGCTTTTTTTTATTTGAAAGGCTGCAAGACAGAGACAGAGATCCTCTATTAGCTGTTTCAGTCCCCAGATGCTTGCAACAGTCAACCAGGACTGGATCAGTCCCAAGCTCAGGAATCCTCAAAGCCCATATGGGTGACAGGGACCCAAGTACTTGACTCATCTGCTGCCTTCCCTATGCTTCCCAGGAAGCTGGATCAGAGGTGTATAGGTAGAATGTGAACCAGCACTCCTGGTTCAACTGCTGTGCCGAATGCTTTCCTGATTCTAGTACATTTTGATGGTGACAGATCAAGGTTTTTTGTTTATTTGGTAGTCAACTGTTTTACAAAGCTTCTCTCATAACATTGAACAGGCAGCATTATCCGTCACAGATCTGGCCCATAAACTGTAGACTTTGGATCAGACGTTTGATTATGTTATGGTAAAATCACTCAGCCCTTTGATGCACTGCCATACTTGTATATTTCGGCTGCCACTAAGTTTTATTTTGTTATAAAGATTAAGTATGACAAAAATAGCTCATTTCATGCCTACCTTTACTTTTGCTGTTTACTAAGCAAAGAAGTAGAGGATCAATCAATCAACTCAAGTGGGTTGAGGATAACACAAGGAGATCAATAATGACTTCTGGTTTATAGTCAGTGAACGTTGCAGATGCTGGCTAGTTAATCTAGGTGCTAGCCGCCATTGCCACACTCAATGGCATCCTAAGGAACTGTCTTGGAATAATGTTTCCAACAACCAGCTCAGGATCAAATGCTCTCCTAAGAGGTTTCCATTTAACGAGGTATTATAATTTGACAAAAAGAACTAAGGCTAAAGAAAAAACATAAAATACTGAAATTAAGTTAAACACCAAAAATGTAACTACCATATAGTAAAAAAAAAATTCCCTGCTGCAGTGAACAGAATGAATTCCCAGAACCATTTCTTGACTGGTGGTAAAAGAATGATCCCATTTTCACAACTGATATAATAATGTTTAATAGGCATTTGCATTTATAAAGAAAGGCTACCAGTGTCAACATGTTGCTGCTAATTATAGTGTGTTGGCTTCAGCCAAGAATTAATTTATCAGTCCCTGCTCCTAATAGTTCATAAATTCTCAAACCACAGCTCCACTGACTTGGAGCAGCAACACTATTCACACAGATATTTTCATTTTCTGCCTCAAAGTTGCTATATTTGAAATCCTCAAAGTTACTGTCAATTTCAAATGCAATTTGTACTTAACTCTATTTTCAAAATTTAGATGTAATTAAAATCCAATGGAGATTTTATTTATAATAAGTATATAAATCAGGGATGAAGAAGATAAACACTGTCTTTGTATGAAAGAGGTTTTCACATTAGTTTGCAAAGGTAAAATACATCTATGATTCCATGAGCTTCAATTTCTGTCCTGAAAAATATGTGTATTTAACAAAGTCACTTAAATGTTTTGTATCTATAGTTTCTACACCTTTAACATTTTTCCCCATTTGGTCATCTTGTTCTTTCTCATAGGATGTGATGATAAAGGGCACAAAATCACTTTGTGGTGTTCTTGCTGAAAAATGCATTACCTAAATCTCATCATGATAGAATTTCAGCTCAAATTAAAGAATAGTCAACAAAATAGTTGTCTGGTGTGATAGAATGTTTATGTTATTGTCCCTCCCCACAAAATTCACAAGTGACACCTAATCCCCAATGCCATGGTTTCAGGAAGTGGGGCCATTGGCATGTTCTGCCCTCGTGAATGGGCCTGGTGATCTTATAAGATGCACACTAGAGAATATCCCCACACTTTTTCTTTATGTGAGGACACAGCTGAATGACTGCCATATATGATTCAGGAAGTGGGACTGGTGCTGTTACACAAGATATTCCAGAGAGATGCCTCACCCTCCTACCACGTGAGGACACAGCTAGAAGGCTCCATCTAGGAATAAGAAAGTGGCCTGCATCCTGATCTTTGTCTAACCTCTTGAACAATAAGAAATGTGTGCTGTCCAAATAGTACTGTTATAGAAGCAAAAAATGAACTAAAACAACCAGTGGTGACAACTTTGGGGCCAGCATTGTAGCGTAGCATGTTAATGCACACCTGTGACTCCAACATCCCATATACCACATAAGCCCCAGTTTGAGTCTCAGCTGCTCCACTTCTGATCCAGTTCCCTGCTAATACACCTGGGAAATGCAGCAGAAATGGCCCAAGCAAGTACTTGAGCCCCTGACCCACACGAGTGACCTGTTGGAAGTCCCAGGTCTGGATTCAGGCTGGCTCTGTCCCAGTTGTGGAGGCCATTTGGAGAGTGAAACAGCAGATGGAAGATCCCTCTCTGTCTCTCCCTTTAATTCTGGCTTTCACATGAATAAATAAATCTTTAAAAAGAAAAATCATGGATAAAAAAGAAAAAGAAAGTGAAATGGCAATGAAAGACTAGGAAAGGCTGAGGAACTACCCTAGACTGGAAGAAACGAGATCCTATGAAGCTGGTACTGGATTGGATCCTGGACCACAAAGAGACATTAGCAGTACAATTGGCACAATTTAAATTACTTCTGCAGATCTGTTCTTTGTAAGTTATTAAACATATTAGGGAAAGAAGAGGCAAGTGGGTGAAAAGCACAAGAAAACTTTTTTTTAAAAAAGTTTTTATAAACATAAGTTGTTTCCAAATATAGTAAAAAAAATTAGATTCTACATTCTGGGCCCAAAGTACCTAAATATTCATTTGATAATTATGAAAAATAGGACTAATAATTCCTACAACTCATGGAATTTTTAACTAATGAAATTTTATAATCCTGTTACTTCTAAATTGAAGTTATCCTTACCATGAATATTTGTTATTAGGATCCTGATTAATATGTTATTTATGTGTCTTTTTCATGCAAATACAAAAAACTGCAAGATATTCTAAAACTTCATAAAGTATAAAACATATATAATCACATGTTGAAAGAAATCTTCCTTAAAGTCTTTAAAAATCTAAGTTCTTGGCCCATAGCTGTTTAAAATGCAGTTTAATATGTAGTTTTTTTTCCCTATATTTGGTCTCATGGCATATACTGGTCACTTGCTTGGAATATGACAAAAAACAGTGAGAAAGCAATTTCTGTCAACTATGAAGAAACCTGTTATTATGTTCAATAATCTTCATCAAAACAAAGTTCCCAGAACACAGAAGAAGCTTTTGAAGAGATGAATTGTAATCACTGAATATTAAACTCCTGCAAATAGTGGTTTGACATGGAAATCCTGGCAGTATCTAAACTATTTTTATACAAATAGAAGCCCGACAATGAAATAATCTTCTTAGGAGAAGACTGTGTTTCTACGATAGACACACATGTAATGAGAGCTGATGTCTGGAAGGTATTAGACTGTGGGTATAATAATCACTATAATTGTAACAGTTCATGCTAGCACAACTGCATATCTATTCTTCATTTGTCCCTAAACTAATTTGTTCTACACATGAATATATAACCCTCATCAATTTAAAGTGCCATCCGTTGGCTCTGTGGATCATTAAAGGAAATACATAATGTATGAGTCCGACAATCCAAAGTTAGAGGTGGAAAGGCTTTTTAGCCAACTGTGAAATCATTGCTACAAATATGACTTCTGAAATTTAATCAAAACAAGCCAGGATCACATATGACCATCTATCAATTATAGCGTTACTTACGTATTTTGTTTTGAGCAGTGGTATTTCATTTACAATTTTGACTGTAATGTTCACCATGAGAACTGATATTGGTAAATTACATAGATAACTTTATGAAATTTAAAAATGTTTAAACTTAGTATCTGGAATGCCAGGATAAGTAGTAGTTTGCTGTAGTACTAAATCACAAGTAATACATTAGTGGAACTACATATTCCCCATTTTAGATTAACACGTTTGGCTATAGTGCAGAAGACGACATTCACGAGACTTGGAAAGAATTGTAGCATACTTGGTGGTTATGCTGATACTATGAGATCATTCTTAACTTTTTGTGTTTGAATAAATAGCATTTGATGTTTCATGTTGCATCCAATTTCTCAAACTTGGCCTCAACAATAGAGGTTTTAAAAAAAAAAAGGTTATCTTCACTCAGCAAAGTGTAACACACCCTTATGAAATGTCTTTCAAGATTTCTCACCAAGTTGTAAATAACAAGGACAGTGATAACAGGGTTTTCAGAGTGGTAGATTCATTCACTAAGAGCCTTCTTTCTGTGAACATTTGAGTGTAGCTGAGATTCAAAAGGGAGGAATCCTAGAAGGTTGTTCTCAGAAAAATGTCTAGGTTTCAGCTTTCTGGGAATGGTAAAATGTAAAAGGTTAATTTTTCCATTTCTTGTGCACAGAACAATATAGAAGTATTGACTTCACTGAAAATTTGGTAATTTTGTTTAAGTAGTTCTTTTAAGAACTCTTTCTGGGTGCAGAGGTCTGTTTTCTTTTGAATTGATGATTTCATGGTTGTGATTTTCTACAACAATCAAAACTAAGTGGTCCTTTCTTTGGCCAGAAGAAAAAATAACTACTGTATATAAAGAGGTATTATGGGGCTGGAGCTGTGGCTCACTTGGTTAATCCTTCGTCTTCAGCGCCAGCAACCCATATGGGCATCAGGTTCTAGTCCCGGCTGCTCCTGTTCCACTCCAGCTCTCTGCTGTGGCCCAGGAAGGCCGTGGAGGATGGCCCAAGTGTTTGGGCCCCTGCACCTGCATGGGAGACCAGGAGGAAGCACCTGGCTTCAGATCGGTGTAGCTCCGGCTGTCACAGCCATTTGGGGAATAAACCAATAGAGGGAAGACCTTTCTCTCTTTTTCACTAATTCTGTCAAATAAATAAATAATTTTTAAAAAAGGTATTATATAAATACACTGGGTATTATAGTTGCAACATAGATTGACATTTCTCTTTGTATGTTGTGTGTTTGTGTTCCTGAACATAAGCATACCAATATAGAAGATATTTCTTTTAAGTGGTGATGTATTATTTCTATTAATTTTACATAACTTTTAATAGCATAAAATTTGAAGATGTTTTAAGTATGAGTGAATGAATAAAATAATTCTCAAATCTTTTGTCTGTCATGGTGAAAGTTAGTTTTTCCCATGTGTTCTAGTACAATACTAACTGAAACAGTGCTACTAGACTTTATGTTTTTATATGTTTTAAAGTTTTTATTTACAGCCTATGTTTAGAAGTTCTGAGAAAAGTTGACTAAATTGGTGCTGAGAGTCAGTCTAGCCACATAAACAATCCTAAATTCGGCAAGATGATTCCAAATCGAGTCCTGGGCATTTATATGTAGCTTAAACTATGTGTTTAACATCCCTATAAACAGAGAACTAGGCTGATAAAAATACTTGAAAATATTGCTGACGACACTGACAACATAATAAGCTTAATATTAAATGTTCTTATATGTGTTTGTGAGTTTTATGAGGCATAAAAAGAAATGGCATAATATTTTTAATGTAATACAAATATTTAAGTAAATTATGCACATTTAAAAGAATCAAAAATTTTACGTGTTTTCTTGGGTGGGAAAGAGGCACAGGCTTGACCTACAGTAAATGTGCATTGAACGTAAATCAAACAAAAACAGATTGCTTTCATGTTTTTCCGCTCTTACGTATGTTGAACCTGCAAATGTGGCCTATATTTTTCTAAATACAGACAAATTGACTCCAGTTCTAATTATCCATTTTACCAACCACAAAATTTGTGCATAACTGATTTACAGTTAAAATAAAAAAAAAACTAAAAATAAATCAGTGAATTTTAATTTCGAACATTTTATCTTTATACAAAAAAACATAGGCTAGTGCAAAAACTAGAAACTGTGAGCTCTGTAAAATAGCAACGAAACTTGTCTACTCTGTATTCCTTTATGCAGTCCTTGCCCTTGCTATCATTCACCCATGATAAGACCCTGACACATCTAGAGCAGATATTCTAGTGGACCATAAGATGGTAGGGTTCATAGTTCAACTTGACCAGGCTCAGGTGCTGGAACACATTATTTCTGGATGTGTCTATGAGGGTGTTTCTGGATGAGATTAACATTGGAATTCACAGACTGAGTATAGAAGGGCATCTTCACCATTGTGGGCGTCTTTCAATCCAATCTCTTGAGGGCCTGCATCGAATGAAAAGATAGAGGAACAGTGAGTGTTCTCCCTGTTTGAGCTGTCCACTGACATGGAAGCTCCTGGTTCTCAGGCCTTTATACTCAGACTAGCACTTGCACCATAGGGTCTTCTGGTCCTCAAATCCTCCTGTTTTGAAACAAAACACCACTGGTACTCTTGGGCCTGCGGCTTGCAGATGGCACATCCTGGGATTTTTCAGCCTCCCTCATTGTGTAAGTCAATCCCTCATGATAAATCTCTTGGCATATATCTCTACATTTCCTCCCATTTCCATTTCTCTGGAGAACACTAACACAGATTATAAGTTTGATAATTAGGAAAATTGAGTAGAGATAAAGTGATTCAAAAAATTGTTCAGCAGGGAAGGTGGATAAGAAGTGTTTTGGAAACAGCAATTAGAACTGTACTTGTGGAAGGTAGGGAAGACATTGTGGGCGTCTAAGAACAGTTCTGAGGGAGGGAAGAGACAGCAGTACACAAAGAACAGTAGAAAAAATTCCACAGTTTTACCTGCTGTGACTGAAGAGTGCCTGATATATTTAAAGAATAGCAAATAGGCCAGTGTGGAGGGAGTGAGAGGCAGCAGATGATGAGAGAAGGGTATGGAGGAAGGAAGGGAGGTCATGACAAAGGATTCTGCTTTTACTCCACGTGAGATGTGAGGTGACTGGAGTATTCTGGGCAGTGTTTCATACTGAAGCACATTTATAAGGTATTAACTTAGCTGCTGATTTTGAAGAATTTTTATATTTGAAAAGCAGAGTGACAGAGAGACAGACAGAGATGGAGAGAGGGATCTTCCATCCACTGGTTAACTCTTCAAATGTCTGCAACAATTAAGACTGGGCCAGGCTGAAACTGGAAGACTGGAATTCAAGCCTGGACTCCCATGTGGATTGTAGGGACACAAATACTTAGGTTCATTTGGTACTTTCCAGGGTGCACATTAGCAGAAGGCTATACTGGAGATGGTGTTTGGACTCCAATCCATGCATCTTAATATTGGAAGTGCGTGACCCAATCAACATCTTAACTGCTCTGCCAAACATCCACATGCTTGTCTACCATTTTGAAAGAGCAGAGGGCAATAATGGGAGTAAGCAAAACCACCAAGAAGCTATCATAGTCACCCAGGAAAGCGGGGGCTGCTGCTTTGTTGTATAGTGTGGTGCTGACAAACTGTCATGTTTTTAACAATTGTCTAGCACTTCCAACAGCACCTTGGAATTACACCATGGAAAGTCTATGCTTCCAATTGCTAGGAATATCCCTTGGCTTTCAAATAAAATGTGAAATGGTAGGTTGTATCGCATTATAAACATGCTGCTTTTCAGCAGTTCTCAGCCTGCGTGTTGAAATAGCATAAATAGATGAAAATACTAAATAGGCAAATGCCGAACAATAACACATTAACAAAATGTACATGCAAATTCATATACAGGATCACACTGGGAAACTTCAATGACAATCAGGTTTATACTGGACTAAAAAAGCTTAAATCTGAGTATAGACTCTGTAAGAGTGAGTCATTATGAGTTTTTAAAGACAAATGAGATGATTAAAGTGTTATTTGACTATTATCCAAAGGACAAGAAATTACAAGGAATGGCAGGGATATGGAGAAAAAGGCACCATGATACAGTGGTGGTGGGAACATAAATTAGTAGTCATTGTGGAAAACAGTATGAAGTTTCGTCATGAAACTAAAAACAGAACTACAATATGACCCTGCATTCCCACTCCTGAGTATATAACTAAGGAAAATGTAATCCAGTTTATTGAATCACTAGTTACAATAGCCAAGAAACAGAAACATCCTTTGGGTCCTGCCACTGGTGAACGGATAAAGAAAATGTGATACATGTATGCAGTGTAATACTACTCAGCCATAAAAAAAATCTTGTCATTTGTAACAACAACACAGAGAGAACAAGAGATCATTAACATCATGAAATATCCCAAGTACAGAAAGACAAATATCACATTCTTAATCAGGGTCTTAAAAAAGGTGATATGATAAGAATTAAAAATATAATGGTGCTTATCAGAGCCTTGGGAAGGCAGTAGGGTGGGAGGTATGGGGAAAGGTTGATTGACAGTACAATTTTACAGTTAGGAGTAAGAAATTCTAGGTTTCTATTGTATACTATTCTATAGTATAGTAGTGTGATGATAAATAATGTTAACACACTGTATAATTCTCCCTTGAAAAATACCTAGATGATAGGATTTTTGATGCTTTCACTATAAAGGTCAAATACTTGAAAAGATAACTATATTCACTCTATATATTATATAATGTATATATGTAATAAGTCATAATATCCCATAAATACAATTGTCATTTTATGAAAGTATTATTTGGAAGGAGATTAATTCACTGGAGTAAATAAAGTACATCATACAAAAAATAGAATAGTCAGAAAGATTGGTAAAATTTCAATCCTTCAAGATGATAATTTAAATAGAATCATTCAGTTTAGAAGAACTCAACATAAAGAACTGAAGGAACACTAGATAGTATGAACTGAAAACAGTAAGAGAATCTGGTGACTGAATGTGTCTAAATACATAAAGGATAAAATTGAATAGTGATATTCAAACTTGACATCTGGATGGTGAATGTGAGGACATGTAAAAACATAACCAAAAAATTAAATAGAGAAACAATTATGGAGTTCTGGTGGGTGAGATGAACTGGCTGCACAGAGACAGGATGCTATTAATCATACAATAAGCTTGCTCCCAATCAAGATTCAAAAATAAGAAGTGGTCACTGACGTCATATATGAGTGTTGTTAAATTAACAACAGGAGTCACTGTGCACTAACTCCCCCTGCAGGACCTCTGTCCTCAATGAGTTGTATTATGAGAGCTGACTGTAAAACTTGTTCTCAGTTTGTGTGTGTGCAAATTGTTGAAATCTTTACTTAGTATAGAGTTGGTCTTCTGTGTACAAAGTTAATTGAAAATGAGTCTTAATGGAGAATGGAACCGGGAACGGAAGAGGGGGGAAGAGTAGGGAAGGAAGTGTGTGTGGGAGGGCTGGTATGGTGGGAAGAACTGTGAAGTTGTACTTATGAAATTTGCATTCCTTAAAAAACAAAAAAGTTATGTAATTTCACAATTAAATGATAATCACTAATTTTGATACATTTTCTTTTACATTTTTATAGGTTTTTGAGAAATGTTTATAAAGCGTACTGTATTTCTTGACCAAGTTGTGGTTTGATGGAAAAATGCATTCTTAGCCAGTGTTGAGTCAGAATGGTATTTCCTTCCTGGACAACAACTTGACAATATGTTGCAAGAACCTTAAAAATTATTTATAGATGTTATTATAGTAATCCCACTTCTAGGAATCCCTTATTAAATAATCAGAGATTTTAAGGATTTATGTTTAAGGGTATCTATTACAATGCTGTTTGGAATAGTAAACATTTGGAAGGAAACTGTGTGTACCCTAGAAGAACTTACATTGTATGGGAATTTCCACAGCAGTTCCGTATACACTTGGGAAAATTCACTGGAAAAGAATTATCTGAGCCCAAAATTTTTTCATAGGACAGAGCACAATACTTTTTTCTAACAAATTTAATGGAGATATATTTGACAATGCTAATAGTAAATACACAGAGTTGTACTCATTTAATCAACTGGAAATAGGTTGACCATCTATTATGAGTAAATCTCCATCTATGAATGGAATAAGAAAAAAATCTGGAATAACCCATCAAGAGCTAAGGAATGAATGAACTCACAGATCATTCCATAATATTGCAAAGATTTAGTTTAATATGATATTGGAGTGACAGATCTTATTACAGTGAATTTAGGATAAAAAATAATTACTTGTTTCTATTATTTGCTGCTGCACAAATACTTGAAAAAATTATTCATATCCTTTGGTTTTGAAATGAATTAGCAAATAGCCTACTATAATGTTTCTTTGAGCTTGAGTTGAGTTATCCTCAACAGTTGATTATTTGGGAAAGTACTACTGATAAGTACATAAAAACTTAATTTACTTAAGATTTTCAAAGTTTACTTATTTGAAAGGCAGAGAGAAAACTCACAACCATTATTTCACTCCCCAAATGCCTGCAACCACCATAGCTGGGCCAGGCCCAAGTCAGGGGCCTAGAACTCAATTTGGGTCTCCCTTTTTTTTTTTTTTTTTGACAGGCAGAGTGGACAGTGAGAGAGAGAGAGAGAGAGAAAGGTCTTCCTTTGCCATTGGTTCACCCTCCAATGGCAGCCGCGGCCAGCGGGCTGCGGCTGGCGCACCGCGCTGATCCCATGGCAGGAGCCAGGTACTTCTCCTGGTCTCCCATGGGGTGCAGGGCCCAAGGACTTGGGCCATCCTCCACTGCACTCCCTGGCCACAGCAGAGAGCTGGCCTGGAAGAGGGGCAACCGGGAAAGAATCCGGCGCCCCGACCAGGACTAGAACCCGGTGTGCTGGCGCCACAAAAGGAGGATTAGCCTAGTGAGCCGTGGCGCTGGCCTCCCACATTCTGATACCCAATTCCACAAGCTACCACATGCTGCTTCCCAGGATGTGCATTAGCTGGAGACTGGTACTGGGTAGTGGAGCCAGGACTTGTACTAAGTACTCTGATAGGAGACACAGACATCTTAACCACTATGCCAAATGCCTGCCTTGAGATAGGTGTTAGGCCTCCTCTGCAAATCTTAGAAAAACAAAGTTTAACTAAGCCTAAGAAATATAAATTTCCTAAGTATAACTTTAGGAATATTGTTATTCTTCCCACCATACCTGCCCTCCTCCTCCCTCTCCTCTTCCCAGTCCCATTCTCCATTAAGACATATTTAACTTTGTACACAGAACAACTCTATACTAAATAAAGATTTCAACAATTTGTGTGTACACATGCACACACACACCAAACTGTTTGAGAAGCAGTTTTACGGTTAACTCTCATAATACAACTCACTGAAGACGGAGGTCCTGCATGGGGAGTTGGTGCACAGTGATTCCTGTTGTTAACTGATTATGTGTGATGTCAATGACCACCTGAGGCTCTTGACATGAGCTGCCTAGGCTCTGGAAGCCTTTTGAGTCCACAAACTCCGTCAACATTTGGACAAGGCCATTAGCAAAGTGGAAGTTCTGTCCTCCCTTTAGAGAAAAGTACATACTTCTATGATGCCACTTCTTTCCACTGGGGTCTCACTCGCAGAGATCCTTAATATACAACATTTTTTGCAGTGGTGTCTTGGCTTTTCATGCCTGAAATGCTCTCACAGGCTTTTCAGCCTGATCAGGAAGCCTTAAGGGCTGATTCTGAGGTCACAGTGTTTCTTAAAGTAATTTTAATTCTTTGAGTCTGCTGTGTGCACTACTTCCCAAGTTGGACATTCTCTCCTTTTTAATTCAATCTATTATTATTACTAGGCACTTGATCATATTTATATGATCTCTTTAATACTTAATCCTATCTATATGTTCACTTTAACATTTAGTATGTTCACTTTAATAATTAAGGTGGCATTTTTACCAAACTTAATGGGATTTGAAGTCCCATGACAAGTTTTTAAACTGTACCCTTAGAAGTAAGTCTGTAGGAATGTGTGCAGAACTATACAGCTTTACAAACTTTCTCCTCCCTCTTATTCTCACTCTTATGATTCACTTAGCTCTATTTTCAATTGACATTATACACACATGATTAACTCTGTTAAAGAGTTTAACAAATAGTATAGGAAAAAAATACCAAAAAAAATAAAAAAGGGAAACTGTTCCTTAATATTCAAATTAAGCAAACTTGTTGCATTCTGATGTGATTTAGCCCCATCTTTTCAGGAATACTATCTCTTTAGGAAACCTCTCTATCTTGTGTGCACAATGAGTCATTAAACCTGATAATCTCATCTAAAGGATGATGTCAGTCAAGGGAATTTATCCCTGAGTATAAGATGGATAAGAGAAAATGAGTCTTCCTAAATGATTAGGGAAGCTACTGGTGACCATGTACTTCAAAAAAGTTCTTCAGATACAGTGTCCTGATAGCTTTTCTGAAGAAAACCAAGGCAAAGATAAAAATCTCCAAAAAGACCCGAGTATCTTCTTTCCAGTGAATCTCTGTTTCTGTAATTCTTTCCTAGGATCAGTTTTCTCTGATGATTCACACACCATTAAAATGCTATTAACCTTTCATGTTAAACTATTTGGTTAAGTATTCCCAGGCTTAACAAAAAGCTCACATTTTAGTACAACCAATGGACATCAGAAACAGGAGTCCAAAACTGCAGGCACATTGGCTTGGAATTCCGTATCATTTAGAGATGGTCATAAATCCATAGGACAGTAACTCTAGGACGACAAAGAAGAGTAAACAATTTGAATCTAACTGGAAAAACTTCAAACTTTCAAAAAGTAGTGAACATCACTCTATTTTAGAGATGGAAATGAAGAGACAGATTCAAATGGAGAGACGGATTCTGTCTTGCAACCAGCTGGCTGCGCAGCATAGTTTTAAAGATAATCACTGCTGGAAAGAACTGCATGGCCATTCAGATCAGGCCTGTTTTAAATGCTCTTGGCTCCATCTGGGAACGGAAGCACAGTGCAATCTTTCTTTTATCCCAAGGATCATAGACTCTTTCTGAACTGGCTTTATCCATGTGAGTCAATGGAACATAGTCGGCACTCATCTGGTAGTTTTTGAACAAATGAATCCACTCTAATCTGATGGTACTTGCTTCAGTCACAGTATCTTTGTATTTTCAGTTAGTTCTTTTTCTTAGATGGCTCAGTTTTCTGAGGTTGTATTTCCTGGATTTAGCACCACCCTAGCTTCTCTTCATCTGTGTTCCCTTCCATGCATTATGCAATTAAGAGCTCATGTGAGAATGCTCAACACATTGTAAATATGAAAATACTTTACTCTTTTTATTCAATTATAGACACCTAGGCTTTGCTGCTTTAGTATGTCTTCCAGAAATACGAGATAGCTTTAATATTTTGTTAGGGTTAAGTTTGGATGACATTTAATATCCTTTAATTTTAGTAAGATTAAGTTACAAAAATATTTATGGTTTTCCTGAATTCAAGATTTGAAAGAATCTTTTCCAAAACTCAACATTCATAGACTATTATTAGGCAAATACATGAACCAACTCAAGGAGTAATCAGAACCTATAAGCTTTCTTCGCCCTTCATTTATGAAGGAGCTCAAGAAGTTCATGAAAACTAAAGAAAAAATATTCTTGGTGCAAAAACATGGTAATGGAAATGCACGCATGGTTTTTTCTTAAAATATGAATCTTCTGTGTACTTTTGAAAGATCTCATATCCTTCTATGCAAAAATTTGAGATTTAGAAAACGAGAAATAAAAATCTTAAAAAAAAATTCTGGTTTATTTTTGACAGGCAGAGCTACAGACAGTGAGAGAGAGACAGAGAGAAAGGTCTTCTTTCTGTTGGTTCACTCCCCAGATGGTTGCCACGGCTGGAGCTATGCCGATCCAAAGTCAGGAGTTTCTTTCCTGGTCTCACACGCGGGTGCAGGGCCCAAGGACTTGGGCCATCCTCCACTGCACTCCCGGGCCACAACAGAGAGCTGGACTGGAAGAGGAGCAACTGGGACTGGAACCCTGTGCCCATATGGGATGCCGGTGCCTCAGGCGGAGGATTAACCTAGTGTGCTACCGTGCGGGCCCCCTCAACCAGAAATTTTTTATGTGAATCACTGTATTTTGCATTTCATATGTATCAATTCACTTCATTTTACCGATTCTGAAATATGAGTTATTTCCATTTTTTAAATAAAAAAAAAACGAAAGTTCTGAGAGGTTGTCAGAATGGACATAGCTGTCAGGTGACTGATGTAGGATTCTAACTTACAAAATTTTCAAGCCAAAATCCAGGACGAAGACCATACTGATGACTCCTTCTAATTCACTGAGTTTGTGCAAAGCACTAAGTTATAGATGCACTGGAGGAGACTAAATCAATCAAATGTGGATTCAGGCTTAGGTAGTCTTAGTTTACAAGAATGATGATACAAAGTATATGTCTTCGCCTATTCAGGTCATGATAACAAATGACCATAAACTGGGTAGTTTATGGATAATAGGCATTGTTTCTCACAGTTCGGAGGCTAGAAAACCCAAGATCAAGGCATTGGCAGATTGAGTATTTGGCGAGAACCCATTTCTTGGTTCACAGATGGTTACTGCTTGCGGTGTCCACACATAGTGAAACAGAGAAGGAAGCTCCCTTGAGCTGTGTCTACAAGGATACAAGTCCTATTCATGAAAGCTCTGCCCTTATGACCTGATCATCTCCAAAAGCCACACTGCCTTAGGATCTTATCAGATGAATCCTGGGGGCACATAAGCATTCAGACCAGAACAGTGCCTAACAACTACAATTCAAAATGTTTGTGAAAAATGGAATTAAAAGATGTTTATTTTCATGCAAAGATTTTCAAGTTCATGCAAATGAGGGGATCTTCAAAAATTTAATGCAAAATGGATATACATGAATTTTTAAAAGTGCATAGATTTAAAACTTTTAACCACAATACACTGATGTTTTAATTCTGCTTTTCTATGAACTTTCTTGAAGTCCCCTTGGATATATTAACACAAGGCAGAATGTTATGGAACAAGAACAGATACAGATCCATTACAGTTTGTATAAAGTAAAGTTATAGTTTGAAAGTCCAAATATATTTGTCCAAATTTTAAAATAGTTAACTCTTAGAAAAGATGACTGACCCTTAAAGGTGACAGTAAGTTGTTTTCCAAATCAGATACTATTTATGATAAAGTACTCTATCATTTCTTCATTTCCGTTTCTGAGCAGTGCATTATAAAAATGGACCTTGGGAGCTGCCAGTGTGTTGCAGTAGATAAGCTGCTGCCTGTGGTGTCAGCATCCCATATCGGTGCTGGTTCAAGTCCCGGCTGCTCTACTTCCAATCCAGCTCCCTGCTGATGGCCTGAAAAGGCTGTGGAAGATGGCCCCACTGCTTGGGTCCCTGTACCCACTTGGGAGACCAAGAGGAAGTTCCTGGCTCCTGGCTTTGGATCGGCCCAGCTCTGGCCATTGAGGCTATTTGGGGAGTGAACAAGGAGATGGACGCTCCTCTTTCTCTGCCTTTGCCTCTCCTGCTCTGTAACATTCTTGCAAATAAATAAATAAATCTTTAAAAAGAAAAATGGACCACATTCAGGTCACACACATGCAGGCTCACATTTTTAAGTCCTCCCTGCTGTAGTATTTTCTCATTCATCTTTTAAATCTGAACTCAGGCAAAGCACAAAAAGAAGGGCTAGGCAGCCAGAAATACGTTCAGTGTGATTCAGTAGCACAACTGCTTTATTTCAGGCTTTCGGCACAGTAGGAGACAGGACACAGTGGTTCTGCAATTAATCTTTCTGATGTACCAATGATACTTTGCAGAACGGAACGATTACCAGTAGTTACTTGCTTTTTTCCCTCATTCCTGGCCAATGAGTTCAGCCAATGAGCCAGAAGAACTCTGATTGAAAACCCAAAAGGGGCTAGAGCTATTAGCATTTCCCTTCTCTTGGTATGGTCATTTCCTTCAGTTCACTGAGTTTGAATGGAACCTATTTGATGAAAAAGAGACTGTATCATTGCTAATCATAATCATATATACATATGCATCCACATGCCATTTTAGCTCTATTTACTTATATTAAATGTCTATTTATATACATGTGTATCTTACTGGAGCAAATCATAGTATCATTTAAAATACAGACAGACATCGACTTTGCAAAGCTGACATTTATAAGGGAACGACATCCAGGATTTTCAGAGAGGACTGTAATGGTGTTCAAAAGCTGAATGATAGCAGGGTGCCATTGCCAGCAATGACTCATCATCTTGGTAGCTCTGGGTGAGTTAAGCTTTGTTTCTGACACAGCAGCCTCTTTATACCTGGAGGAACATATAAACCCTGAGGCACTACCCTTTGTGGCAGAAGCAATTGTAGGACAGTTGGGAATAAATGTAACTATCTGCACTAATGTTGTACTGTTCAGGAAACAAACTTTATTTCACCAAGTTCTTTTGACAAGGAATAAAATGAACTTCCAATCAGGAGAGACAAGACTGAAGACATGCTACTTTTGCACCTTGTCGGGAAAATTTGAAAGGCTTCCATCAGTGACTAAATGAAACAATACCAGCCCAGTGCACAGTGCTGACCCATCCAAGGCTTCTAAGGCAACAAAGGACCATGTGTGGAGTGTGAGGCCCTTTTGAATGTATCCTGGGACTCTAGAAGGCTCCTGACCCAAAGCCAAGCCATCAGAATCTGGGGGTGGGAGGAATAATGGAGAGTGATTGTCAGCTTTGCCTCCTGATCTATGAGATGCTGAGACAGGTGGATACTTTCCCATTTGAAGTAGGCTAGTACCAGTAAAACAGGCTTTTTCTCTTTTTAATTTTAGTTAGGCCATCCTCGCATACTGTCTGTGCTCCTGAAATAGAGAAGGTTCCATTTCAACACCAGGCTGCCTTCCTGCCATTCCCGTACTTGAAGATCAAAGAATGAAACTCTTCCTGTTGAATGCTTTGAGCTGGGCTTTGATTTTTACTGCTTGTACCAGGAAACTACCTAAAGCTTTGATTATTTCCCCATTTTTAGTAGAAGAGTAAATTCTCAATGACCTGAATGTTAGGATCCTGTTCTATTTTATAGGTCACTATTCGCATCATCTTCCCCTGCAACACAGGCATTCAGTAGTGGATGAGTAATTTCTTGGGGCTCAGTTCCATTCATATTATTATCTACTAACAAACAGTAAAGTATCTGACTTCATTTCCTTCAGCTTTGTATGAAATCATGAAGTTTCAAGATTCTTCTAAGATATTCACATCTCAATACATTTCAAGAGAGAAATTTTGGGTAATTAGCTCACCTAGTCCTAGAAAGTTACATATGATTCTAAACAATCCTGTTAAAACCTTCATTTCCATTTCCATCTATAGCAGAAATATGACTCTTATGATTCATTTATTGTCTGTTTTGTCCATTGACGTGCCCAGAATTGAAGCTTGGCATGTAAAAATCCTGCAATGTTTTACAAATTATCTTTGCAAATATTTGAGTTGGTACATTGCAAAGACTGAGTACTCCTATAATGGATATTTCTCATTTACACCCTTTTCATTTATTTGTTATAATTAAACTAAATTCACAAGAGAAATTCTTGATGGGTCACACATATATCCTGCTGTAATGCATCCTAAATCACCAACCATGGAAGGCATACATTCGAGTGATGACATCAATCAATTTATTACAGATCAATTTGCAGTCAAGCATTCTCCTAAACCTGTCTAATGTCTTGGCAAGACACTTGAAAGGACTCACTAAAAATTTTATTAGTGGAGCTTGACATAGTTTTTTTCCTCCTCTATTCTCTGGCTCAACAAAGAGAATACTGTTTGCCCTCTGAACATACAGATTTTATAGTTTAACTTAGTAATGCATATGCTTGCCAAGAATCGCACATTTTAATGAGGCTTTATTAAAACCATTGCTCTGTTTTAGTTTTCACTGCATCCACTGCATTTTTGAAAAACTCGTTCTATTTAAATTTGTCTAACTTATGTAATCACAGTTTATCTTGAGTTTCGATTTGGAAATACATGTTAAGTCATTTTGTATCTTCTACTCAAAGGGTTTGGACTGAAGTAGTCCAATTAATTGACACTAATGTTGAACATATGTAATATATAAACTTTGAAAATTGTATTCATGTTAGTGCCAAAGAGCATGTTGCTTTCCTACATAATGTGTTTAAGCAAGACAATTTTGAAAGATGAAGTGTTTAAGACATCGAGTCAAGTTTCAAAAGCATTAGCTTGGTGCAGTATCCATAGAACCAAATGAATAGCTTTGTGTAGATATCATGAATTTAAGGTTTTTCTGGCTTATAGGAAAAAACCAAACAGTAAAACTTCAAATTGAGACCAGAAAAAAGGTGAATTTTCATATTCCCTGTTACATAGACAATGGAAACTTAGACACTTTAGGATCAATAGAACAGCTAACAGTTAACTTTTGTTCCTAGGTAAGATCTTGTATAAACCATGATAGCATATTCATTAATGCTGTTTCTTCTAAACTGTCTCCTTCTGGGAAAGTTTCATAAATGAACAGAAGTGAGTTTTTAATTTCTATGTGATTTTCGAATAATGTGGCATCATTTGTTTTCTCTTACAATATTGAACCTGTTGGGGAAGTTGGTTTCTCTCAAAAAATTAAATCAGAAAATAAAACAGCAAAAAATCAAAAAGATATATTTATGGGTAATAGTTACCCAGATTTACTGAATTTGGAGTTATTGCACCCTTTTCTCTGCTATTTGAAAAAGGGGCTCCGTATTTAAATTTTGCACTGGCCTTTACAAATTATATCATCCCTGATCAAAGTCTAGCATGCTTAATTTTTTTAAACTGAAATAAGTAAGTGGGAAGGGTTTTTTTTTTCCTGTTTATATTTAGAAGATAACTGTTTAGGCAATAAACTTTTTCAGTAAATTATTACAAAAACAAAGACTTATACTTGATACTGCAATAAAGCATATCTGGGAGTTATTAGAATTCTTCAAAGAGTTTATAATCTCTGGTTTTTATAACTGCTGCCACATTCAAAGCAAATAGCTGCAGGTTTAGAAATACAAATTAAATTTGAAGATTCATGCATCAATGGAAAAGAATATTATTTTGGATGAATCAATTTTAGGAAAGCTTTTTTTCCCCTCCTTGCAATTAAAGATACAGTTACATAAACAAGGGCTTTTAATTATATACAAACCATGAAGCCTCTTTTGGTTTTTGTGCAATTGTCCCACAAGTAACAGGAAATGTCAGAGGAAACATGAAAATGTCATTAAATTTGCATTTTAGGTTAAGTTATGACCAATATGAAATATATTTATATGAAGTGATTAATTTTTTAGAAAAGTTTTCCATAAGGATCATTAGCTATAAATGTATTAAAATATATTTTCAGACAGCTTATCAGGAATTTCTCAATATTATCATGGCCTATAAAATCTTACAGTAAAAATTAAAAACTGTTTGCTGTCAACTGTTGGCCAAGAAGGATTGACATGACTTTTTTAAAAAAGATTTATTTATTTTTATTTGAAAGAGTTACACAGAGAGAGGAGAGGCAGAGAGAGAGATCTTCCATCCGCTGGTTCACTCCCCAATTGGCCGCAATGGCTGGAGCTGCGCCAGTCCGAAGCCAGGAGCCAGGAGCCTTCTCCAGGTTTCCTACGAGGGTGCAGGGGTCCAAGCAGTTGGGACATCTTCCACTGCTTTCCCAGGCCACAGCAGAGAGCCGGCTTGGAAGCGGAGCAGCCGTGACTAGAACTGGTGCCTATATGGGATGCCGGCGCTTCAGGCCAGGGCGTTAACCCATTGTGCCACATCGCCGACCCCTGATGTGACTTTCAACTATGCTTTTTGAAAATGAAGTTGTTAAAGGTATACACTTGATGCCTTGATAAATTTGGAGAGAAAGAAAAACTTCACAATCAAGACATCACATTAAATTATCACTGTATCATAAAATTAATGAAAGTCAATTATTTTTCATAGTAGCCTTTATGATACAGAAATGAAAGAAAATATCTAAAGGAAGATATTTTGTATTTTAGTCCCTTTCGCTATTTTTTTTTTAGTTTTTGAACAAGATATTCACACTTTCATTCTGTACTGGGCAAATTATTTACCAACCCCTCATCACTGTCAATTATACCAAATTTTCTTAGCTAAAATATGTTAAAGAGGAAAGGTTTTTTTTGTTCATCATGATGTATAGAAAACATCGTATTGTTTTCTTCATCTGATCCTTCTCTGCCCTTGCCTAGTGTTCTGGTTCTCCTTGGCCATATAACTGTCCTCAGAAAACATGTTTTGTCTGAGGACATGTTTTTCAGAGATAAGCAACCATATATACATCATATACATGTACACATACACACATATACATATATGTATATAAAACATACATGTATACATATACGTATATATATGTGTGTATATGTATGTAAAACCCTCAATTTAAGACCTTAGCCATAGTTCTAGTCCACCATGCATTATCTACTTACATATGACTGTTCAAAAGTAGATTTAAAAATAGCTTTCTTTTTCCTTCAATGGAAAGGTCTCAACCATTTACTGCCACAGCTGGTAGATGAGCAAAAGACACAAGTTGTTATAGATTCCAAAACTGCACTGCACCCTTCTTTCAGCACCACCTGGGGCCTCTTAATATAAGCAGGAAAAGGGAATATGCAAATGTTGGTACTCATCTGCATAGAGCTGATTCCACTGAATAGTTTTCTTGGGTTTCCGAATGTTTTCACAGTTTTCTCAGCATACACTTATCAATCATTTTTCTTGTCACTATGAACCTCATTTGTGTGTGTGTGTGTCCCTGTGAAGTGTTGCCCGAAGGTACTGCCATTTGAATCCTCTCAAATGAGAGTTTCCATGGAAAAGTCTTTAATTCTCAACACAAAAGCAGCCGCTCCTACTGAAACAGCAAACAGCAATGATCCCAGTGCATAATAAGCAACAGACTAGCAGACTTCATTCTTGTCGTTAATGGGACTCTTGATTACCATACGCAGGCCATAAAAATGAAGCAGAGACGGTACTGCACTGACGCCAAGCTGCGGTGCGCTTACCCTCTGGGGATGAATCCCACCCTGTCCCCTGAGCTCAATCTTGGTTTGTCAGTGAGCAGAATCCATGCCTGCCTTTAACAGCAAATGGAAGGACCTCTTTGCAACCTAAACCTGCCTTCTCGCTTGGTCAAAGTGTCTTCCTGGAGGCAGGATGGGTTGACAGTGAACTAGAAATGATTTTCTAGGTAAACATCTCTCCAGCTCTTGAAATGGATCACCAATTTCCTCATTGTAATCACCAGTAATTGACAAAGTAGGTAACTAGGTGCCTACAATAACAATGAAGCAGACCAAAGCACTTGTTCTTACATCTTTGGGTACAATTCCATAGATTTCTTTCCCCTTTGGAGTAACCTTTAGAAGGAATTGTCATGGTTGTAGATGATTTCTTCTTTATATTTAACAGCATTACTCTGACTACTATCTCACATATATGTCTCAAGATAATCAGACTCACAAAAGTTGTTTATGCATAGTGTGTGTCTGTCTATAAAGTTTTTACCTTTTAACCTTTTATTTAAGGTACAAAAACTTCATGCATTTCATAAATACAACTTTAGGAACATAGTGATTCTTCCCACCTTACCCACCCTCTCACTCTTCTTTCCTCTCCCTCTCCTATGCTATTCTTATTTTCTACTAAGATTTTCAATTAGCTTTTACATATAAAATTAACCCTACACTAAGCAAAGAGTTCAACAAATAGTATAAAAAAAACCCAAAAACCTGTTCCTCAACGGTTTGGACAAGGGCTGTTTAAAGTCATCACATCTCAAAGTGTCCATTTCACTTCTCTAGATTACCTTTTAGGTGCCCTTCCATTTTCTAACTATTTTATCTTCTCCCAGATGTCGTTAGCCAAAGTGAAGATGGCTGCAAAGCACATCTCATTCAAGTACAGATGTCCATGTTATTCACATAAAAGAAAGCAAAAGAGAACACTTTAACAGTGTTGCTTTAATAAGAACTACTTTTCATAACATTTCTCACTTTTTCTGTATCCACTGGGGACTGACTTTGCTCCCGACACCAAATTTAAATGTCGAAAGCCTAAATTTCAATATGATGGTATGTGGAGGAATGGAATAATGTCCCTAAAAGAAGACACAGAAAAACTTGCATTATTCTCTCTGCTCTGTACCAGCGGAGACAGCCATAAGAAGGGGGCTGTCTACAAAACAGGAAGTTGACCCACAGGAGACACTGGAATCACCAGCCTCTTCATCAGGGGCTTCCTCCTCCACAACTGAGAAGCGGTTGCTGTTTAAGAAACACAGTCTATAGCATTTTTGATGTATGAAAGTACTTCAAAAATCCCATGGGAAAGTGGCAGAGAGAAATTCATTTCAGTATAATTTTTTAAGTCTATGCCTGGTTTTTCCAATAATACACATTTTTCCATGAATTTTTGGAGACCCTTTATATGACTGGATGGCAAAATGTTTGCTACTCCAATTATTCTGCTTATTCTTTAAGCTTTGTTCACAACAGGACTAACACTGGAACCATTTCACAGTCTTAGACTTTTGTTTATTTTCATTTTACTTGAAAGGCTGAGAGAGTGATACAGAGAAATATGCCATCCACTTCTCTATGGTCCAAATGGCCACAACAAACTGAAGCCAGGAGTCCCAAAATCATTCCAGGTCTCCCACTTGGGTAGCAGGGACACAAGTGCTTGGGCCATCATCTGCTGTCTCCCTGCCTGCACATTAGCAAGAAACTGGATGGTGAGCAGAGCTAGGAATAGTAGCAGACACTCAGATACGGGATGTGGGCAGCTCAAGCAGTGTCTTCACTGATGTACCAATGCCAATTCCCCGTTCACATTCCGTCATTAAGCTTCAATAGGTTACTTTTATAAGAAGAAAGAATATCACTTTCGTATTTAATTCATTTATTTCATGGCAAACTCATTGCTGGACACTGCTGAGCACTGAGAGTACAGTTGTGAATCAAACAGGTCCAGTCTTGGGGCAGCAGCTATGGGGTAGTGGGTAAAGCCACCACTTGCAGTGCCAGCATCCCGTATGGGTGCTGGTTCCAATCCCAGCTGCTCCACTTCTGATATGGCCTGGGAAAGCAGTTTAAGAAGGCCCAAGTCCTTGGGACCTGCACCTACAGGGAAGCCCGCATGAAGTTCCTGGCTCCAGATCTGCCCAGCTCTGGCCTTTGCAGCCATTTGGGAAGTCAATCAGCAAATGGAAGACACCTCTCCCTCCGCCTCTGTGTAACTCTGCCTTTCAAATAAATAAAATAAATCTTACAAAAAAACAAAGCAATCAACCAGGCCCAGTCTCAGACTCCATAGAATATGCCCTCTGGCAGGGAAACCAACAGTACCACCACCACTACCACCACCAAAAGAGTAAGACTACAACCTGAAATGAATACTATCAAAACAAAGCCTAAGGGGCCACAGTCACAAAACTATAAATAAGTATTTTATATGTGGATGAGGAGGTACAATTTATCTAAGTTTATACTGAAGTGTAGCAGGAATACATTTCTTTTCCACTCAGAATCACCTCAACTTGGTTGTGGTCAAGTCTGATGTACACAAGAGAAAACTGCCCCAATCAGAATGCAATTCTGAACCTACTTTCCTTTGAACTTGAAGACAAAGGTATTCTTCGAAATTCTTGATCTTTGCTTCCTCTTTTCTTCAACACATGCAGCTACTAGCTTGGTATTTTCTAACCAAATTGAGGAACTTGATTAAAAAGCTTATTTTGGTACAAAATATGCTGAAATCCCTGCATATAGGGAATCTGAAAAAACTTCATGGGAAATATGTATTATGAAAAGATTATGCATGGATCTGCACCAAAATAAACTTATCTTTTAATCCCATATCTGTGGACGACTTGAACTATGCTCATGTAACATTGTCTGTATTTTCTCTTGATCTTGATGTAACCACTGTAACATCAGCACACTGAAATGTGTAACAAAGTCACTGAAATATTAAATACACTTGATCCGATAACTGCTCCAGCTATTTAGCAACCCTGGTAAAGAAAAATAGTGAGCAAAAATTAAGTAAAAAGTGTACAAACTACTGAGAAATGACAGATTTACCAAGTTTTAAGAAATAGTACTACTGTGGCATTAGAGAAAAGTGAACATTTTGGATGTATATAGTTATATATATATATAGGTAGTGGTTATTCATGAGCCTAAAAATGTTAATGTGCTCATGGATTCTGGTATACTAGAAAAGGACCTTTTAACTTTCACTATTTCTCTCTCTCATATATACTTGAGCAGGGGGATTCTGAGATTACACACCATGTTTGTGCTTCAGTTCTAAAGGATTAGTTAACACAGAAGGCTTTTCTTCTCAGTGGTAAATTTGGTAGGCAGTTAATGGGAAATTTCTGTAATGCTGATAACCTTGGAACTGTGTGCAGTGTTTTATCCATAAGGCACACTCTTTCCATACAACTGAGGATATGTTTTAGAGATTTCATGATTACATATACATATTCAGAAGTAATTATTACTAAATCCCAACACAAATTGGTTTGATATTTCTCCCTTTTAAGCTATTACTTTAATTTGCAAACCCACATCAGGAACCCAACAGAATTTCAATCTACATTTTGCAGGTACTAGTATCATTCATCCACAAGAGCTTGGAATGGACCCAAGCAGCATGTGGCAGAATTGAAGTAATTGCCACAGTATTTCTAGACTGAATACATCTGAGAAACTAGCTTTGTAACAATGAGAAAAAAATGCTCCTAAAATGTTGAGTCAAACAATTCTGGATTATATGGTAGTACTGATAACATACAGAAATAACTTCCATGGAAATATTCACAGATAAAATACATACAAATACAGGAGGAATAATGTTCATGGTTGATGCTAAATAACAGATGTGGAGTTGTTTTTTTGTTTTGTTTTGTTTTTAGTTCAATTAGCAACAAAGAATAATTGAATGCTGTGTCCTGAGAATACCTTGCGTGTTCTCCCATGTGGGGAGAGCATGACTCCCTTCCTAAGGATGATCTTCTGCACAGGGGAAGTGACCGAAGAACTGCCTCTGCAAGACCTTTCCCACTGCCTCCATACTCATTCATACATCAGCTGAGGCAGTTTCATGGACAGACACACAACTTGAGAGAGGGTCAAGGTTTCAGATTTTAAAGTCGGAAGGCTCATCACGCCTCACCTTCCTGCTGTCCTCCCACCTTAATAATTCAAAAAATTTCACAAGAAAGAGTTGTAAGTAGACTTGACCTGGACCTCCATCAAGCTTTGCTATCAAATTTCTTTCCTGTTTATTTTTGAGTTACTCCGAAGCTATCTGTATGCTCTTTGGATATATAAGACCTATTAAAAAAAAAAAAAAAAAAAAAAAAAAAAAAAAAAAAAAAAAAAAAAAACTCCCTCCATACAAAGAATGTAATCTTAACTGACAGTGTTCTGGGTTATATCATTATATTTCTCTACTTCAAATCAGAGTGAACAGGGAACACAGTAATTCATCACCAACCACCCCTTCTCCCATTTTAGAAAAAAACCTACTTTGTTTAAATGATGTCATTGCCCCGAGTAGAACGCAACCTAATTAACTTTACTTCAGTGACATTAACATTTTATCTAGAACATTACCCTCTTATGAAATGATTATGGGATTTGTTTCTGATATGATAATTTTCACTTCTTTTTCAAGTTTTATTCGGCTTATTAGTTGGGGAGCCATTAATTGGACAATGGAGCAATTAGTTGTTATCGATTGAGAATTATAAGAACAGGCAGGAAGTTAATTGGCTGCTGATTATTTTGTGTTGATAAACTTGACAGGTTTTTAAAGTATTTTATCTACAAAATGGGATTTTACCTTTCTAAACAATGTATGGTCCTTGAGGAGTATGGCACAATTTGTGCTGGTTTAGATCTGAGACTAGTATTTCAGAAAACCATGAGAATGAGAAGCCTTGGTATGCAACAGAAATAAATTTAATGTTCATTTCCATTTCCATTTTATTTTTGACTATAAACCTTATTGACACACTGTAACTAAAATAATTCCTCTTGTGATTTGGAGGTGGGGCTATTGAATTGCAAACCCTGTTAATTTAAGGGATTTGGGGCAGTAGTTAATTCAGCTATTCCCTAACAGAAAAAAGCAAATATAAAGAAACCTGTTCAAGATAACAGAACTAGTGACTGGATCAACACATGAAAATGGACTTTTTTTATTTCCTATCTAATTGACACATAGTAATTGTATATACTTATGGGATACTAATTAATGAATGTGATGAATATGGTAATTAATCCAAGTTGATCAGTACAGTATACATGTTAGAAAACAGTTTTATGTCTACTGCTGAATATCATATTCACTAGGCTTTCAGCATTTTAGAAAAGATTTACTTGAAAGGCTGAGTTAGAGATCTTCATCTGCTGGTTTACTCCCCTAATGGCCTGGGGTGATCCAGGCCTGGAACTCCATTTGGGTCTCCCACGTGAGACCCCAGCACTTGTGCCATTTTCCACTGTTATTCTAGGCACATTAGCAGGGAGCTAGATTAGAATCAGAGCAGCCGGGATTTGAACTGGGATCCTAAATGGGATGCTGGTATTGCAGGTGGCAGCTTAACTTGGGGCACTACAATATCAGCCCAGCTTTTGCCTTCTTAAGTGGAATTTACATGATACATCTTCCTATGCTTGAAAAATCCTTTTTAAGATTAGAAGACTATTGGGTGTTTTTGCTGCTCTTTTTCAAAACCTACATATATGCATTACACATATATTGTCAGAGTTAATATATATTCAGGACAAGGGCTGATCAAGTCATTGTTTCTCATAGTGTCCATTTCACTTCAACAGGTTTCCTTTTTGGTGCTCAGTTAGTTGTCACTGATCAGGGAGAACATATGATATTTGTCCCTTTGGGACTGGCTTAGAATGTTGATGAACAACTTAATACTTTATCCCTTTTAGTATTTTTTGTCCTACTTAATACTATTAGTTGAACTCCATAATTAACACACAATTATTCTTAGGTGTTTAAATTTAACTGAAAAGTGATCCCTGTTAAATGTAAGAGTAGGAATATGAGAGGGAGGAGATGTACAATTTGGCACATGCTCAATTGGACTTGCCCCAAATTGTAGAGTTAGAAATTTGCTGGGGATTCCAATACAATCCCATGAAGGTAGCATGTACCAAGGCCATCTCACTAGTCCAAGTGATCAATTTCAGTTCACAAGTGATCACACTGATAGGTTTAAGAGTCAAAGAGATCACATAAACAAGACTAGTGTCTGCTAATACTAACTGATATAATTAAAAAGGAGAGAATGATCCAACATGGGAAGTGGGATACACAGCAGACTCATAGAATGGCAGATGTCCCAAACAGCACTCTGGCCTCAGAATCAGCCCTGAAGGCATTCGGATGTGGCTGAAGAGCCCATGAGAGTATTTCAAGCGTGGAAAGCCAAGACACTCTGGAAAAAAAAAATAACCTAAATGAAAGATCTCTGAGTGAGATCCCAGCGGAAAGAACAGGCCATCAAAGAAGGAGGTACCTTTCTCTGAAGGGAGGAGAGAACTTCCACTTTGAATATGGCCTTGTCTAAACAAGATTGGAGTTGGCAAACTCAAAAGTCCTCCATAGCCTTGGAAACTCACAACAAGAGCCTAGAGTGATGACTGACGCCATAAACAAGAGTGTCAATTTGTTAAGTCAACAACAGGAGTCACTGTGCACTTACTCCCCATGTAGGATCTCTGTCTTTAATGTGTTGCACAATGTGAATTAATGCTATAACTAGTACTCAAACAGTATTTTTCACTTTATGTTTCTATGTGGGTGCAAACTGTTGAAATCTTTACTTAATATACATTAAATTGATCTTCTGCATATAAAGATAATTGAAAATGAATCTTGATGTGAATGGAAGGGGAGATGGAGTGGGAGAGGGGAGGGTTGTGGGTGGGAGGGAAGTCATGGGGGGAAGCCATTGTAATCCATAAGCTGTACTTTGGAAATTTAGATTTGTTAGATAAAAGTTAATATATATTTAAATAATCTTTCAATTCTGAGAATTAAAAAGTCTTTCAAAATTGGAAACTAACAGCACATATTTTTTAAAAAATATTTACTTGAAAGAGAAAGTAACAGAGAAGGAGGGAGAGACAGGGACAGACAGATCTTCCATCTACTGGTTCACTCTCCAAGTACCTGTAACAGCTGGTCCTGGGCCTGACCATAAAAGCACATATTTTGAGGACATGAAAGAAACTAGAAAAAGCACTTTTAGAATAGTAAGGATTGCGGTCATCCTTCACTGAGTTTCAGAATCGGTTGTATCAAAGTTCAATTTTATAAACCTTTAAAGTTAATCCCTGTATAAAACCGTAGTTGTCCTTAGTTCTGTAGCCTCCTTTGTTATTTTATCATTAGATTTTACTGACACAATTCTGTTTCAGTTTTTGCCCTAATTTTCCTGTTCTTGTTTAGAATCAAAGACACTACCATGCTTTTCTCATGGTTTTATAGGATACAAACATAAATGTAGAAATACTTTCACAAAAGGATTTCCAATTCTCTTGGAAAACACAAAGTTATGTTGCATTTTACAAAAGCTCAAATAAATCATTATGATAAAAAGAAAAGGTTACAGCAGATCAGCAAGACTTGTGCTTAGCAACCAATTCCATAACACTTGTTGATAGTCATTTCCATTTCTTTGGAAAGGATCCTGTTGTTTGCCACAACTGTGTTTTTGAACCTGAAAATAAGATAATCAGCAAGCACTACACCTATTCATTTCTCAAAATCTGTTCTTGTTTAGTTGCTAAACTAATCTCTCTCATTTGTTTATCTCAGAAGTGCAGATGGTACATTACAGAACCTTTCCAAATGCCCGCCAACACAGACTCTATTAAAACCATGTATTTTTCTCAGGATCATTTAGGAAACAGTTTTGTAGAGAATATGTAAATAGATTACTTAAAGCATTAGGAAGCAATGAAAAAAGAGCTTCTTTCTCAAGGTCACTTTTTGAAATAAATACATGGCACTTGCCCTTTCTCAAAAGGACATATCATGAAAGGTATTTTACTGATGTCCGGGAAGTGTATTTAATGTATATTGTATTGACTCATAATAATGTATACAATTTCTAAATGTTACTCTTTCCACAGCCCATTTAAACCAAAATTGCTCTATATTTTTTTTCTTTATTTTTTTTTTTTTAAATCTTGGACTATCCTCCACTGCCTTCCTGGGCCACAGCAGAGAGCTGGACTGGAAGAGGAGCAACCGGGACTAGAACTCAGTGCCCACATGGGATGCCGGCACTGCAGGCAGAGGATTAACCAAGTGAGCCACGGCGCTGGCCCCCCATTTCTTAAATGTATAAAAATAATTTATATAGCCGTGGGTATTGTGCCACAGCAGGGTAAGCTGCCATTTCTGATGCTCCCATCCCAAGATGTACCAGGATTGAGTCACAACTCTGTTTCCAATCCAGTTTCCTGTGATTGCACCTGGGAGGCAGCAGATGATGGCCTACGTACTTGGTTTAGCATAATTCACATGAGAAACCTTGATGGAGTTCCTGGCTCCTGGCTCTTGGCTGGCCAAGCTCTGGTTGTTGTAGGCATTTGGGAACTTCTATGCGTAGATCTTGGTCACTTTGCTTTTTATGTGAAAGACAGAGTTATATGAAAGAGGAAGAGACAGAGGGAGAGGGAGACAGAGACAGAGAGATGGCGGGGGTGAAGAGACGAGAGACACAGAGAGAGAGACACACCCACAGAGAGAGAGAGAGAGAGAGAGAGAACGCACAATCTCTCAACCACTGGTTAACTCCCTCCAGACAGCCACAACAGCTGGGACAGGGGTACACTAGATCCAGTAGCTTCATCCAGGTCTCCCATGTGGGCAGCAGGGGCCCAAGCCCTTGGAACATCTTCTGCTGTTTTTCCAGGTCATTAGCATGGAGCTAGATCAGAAATGGAGCAGCTGGGACATGAACCAGTGCCCGTATGCGATGCTGATATTTCAGGGAGCAGCTTTACCTACCACACTACAACACAGGCCCTGCACTATGCTTTTTAAATATTTAAATAAATACAACTTAAAGAGTTAAATGGCCTCATGCTTATCAAGTTCAAGACACACATCAGTTATTGAGGATGTACCCGTCTCTTCACATTAAATGCTTATTGTAGTAAGAATGAGTTAGCAAATTTCTTTTAGAGGAGTTTCCCAACAAGGAGACCTTGAATTGGGCAATGAAATAAAGCTTCTCTGAGAAGACCAATAAGCACCTAAGATAAGGAAATTTTACAATAACGTTGAACTATGCTTGGATATTTTACTAATACTAATAGTACTGGTTACATGTTAGTGTCACATCTTTGTAAACATGATTCCATGCCGATTTTAGGTCTTCACATAAATAATTGGAAAAAATGATGTCCCAAGATGTTAAGAAACTTCAAGATCACACATCCCTTGAAGGGAGAACCTGGAATCCAATATTTTAGTTTCAAGTCCAGCACTCATTTTCTCATCCATTCTTTCTCCTAAGTAAATTGTATGAGAATTAGAAGAAATATATAAATACACATTTTCCCTCCCTGAGTCTTCTTCACTAGTCTCTTAGAAAGGATGGAAATTTAAGATGAAATCTTCCTTAAATTTTTGAGTGCAATGACTAGACTTATGACAGTGCAGGCGGAGCAATGAGACAATTTTGAATGAAAGACTTCAAGTTTTAAAATGGTTCTGACGATGGTTTAAAAATATCAGTGTTAAAAATAATCCTCCACAAATTACTGAACACTTAGGGTCACTGCAAGGAGAATTCATTTTGCTGAGGTGAGGTTCTTATTCTTTCTACCAAATTTTCCTTTGTCAACCATCAAAACCTGTAGGTCCATTTCCTGGTAAGTTCAGTCAAGAAACATATCAGAAAGTATTGTCACATAAAGTAATTTATCTGTGGCAAACAAGATCACAGGAAATTATTTCCAAAGACTAGGATCCCTAAGAAAAGGGAAATAGGCATCTTTTAAGAAAAATATTTTAGTGATGAGCGCAAGATCATGAAGGTACAGTGTAAAAATATGTACACACATCCCAAGGGATGCAAATAAGGCTTAACCTCCTGCAGTGGGGATCCAAGTATTGAAATGAAACTAAGGATGGCCTCTAGACACTTTTTGACCCTTCTTTGCTGGCGTCACCCTTGCAGGAGGCCTGGACTAAATCAGGGTGGCTGGTGACTGCATCTCTCCTGTGAACATGAATGAAATCCTAAACAACAATTTTGGAAAACAGCTGCCTGAAGCAGAATTAAGTCACAATCAAGACTTCTGGGCATCAGCCAGTGATATCTTGTCCTAACATACAACCATCACTGAGTCTTTTTTTTTTTTTTTTTTTTTTTTTGACAGGCAGAGTGGACAGTGAGAGAGAGAGAGACAGAGAGAAAGGTCTTCCTTTGGCCGTTGGTTCGCCCTCCAATGGCCGCTGCGGCCGGCGCACCGTGCTGATCTGATGGCAGGAGCCAGGTACTTCTCCTGGTCTCCCATGGGGTGCAGTGCCCAAGCACTCGGGCCATCCTCCACTGCTTTCCCGGGCCACAGCAGAGAGCTGTACTGGAAGAGGGGCAACCGGGACAGAATCCGGCACCCCGACCGGGACTAGAACCCAGTGTGCCGGTGCCACAAGGCAGAGGATCAGCCTAGTGAGCCGCAGCACCAGCCACTGTTTCTATGTATGTGAATGCATGCACAATGTTTTAATGAATGAAAATCCTGTTAGTTGATTCCTGTCTGCTTAGGTAGAACATTATGCAATGCTAATGTCTGTAAGGCTTTGAGGTCAAAGTAATTCATGGTTCCTATTTCAAAATTAAAGAAAATTAAACTGGAAAGTTCCTTAAGGATTCCTAGAGTTGACATTAGTTTTCTCAAATTGCAGGAGACTATGTGAGAAATCCTTCATTTCAACACTGACTATGTTGGAAGGTACAATTCTCATCAACTTTCACTCAAGGAAGTATATCTAAAACAGAACCACCAACTTGGCTCAGAACACCTTTTGTTAATTGTAGCTTTACTTAATCATGAACTTGGGCTCATGGTTTCTCTGGTGTTCTTTTCCACAATTCATCTTTCACCTCTAGTAGTGATTTCTCTTTGCTTCCTGAAGAGGCAGATGCTCATGAAAGGATTATCTAAGTAAACTGCCTAATGCACAGTGTGGAGAGTACGTGCTGCAAGAGGAAAAAAAGTGTGATTTTGTGCTGACAAACTTGGCAGGACTGTAGTTTTGAGAATCCTTCTACTCTGACATTTAATCAAACCAATCACCAAGATTTTTCTACTACATGGTGTCACATTAATGAATGATACATCTGGTTCTCTGCTGAGAATGCTGCTTTGTAGGTGAAGTGCATTTTATCATTTTAGTCAAGAATAAAGTTGGACCACGACCAAAGTGTTTGTGCTTACAGGTAGGAATTACATATTAAATTTTCAATATTGATTCCTGTCCATAAACACTAAACTGAATTCCAGAAAGGAATTAATGAGACAAACAAACATTTGAAAACCTCAAAAATTTAGGGTGGGCAATTTTTCTTTGCTGTTCGACTTATTTGCAACATGATTTAAAAACAGACACTGTGTACAATATCTGTGAGGTTCTTTTGCTTTAGTCATCTAATTAATGCTTTGCTTCCCACTTGACTGCTCCATGATGGTAGACATTGTGAATTTTTGATCTTCATACTAGCTTTAATGACTTTTTATTGTAAAAAAATTCTTTTTATTCAAAAATATTTATTTACCCACTTTGAAAGTCCAGAACACAGAAAGAGTGGGAGAGACAGAGGCAGAGAGAATCACTCTTCTACCTGCTGGTTCATACGATCAGAATTCTCAGCACGTGGGCCAGACTGAAGCCAGGGCCAAGAGCTTAGTACAAGTCTCCCACATGGGTAATAGTGCCCAAATACTTGGTCATCTTCTGCTGCTTTTCCCAGGCCACGAGCTAGGAACGAGATTGGAAGAAGAACTGGGATACAAACTGGCCCCATTTGGGATGGTAGCTTCACCAGCAATGACCTACCTCACTATGCTACGACATCGGTGCCTAGTCTCAGTATCTTATAGGTACTTCAGCACACAGTAGGCACTCCAGATTTATTGTCAAATTATTACATGAATCTTGGAGAAGCCAAGAATATTTTGTCCTTACTATTTATCTATGGTGGACACTAAGTCAGTCACCCTAATTAAGTCAGCTAAATATATCTGGTATTGGGCATAAGAATAGAAAGGAGAGAACCAAAAAAATGAGAGAAGTAAAATACAGACCTCAACCTCAGTGTATAATAACCTAAAAGTTTGCTTTACCGAGAGCGAGATTCTATCATTTATATATGAAAGGCATCAAATTAAATAAATTCCTTCAATTTAAAAATGAAGACATTTGCTTTTCATGGAACAAGAAGCCTAAAAAGAGGTTTTAATGTGATTGTCACTATATACATATAATTACACATTTATACACACACACACACACACACACACACACACTTGATGTCACTGGGAGTTAGAGAAGGAAGACAGAATTAGCCCAACAACCATAACATTCACTCACTCATTCATTTACACATTCATCTCCGGATTCCACTGTGAATGCTTATGAGACCAAGTAATATTATTGATAACTGGGCTAGGTCAACTGATAACAGACAAAAATCTGTCTTACTTGAGTTTGCATTCTAGCAGGTATAAGAAAATGTGCCAATTTTCTCATGAAGTATTGTATCCTCTTAACATTGTTGACAAGTTCTTAATTGCTTGGCAGTCTAGTAAGATCTTAATCAAATATACTAGTAATGTCAGAATGAATCATTCAATACACATAGAGTCAAACTGGAAGATAAAGATCAAAGAGAATAAAGTGAAATCTATAGCATAGTTGGAAAAAGGGATGAGCATTTAAATAATTATGATATTAGAAGTCTTGTAGTAATGTGGTTAAGAAAACATTATGGAGCTTGGATTGTCTAGGTTCCAATTCCATCTAGGTCACTTACTCTCTGTGCTTCCGTACAACTAAGAGTACCTATCAAACAGGGTTATAATATTGATCAAATAAGTTAGCATTTACACATGGGACTAAGGACCAGCTACTTTTCATGTAATAAGCACTATTATATTTGATGAGCCCAATGAATTTAACTGGATATAGAATGTCTATAGCTAAATAACCCAGTGAGCTAACAAGTTCTTTTGTCTTTATTGCTGTAACAGTATTTGTGTGAAATATGTAGATATGAACAATACCTACATACATCGCAATGAATTATATAAAATACATTTAAACATACTTGTTTATAAAATGTAAATAAGTCAAACTGATTCTCTGCAAATATGCTATTAAGGAAAATTTGTCATTAAAGTATATTTTCTAGAAGAAAAATCAAGACAAAGGAACTATAAACATACATTTTAACATGAACTTTAGTAATCTTATAAAAGTTATTTATAACTACATGTGAACTACAGTAATAAACATGTTTATGTGTGCTTTTGAAATCTTATAATCTCAGCATGTAGTCTGAATGTAAGAGAAGCTATGTATTTTCTGCTTGGCTCCCATGTAATAGATATAAGCCATACAGAGGAACCAAATGCTAGTTGTTACCAATAACAAAATTGACAGCTTTTTTAAGACTAACATTTGATTTGAAAAATAAAAATATTAAGGGCTAAAACATTGATTTGGGGCTGGTGTTGTGGTATACTGAGTTAAGCCACTGTTGATGATGTTTGTTTCCCATACTGGAGTTCTGGTTCATGTGTTGAGTCCTCTGCTTTCAATGCAGCTACTTATAATGCACCTGGGAAGACAGTGGATGATGGTCCAAGTGCTTGGGTCCCTGCCTTCCATGTCAGAGAACTGATGGAACTCCTGGCTCTGGCTTTGGCCTGGCCCAGCTCCAGCTGTTGTGGGCATCCAGAGAATGAATCAATACATGTAAGATATCACTCTACTTTCTCTCTGCCTCCCTCCTACCCTCTCACTCCCTTTCTCCCCTTTGATTAAGATGAAAATCAAAATTTTTTAAATTTAACAATTTTGACTTAACTCCAGAAACTATCTGGGAGATGCGGATGCCAGATCTTTTCTGCATTGATACTTGCAAATAATTCCACACGAGTCTTTGCAGAACCATTCTGATGACTCTGAACTCATAAATGAAAGCTGAAAGAGGAATCTAAGAAGCATGGCAATGAACCACAGCAACTCACGCGGAGAACCAGAGAGTCCTGGGGCAGGTGTTGTGGCATAGTGGGCACAGATGCAGCATGCAATGCCACCATCCCATAGGGCATCAGTTCAAGTCCCCAATGTTCTACTTCCAATCCAGCTCCCGCCTAATGGCCTGGGAAAAACAGCAGAAGATGATCCAAGTGCTTGACACCTCTACCACTGAAGTCAGAGACCTTGATGAAGTTCCTCACTCCTGGCTTCAGCCTGTCCCAGCCTCAGCTGCTGTGGCCATCTTGGTTAAGTCTTACCTAACCCAGCAGACGGAAGACTGAGCTCTCTCTCTCTCTGGCTCTGTCTCACTCACTATGTGTAACTCTGCCTTTCAAATAATTTTTAAAAAAAGTTTCAAATAAAACTTCGGATTTTTACATACAAAGAGACTTCAAAAAGTTCGTGGAAAAGTTGAATTAAAAGTTACTTAGGTGCAAAAAAATTTTGAAATCCATGGCTAGCTTTTCCTAACTTGCACTTTATGAACTTTCTGGAAACCTTTCACGCGAGTTATGGTTTTTCAGTGATGGCAGTACCCTGGAGCACAAGATAATGCTGATGGCTTTTGGTTGGGGAATCCTCAGCAGGGGTGAGGACAGTACAAAGGCATCAGTGGAAGTCTGAAAATACTGCTCTGGATCCTGGCACTTGTTCTAGTTTGGTGGTGGCCTGGCTGTGCTTTTACTGTAAGGTGGGGTTTTAGTATATGGACAAGTGGGAATTAATCCTACCATTTTCAAGATAGTTTAACATTTGAAGACATAAGTGCTGAAGATACTTATTTTATATTAAAATGTCAGATCACAGAACCGCCTGGAACTCTACTTGATCCTTCTCCAACACCGTCCGGCTCCCTTCACTGTGTCCACGACACTTGGCTGCACTGCCTTGTCACTCTCCTTCCTTCTCAAGCACAATGCCTCCACTTCAGCCTGTAGGCCCCGTGATAGGTGCTGAAGAACAAAGTAGAAATCATCCCACCTGTTCGATTGTCCTCCTACACACACAGCGGCTAGACTAAAACATTCATCTCCTGCTGCACTCCCACGCCACTTATCTCAGTCCTTGCAACATGCCTAGGAGAACAAACTCTGAAGCTTCCTCATTCTTCTAGTCATATTCTCAATAAAGATTAAGTCAAACTTTGGAGGTAGCTTGCAGGTTTTCTAAAAAAAAAAAAAAGCAGTCTTTGGCAATTTGAGAGAAAAGAGGCTAAAAACTTTAGTCATGGACAAGAGAAGTTACAGATAGGGGGGAGTATTTGGCCTAGCAGTTAAGACCCAATTAAGACACCCGCATCCCATATGACAATGTCTAGATCCGATTCAGGCGCTAGCTCCTGATCCAGCTTCCTCAGGCAGCAGCCATGGCTGCCACTCATGGGGGATTTTGCTGGCTCTGACATCAGCCCATCTAGACACTGTCAGCATTTCAGGAGTGAGCCAGGAGATGGGAGTATGCTGTTGCTGACCCCTGCCTGCCCGCCCTCCCTCTCCAATCAATTAATTTTAAAAAGAAATAAAAGTTGCTGGCATTAGAACAAATAGAACATTTAGGCACAAACTATTCATCTTTGGGTGATAGAAAATAAGATGCACTCTGACCATGAAGGGTGTGAGTTAAATATTATATGTAAAATATAAATATTCATGAATTAAATACTCATATTCATGAATTAAATAGATAGAAAATGATATAACAATTTTGGATCAAACTCATGCATCTTGAGATTCAATGAGTCTCTTGGAGTCAGATCATCTGACAGGAGGTGGTGGAGGCAGTGAAAAGGAGTGGAATCATCCTATTCTATTCTACTCTTTTCTCAATCATTAGACACATGCTGGTACCACAACTGATAATCATCATGTATTCTATAGCATCAGACCTTTAGGTAGATGTTAAGTCCAAGTGCATTAGGAGGAGAGTCAATTATTTCAATTATTTTGGCTCAATGGTTTTTTTTTCTTTTTTAAAGATTTATTTATTTGACAGAATTATAGACAGTGAGAGAGACAGAGATAGAGGTCTTCCTTCCGTTGGTTCATTCTCCAGATGGCCACGAAGGATGGAGCTGTGCTGATTTGAAGCCAGGAGCCAGGTACTTCTCCTTGGTCTCCCACGTGGGTACAGGGGCCTAGGCACCTGGGCCATCCTCCACTGCTTTCTCGGGCCACAGCAGAGAGCTGGACTGGAAGAGGAGCAACCGGGACTAGAACCCGGCGCCCATATGGGATGCCGGCACCACAAGCGGAGGATTAACCTAGTGCGCCACGGTGCCGGTACCGGCTCAATAGGTTTTTAATTTACAAGTAAAACTAATCGCTATATGAAGTGATATTATCATATGGAGACAGATTGAAAAAAAAAAATTGAGGAACAGTTCTCTCCATAACTTAGACATGTTGTGGTCTTGGTATTACAGACCATTTCCATACTTCCATTACTGAGTCATGTCTTTTCCTTGTACAGATACGCATATAACTTTAGGGATAAAATTAACAGTGCTTCTTTTTGTACATCAAATTCATTTAAAAGGCAAATCTTGGGGCTGGCGCTGTGGCACAGCAGGTTAACGCTCTGGCTGATCCCCTGTCAATGGATCCCATATGGATGCCGGTTTGAGTCCCAGTTGCTCCACTTCCAATCCAGCTCTCTGCTATGGCCTGGGAAAACAGAAGATGGCCCAGGTCCCAGGGCCCCAGCACCCACGTGGGTGACCCAGAGAAGCTCCTGGCTCCTGGCTTTGGATTGATGCAGCTCTGGCCCTTGCAGCTGTCTGGGGAGTGAACCAACAGATGGAAGACCTCTCTCTGCCTCTCCTCTCTCTGTGAAACTCTTTCAAATAAATCTTTTTTTTTTTTTTTTTAAAGGCAAACCTTAAGAAATTTAATAAAAACTACATGGATATTCTCCATAAAAATACTGTATTTGGGGCCAATGGGGATGGTAGAAAGAAGAATTTTATGAAATGATCAGAAAAAATATTTAAGGCCTTTTTAAAGTCACAGACTTTTGGAAGTGAAGTAGAGGAGAACTCTGGAAATGTGGTAAAATCTAAGAACACATTGCTTGTCTTTTCCTTGTCATCTTTTTTCTTCTCCAAGTACAAGCACTTTTGTGTCTTAAGTGAAGTGGTCACAAAGGATAATGGATTTATTCTCTCCAGAAAAAACAAAGTGAGGACGTAATGGGGAATTGAGGGCAAAAATGCAAAAGGACAAAGGTATAGAGGAACTTTAAAATATTTATATAAAGAACAAATTTTATGTATTTCAGATAAAATTCTAAGAATTTAATGATACTTCCCTCTAGTTTGAGACATTTTTAATTTACTTTATAGTCATAGTCCTAATGCCACACTAATTAAAGAGCTGAGCAACTAAAAAGTGGGAAGACCCCTGTTCAGCAGGAGTATAGACTAGGGCAACTAGCAATCATCAAACCCCAACATGTCAATTTCACTCCTGTTTCCTGTCATATTCCACCAGGTCTGTTCTGTGCTGATGCCCTGTCAATGGTTAGTCTTCCCGGTTCCCAAGGAATAAAAGATGAAGTGAATAGGGTGAATTCTACCCACCAGTGGGGCACGGCAACTGGGGAAGACTGACAAGAGTTGGAGATAGGAAGGAGGAAGGAATCTGTTCACTTAGCAACTACTGACATTGGGATGGTATCACGGAGAGAATTGCTGAAGGGTATTCAGAGTCATCCCGGAGTTTCACTGAAACATCAAAGAAAAAGAAATAATCCGAAAATTTCCATGCACTTGGCAGTCAGAAACAATGGTCTAAGACAACTGCCTCTGAAGAATGGAGCTGATGAGACGGGTGAAAACCATGTAACCCAACAAAGGTGGGGCTTGTAAAGACTTACTAGGATTATACAGAGAGCTTGCACTGTGGCTTAGGAAGTTAAGCTCCACAGATAGTGCCAGCATCTCATATGGGCACCAGTTTGAGTCCCTGCTCCTAGTCTTCTGATCCAACTCCTGGCTAATGGTCTGGGAGCACAGGGAGGATGACCCAAGTCCTTGGGCCCTTGCACCCCCATGGGAAACCTCAAAAAAGCTCCTGGCTTGGGATCGGCCTAGCTCTGGCTATTGCAGCCATTTGGGGAGTGAACCAACAGACGCAAAGACCTTTCTCTCTGTCTCTTCCTCTAACTCTGCCTCTCAAATAAATAAATCTTTAAAAAAATATTAGAATGAAAAAGCCTCTTAATTATTTTATCATATTGGTATACCATCAAATGTCATAAGGTTGACACTAAAAAAAGGAAAAATTTTGCATGTGAATGTAAAAAGTTTAACATAATGATAGAGACATCAGTTAATTTTGGAAATGCAAAGTTTGTTCAGTAGCAAGTATTTTTTTTTTACAAATGACATTTTTAACAAGTAAATTATAATATTAAAAAATCATGTGATCAAATTGAGCTTCTATTGATAATATTTATAAAATAAGCATAGGAATCATATGAATAGTCTATCAAAGTTCAACAGAAAGTATCTTCAGTGACGAAGTGCTAAAAAACACACCAATTAAAACAAGAGTTCAGGCCCTCGCATTGTGGCACAGCAGAGGGAGTCACCATTTCCAATGTCAGCATCCCTTTTGAGTGCTGGTTACTCTGCTTCCAATCCTGCTAACGTGCCTGGGAAAGCAGCAAAACATGACCCACATGTTTGGGCCCCTACCACCACAGGGGAGGCCTGGATGGAGTTCCTGGATCCCAGCTTCCAGCTATGTTGCTCATTCAGGGAATGAGCCAGCAGATCCAAGAAGGATCTCCCTTTCTGTTATATATATCGATATCAATATAGAGATCTATCACATTATTGTGCATACAAGGAAGAAGCAGGTATACAGAAATGTCTAACAATCATGAAATGATTTTAATACCTCCACTAAGTATATTATAGAGATTTTAAATAAAATTAATCTACATCAAGAGATTGTGTAGACTTGTGACTGCTGAGACACACAATTTTGAAAATGTAGGCTTCCTAGTCCTCCATTTTTATGAAAGAAATGTTTAATGCAGAGGATTAATGTGTATTTAAAGACTATGTGGCAGGACACGTTTTAGGTATGAAACATGGAGGCCCTTAGGTGTGTATGACACTGGGGACCAAGGAGCAGGAAGAGGAAGTTAAAGATTGAGTCAAACCAAATTGGAAGAAAAATAAATATCTGTACTAAAAACTTGAAGTGAGCAAATGCAAGTATGTCTGTGTGTAAATTACATACACAGACCGGACTCTTAAGAAATTAAATTGGATGAAAAAAATGTTTTAAGAAGAATATAGTCGTAATTCTTAAGCATCTAGTTAAAAAAAGAAAAACAGACTTCTTAAGACTTAAAAATGTCTAGGTACCCCAAGGTGTCTTTAATGAATAAATGTCACATATTTACCCATAGCTATGAGCCTCCTGTATCAGATTTGAAGATAAAAAAGTGACCCATTATCTGTTTAATAGATACTGTTGGGTGCCTGCCCTGGCCAAGGACTTTAAATGGCACAAAGCTTGCCCTTGTGGAGCTTATCCTCCAGCATCAGAGAAAGAATAAAGATAAGAAGTTAAAAATACAACGTAATACCATAGACTTCAAAAGTTTGTGAAAAGCGGAATCAAACGATGTTCATTTTGGTGTAAAAAAATTGAAATCTCAGAACACAGGGGGTCTTTGAGTAGTTCACAAGAATGTTTATTATGGAAAACTGTGCATGGATTTCAAAAATTGTTTGCACCAAAATAAAATTCTCTTTTCATTCCATTTCTCATTCCACAAACTTTTTGATGTCACCAAGGATGTTCTTTGGGGGTACATCCTGTAGATAAAAATAGAGAAAGCAGCACGGAATAGTCGGAATGTTATGCTTTAATACAAGGTAGACAATGGAAATGACAACACGCACACACTAACAGTCCCATCTGGAACTGGAATCCTTATGCGCTTGCTTTTGGGCAAGTCAAATTAGCTCAGACGCTTATTAAAGTGGGAGGTTTACCTTGAGTCCATTTTATTTATTCTTGGCCTTAGCTTTATTCAGTGTTTAGTTTATTCCTGAGCAATAATTAGGCTTAGATTATTCAGCCCCAGCACCACAAGACTGAGAATTTATTTTTCTTCCTTCTATTTTCCTTGGAGCATAACTGTGAGCGTAGCTGCTGTAAAACACCAGATGGGAAGGAAGCAGTTTAACACCCTCTTTTCGTCATCTGCGTCGCTGTGCCACTCCGTTTCTCATCGCACACAGGAACTCGACAATCCCAGGCCTCAGATGTGGTCACAGGCAGCCGCTGCTGACTCCAACAGATTTGCCTTCAAATGAACCACAGGAATGCTTACTTCCTATTAATTAATAGCAGCTTCTCTTAGAGTGTGTTTTTATGCTTTTACATGGAGGTCAGCAGCAATGGTCCTGAATTCTAGCTCTAACTGCCAGGCTAGTGGCTTTCCCCAACTAACAAGCAGAGTCAAACTTTGGGGAAATTTGGCAAAGAGGACGCTTGGACTTTGTGACAGAGGGTGACAAGATGCTCCCAATAAATGCTTCCTAAAGCATACATTCTCCTAGGAGGTTAAAATATGCACACTAAAAGAGCACAAAATATATACCCGGGAGGACAGGAAATAAGACTCATCTCATTCTGAATAATTTGGGGCACATGACTTTAACACAATGAGACTTACAAAGTGAAAACGTATGTCAGAGAAAGGAACAGAATGAGAACTTGATAGGAGGTGGGATTTTGTCCGAGTCATTGACCACCAACAATCTCCGACACTCAAAAGGTATTCAATAAATACTTAATTCATAAATCAAAAATGTTCTTGTCCTGTTAAACTTGTAGATTAAGGTCACATCCTTGTACATTAAAGGATTAGCCTTTCTATGGCAAGAAAATAACTATCAAAGAAATTGAATGATTTACCTTAAAAATGTTAGCACTATACAGTAAGAGCATTATCAAATGTTTGAGAAATAAGGCATAAGCTAAATAAACAGTTTCCAGATCTCAGAGATACATTTAAATCCAGATACATGCTTTACAATGTTATGCTGTGGTATTTTCTTCAGCTACTTAATAATCATCTCAACGTATATGAACCTGCATCCTTTTCACATCAAAATGGATTAGGTTTTGAGTTTTCAAGTACCTGCAATTTTTCTTAAGGACACCTGAAAAAAAAATTGTGAACAGGATTTAAAATCCCAGATCAAGAGCTCTATCAAAGCTTCCTTCTTTCCCCTTGAGGGGAAACTCAGCTTTTCTTTACAGGGCTACATTAGATAGGCTATAAAAAGATTTCCCTTTTGGATAAAGCTGAGCAATGGCCTTCGTGATTCTGGAAACACACGGTTCAGGTGTCCAATTACTCTTCTTCCACTTCTGAGAGTGTCCTGTGACCCACTCTTCTCTAGCATCAAACAACTGGAGAGAAGGACTCTGTGTCTCAATGGCCACAGTTCCTGCCTGGAGTTCCCCTCCATAAGTGGGATGAAGTAACTATCAACTAGAAATTATATTTTCTGGATTGTATCAAGAGTAGCATGTACACTTAAGTATTTATATGGGTAAAAAATTAGAGAAATTTAAATATGCAGAGAAAATTTAAATATATACAAGAAAAAACTTTAAAGCTTAAATACAGAGAGAAATTTAACATAATGATTCTTCACACCACCATACCAGAGGATGAACACTTGCAGTCCTCAAACATAGGAATGGTCACTAAAGTAATTAAGACTAAGTAAAATTCCTCCTAAAAATGAACTGAGGGTCTACTAACTGGTAGTCCTTTGTTTTTGAGATCTTAAATGGAAAATTCGTAGTATTCCTTGATAAAGATAAAGCAAAATTCTGACTATTATAATCTTACCATGTAAGCTATTAGTGCTTCATAATGTGCTCTATGAACACCATAACTGAATATATATTACAGGTTAGACTTCATATGTGTAAAATTTTTGGTATTTGTGCATATTTGCAAATTCAACATACCAGCTCTTAAGTATGGGTTTACCATGAAAATTTAATACTTATTATTAGTTGGGTTTATTGAATTGACATGGTGGTATTGCTTGCTTGAATTTTGGGATGGCTTATGTGACATAATTGCATTTAAATTATTTTAAACGTATAAAAGCAATTAAAATTGTAGAAAAACACTTTTAAAATAGTCTTTTCTTAAAGATCTACATTTAACTGTCAAAGTTATGTTTATTTCATGTAAGTGTTTTGTTCTATTTGTTTTCATGATACAGTATTTTGAATTAAATCGTATACTGTACCAAAAGAGACAACAACACATAGTACCTTCTCTTGTTAATTCCATGGGTAAAATGAATGAATCCTCTAGTCCACTAATAGGTACAAGCACAAACTTCTACTCATACTTTTCAATAATTACATATGTGTCTCACCATGAGAAGTGTGCCGACATGAAAATATGCTTCAGAAAACCAAGTGTAATGAAGACAGAACAACTACAGAGGAAAAGTCTATTAACAGTGAATCCGTTAAGATCAGTTTCTGTTGGTGACAATTAAGTGTTCCAGTAACTGGAAGAAAATACATGAAACACGGTACTGATATTGGGTATATCCAGTGGGTGCTTAACAGAAAGCTTCCCTGTCGTAATTAATTTATCCAACATTAAAACACAAACATTTCATATTCAACTCTTTTAAAAAGTCATTCAATCCTTGATGAAATTGCATTCTAGAGAGGTGACTTGGGATAACATTCACGAGGGGAAAGCTCAAAGATCCATTTGCTATTCAATATGGCCCTCTGTGTCTAACTGAGGCACTTTTCTTCCAGCACTTGTCACTTTGCAATCGCGTCATGTAGGTTGGTTTACTGTGTCTGCACTTTGTGTGGACAGCTGCACTCGCTCTCCAGCGTGATTTTCTGTGTTTGGTATTGCTGTCGATATCTACCCCTCTGTTTGGCTTTCTCGAGATGAGCCTCCTGTGCCTTAAGACATTTTCATGGATAAATTTTCCAGGCCTCATACAAATCATCATAAAATGCACTGGGATGTTCCAAAGTTTTACAAAACTGCTGAAACTCTCTTTAATGGAAGTTTAAGCTAGATTTTTTTTTTTTTTTGTGAAAACAGCTGTTTCCTGATGTTGTTATGCAGTTTTACAAGAATATAATCAGCATTTTTAATGTGAATTTAAATTTCAATCCTATTGCAACTACTGTTAGACCCATCATAAATGTAAAGTGAAAAAGAAAACTGCTTTGTATATTTTACGTATATTATGCAAACTAGGTCCTCATATATTGGACACTTACTCCCTATTTTTAGACCCTCCTGTAACTAAAGACTCTGAAAATGACCCAAGTGGCAGAGTGCTTACTTGTCACATACAGTGCTGACAACTCCTTCCATGGACATTCATGCAGTAAGCCCTAAGCAAACTTTATCCCTTCACTGTCCCAGTCACTACAGGTACTGGATTTAGAGAAACAAGATAATATATTTCAAAATTCAGAGGCTAAAATATTATTGTAAAAGCACTCAGAAGTTCACCAAAATTTTAAGAATTCAACTGTTCAATTATTTACCATCAAAATCATTGGACCTCATTACCAGAAATAATTGTATCATGATCATTCTTGTCTAATGAAAATATGAAGAATTCTTGGTCACCAATATTATTAAAGAGAATTTTATCAAGTAAGAAATATGTGACCATATCTTAACATTTTAATTGTAACTCATGGGCCTGAAAAAAATCTGATAATTTTATCAACTAAATGGTTCTCGTTCTAAGACTTATGAATTGAAGATAATATCTAAATATGTAAAAGAACTTCATCTAGTTTGTTTTGTATTGTTTCTATTCACAAAATCATTTATTTGAAATTTATTTCCTTTTATTATTATTTGTATTAAATGTGCATAATCTTTATACTCACTGCACAATTTAGTCAATAGGCCCTCACAACCTCAAGAAGCAAAATCCTAAAGATCAAAAACAATAATAAAATTAAAAATTAAGATTAAAAGATGAAAAATTCAAAGACAGCCTATTTTAATATTTTCTCTGAAAAGATACTGCATTTGAATTTGCAGGTGGATATTATAGTTTAATCTCTTATGTTTAAGGATTGAGTTAATATGTTGATGTATCATCCTCAGATATTGAGAGGCCAATGTTTATAGCAGGAAAAATAGGTTAACATGTACGTGCAAGGTTAGGTGGGATTCTCTCTCTCTCAAAGATGGAAGAGACAGCCAACTCAAACACACCAAATTGGCAGTGACCTTGCAAGCCAAGCACAGAGCTCCTGGGGCAGGTCAGGTACAAGATTCCAAACCGAGGTCAGACATCCCATGTGTGGTTATGACAGATTAGAAGGCAAGTCAAACATCCACGGAGCAAAAAGAATGATTCCATTTATCTCAAGGGCAAAAGATCAAATAAGCAAAAAGTGCAGGGTAGAATACAAATCACAGACAAGATTTAAAACTGCCCAGTGAAATGATGGAAAAAATGTCTTATCCAATTCAAAATGAACAAATTAACTATAAGATATCCTAACAAGAATATATGAATATTCTTTCTAAACAGGAACATGAAAACTTTCCTTAAGTATATAAGGTAATAATATTGAAATTGTTTCAGCAGTTTTGAGCTTAATACCAAGAACTTAGCTTTGACACTTAAGAATCCAAAGGACAAATGGTTTCCTTTTTCTCAAAGCTTATCCTAATGTTCCAAAACTATTTTTAAAAGATTATCTATAAATGTTTGAGTCTTGGTTCTAATAATATAGACTTCACCCAATAATTACTAAGATATTAAATAGCACTGGGTAACCAACATGTACTATGAGAAAACTTACTAATGAATATTTCAAGTATTATATACACATATTTCATGGCATCAACCTGTAATGTCCTGGCCTCTTTGAGTTATCATGAATTTCAATTCATTTGAAAATTTATTATGATGTGGGTATATTATACCTCAAGTAAAAAAGTCAGAAAGATATTGAGCGTGATAACAAGCAGCACATAGATGTTTTGTTTGAGGAGGCTGCTTGATTATTTTATATGCTTTTCTTTAAAGTTAAATTAGAGAAAAATTAATTCATCACTAGCCACTTCAGGGATAGAATAAGAAATAAGAGAAGATGAGTAAGAGAAAATGGAGAAGCAAAATATAAAATGAGAAAAAAAAAACTACAGGATTAGATATTACTAAATTTGAAGTCTAAAAAATCTGATTTTAATATTTTAATTTTACTAATGGACTTCCTAGGGTGGGGGGACCACAGATAATTCTCCAATATATTTTCTAAAATGACAAAATCAAAACTAAAAATTACCTAACAGAAAACCACCCTGGCTCTAGAAATTCAATTCATTTTTTGTTGAAATGAAAAATTAGGTTTCTCAGAGTTCACACACTTGGACTGAGTCAAAGCTGTTATGTAATTGAGAACAAAGTAAAGTGACTAGAATCAGACAAATGTTTTCTGTATGAACTCTGACTCTCACATACAGAGGAAATAATTTTCATGTCCACAGACAACTTTTTTTTTTAAAAAAAAAGGCTACACAATCTTTTCAGTTAGAAATTCGAAAGCCTTGCACTATCAAAATGAAAATTGACCATGATAATTTACTAAGATTATTGTAGTACAAGTTGTAAAATATTTTATTCTCAGATTTTTCTTCATCTGATAACCCTGTCAATAACAGGCAAATCAAAGTATACCCGTTTTCAAAGATGCTATATTTCATTATTTAATGGAAACAAAATTACATAATAACCACAGAAAATTTTACCTTCACAATGAAGTTATATTATACTTTTTGACTTCACATAGAAAGACGCACTAAATCAGAGGTGCCTGAACTTCTAATAGGCATTTATCCTTTTTAGAAGAGAATGACGACTAAATCTACCACAGTATCCATATGATAGGTAATTTAGTAATTTTTTGATACAAGATGATCTTTTGGTTAATCAAAACATATAAAGTCATATTATGTACACCAAAAACCTAGTGGAATCCACAATGAATTTAATTAACAAGTTTTAGAAGTACAGGCAGGGGCCAGCACCATGGCACCGGTTAATCCTCCGCCTGCAGCGCCGGCATCCCATATGGACGCACTGCTTCTAGTCCTGGCAGCTCCTTTTCCTGCTCTCTGCTATGGCCTAGGAAAGCAGTAGAAGATGGCCCAAGACATGGGCCCCTGTATCCACGTGGGAGACCAAGAAGAAGCTCCTGGCTCTTGGCTTCGGATCTGCACAGCTCTGGCCATTGCGACCATTTAAGGAGTGAACCAATGGAAAAAAGACCTTTCTCTGTCTCTTCTTCTGTAACTCTACCTGTCAAATAAAAATCTTTGAAAAAAAAAAAAAAAGTACAGGTGATAGTTTTACTGAAGCAGAAAGGGATTTTTCATCCAGAGATAATTGACAATATTGTCTAAATAAAAAAAGGATAGACCTAGAGTTCAAAAAGAAATACCATTGCTTTTAGAGAAATCATACATTCCTACTACTGAAAAAGCAAATCATTTCAGATCAGTTATGTAAAATCATCTATCATCTTGTGGGCTTTATTTATAGGGATAATTACTTTTCACTTATAAAAATAAAAAATGAACTAAGTATAATTGCTTCCCATAGGAAATAATCAATATACTCAATTAGACATCATAATGACTTTGAAGGATTTCTTTTTTGTCAGCTCCAAAACGTCTGTGGTCATCTTCTCCAGACTTGAATCAAATGAGTTCAGCTAGGCTGTGCATTTTTCTCCATTTACTTTCAGTTAGCTACCATGATGCATGTGGAGAAGTGTTTGTGTGTATGTGTGTGTGCACACACACGCATACACACATTTCTTGTCAAAGGGGGAAGAAATGATCATTGCAAATTTCACAAGATGTGCTTCACTACATTTTCAAAATTGTTGTCAAAAATTAACTGATAAAACTGTGAGATATTCCAGGAGATAGGATGTTATCCATGCTTCTAAATGGATGAGATGGTCTTGGGTAAAAAACAAAAACTATTATTTAACCTTTAAAGTCTAAAGTTGATCAAAATATGCAGGCAGAAAGGAAGGTGGATTGAAGAGTTGCTAAAGCATGTGAAAATTCTAATTGCTTCTATTTCTCCAGTGAAATTACAAGAAAATAATCAGCTTAGAGAAGGGATGGAGAGGAAGCCTCAGTCCCAGGAAAGGAGAGGTGGTGTGAAATGTCTGGCTTTGCAAGAGAGAAAATCAACTAACCAGAGAAATGAAAGAGGATTTCCTGGCTCCACTGCAGGTTCCTGGCTCTGTTGGAAGTCATTAGTCATGAATCTAAAATGAAGGAAATCAGACTGGTTGCATGCTTGTTTCCAACTCTGCAAGTGAAGGACAGAGTTGCATGTTCAGTTGGATAAGTAAGGCAGATGCAGAGATGAGAGACATGGCAAACAAGATAGAGGGCATATTCCAGGAGGTGACAATCATGTTGGATCAGAGATCTTCAGTCTAGTGAGGAGATTAAGTGAAGTTGGTAATGCTGTGTCCATGAATGGGAAATCCAAAAGCCTTCCAAGTGTTGGCATCTGCACTGACTGGATTGGTTGAATGGGACAGACAGAAAATGATACTTAAGAATGGAATATCTGATTTTGAGATTATGGTAGTAATCATAGGGATGAAAAAAATCCCAATAATTGGAGCCAAAACATCCAAAACCATGACTCGACAGCTCCAGGTGTGTTTTATTTGTGGATATCTTTATCAGAGGTTGAAGACAGTCATGAGCACTTCTGGTGAAATCTCTTGTACCCTCTCACTTGCATGATGTCCACACAGCCACTGTGGGAGTGAACCAGAGACCGAAGCAGAGCCCTGAATGCTCCTTCAAGACATCCCATGTCTCCCTATTCCCTACACAAATGTCGTTACATACAGCTTCCTTGTCACCATATTCCTAGGAATCCATTTCTCATCGGATCAATGTCGTACATTCCTGTTAACTGCCAGGTCACTGCTTATCCAGAGATTTTAACTCTTCTATACACTGTCTTCAAACTCACCTAATAAACCACCTCTCCTGATTCACAGTGCCTACTATTACTGCACTCTTGGTTCATCATTTTCTTCTCTGGATGTTACAGAACAATTGCGCTATCTGATTAGGATATTGCTTCTTGTGATGCTTTCCTAAAAGGGGGGAATTTCATCCCCTTTGGGGCCTGAACTGGCAAAGATCTCCTTCATTTTCATGGAGACTGAAACCATTGTCTTCTCCCCCAATTTCTTTCTTTTAAAAAGTTTAACACATTAGGATCACCCACCCAAGAGTCCTTGGTTTTAGACTTTTAGAATACTCTATTTGTGCCTTTAAATAGTATTACCTAGGGCCCACTCAAGCACCCTCTCTCCCTTCAATACCACATCTTTCACAAAGCTTGGATGTCAAATCCACAATAACTCAAGAGGAGATTAAAAAAAAAAAAAAAAAAAACAAAAACAGACCCATGACACCAGAGAATAGCAAAAATGCAACCTGACGGGCAGTCATCGGAGTGCTACAGGGATGCCAGTGCACTCGGGATGCCAGAAGTCCATATCAGTGCCAAAGCAGATATCTGCTCATACGCCTGGTGGCAGCAGATGATGATCCACACACTTGGTTCCTCCATCCCGGGAGATGTGGATGGGATTCCTGGCTCCTCACTTCAGCCTGCCCAGCTTCGACTGCTGTGGACATTTGCAGAATGAATCCCTCAACGGATGGAAGATCTACCTCTGTCTATTTCTCTGTATCATCCCGCCTTTCAAAGAAATTCAAGTCTAAAAAAGTAATAGAAGTCTCATAAAAAGCATTAGGTTCTGATTAATTTATGTGGATTTTTATTAAAATAAAACCTATTAACTCCCAGGTTATTTAAACTTCAGAGCATAGGGAAATATAAAAAATTCCTCCAATCTCTTCTACAGGGTAATATTTGTTGAACTATTTCAGTTGTACTGATTCTTATTTTAACTTTTTTAAAAGATTTGAAAGACAGAGTTATGGAGAGAGGTATGGAGAGAGGTAGAGAGAGAGGTATTCCATCCACTGGTTCACTCCCCAATTGGCTGCAACAGCCAGAGCTTCGCCGATCCGAAGCCAGGCACCAGGAGCTTCTGCTAGGTCTCCCACGCTGGTACAGGGGCCCAAGCCTTGGGCCATCTTCAACTGCTTTCCCAGGCCACAGCAGAGAGCTGGATGGGAAGAGGAGCAGCCAGGACTAGAACTAGCGCCCATACAGGATGTGGGCACTTCAGGCCAGGGCTTTAACCTGCTGTGCCACAGCACTGGCCCCTCTTCATTTAACTTTTAAAACACTATTATAGTTGAAATGAAAACAAAGGGTAAAAATAGAAAACATATTATGAACAGTCCTCCACCCACTTCATAAAGAAAGCCTGTGCTAAGTGTTTCACTAGCTCCAGTAGGAGTTTTTTTTTTTTTTTTTAATAGCACCATAATATTCTTAAGATTCAAACTAGTATTGGCACAAACCAAACTATCTCAGAGATGAAGATACCCGCAAAATTGTAAACACAATACTGGCAAGTAGAATTCAAACATACGACAAAATCTATCTTGAGTCCTTGAAAAGTAGTTAAATATCAGGAATTACGTAAATTCCTTCAATTATATAAATGTCAAAAGTCAAACAATAAACCATGAGATTTTGATTGATGCTGAAAAGCATTAGATAGCTTCAAACCCATACCAGACTTTCAAATTGCTCTATGGGCTAGGAAGAGAGTTATCTTGATTCAATAAAGGGGATTCACCAGAAACCTTTAGCAAACATCATATTTAATGGTGAAAGATTAGGAGCATTACAGCTAAGGTGAACGAGATAAGAATGCCCCTGTCACTAATTCCCCCACTGCAACAGGCAAGAGTAAATGAGTAGCAAGTCACAAAAGGGCAGACACAAAAATTGTCATTATTTAAAGATAGTGGCCAACTGGATAACAAAATACAACCAATTAAAGATTCTTATTATCAAAACTGTCTGGAGTGTCCAGTACATGGTAAAGTTACAAGATTAATACAGAAAAAGTAATATTGCTATAAAGGATCCAAAAAAATGAACTGTATTGATGAAATATTTAATTCACTATAACAAGGCACATAAACACACATGAAATGAATAGAAATTGTCCTAAGCAAACTGCAAGCTTAGTATCAGCACCTTGGAATCAGCTAACCTAGAACGGGAAGTACAAGATCTTAAGGGAAGGCATTTGCTGTTGGAGTTGAACTCCTTTGGTATTCCCACTTCTTTTTTAAGTTCATTTATTTATTTGAAAGGCAGAGAAAAAGAGTTCACTCTCATTTGCAGGTTCACTCCTCAAATTGCTACAAGGGCCAGGGCTGGATCAGGTCAAAGCCGGGAGCCAGGACATGCACCTGGGTCTCCCATGTGGATGGCAGGAAACCAATTACTTGGGTCATTATCCGCTGCCTCCCAGGTGCATGAGCAGGAAGCTGGATCGGAAGTGGAGGTGGAAAGCTATCCCAGGCACTGCGATCTGGGATCTGGGCATCCCAAGCAGCAGCTTAACCTGTTGCATAACTGATACTTCCACTCTAGATACTTAGTCTACTACTAGTTTTGACCTTATTTTAAGTAATAAAATAAAATGATGAATAATACAATGAGAATTCTTGAAGCAGACACATTGAGTTCAAATCTTGACTGCAACATTTACTAAATGTTTGTTGATTTCACTCTGAGCCTTAACTGCAAGTTCTTAATAGTGGCTAATAATAACACCTATCTTTACTGGACTATTTTTACAATTAAATGAGATATGCCAGTTAGTATAGTCATCTTAAGGGCTGATGCTATGGTACAGTAGGTTAAGCTTTTTTTTTTTTTTTTATTATTTGACAGGTAGAGTTATAGACAGTGAGAGAGAGGGGGGGGGGGAAAGAGAAAGGTCTTCCTTCCATTGGTTCACTCCCCTAATGGCCACCACGGCCGGTGCTGTGCCGACCTGAAGCCAGGAGCCAGGTGCTTTCTCCCAGTCTCCCATGTGGGTACAGGGACCCAAGCACTTGGGCCATCCTCTGCTGCCCTCCCGGGCTGGAGCAGAGAGCTGGAGTGGAAGAGGAGCAAACGGGACTAGTACCCGGCGCCCCAGCTGGGACTAGAACCTCGGGTGCCGACGCCGCAGGCGGAGGATTAGCCAAGTGAGCCATGGCGCCAGCCCAGTGGGTTAAGCTTTAACCTGCAGTGCTGGCATCCCATATGGGTGTGGGTTCAATCCCCAGCTGCTTCACTTCCAATCTAGCTCCCTGCTCATGAACCTGGGAAAGCAGTGGAAGATGGCCCAGCTTGGGTCCCTACACCCACGTGCAAGATCTAGAGCGAGCTCCTGGCTCCGGATTAGCCCGCTCTGGCAGTTGTGGCCATTTGGGGACTGAGCTAGCAGTCCCTCCCTCTGTAACTCTGTGTATCAAATCTTTAAAAAATATGAATCTTTAAAAGTACAGTTCTTTGTAGAAGATATCATAGTTTCCTCAAGACTTAAAATAGAACTACAATATGATCTAGCAACCTCATTACTTGATATACTTCAAAGAGAGCTGAAGTCCATCTGTGAAAGAGACATCTGCCCTCCCTTGTTTGTTGAAGCACTATTAACAGCCAAGAAATGGACACAACCTAAGTGTTCAGATGGCTAAAAAAATTAAAAAAACATGTTACATGTACACAATGGAGTACTATTCAGCCCTAAGGAGGATAAAATCTTGTCATTTGCAACAAGATGCGTGGGACGAGCAGCCATTATGTTAAGTGAAATAAGTCAGTGACAGCAAGAGGAGTACTGCATAATCTCTCACTCATGTGTAATACAAGAAAGCTGATCTCGTAACAATTAAGTGTATAACATGGTTGTCAGAGGGTGGGGAGAAGGAGGCGGGAGGGATAAAGATGCATTAATGGGTACCAACTTATAGTTAGGAGTAAGAAGTCCTGGTGTTCTATTGCAAAACAGCATAACTAGATTACATTAAATATAATTTCTGTAAAAAAATTTAATGTTTTTATAAGTACATAAAAGTATTTATAAATATTAATAAAATGGAAAGTTAAAAATTACACCTTGTAAATTTCTTGGTGCAATGTCTGGCACATGGTGCTAGTTCAATAATCCTCCATCATGCCTCTCCTGGATTATTGCAGTATCTTCCTTAATTCACCTCCCTACTAAAATTGTGACTTTATACAGTATGTTCCCAGTGCAGAAAATCCAAGATGATAAAAACATTTGGCTCAGTATCCTTCAATGACATCACATCATATGCAGAGTAGAAGCAAAATCCTTGCAGTTGCTAAAATGGTCCTTTTCTGTTTGATCCAAAGTTTCCTCTCTATCTCCATTCTGCTTCTACTTCTCTCTTAAGGCCTTGCAAAGACTGTTTCTTCCACTCTGAGCACTCTGCACTGATCTTGCTACTACAACCCCTTCCTTTCTCTGCTCAAATGTCATTTTCTTAAATTGAAAACCTCATTGTGATGTTTCTATCCATGTATGCTGCTATTGTCTAAACAGAGACAGCACAGCCATCTCTTCGAACATCTATCTAGAACTGAAATACACACACTTACCTTGAGCCCTGCTATTCTCATTTCCTTTTACAAATGTCTTTCCATTATAACTACGTAACAGGCTTTATACATCACACAAATATGTATTATAATTCCTTCAACACAGCTTTAACTACACTGGCATTTTTGGCTGTTTTCTTTCTCCTAGTACCTAGAACAATTAAGTAGACTACATTCAAAAAATATTTTGTTACATGATTACAACTCTGTTTTGAACTTTATTGGGGGCGGTGTGGGTAAACTGAAGAGACATGTTCCAAATGGCTGGGACTGGGCTAGTGCCAGAAGCACAATCTAGATCTCCCATGAGAATGGCAGGAAATCAATTACTTAAGCCATCACTGCTGCCTTCTAGAACATGCATTTGCAAGAACTGGAGTCTAGACACAAATGCGAATATCAACACGGGCACTCTTACATATGACATAGTCATCTTAACCCCTGGGTCAAATGTTTACTCTCGACATGAGTAACTATTATCATCCCAACATGACCACTGTAAAATAAAGCTACAGAATTTATTTTCATATACTCAATTGCTTATATTTACACATTCAATAGGATCAGCATGGTATTATTTTGCTTGCCTTAATTCCTTATACAGAGAAGCTGTCTTCCGTAAGTGATATGCCTTGATTATCCTGAGCTATGATTTTATTGGTATCCCAGGCTTATTTACCTCCAACACTGACTGATATATGTTTCTTCTAAGGTCTCATGCCTTAACAACATTAAGAAATAATGTCTGTTTCCAATTTCCTTCTCACAAGTTACTTTGGGAAGCAAATGCCAACACTAAGAATTATGGACAGCGCCTGCACTGTGCAAGTGAATACAGTTCACCTCAGTACTCAATTTGGCTTGGGAAAGAAAGGTTTTATTTCTTCACTGCAAACACAAATCTGATTCTCAACACCCATCATCAGTCAAGCTCCGGGGGCACAGCTATAATTTGGAGACACTCAGAGGAAGTTCTGTAGGCCAGGTTCCAACAGAAGAACCACTGTGGTGTAAAAATAGTGTGGAGCAGGAATAAAAATGAAGAACTTTCTCAAAATTTGAACCAAGCAATCTGTCAACTTTTGAGAGGCCCACAAGCTCCAGGAGAAACTGGCTTTATTGGTAAGGGTTATTAATCCATAACAAATACCACTTCCTGAGGAAGCATGAACAAGAGGGTGCAGAGATTAGAGTACTTTAAGCATTACATACATGTGAACAGTCACACCAGACAATAAATCAATAAATCAGCATCTTTAAGTCTTGCTGACACTGATTACAACCTGGAGCACAAAGTCTTCCAGTGGCATGAGATAATCCAAAGGATTTTCTTTAGAGTGATGGGTAGCTGGTGATTTATGAACGGTTAAACTGTGATGTTATATGGCAAACACAACCTAGGCAATGCCATCCTTCCCATACACTGTTTAAGTCATATCTTGATGCAGTATACATATTGGATTCAAAGTAGCTATGAAATTCTAATTCTTATTCATATTTGATTTTCATACCCATTTTCTAACTGCACACAAAGCATGTTAAAGAATTATTGGTAACACTAGTTCTACTGATGGTCACGATCATTTTAATGAATTTACAAGGCTTCTTTTTGGATCTTATTAACAATGCTATTTTAATTTGAATGTTGATAAAGTCACTAAAATCTTTCAAACTCCCTACAGTTGGATGGATACAAATTTACATTTACAGAATTTGAGAGGTGGTGATGTATTAGTTGTATTCTCTAACTAAAAGTGTATCCCTTAAACCACTATCTAGATCCCACTTCAGGCAGGTAGCAACCAGAGCAAGCATATAAGGATCTTGCTTGAGAATATGTTTCTAATATGCCTTCCTGAGGTTTGAGAAGTAAAAGCACACCAGAGACACCATGTACTTGATTTCAGCCACGTTACTGTAGGCAACTGTTGGTGTTAAAATCCAACTTCTGTTGAATCACAGAAAGTCAGGAAATATTGTGGAGGCAACAATGGTCCACGGTTTATCAACAGAAGAGTTTCCAATTCAGCAATATTAAAAATGTGAATTTCATAACCCAAGTTTCTTTTTTGAGATAACATTGTTTATATTTATATTTGTCAAAAGCTTAATGGTCCACAATAAAGAGTTCAACAAAAATTTGAGCAGGAAGACAGCAAGAGCTTTCAACAATAATCACATAAAAAGATTTTCAACTTCACTCATACAAAGGTTTAAGTTAGGTGTTTCCCTAAGATCACATGACTAATTCTGGTCTAGAATCTACTCCTGTGTCTTTCTTACGATACTATATACTATATCAATCTATGTCAATCCTTAAAAACAAGAAAAATGCTTCTTGAAAAAAGGGTAGAGAATCCCACTAGTACTAAAAACATTATAATATTTCTCCTTTTCAAAGTAACACTACTACATGAATACCTACCAACGGCATGTGGTGTAGAGGGCTTGACGTGCCTGCACCCCATTGCTGGAGTACATTGGATGGAGTCCTGCTTCCACTTCCCAGATTCCTGTTAATGCACATTGCCAGGAAACAGCAGATGATGCATGAGTGTCTGAGTCCCTGTCACCCATGTGGGAAACCTGGAAGGAGTGCCAAACTGCCAGTTACCCCTGTCCTACCGCTGGCTGTTACAGGCATTCGGGGAGGGAACTGGTAGGTGGATTTGTTACTCTGCCTTTCAAATAAACAAGAATAAAACTAAACTAAATACCATCACTAAGTGCAAAAAGTTATCCTATTACAAAAAATAGGAGCAACCTTAGTACACTGTCCAAAATTTATCCTGGTATTGCTCAATCCTTCTGATGTTTCTACTCTGTCCAATATGGTGGCTACTACACCTGGAGGCTGTGCTTCAAATATGGGCTAATGTGACTGGGAATGAAATGCCTCATTTTGTTTCAGTGTGGTTACTTTACACTTCTGTAGCCACACGTGGTTGAACGCCAACACTTCAAACCACCCAGACCTAGTCCTTTCCCCTCTAGCTTCATCTCCCACCAGACCTTTCTCTTGTTCTGACCATACTGAATTACAGTTCTGGTAATACAACTGCGCTTTTGTAACTCCTGTCAATTTCTACTCAATTTTTGTGTTTTGATTGGCTGATGCCTTGCTTAGAGAAGGTTTCCTTTTCCTCCAACTTCTATCTTAACATTGTGTAGAGGGCATATACTTCTGGTAGACAGCACATATCCCACCCTATTGCAATTCTATTTGTACTGATCTCTATCTGTGAAACTGCAAAAAATCTGTGGTAAAACTCTATGCCATGGGCTGGCACCATGGCTCACTTGGTTAAACTTCCGCCTGCGACGCTGGCATCCCATATGGGCACCGGGTTCTAGTCCCAGTTGCCCCTCTTTCAGTCCAGCTCTCTGCTGTGGCCCGGGAGTGCAGTGAAGGATGGCCCAAGTGCTTGGGCCCTGCACCCCATGGGAGACCAGGAGAAGCACCTGGCTCCTGGCTTCAGATCGGCGCAGTTCTGGCCATAGCGGCCATTTAGGGGGTGAACCAACAGAGGTAAGACCTTTCTCAGTCCAAAAAAAAAAAAAAAAAAAACACACCACCACCACCAAAACACTATGCCAGGTATAAGCACAATACTTGATACATTTATTTTGAACAAATGATTAAATAAGTGAATGGCCAAATGTCTAGCTAATTGCATTAAATGCTTGTGAAAATTACCCAGAAAAATACAGATACAACATACAGAATGACTGTCATGTCATAGAGAATTCCAAACTTCAGTCTATCAGCAATGTGGTGAACTGTTTAGATGGAATATTGCTCAGATTCCCTTCTGATCCTTAGGATGTGATGATGGTTTTGGTAGTATTATTGAAGCAGTTGTGGAAACAAAGTTTCCTATCAAAAAGACACAGAACACTGGGTGAACAGAGCTGAAAACAGTAATCTGGAACAATTTCCATCTTTCATTCACAAGAAATATAGATAATGGTAATTAGAAATAAACATACTACATTTGGAGGTTAAAAAGTTTTAGGATGTTGCAAATGACAAATTTGGGACCAGTGCTGTGGCACAGAAGGCTAAGCCTCTGCCTGTGGGCACCGGCATTGCATATGGGTGCTGGGTCAAGTCCCAGCTGCTCCACTTCCAATCCAGCTCTCTGTTAATGGCCTGGGAAAGCAATGGAAGGTGGCTTAAGTGCTTGGGCCATGCACCTGCCTGGGAGACCAGGAGGAAGCTTCTGGCTCCTGACTTCCAATCAGCACAGCTCTGGCCATGGCAGTCACTGGGAAAGTGAACCAGTGGATGAAGACCTCTGTCTGTAACTCTCAAATTATTAAGTAAAATAAAAAGAATGACAAAACTGATCGACAGTTCTGATAGTGCAATGGAAAAAGAGTGAAGTAAAAGCACAATGCATGCCCATGGAGGGAGTTAATGAGCAGTCAGGCTGATTGTAGCAGATAGGGGATAGAGGCGTAAGACTAGTTGACCTTTTGGTGGGAATGAGCCTAAGAAAATAAACTGATGACACCAGTCTTTAATATATCTAAATTAGGTGCCAAACCAAAGTGAAAAATGCCAGCAAACTCTCTAAAAGTATGAGAAATAAAAATGTTCAAAGAAGGGGGACAGGGTTAATTAAAAGTACAGACTTTGCAGACAGCCGATTGGAAAGAAAGAAAAGTGAAGTTGAGATAGGAAGCCTCTTCCTGAGTGACCTGTGACAAAGCTCTCTTTTGTCTTTTACAGATATGCAGAGAAGAAACAATGACATTCCTGTTCCTCCCAAGTACCCAGTGGATTGTGTTAAAGACAGAGCAGAAAGTGCAAGCCTAGTCTGTTTCTTATTTTGTTTGGCATCAGAAAGCTTGCCTTTTTCTTTTTAAGTTAGTGGTCTGCAATATTTTGAGAGAACAATGAAAATACAGGTTTACGCTTCCCTCATGGAAGATGCTAAACTAAACTGTAAGAGGGAGTCACTAGGTAATAGTGCACCAGATTTTATATTAAAAAGGAGAGGTGGTTTTAAAAGTCCCTCTCTTCTTTGTAATGTGTCACATTCCCCGTGAAGTATGAATGTCCAAGTGATGGTGTATGTAATAGTGCAGGCAAGTATGACCTGATTTCCATCCAAAAAATAGCTATTAAAGTAGTCTTGATCTTTGTGATTCAAAAAAAAAAAAAGTGGTCTGGAGTCTGCTGAAGTCTGCTCCAGGTTTACTTCTTAAGTCTTATTACAAATAATTTGGATGGAATTACAAATATTTGTCATTGTTTTCCAAAGCTATGGGTAATTAAAAGGGGTCTGTAGCCCAAGGAGTCATATATATATATTATGACAGGTTACTGTATTAGCCAAGGGTATAGAAGCTCAAGCAAAAACGTACACTCTAACACTTTATTATGAAGTGCTCTCCCAACGAAGTCAAAATGAAGAAATTGGAGAAAAACTGGGAGGTGTACTACCAATTTGCCCCCCCTTTTTTTTTAAAGTTTTATTTGAGAGGTAAAGTTACAGTGAGAGGAAGAGACAGAGAGAAAGGTCTTCCTTATATTGGTTCACTCTCCAAATGGCCACAACAGCCAGAGCTGTGTCGATCTGAAGCCAGGAGCCTCTTCCCAGGTCTCCCTCGTGGGTACAGGGGCCCAAGCACCTGGGCCATATTCTATTGCTTTCCCAGGCCATAACAGAGAGCTGGATTGGAAGAGGAGCAGCCAGGACTAGAACCAAAGCCCATAAAAGACGCCTATGCCAGGGCAGAGGATTAACCTACTGTGCCACGGCGCCGGCCCCTATTTCTTTTTCTTTTTTTTTTTAAATCACAATTACTCCATCTATAAGAGACATTATGAACTACTAGATCTCCATCTATTTTAAGGGAAAGAAACAGAGTTGGTCTTTTCCTATACCCATCATTGCAGATTTGCTTCACAGCCTATTAGCATAGCCCTTCTCTCCACTTCCCCCACTTTCACAGTGCAGCACAGGTCTTAATGTGTCCCTTGTTATCTAATATCTCAGGAAAAATAGGAAAACAGCAAGGAGGAAGGCAAATTGTGTCACACAGGGACTAAGATACAGCAGCATTGGCCTATGAGAGAACAGTGGGTGAACTTTCTGGAATGAGATGTGTCTCAGGACCCCAGAGAGTGAGCCTGAGAGGTTCTTAGCACTAAGAGGTATCTGATACAGTTTGCAAGCACCTCTCACTTCCCCCTGTCTTCTGACCTTAGCACTTAAGGGCGGTTTGCATTATAGCCTCTAATTTGAATTCTATTTTTGTGATGGGGTAATTGTAGACAATGAATGTTCATGTGTGTGAACATCGATATTTTTAGATAACACACATTCTGGGATACTTCGCACAGGGATAGTGGTCTGGCTCACTAACTCTAATATTAATAAATTATGAGATGGCCATACCAGCTTTACTATGTCACGGCTTGAAATTGAAGTCTTATCCCTACGTAAATCCTTTTTCTATCTGATAAGTGTGCGGTTTGTCAACCTGAAGTGCCCCTTTGCCTTTTCCATCTGATAAAATTTTATAGATTCTCAAGGTTCTGCTAAAAAGTCACCTTTTCTCTGAAGATTGTGTTCTACAGTAGAATCTTTAATTTTTTAAGTTATTTCATAAGGCAAAACTTAAGCACAACCCAAAAATTACCTACAAGTATCATTTAAATCTTCCAGAGATACTATTATATACACAGTTTGTACAAACCTGTACAGAATCCTGTGTCTTGGCTAGTCAGTATCTTCTATTCAGCTCCAAGTCTCATTCCTTCCATCATTTTTCCTCTTGACCTTTTTAGGCTTATTTGTATCCATTGTTTATTTAACAGAATGCAAGCAGGAATAAGAGTCAAGGTTCTTTACCCAGACCCATTCAAAAAGACAAACAATTTCACCTCTGTGTCTTTTTCACTATCTTTATGCTATTAGCAAGAAGCTTAATATACTTGTATTAGTCACTTCTACTTGGAGAGATGTGACAAAAGGGCTTTCTCCCAGCACAGGCTTCTATTTGAGTTATCATGCTCTGTCCCCTTGCAGATGCACCACTATTAGAACAATTAATACACAATCTATCTGCAAAGTTTAAGGAATAACATGAAGAAAAGCTGAAAAGATCTAGTTTTCCAGTAATTAGCTAAGCAAGATCTAGTTCCTTGATTTGAGCTTTTGGTTGTTGCTAAGTATCCTGTGATTGCAGAGCTGTAAACAGAGCCCATTGCTGGCCACAGACCCAGTGGGCTCCTGCTGAGTGAATGCAGCCAGCCTCTGCAAAGGGCTTCTCAGTTACCTTACCCTACAGCTGTCACAGAGCTCCCTCTGGCTCTCTCCAGAACTAGGTCCCCTACAAAAAGTCAGTTCCAGAAGAACAGGAACCATCTCTTGTTTACTCTGTACCCTTACATGCACACTTTAGAAAATAGTACAACTTTGGCCGGCGTTGCGGCTCACTAGGCTAATCCTCCGCCTTGCGGCGCCAGCACACGGGGTTCTAGTCCCGGTCGGGGCGCCGGATTCTGTCCCGGTTGCCCCTCTTCCAGGCCAGCTCTCTGCTGTGGCCTGGGAATGCAGTGGAGGATGGCCCAAGTGCTTGGGCCCTGCACCCCATGGGAGACCAGGATAGGCACCTGGCTCCTGCCATCGGATCAGCGCGGTGTGCCACGCGCCAGCCTCGGCGGCCATTGGATGGTGAACCAACGGCAAAGGAAGACCTTTCTCTCTGTCTCTCTTTCTCACTGTTCACTCTGCCTGTCAAAAAAAAAACAAAAAACAAAACAAAACAAAAAAAAACACTTCAATTTTTGCAGAAAGAATGACAAATTTTAAGTTACCTATGTTTACACATAAAATCTTATTAACTCATAATCTCAAAGTAAATTAGAGTTCATTAACTGACAATGGGGATCATTTCTACACATTTTTTGTTTGTAACTGCTATATTGCAAAACAGATGCTTCATTTAAACGTAATCCTAACAAGCTTGTTACGTATCAGCAATAAAGCAAGATGTGCACTTAGATGACTCATAATAATGTTTATGCCCAGACTAAGCAAGGAAAGATAATTAAACCCCCTAGTGTGCTTACATAGAGGGTTGATAAATGTTCATTATTATGGATGTGCAATAGATAACAAAGGGCAAAATATAAATGGTCATTTTAAATCATGTGTTATCATTCCAGGGCTGAATTTTGCTGAATACAGTTTCATCCTGAATAATTAAATTGAGAACACTCCAAAGCAAAACTGTCTAATGGAATCTCTAAAGAGAATACTGTTGAACAACAAGTTCAAGCATAAACTCTACTTGAATATTTTTAGCAGTCATAGGAAACCATTTCTTTGATAATAGCTATTCCTTGGACATCAGAATTTAATTAGACAATCTTGTATTGGACAGCAGATAAGGCAAATGGATAGTTAGCAACCTTAGATCATGTGGCATGAAATTATAAATCATAATACAAGACCTCTTCCATTTACTGCCTTCTGCAGTGAGATACTAAATTGGTTTGAGATAAATGGTTTCCATCATATGCTTCTGTTGAGGATAAAAACCAGAAAATGACACCATTAATATCCTGAAGACCCCTCATTATTCAGGAAGATTAGAATAAAGAACCAAGATAACAGGTCTGTAGACTGTTTTCCTAGCATTTTATAGGACTTTGCTAATTTAGGATCACTTACATAAATCACAAAATGTGAACATGATAGAAATGCAAAGTAATTAAGAATGTTGCAATCACATTTTAAAATTTCTTACGTAATTATAGTTTCCTTCTGCAGGCTAAGTAGGCTTTAGTGCTGTGGACTTTTATAGCGAGTTAAAGCAAAATATGAGAATTTTTTCAATGAGGATTGAAATTTCTTATGCATACAATGGAAATTTGTATCTTAGGTATATAATGGAATAAAGTATATAGTTATCTTTCATGATTGTAGGCAATTATTTCAAGCATTAATGAAATTCCTATTAAATCATTGTTTGATAAATGCCTTACAAAATTAACAATCCTAAAATACCTAATCTAATAACTAAGCATATGCTTCTACAAAAGTTGAGTTGCCAGGGATGGGCATTTGGCACACCAGGTAAGATATTGCTTGGGACACCTGCTTCTATTGTAAGTGCTTGGGTTAAACCACTGGCTCCACTTCTGTTTGCATCATCCTGCTAACGTGCACCCTGACAGGCAACAGGATATGGCCACACAGCTGGGTCCTTGTCATCTACAGGGGAGAGCAAGACTGAGTTCTCAGCTCTTTGTTTCAGGATGGCCCAGCCTTGTATTTTGTGGACATTTGGGAAGTGAACCAGTGGATAGGAGATCTCTTTCTGGATGTCCTTTTGTCTCTCCCATCCCTCTCTCTCTTTCAAACCAAAGTAAATAAAAATTTATGTTTAAAAAGAACCAAGTTTCCAGTATAAGAATTTTAGTTTCCTTGCAAAGTAGTACAGACACAAATTTCTTTCAATCTCGTAGGTGGGCAGAAGAATTGAATAAAAATTATCAAATAAACAGAAGTAACTTATTTTCCCAGTAAGGTATTGATAGACTTTAAAAATCATAAAACCCTATCCTTAAGCTTTATTTATATTAGAACTGTATGTTTTTCCCAATTTGGTTGTTATTTAAGAGTTTTTGCTGAGTACACTGACGAATATAGGTAACACATGCTCAAAGTGCTAAAATCACTAATGCTATTTTCAAGAAATCCAAGGTGTGCTTAAAAGCTATTTCAATACTCAAAAAAAAAAAGTGTTTGTAATACAGGACTGGAGGTGTGAAAATGAGTTATTCCTGGGATGGAGTGATGACACTGTATTTCCAAATATATGCAAGATTAACTTTATAGTAATAGGTACGGCTAAGACAAATGAGGCTATATAATCTGTCCAATAATTCTCATTTTGAATGTGCCCCTAACAGACAGTAGAGACTTGTTTTCACCTGAACCAGGATTCTGACTAACAAAGCAGTAGCAAACTCCAGACCTGCAACAAATCAAAAACAAAATAAGCATCACTTCCTAAAATCTCCAACCTACCACCCAGAAAATGCCCTGATGGGCTGGCTGAGCCAACGCCAAGAGTAATTATGAGGTCAGGCAGAGAAAGCACCAGACAGAATTCTGTCAGATCACAGCATCAGCCCATGCCTGCAAACTCACTGCCACAGTCAAGCCACAATCACAGTGCCTCATTTTAGATGCCACGTCTGGGTCAGAAGACATATTCCCAGATCCAAATCAGCACTCAAGTCAGAAAACTACTCATCCATGGCATCTTGCATGTGGATTCTTATTCAGCACATAACTTGAGATTTAAAAAAAAAAAAAGTTTATAGCTCAAGAGTAATTTTGCTACAGGAATATGTCCTACTCTTACTATTCCAATTATTTCATTTTTTTTTGTATTCCTGAAATGCTTGAAAAATAGTGTGAAAGTGAGTAGCCACACAGTGCAATGCAACCAAAGAGGCCCCCAAAAGAGAAGTGTCTTTTCGGCTACCATCCATTACAACCTTGCTTTTTCTCACTTTACAATGGAAGAATCAAGAGAATTTTGAGGGACCCTATGCACTTTAAGATTCTGACTTTCTACACCTTAATATGTAGCTTAGATTTCCGATTATAAAATAGCAGAATAAGTTTGCATCCTTTGGTGACGATGTTCTAAAGTCCAAGTATCATGATGTGTATCTTAAGAGCTTTGGATCTTCAGTTTTAAAAATCAGCTCTTGCATAATTCTGGACACTCTGATACAATTTAATATTGGCCGAAGAGACTCTGGGCCCAGTGGTTAATTGAAGAAAATGATTGCCAATGACTGTTTTCTGAGATCTGGGAAGCCATCTAAAAGATCAAACAGTACACAAAACTAGGTACAGTGTGTTGTAATTAAGCATCACAGCTAACGGCCCTCGAACAAAACTCTGCTGGAACACCGTGATTAGAGACACCTGCAGGCTAATAATTAGTAGCATCTGAGCACAGAAGCAATTAATACAGGAAAACTCTCCCAGGAGAGAAGAAGCCGAATCATAAACACAAGACTCTTTCCAAATCCCCGTTTTTAGAAGTCCGCATTAATGTAGTATCACAAAGTCCAAACGTTCAAGAACACATTAAAATGCCTATTAGGTTTTCTTTTTGTAGCATATTCTTGCCAACTCACTATACTCCTGTTTTTATTGAGCATAATCAAGAATGACCGTGTTACACCATTTACCAACTGAGTATCAAGTACTTTGGGACCAGTGATGATCAGGCAGAACTATCAGGAATGCTTTAGCAGGCAAAACAAAGGCCATCATCATTGAAATCACGTCCCACTTCAGAATTTTAGGAATACCTCCCCCAAATCAAGATTTTAAAGTTAAGAACCATGCACGTCTAATGAACTATATTTATAAGTGAGAATGTTTAATGTGTGAAACTACTTCGCTCTTCAAGTAAACATTTTTATCTTTCAAAGACAGTGTGATTTTTTTTTTTTTTTTTGGTATTCAGTGAAGTCCTTGTGCCCATGCATGGAAATATGCCCAGCTAGAATACATTCCTGTTTGGGCTGATCAGCTTTTAATCTTCATTGTGTATACACATACACATTTCTCATTTCAAAATTATATTCATTTTAGCCATTTCAAATACATAATATTCCATTAGGTCCCGCCATTCATCTTCTGGTTCAAGCTGCTGTGAACATAGATGTTTTGAGGGTATGTAGCAAAGGCTTAAAAAAAAAAAAAAAAAAAAAAAAAAAAAAAGCCTAATGCATTCCTGAGCAAAATGATAAACCAGGAAAAAGAGACATTAAAGATATTAAAAGACTGCGCTGGCCATGTGACCTAATCATTAAAAACACACTTGGAGGGGAAAATTTCAAACATTAGAGAAACACAAATTCATGAATTATGTATAGTCACAAAGGCTCTTGGAAAAAAATGGAAAATTCAAGTGCCACATCATTACTTTAAGAACTACTTCCATTATTTTTCTTTGCCTTATGAGTAATTTGTACCAGAATACCAAGGTATTTATATCCTACAGCACTGCTTACTCAAATATGAAAGACACCATATCATCTTTTTATTAGTATTAATTTGTATGGAGAGGGAGAGATATAAAAGTTGCACAATTTAAAACAGTAGGGTTCAAATTTTTGATACCTATAATCCAAGCTATGAATAAACACAGTATATACAATGACATTGCTCTAGGAGTGGTCTTCAAAAGTTTATGGAAAGTGGGGATTATGAAAACCTGCATGGATTTTTAATTTTTTTTGCACAAAATATTCATCCTTTACTTTCATTTTCCTCAAGCTTTTAAGAGTACTCCCATATATATTAGCTTCATTAATAACATTATTATTATTAAATGACTGATTCACAATGTCTCACCTTAGAATCAGCCCACATCACCTTTGTTCTATTACTGTAGCTCTGGCTTCTTGGTCACCAGTATCAGCAAAAACCTCAGAGGCCTTTATAGATTTGTTCTGTTTGCTGGCTTTCCTGCGTTGCAGTGTCGTTTTGTTCTCCTTTGAGTTGTTTCCTCAGATTTTCCAAGGACAACGACACATCAGCTCTTGGGCAGATTTGTTCCACCGTCATCTATTCCCTAGCACTTTGACATTCAAAGTAACGCCTCATGGTCTTGACCCTGGCTGACATGCAGATTCGCAGACACCCATCCAGACTTTCTAAACTGAACGTTTCACATGAAAAAGATTCCCATGTGATCCAAATACACATTAAAGTTTGCGAAGGATTGCAGAAGGCACCTCAGAGATACTGGTTTAAAAACAGGTATGTGCGGCCAGCGCTGTGGTGCAGTCAGCTAAGCCTCCGCCTACAGCACTGGCATCCCATCTGGCCACTGGTTCGTGTCCCTGCTGCTCCTCTTCCAATCCTGCTCCCTCCTATGGCCTGGGAAAGCAGTAGGAGATGGCGCATGTGCTTAAGCCCCTGCACCCACATGGGAAACATGGAAGAAGCTCCTGGCTGCCGGCTTCAGATCTGCTCGGCTCCAGGCTCTGCGGCCAACCAAGTGAAACAACATATAGAAGACCTTTCTCTCTGTCCCTCCCCGTCTCTAACTCTACCTCTCCCATAAAATAAAATCTTAAAAAATAAGAACAGATACATGATTTTCATCCTCTGCCTACAAATTTCTTGGGCTGCACTTTTCCTAAAAAGGGTCAATTAGAAATAGCACAGAAGCTCAGTAGAACAAAGTTTACTAAAAGCAGAATTAGAGAAACCACCTGATGGATTTTTTGCTGAATACACAGCTGGTTTTGTTTAACGGATATTTACATTCAAAATGAATTAACAACTTTATAAACATTATTAAAATTTCAATCTACCCATAGTTCTCTTATGCAAGCTGAATATATTATTTTTCCTTTGATTTTAAAAACTTTAATATTAATTTCTACTTGTAAGCACCCAAGGAGGAAAAAAAAGCAGATTAAAACATTTATCCTGTAGGTTTTTACAACATTAAAGTTGAACATAGAATTTTGGTCTGCTGTGTTGCAACCCCTTCAAGCCTTTTTTCTTTGTTAGCCCTACTTTTTAAAGTGTCTGAGTGGCACCATGGTCTTGGCCTCCCCATCTTAGAACCTTGTTCACAGTTCTGGTTGGTGAGCCACTCAGTCAAGGGTAATTTGCTATGGAGCTGCAGACAAGACAGTAGGTTGTTTATAAGACAACAGGTTATACACAGAGTATCTACAGCGTATCTTGGAACTTTGGAAAACAGTGGTTAAAACAAATGTGTCACGTGTTACCTTATCCTAGGAGAAAAATGGCTCTAAAGAGTTGTGTATAAAATACTAGGTTCCATTTATCACTTTCCTTATCAACTTCCCCCAATCTCACAGTGCCAAAACATTTGTTTTCTTCCTTTCTTGGCTGCTTAGAATTCCAGAAGTTCTACCATTTTGAAATATACAATGAAAACTAACTACACTTGGTTGCAGGACTTAAGCTATTCTGAAAGAAAAAATGAGCTCAGGTATGTGAGGTTCAGACTGTCATCCTTTGACCAGAACCAGAATATTAAAAAAAAAAAAAAAAACCTTTAGACTAACATTAAACAGGTCTGTACAGAGAAATTTTTATGATACTTCCTGTTCAGTGCTGCTGGTATTAGAAGCTCTATCTTTCAAATTCTAGTGAAATAATACTATTTTATTTTACACGTGCATGCATAAAACATTAGTGTAATTCTGGAAAACATGGACAATTTTTTTAAACTTTTATGGAAGGCATAAAATATCCTCTTACCTGGTCTTGGGAGTTTTATACATACATACACACACATATATAATCTGTAAATATATATTTATCTAAATTCAATTGTGTTCCAAAAATAGGATGCTCTAAGAACACATGTATTAACATTTTAGAATGTTTAGAAAGTAACTTTCCATACTTTAATTATGACAAGTTTGTTATTCTAGAACAAAGTGCTAGCAGTTTCTGTTTCAGTGAATAGAGATTTCTTTTTTTAATTTTATCTTTGTATGTACTTTGTCCAGCTAGGATCTCATTCTAGTAAACATATAGGCATTGACTTTGCAACATTACATAAGCTTTCTCTCTCTTTTGTATAGAGCCTATGAAATCGCAGAATAAACTTTTACAATGCTCCTATAATGGCACAAAGCAGCTGCAAAAAACGACTCGCGGGAATCTCTCATTTGCCCATTAATTGGAACAGGTTCACTTGATAACTGACCATATTCTTAGAAAATTTCTGTTACTCTTAGTATTTGTGTAAATTTAGTGAAAATGGTATCAGTTAAAATTATAGTGAAAAACTTTTGGCCAAGTTCATGTTTTTCAGCTTCACATTAGTCTTTTGTTGACAACAACAGAAAACAGACAGGTAAGGCCTGAAGACATGTCCATGACCTAACTGCCCAAACCTGTGAATACCTTAAACTGGCATGTCACGATTTTTGCATGCATGATTAAATTAAACATCTTCAAATGGGTAGATTACAGTGGTTAGCCTCCTGGACCGAAGGTAATTAGATGTGTCCTCCTAGGAGGGTGATGGCACAGCCAGAGACCCAGACAGAAACATGAGGACCGAGGCAGAGTTCAAAGTAAAGCAGTCGCCAGCCAAGGAAAGTAGGGGGTCCCTAGACTAAGCCGCTGGAAGCAAAGAACGCATCCCCCCAAAGCCACCAGAAGGCATGCTCCTTGGCTGACACCTGGATTTTAGCACCACGGAATCCATTCCAGACTTCTGATCGCCGGGACACTAATATGTTCAATTTCTCTTGTCCTAAACCACCAAGCTTATGGTCATTTGTCACAGCAGCCATAAGAAACCAAAACACGAGGTGTGCACAGCGTCGTTGTGTATTTGGGGCGCCATATCAAACGATGCGAGGCAGGGGAGTTAGTAAAGAACAGAAATCGATTGCTTACAGTTCTGGACACTGGGAAGGCTGAAGAGCAAGGCGCCGGTGGGTTTGGTGGCCTTGCAAGGGTTGCCCTCTGCTTGCAAAGTCGGCGCAAGGTGGCCGCTTCCTCGGGAGCGGAAGGTAGCGGCGTCTCCACATAGAGGTAGGGAAGGACCAGGGGAGAGGACCCACGGCCTCACGGCGTCTCCTTATATAACGGCCATCCGGAAGCACGAGTCCTCATGCCCTCATCCCGTGTTAGCCTCGCCTCAATGCTGTTGGCATGGCCATTAAGCTTCAACACCTGACCGTTCCAACCATCGCATCAAGGAAGGGTTCTGGAGTTAACACACAGCCATACCATCTCAACCACGTACTCCCACTGTGTCAGGTGACCCGGGTTTAGTCTTTAGCTCTGGTGCTGACCCACCGTGTTTTGATTTAGCAAATCTCTTGACCTGTCTGGACCAGGCACCGTCTTCTTCCATGAACTGTAAAGGGGTTAAACGGGATGATCTCTCGAATTTTCTTTATGAATTCCGTGGCTATTCAGCTATCTAAGTTTCCATGAACTTGTGTGATGGGCTGTGGAGCACGTAGGGGCCCCTCCAGGGGCTGGAGAATCGGAAGGACCCTCTTGCTTTGAAAATTTGTGATTTCAAACAAAACTATGGAATCAACCCCTGGAATTTTTCTTAGGAAGTTTGAGATACAAACAGGAGCATGTTTAGGATGTGTTAGGGCACTTTCTGGGCTGACAGGGAAAAAGAATCAAGAAACTTTATGGTAGCCTCAAGAGGAAAAGCTAATCCGCTGTTTGGTTTTGGAAGACTCTGAGTGGTTGAGATGAAGTATGGGCTGACAAAAACAGAGTTAATGGTTTTTGGAAGTCAAAGGCACTTTTTTTTTTTATTGGTCTGAAAACAAACAACCAACTTTTACATAAAGTGTTTAACCTAAAGCCTTTGTTTAACCTAATGGTACTTAAATTCCTTTTCTAAATTTCCCAGGGTGACTTATCTCCTCAGCCAATCAAGTGTGGCTGGCCTACTAACCTGCTCCCCTCTTTAACTTGGGAGTCTGAGAGAAATTTACATTCTTTAGCCTATTTCTGTTATGCTTCTGTTTGGTTCTCTCTCCGTTCTATTTATCTTAGCAAGTGTCATTCTCTATTTCAAGGCCAGCAGGTCAATAATCAAATTAGGAGGAGACCAAAGCCTGGTCTTGCTGGGTGGTAAACATCAGGATACCCTGTCTGCGTGTGGCATTGGGAAAGAAGGAAGGGAAGAGAAACTGTTCGTACCTTCAGCAGCTCTGCTGTCCATGAGCACATTGTATGAGTTCCAAGCCCAGCGGACATCTACAGTCTGTGCTGATACTACTGCTCTTTCTGTTCTTTCCTTACGTCTCTGCAGCTGCTAGACACAGCTATGGCAGAGAAACGCCACAGGTTTCCAGCTCAAGCCAGAATTCGAAGGACTTGGTGTAAAAGAAATTACAGAGTCAAGTGGAAACTTTTACTTGCTGATCATAGATTTTTGTTTCTAAGCTGAATGTGCTCTCTCAGCAGTCTCTATCAATTCTAGACAGTACATAAACAATAAAATAATTCCTATGGTTTACAAGTCACTCAATCCACCCTTACACCAGATCTGAAATAATTTCAATATTTATGAAGCCCTTTTCTTTGCCCTTGAGCACATGAACTTTGCCTTAGAAGAGGCTTAAATATTGACCGATCCATTGCAATGTGACATTTATTAACCTTTGTAATGTTTAATGTGCACCAAATGTAATCTTGGTTTAACCTTATTCTTCTGAAGAATAAAAAGTTACTGGAGATTTTTTTGTTAAGCAAGAGTTAAAATACAAGAATTGCTTTTCCTATACAAGATTTCTAAAATATCAAAGTATATGAATTCTTGGAACAGGACACTGCTTTCATACAACATTCTTGAAGATTGTCATCATTCTAGGTAGACCTTCATGTGCCATTGTCCATCCACCTTACTATAATGAATGTGGGCTTTTTTTTATCAGTTGTCTTTCTTTCTCTCTCTCTCTTTCTTTCTCTCTCTTTCTTTCTCTCTCTCTTCTTTTCTTTTCTCTTCTTTTTTGCTACCCAGCCTCAGGGATGACTCCGACCTACATAAGCATAAAATATATGATAGATGCAAAAGAAGGCATGTAAAAAGTTTCAGGAGAAAATGTTCCTGTTTTACAGAAGCAGAAATATATATAACTTCAAACCTCAGATATACAAGGATGAGTATTTTTATGTAAATAAACTTGGTGATGAAATGGCACTAAGATCTAATGTAAGATTTGTACGACGTATACAGAAAATAGACCCTGAGTCATAGTTTCTTTCTCATTAAAGCTCACGCAGAATTGCTGCCTTGCTGGTCTTCTGTTTCACCTTCTGAAGACGTTGACTATTCAGTTTCTTAGACTGCAATACAATACTTGAAAACATTAGATTTTAAAAGTATTGATTTCGCCAGTGCCGTGGCTCAATAGGCTAATCCTCCACCTTGCGGCGCCGGCACACCAGGTTCTAGTCCCGGTCGGGGCACTAGATTCTGTCCCGGTTGCTCCTCTTCCAGTCCAGCTCTCTGCTGTGGCCTGGGAAGGCAGTGGAGGATGGCCCAAGTCCTTGGGCCCTGCACCTGCATGGGAGACCAGGAGAAGCACCTGGCTCCTGGCTTTGGATCAGCGCGATTCGCCGGCCGTGGCGGCCATTGGAGGGTGAACCAACGGCAAAAAGGAAGACCTTTCTCTCTGTCTCTCTCTCTCTCTCTCACTGTCCACTCTGCCTGTCAAAAAAAAAAAAAAAAAGGTATTGATTTCATCATTTTTGTATCTCTAATGTATGGGGTCTCTTTTCTAATACCTAAAATGGAAGTAAAAGACTTTTAATGCATAAAAATATAATTACAAAGGAATATTTCCCCTGAGTATTCTAGTTATAGGTAACAAATAGTTTCATTGTATTTTCTGTATTTTTTTTTACATTTTCTGCAACAAGTCTGATTTGTGTGTGTGTGTGTAATAAAAATTTTCCAGGTGTGAAGCAAGCATCCTATTTTAGTCATATTTTAAATGTTTCCTCTAATAACAAACTGGCTTCTGGTCTGGAAGATAAATGAAAAAAAAAAAAACACAAACCTTCACAAGAGTGTTTTAGTTTGGCAGAGTTTATTGCTCACTTGATAAACACCATTTTAGGAGGTGGAGGAGCAGGGGGAAGTTTATGTGCCTAAAAGCTAAGAGAGAAAATCTTTGTAAAATAAAAGAAAATCAAAAGTTATTATGCTGGGTTGGTGCCTAGAATAATATTTCAGTAACATTGATGAGAAATCTCCAGGTGTTCCAATTTTCTAAGTTTAGAGCATTCACTTAAAAAAAGAACAAAATAAATTTTTTTAAAAAAATTGAAGACTCACTGCTGAGTGTAGCCCTGTCATTATTTCCGCCAGGTTTATGTCCCTACAGCCATCTGTAGCCACAGCCCTTCCATGCCAATTACATCCATGGTCAGCCCAGCTCTGATGCAGAGCAAGAGCTGGTCTCCATAAGGCGCTCTCAGAACCACTGTTGTCCCCATTAGCCAGACTTTCTGTGAAACCAGCTGGCTGCTACTCATGGTCACAAACCTCCAGATAATAGGTAACGGTCACAGACATGTTTCTCGGCTCCCAATCAATCGGGTTCATTTCCGTGAAAACTGGGTGTTTTCTCTTTATGGATTCTACTTTCTTTTTTTTAAGATTTACTTATTAATTTGAAATGCAGAGTCACAGAGAGGCAGAGTGAGAGAGAGGTCTTCCATCCGCTGGTTCACTCCCCAGATGGCCACAACGGCTAGAGCTGGACCGATCCGAAGCCAGGAGCCAGGAGCTTTTTCTGGGTCTCGCATGTGGGTGCTGGGGCCCAAGGACTTGGGCCATCTTCTACTGCTTGGTAATAGCAGAGAGCTGGGTCAGAAGTGGAGTAGCCGGGACTCGAACCAGCGCCCACAAGGGATGCCAGAACTGTAGGCTGAGGCTTTACCAGCTGCGCCATAGCTCTGGCCCCTCTAATTGTTTCTTAAGGTGACTCAGTGGCTGATTGGATCTTTAGTTTAACAGATATTTTTCAAAGACAAAATAGTGGATTGAGTTCAATAAGTTTCCGTGAAATAGAGAGAAATGAAAAACTAAACTGAAGCTTATAGTTATTTAGAAAATTCAAAAAAGTAAGGGGATGAACATTTGGTGTAAAAATCAAGACACCACTTGTGATGCTTGCATCCCTTGTAAGAATGGCTGAGTTCAAGTTCTGACTCTGTTCCTCGTTCCAACTTCCTGCTAGTGCACACCCTGTGAATCAGCAATATTGGCTCAAGTAGTTGGGTCCCACTCACCCACATGGGAGACCTGGACTGAATTCCTTATTCGGCTCTTGTGGGTGGCAGGGGAGTGAATCAGCAGATAGGAGAGAGCCTGCCTCTCTGCCTTTCAAATTAATTAATAAATAATTGTCCAAAAGCGGTGAGTGTTGACAAACTCATGCTAGCACAAGTTCCCCATGATGCTCCACTTCTGCTCCAGCTCCCTGCTAATGCTCCTGGGAAAACAGTGAAGGATGGCCCAGGTTTTGGGACCCCTGCAACCAAGTGGGAGACCTGGAAGAAGATCCTGGCTCCTGGCTTCAGCCTGGCCCTGCCCCATCCTTATGGCCATCTGGGGAGTGAACCAGTGGATAGAAGATCGATCTCTCTCTCTCTCTCTGTAACTGTACCTTTCAAATAAATAAAAAGAAATCTTAAAAAGAAATGTCTGATTTGGCAATCCTTTAGCAACATTCCTTAGTTAATTTCATTAATTTCCACACTTAATAAAGTGAAAACTAAAGAACTGAACATATTTTATTTGTTAATGTGGTAGGTGAGAAGGAAGCATTTGATGGAGTTTCTTTAATATTTAATCAGTTAAATGCCAAAAGAAAATTTTCTCTTATATTAAGTCTCTAAAATTAAAGAAAGAAAAAACTCCCAATCACGAGGCAGGTGATTGAAGGATACAACAAAGTATAGGAGAGGAAAAATAGATAACACCCAAGTTGAAGATTTGGACACAGTATATAGACTTTTAAGATCTTGTTTATCTAGGTCATTCTGTCTTATTCTCAAAATAACTGACATTTCACAAAATAAACAAGATTCATTTTCATCTTCGCAAAATGTTTTGTTTGAGCGTTCCTCTTAATTTGGGGATATGAGAAGAGATAACATTTTACTTAATTTACAAAGTTACATTGATTTGTTAGTAATCTAATTGATCTATTACAATATTTATTCATTTATTTGAAAGGCAAAGTTAAAGAGACAGGGAGAGAGAAGGACATACACACACACACAGAGTGAGGGAGAGAGAGAGAGTGAGAGAGAGAGAGAACAAGGGAGAGAGAAAGAGAAAGAGAAAGAGAGAGAGAGAGAGAGAGAGAGAGAATATCTTCCATCCACTGGTTCAGTAACCCAAATGACTACAAGAGCCAGGGCTGGGCAAGAAGTACATGCTAGCAGAATACAAATTATTAACCCAAGAAAAGCTTTTTAAATTCCTACCACTCTATGTTGCAAAATCAATTTGGGATTTTAGGTGTTTGAAAAGCATAATATGATACTTAATAACTATGTATATGATTTTTTTTTCTTTTTTTGTTTCCTAACTATGTCTTTCTGGGTATCCAAACAGGGAATTGTTAATCTTGTCTGTGACCTATAAAAGATGAGGGAGGACAAGTTTTCTGTACAAACTGGGATGAAAAAATGAAAAAAAATTGTCATTAGTGATTAAATCTATCCCGATTGGTGCTCACTGCTTAACCTGTACAAATTCTGTGACTTTGCTTAGTACCAAAGAATTCCAATCAAAAAGAAATGATTGAGTTTAGTGTTTTATTCCCATTAAAAATTAACATCTTCCTTCTTTCATCATTATAGTCATTAGGACCTGTAATAACCAATCAGTAATATCCTCAACAAAATCTTCTCTTGTTAAATATGTATGTATATGATAAACCTTCCACACAAAAATGTCTTTAAGGCATCTAATAAATACTTTTTGTGGTAGATAACCAGTTACAGGTATATTTTAGGTCCATCTTTCCTCTAATCTGTCTGTACAAAAGGCTAGACTTAACTCTGTTTGTTTATGGGAGTATTACGTCTGTGCAGCCCACAAAACTGAAAATGTCGTAAGAACTAGCAAATTCTAGTAGAAACCTTTAGTATCCAGGGATGTTGAGGGCCATTACCACATTCTTTAGCCTGGAGGTCAGCATTTCATGTCCTAATCCGAGTGATCAAAGTTCCACCAAGATTTATCTTAATCCATTAGCTCCTTAGGGAATTGGATGGATTGTTTGAGATATTTTTAATCCCTGACAGTGTAGTAAATTAATAGGCAGGAAGTCTTATATGTCTTGACTGTTTGGCACAGGGCATGAAGACCAAATGAGAGGAACAGAAAAAAATTAAGGATACCTGTACACTAGAATCAGCCAAACTGAAACCAATGTCCCACCCCTCCCCCATTAATCTCCTTACTATTAGCTTCAGGTGTAGAAGTATAATTAGAGGCTTTAAAGAGATAAAGAGCCCTAGAAAGTGACAAATGGTTATAAAGAGACTCTTGTATTTTCCTATATGAATGCAGGCAGTGTAATAATTTTAAAGGATTTTTCTAGCTGATATTCTTATTTTCAGTGATAAAATGCAGGATAAAAAAAAAAAAACACCAGTAGAAACCAGTCCCATCAAATATCCAACAAATACTATACATATTCATTTGTTGCAAAAAAAAGTTGTTTCATAACAATGTGGGTTTATAGATTTACATTTCCACTGAGAGGCATTGTACACAATTCTTTGTTTTCAAATCCTAATTCTACGATTTGTGTCACTTTTAGCAGCTTACATAAGTTCTACGTGTCTCTGTTTCTTCACCTTAAAATAAGCATAATACTTGGTAACAATTAAATTTTTAAGGAATGTAGAACACCCAAGGGGTTGGGAAATGCCTTGGACAGGGTAAGTCCTTAGTAAGCACCAAGTAACCACTTTTTCTTGACCTATTTTTTGGCAGAACACCTATTTGTAAGACAGTCTTGCTTGAATTCAAAATTTTCATGCCATCATATGCTGATATGGATAATTATTTCTAATGCCATTTGTTGATATACCTAAAAAATACATATTAGCACAATACATGTCATTTCGACTGACAAATGCTTTTTCTTGAGTTCCTACTACTCTATGATGCAAAATCAGTGAGTAATTTTAGCTGTCTCTTAATAATAATATTACCTTTAAAGAGAATCTAAGTACTTTCTCTTTATTCTTGTATTGTGATTGTTAATCTATTTATTGTTACAAAATATAATTTAATTCCAATGATTCCTTATTGTAATCAATTTACTTAGTGATTTTACATTCACTTTACATAGTGATTTTATGGTTAATTTATATTCAATTTACTTATTGATAAGTAAGTGATTTTTATCAACAGAAACAACTTGGAGTACCATCTGATCAAAGTCTAATATACTTTGATAAGATGCCATCAAAGACATACAGATACAATTTATGCTATTTTAAATATGGAAATCTGTGAGACTGTTTAAAGAGATGCCTGTGTCTAAATTTCAGTGCATTAATGAATGTAATAAATACATACTTGATGATGGTGCTGTATCTCCAATGAACTATTTGGCCAGTTTTTGTTCCTTTAGGAGCAAAGAATCAAGACAAACATGTTACACAAAGAAAGAACTCAAAAACCAGAGGAACAGAAACAACTACTTAGAAAACCAGAGTTCTTGAATAGACAGACTGTAAATTTGTAATGTAAAACTCCAGAAGAACTATATGTGTTTACGGGAAGCAGGAAAAATTTTGAAATTAAACAGGAGGCTGAGAAGAATATTTGATAAAAAATTAATTATAATTTGCAACACTGAGGTGGGTGTGCATGTATCATGTCTGAAAAAGGTCTTTATGCCAAGAATTCTTCCCATTGACCATAAAATGTGGACTATTGTATCTGCCCAAGACATTCCAAAAATGGAATGGGACTAATGTATGTCATTGGATGACTTATAATGAAAAAATGATTTCATATTAGAGAACTGGGGATTATATTACCACGCCTCTAGGGTCATGAGACATCATAAACCATTGGAGGCATGTTTAGCAGAGGCCCTAGTATGAAACGCACAACTGGTATTTTGATCATTAGCCTCAAGAATTACCCACAGCCCTGCTGCCACATCCAGGATTCTATAGAACAAATGATGTTGTAGAAAGCATTTGTACATTTACCATTCCGAGACTCATGCAATGAGTTAGAATTTCCCAACAAAAACAGAAGGGTTTTGGAGTACAGAAATAGCATTTTCCCTAAAGAAACATTTAATTTTGGAAATCTTTTCTGAATTGAAACAGTTTGCATACAAGAATGAACCTGCTGATGGAGTGCATTGGAAAACAATGCTAACACCTTCTATTAAGGAAATCTAGATACTAGAGTTCATCTTAGATGTCTTTTTTTTTCCCATTGAGGAGTGTTAAGTCAATGTACCCTCAAACTCAAACAAGGCTATTGTTAATACTCTACAACATGCAGGATTTAATATATGTCACTAACTTGAACCAAAGCCCTCCCCTTTGTTTGCTCAAAAATAAGTGATGGTAATGCTTTTGAGTTAAAATGTAGCTACTATCTGGTCATGAGACAGCTTACTAATATATTCCATGTCACTCAGTGATTTCACCCTGCACTAGAAATGGCTGAACAATTAACATGTAGGTTATTAAATGAGTAAGAACAGACCCTTGAGAAAAATCCCAGGGCACTGGGAAGTAGTGGTTGAGATGTGCAGGTGTGACTACTTACAGCTGGTGTGGATTACGAAAATTATCCTACTCTTCTCTTAGTCAACTTGATTACGTGTAAATAGTCATCCTTGTTTTCTACTTGCTTCTTATTTGCCGAAGATGAAATAATGAAATAAAATAAAATATAAAATAAAATACATAAAATGACAGATTTATAGCACCAAAGAAAAGGAATGCTGATTTGGAGCTTAAACACTTAAAAACAATTTTTGAAAATTAAATGTAAAGAACTATTGTAGAGGATGTATTTAGAATAATTAATTTACAAAAGGAGGCATAGGTGTGTATGTCTCTGAGCTTGGAGTCTTAAACAGTGTTACAGTTATCAGTATTAGTTCTCAAATAGATTGATTTTGTTTTCACATAAATTGATAAAACCAAATAACTGATACATAATTTGAAAGCAATACAATTTCAAAATAATAAGTCTAGAATGAAAATAGGAACAAAGATGGTATTTTTATAGATAGACTAAGTCATAAGGTAAATTCTCGAAGTGGTTGATAATAACAGAGCCATGACAAATGTAAGTAGTATTTTCCAAATATTGTGTTTTCTCTTTAGAATATGAAAACAACTATTGTAAACCTTATCATTATGCACTTTCTTCTCTTCCTTTCTTTCCTTTAGAAGCAGTTTGTGTTACTTGTCTAGTGGGGTAGTAAAAATACATAGAATATTCTTTGGCACTTCAAATCTGGAAGTTCTTTGAAAAACTCATGGACTTCTCTTTCTTTGATCAAATTAAATGGACTGAAACATGCACCCTTAAGGCGGTTTTTAGATAGGAAAAGATCAAATAAAAGCAATTACCCTATAATTTGGTTGGTAAGGCTTAAACTAAGGAACGATTGAGGAGCTCTCTCGTACTTCAACTCCTGCCTAAGTAGCCTGATTTTTATGTTTAAATGAATATAATCACTCTGAAGTACCTACTAAAATAGCAGCCAGATATAATTGATCCTAAAACTCTATCTGCAGAAATGAAATGTGCCATTCAAAATCCAATACAGCATTTCAACAGAGAATGGGGGTGATCAGCTCTTTTAATAGAATCTCGGTGGTTAAAGCAGTATATTCCTCCCAGCTCTTAAAACTTCACTCAATACTTATAATTAAAGAGGGTTTTGTTTGCCCACCATGTGGCCAGGCCAACCAATATCTTTAGTGACACATAGGGCGGTAAATCTAGCTTTACAACCTGGAGTGAATGGTGAGGTTAGTGCAACAAATCTAGCTATGCCTTGGTGATTTTCACTTTTAAGTCAACCTGGACTGTGGGAGAATAGAGAAGACTGCCTAAAAATGTTTTCTGGTTCAGGCCAGAAAACATGTGCTCTGCACTAGTGATAGTGTAAGGCTACACTACTCAAAGTGTGGTGCACAGCTGAGTGCTCATCCACAAATCGTTTGCTACCTGTCCACGCAGTGCTAAGAACAAAACTCGAGAGTAAGCATTGAGAACAATTGGATGGTTAGTTAATGCGGTTAAATCCAATAATAATTATCAAACTTGATCTTCCTAATTTGTATGGCTTTTTATTTTTCTAGTAATTCATTTTTCCTGTATTTTATAAAAAATTATTGGGCCACAATATAATGCAAATGAAAGATGAAATCACAAACTAAAACATAATCCTTCACCACTGGTAGTTTGATAACCAATAGATAGATGATGGGCTTGCATACTCTTTTGGATATGTGAAACACAGCATAAAGAAAAGACATAAGGTAAAACTAGAATATTCCCTGAGATGTCCCAAGGGAAAATAAACTTCATGCTTGACATTTTTAATGGCAACTTTATTGCTCAATAATTTAAATTCTGATTTTCTGCCATTTTAACAGAGCTTTCAATTTAGCCACACTAAATCTGCAAGTTAGACAAGTATGATTGAGCATTATCGAAATTTGTCTTGACCTTCAAAAAACTGCGTAGTCCCACAATGTGTCATTTGTTGTTTTTAATTATGTTACTACAAATCTATTCTTATCTCACTTTTACAACTGGAAAATAGTGTTTCTGACATTTAAATCATCATAAAGATTTTATTTAGTTGTTTGTATCCCACATACACAAACCACTGATAATCTATTCAACTAATTGTTAGACAACAAAGCATTATCTTTCTGGCTGCAGATGTCATATTTAAACACAACTGCTATCAAGGGATGGATAAAACACTTTTTCTTTATGACAAATTGATGCTCATACAAAAAGACCTCCATATACCAACAGACAAACAGTGACAAAGTTTTCTGATGAATGTCAAAATAAAATCTCATACTTGCAGCAAGAAATGCCATGATGTCAACTTGAGTTTCTGGCAATTCTACCCTAGAGACTTAACGGTTGAGGAAAAACTGAACATGGGATATGCAATTCAGAAACTGAAGGTTTCTCATGATTAGTTCTGTGATGTCTGTGGAATAATCTTCCTATTCATCAAGAAAAGTGAAGGAAGTGGTACCTGAACTGATATTCTGGAACAAAATGAGATGAAGTGAGAAATTATTCAACCTACTTTCTTGCATATAGGGTTGAATATTTTACTGACAATACAAACTGAGGAAAATATCATCATTGTAAAAATTAGATTTGTAAATCAAGAAATCTATAGAGGTATATGAATTTAAGAAAAAATACTTTGGGAATTATAAGAGTTTAATTCTTTTGAAAAACCTACCTCCCAGGTCCTATTAAACGAGAGAAGTGATCCTGGAGAAGGACCATGTTTGACTTAGTAGCAGATGGCTGCAGGACTACATGGGGCTGGCTCCTGAGAAATGCTCACTCACCTAGAAATGGTGCTATTGTATTTTAATAAGAAAACTTTATATTTCATGGCAGTAAAATTCCTTAATTCTCATCAGGATTGTATTTAAAGAAAACATCTTGTTAAGAATAAGAAAAGGCAATTATTTAGGAAATTAAAGATAAATTAGATAACTCATACTCTAGAATTTTAGATTAACTTATACATTATAGAAATTTTAGTATTTTTGTTCATTTATTTCTTTTTTTAAATTTTTTGACAGGCAGAGTGGACAGCGAGAGAGACAGAGAGAAAGGTCTTCCTTTGCCATTGGTTCACCCTCCCATGGCCACCACGGCCGGTGCGCTGCGGCCAGCGCACTGCGCTGATCCGATGGCAGGAGCCAGGTACTTATCCTGGTCTCCCATGGGGTGCAGGGCCCAAGCACCTGGGCCATCCTCCACTGCACTCCCTGGCCACAGCAGAGAGCTGGCCTGGAAGAGGGGCAACCGGGACAGAATCCGGTGCCCCGACCGGGACTAGAACCCAGTGTGCCGGCCGCACAAGACGGAGGATTAGCCTAGTGAGCAGCGGAGTCGGCCTGTTTCTTTATTTTTAAAGACTTATTTATTTGAAAGGCAGATATGCAGAGAGAGAGAGAGAGACAGAGACAGAGAGTTCTTCCATCTTCTGCAAATGGCCGCAACTGCCGAGGCTGTGCCAGGCCAAGGCCAGGAGCCAGGAGCTTCTTCTGGGTCTCCCACGTGGGTGCCCAAGCAATTGGGCATTTCCCACTGTTTTCTCAGCCCCATTAGCAGGAAGCTGGATCAGAAGTGGAGCAGCTGGGACTGGAAACAGAATCCATATGGGATACTGACATTGCAGGTGGTAGCTTTACCCACTAGGACACAATGCTGGTCCCAGGACTTCTATTTTATAAGATTTTGACTATTAGGTGTAGTGTCTTTATAGTGCTAATTCTCATATCAATTCATATATAGATTATATATTTAATTTCATATAGTTAGCAATTCAATGAACACTTACTGAATGTTAAACATTAATTTATACTATTTCTATCTGTACTGAAGAGAAACAGATTTGTCCAATAAGCTCCCATGGCATTCATAGAAAAAACAGATGAATAAAATTTTACTTACAGGACCACAGAATATTCTGGAATGTATGATGTATATATGATACAGTATTCTGTGGGGCTGTCAAGGAACAAGTGATCAACAAAAGCCGATGAACAGAAACAGAAACAAACACTGAACAGGAGAATATTTATTCTGAAAGGGTTCTTGAAGGATGTGTAAGAATTCATCAGATTGAAAAGGATGGAAAATACTTCAAGCGAAGGTGATGGCACATACAAATTCACAAGGACAAAGAAGTGAACACGACTTCAAGAAATTGCCTAGAATTTGATGTGGCTAGAAGACAATAAACAAAGATGCTGTTGGGAGTTAGTGCTATATAATTAGGCATAAAATGGCCCTCTGTGTTACACCAAGAATTGGTGATAGTCCAGGATGGGAGCATTAAGAAAGAATTATAATGCAAAAAGTTAAATAATCCGGTATTTGTTCTTTATCAGCAATATGAAGAGTTTCTTTGCGTTTGCTTTTGGAATTACATACAGTACGTTAAACTAACAGTGGCCAATGACAATGAATAAGAGGAAAAGGATGTGAAATTGAGAACATTAGAATTAATAATAGATATTAGAAACCAATTATTAAATTTCCTAAAATCTTATCTTCATCTATAGTGATTTTGATGAAGTCCAGGAAACACTAGCACACAATGTGGCACCTTGGCATTTGAGAAAACAGCAGAATCAGGAAATTCACTTCCACCTTCCTTGGCCCTTTCTTCCTTGAAGCAGGTTATAAAACGTAGAAAGAATTCTCCGACCATCGCCCCTGCAGCAGATCACAAAAATTAGGAAGTTTTCTGACTTTCCCTTAAACAGGTCAGAAGACTGCATTTGCTATACCAGAAGGAATTAAGTACCTTCCTCTCTGAAGACATAGGAACTCAGAAGAAACACAGGCCTTGTTAACTCCCCCTTCCCCGTTTGCTGCCTTTAGACCTCACCCCTTTGTCCAGTCACACTTTCCAAACAAAACCTATCTGGTCCTTCATCAAATCTAGCATAAAACTCACACATTTAACTGTTTTTATTTGGGTGGTCTTTTTGTATGAAATTTCTCCTATCAAAAAATACTTGCTAAATGTATTTGTGTTCTTTTCTCCTGTTAATTTGTCATTGCAACCTTTCTTTTTAGAATCGGTTAGGTATCAGGAAAGGGTGGAGAAAGATCTTTTCCTCTCCTGCAATTTTGAGATGAGAAAAGGGGTCCGGAATGATGAAGTCATTTTCCAGTCTTCTCTGCAGTTATTTGTCACCATGTGATTGATTATTTTCTGCTTAATAAAATGTAAAATAAAGTGCATTGTATAGCAGCTTTAGGAAAGCGCTCCTATCTGCAAGACAGAAGACAAGTTTCCTCCTTCCCTCTGTCCCTCCCTCCCTTCCTTAATCTCTTCCCCCCCTCCCCCTCCCCCTCCTCCTCCTCCATTTCTAGCTTCCTACTAATGTGCACCCTGGGAGGCAGTAGAGATGGCTCAAAGTACTTGAGTACGTGTCATCCATAAGGAAGACACAAGATTGAGTTCCAGGCTCCTGGCTTCAGCCTGACCCAGCCCCAGTTGTTGCAGGTTTTTTGGGGAAAAAGTAGCAGAAGGAAGAACTCCCTCTCTGGCTTTATCTCTCTATCTTTCACATAATCCACAAATAAATAAATAGTAGATAAATAAATAACTAGATAAATTATTTGAAAAAGTAAATAAGGTATGAGGAAATGGAGGAAAAAGTTATATCATTTGTGAATAAAATGTGCAAGCTTGTGAAGCACCTAGGGACATACGTTAGAGTGTTTGTAGTTAGTTATAGGTGCAATTTATCACATACTGTCATGAAGAAGACAATAAACGAACTGTGTGCAAATACAAGAAGGCAACCAAAAACTGCTGGGCAAAATTACAAGAAAAGCTGGCCAGTGATGGCAACCGCAAGGAAGGCAGATTTCCTCACGTTTTAGTAGAAATTAGTGTAAAATAAAGAAAATCCGAAAGCCATGCACTCGCCTGTATTATCTGAGAGCAAAGAAAAGAAACAAAAACAAAAGGATCATAAAAGAGCATTTGCTCGAAGACTGATCCGGAAATAATTGGCACACAGGCTGACTCCTGCTATCAGGTCTGCCACAAATTAGTTGAGAGAAACTGTATTCTTTAGAATGCCAATATCTTAACTTTTGTGTGCAAAGGGTCCTATTGAAACAATATTTTTTGGTGACAAAATAGAGATAAAAAGGTCTTTGAGAAAAGGGTTTGTTCCATGAATTTATCATTATCTGAAGAAACTTGAAGAAGCTAAAAGCCATCATGTCGTGCAGTGGGAATTGTATCAGACATGAGTCAACTGTGCCCTGTCACTTGTTGTAAATCACTCAGTCCGTCCTGAATCTTTATCACTTCCTTTGTAAAATGACGCTAATTGTCCTTAGATCAAAGACTCCTTTTAAGGGTCACACTAAATGACTTATATGAAACCATTTTATAATGCAAATCACTACACAAAGACAAGAAATTCTTTTGGGCATCATGAAATATCATTTGCAACTTAAGATAATAACAGCACCAACAGGTGATGAATGGCATTCGTGTCCAAATTGCTCAGCAGTGGAGAGAGGTACACTTGCTCCAGATGTCACATCTGGTTTCCCTAGTGTTCCTGTGAGTCACACTTAATCTTAAACAGCAAGGCAGTCCTATGAACAATGGAAGACGCCTAGGGGGAGCATGACTTTGGTGGGAAGAGAATGGGTCACTGTCATGTGCTCTCCCGCAGAGATGAGTTGTGGCCACCACTGGCCGGAGGAGGAAAAGATGTTGTTGGAGGTTGTGGCAGAGGAGGTGCAGTCTAGTTATGGGAAATCTTTTGCTTTCCTGGTGTGGTCTCACCACATTCTCACGGTCCTCTAGGGTGGGGTTCTCGGGGAGAGATGGAAGGCAATGAGCAGAGGTGGGAGGAAGACAGAAAGATGAAGAGGACAAGGACAAGATACGAAACGAGGGACAGAGATGGAGACAGAAGCTGGTCATCAGAGGATGCTGCCACACATGCTGCTCCCAGGCTGGCAGACTTGAGGGAAAGCACAGAGTAGAACAACTGACACATCATTCAATACCCCATCCTCCGCGGTGACCCTGTGGGCGGTTCACAGCGATAGTTCCCTTCTGCATGACTAGAGTGGCAGAGGCTTTGGATTAGCTCCTGCGTTGGTACTCTTGACCATTCCTCTCTTTGAAGCCACGCCTCCTCTCACTTACATTCCTTCTCTGTCACATTCAGTCCTCCCCCTCTGATTCCTGTTTTGGTTCTCAAAGTGGATATTCAGCATTCAGCATTCAGCATTCAGAAAGTCAACCTTCACGTTTACTCTATCAAAACCCACATGCAAAATGCCGGCCCCATAACCTCAGTACAGGATGGACTCTTATGTTCCATTGCTTGCAGGTTTTTCTTTATTTTCTGCTGACCTTTGCCTAAAATGATCTTACAATATTCCTGTCACCCTTCCTATGACAATGGCTCACCTTCTCATCACTCTGTTTTCAACTCAGAACAGCAGTCTTAGAGGGGTCAAGGCCCACATTCAACATCTCTCTCACTGCTCTATCAACATTGACAGAACGCACATGAAGGTCTTCTTTACTCCACACCAGAACACTTGTGACAGCTTGGAGACATTTTCCTAATTTTCCTGAACCATTACCTTGTGTCATTTTCTCATCCAATCCATCAGAAAAGTTCTCTACTCGTCAACATGTCAAAAATCAAGCTCCCCTGTTTGTTTTAGTAAATCTTTTATAACTGGACTTAGCAAATCTTCCTACTCATTACCCAAGACATGTTTAGTAAATTAATTTTTAAGTAGTTCCTTATTGAATTTACATTTGAATTTTAAAAATTTACTTATTGAGTTCCTAGGGTACGTTGGCACTGTGCTAAATATAAACATAAATGGCACAATCCTATCCTCTAGGAACCTGAGACTTACTGGAGAGGCAGATGAATAGTGTAGCTAGTGCTAAGCGATGTAAGGTGTACGGTTGGGATACAGAGAAGGAGAATTTAAAAGAGACCAGGGCCACTGGAAGGATTTCCAAAAGAAGGGTAAGAAGGAGATGATTCTTGAAGGGTAAAATGGAATTCACTAAGAAAGATAGGAATGAAGGCGTTTTACCTTGAAAACACATGGTGTTTTAAAGCAACTCTAAGTTATGTTTTACAACTGGAGTAAAAAAGATAGCTATAAAGCTAAAGGGTAGTCTAGGGTCAGATAATGAAGTGGTTTGTGAACACAACTAAGAAATGCTTGTTTTAGGCTAAACGCATTGGGAAGCTGTAGAAATATTTTAATTAAGATAATGAGCTCATGATCATATTGGTGTTTCAGAAAGATGCCTGGCAGCGAAATTGAAAATGCTTGGAAGGGAGTAAGTGTGAAGTAGAGCAAACAAGTTAGGAAATTTTTGGTCACTCACAAGGAGTTAGAAGAGCAGTCACTGCTGAAAAGCATCTCTGAGCCCAAGGAGTCATCAACATTGTTTTTGCTCATGAAAATGTATTAAAATACAAAATATTTAATGAAAATATGTGCTCACTCTGCAAGAACACGGAAATCAGCATTTCATAATACTTTAGCAACTGCTAAAAATAAATGTTTTGAATTCGGGAACAGATTAGGAAAATGACCTTCAGTTCCAGTGATTTTCTAATCTGTTATATATTTTTCTTCAGTATTTGCTTATATGTGATTAAAAATAGAAATGCATGAATTCACCTTTATGTTATGTTTAGCTGTTAAATAGAAACGGTGAGGCTAAGATATGCTGATTTTACTTCATAAGAGGATTAAAAAAACATACATTCTTGGTTAGTTTTCAGAAGGAAGAGCTCTCTCACTGGCTTTGTCTCTACTTTTCACATAATCCATACATAAATAAATAGGTAGATAAATAAATAAATACATAAATTATTTGAAAAAGTGAATAAGGTATGAGAAAATGGAGGAAAAAGTCCTATAATTCATATCATAATGATATAATTCATATCATTCATATAACTTGTTTAGAAATAGGGTTAGAGAAAATACTTATTGTTGCATTTCATTAAATGTGTATACTGTACTGAATCCCCTCCTCCCTATATAATCCTTGCAATTTGTCTAACAGTATCAGTTTCTTAATGATTTTCCAAGCCATTTTCATGTAGATTTGTATATATTTTATAGAAGGTCTTCTATAGATAGTCTGCACAATGTAGTATAGTGTGATAGAGCAACCGCGTCTCGACCTAGGAACTTATTACAAATGAAAATTGTTAGGACCCACTTCAAACAATTCTGAATGGGACTCTGTGGGTATGTGGCCCAAGAGTCTGAATTTTAGAAGCTTTCCAGCTGATTTTTATGTATCCCTAATTTAAGAAGAACATAGTATCAAAAGGCAAAAGAATCTAAAGGTAGATTTTCATGCATGAAGAGTTCATGTTGCTGCTGTGAATGCCTTGGACACTGGACAAATAACAACAAATATCCACGAAAATTGTGCTGAACCTATGTTGACTATGGATGAACTACTTACATCTTTTTCATGTAACTTATCTATTGGAAATCTATCACAGGTAGCTTATGTTTTCTGTTCATGAAGTTTCTACATCTGCAGGAACCTGATCAGCTCATCCAACATCCATCACATACCATAGAATCAGCACCATACATTTGGGACAGGAAATAAAGGTGCTGTGTGTGGATTATTTTTAGTTTTTACAAATTCTGCAACAGAACACAAAGATTTTAATGATCTTATGAGACTAAATCTTAGTTGTGTTTTTTTTTCAAGATAATACCAAATATTCTTAGTTTATAAAATTAGTTGTTTGATAATGACAATTGCAATAACTTAACAGTCATATAATGTGCAGAAACCAATTAGAATTCATTATGAATTAAGAAACAAAGCATTTCTATTTCTTGATGGAAATCAAATAAAAATGTCAAACTGCTGCAATCAGACATTCTAGATATGAATATTCATTGGCAACTGTTCATGGCAGATTTATGAATTTTTCACCTGCTGTTAGGAGGAAAAAGGAAAACATTAAGTTGCCAAATAAAGCCATTAACATAAGCTAAAAGAAAAAGTATATACACAGATGGATGCTGATCTTGGAATTATGCAACTTTACCAAAAAAAGAACCACTTCCTTTATATTGTGAAAATATTTGTTTCATGCATGCAGATTGCAAAGGTCGGAAATTTGAACTCAGCAACCAGTAGCATGGGTGTGGAGGTCAGATAACCAGATATCTATCACCTTGTCATGGTAAAGCCACCTGTAAGGAAACTCATTAAGAGTAATAAGGGAAAGGTCTGCCCCACTCCTTACGCACCACTTATATCAACATCCACATTAGACTATTTCCCTAACAAAAACATGTGTTTAGATGTGAGGGTATAATTTGAATGGGTAAAATACTGCTCCAATGGATATGTTCTGAAGATGCAGTCATGAGAAGCCAGGCAGAATGTTCACTCAGGCATGATAGGCTACTTGTCTATCCATCTCTGAACTTCATTTTGTGCAATACGAAAATGGCTTTCATGAGCAATAATTCTTAGTGCTTCCTGATTACTACTAGTATTGGAATGCTACAGAAACATTTCCTGGAGCAGTTCAGCATTTTGGTTAATAGGCAAGGGAAAAATGCACAAAAGCAATAAAAACTACTCTTATGGGGCCTTATGCTGTGTAGCAGATAAAGCTGCCGCCTGCAGTGCTGCCATCCCATATGGGCGCCTGTTCGAGTCCCGGATGCTCCACTTCTGATCCAGCTCTCTTCTTTGGCCTAGAAAAACAGTGGAAGATGGCCATAATTCTTGGGCCCCTGCACATGCATGGGGGATCCAGAAGAGGCTCCTGGCTCCAGGCTTTGGATTGGCCCAGCTCTGGCTGTTACGGCGATTTGGGAAGTGAATCAGTGGATGGAAGACCTCTCTCTCTCTCTCTCTCTCTCTCTCTCTGCCTCTCTGTAACTCTACCTTTCAAACAAATAAATAAATCTAAAAGACAAAAACTATACTTCTTATATTTGATTATTCTCACATATGTGAATACAATATGCTTCTGGTTTGATTCAGATCTTTTTGGCTTACATTTTAGACTTCAACAATAGCTATTATCTTTGATCTTTTAAATAGGTATAGGAGTTTTCTCTTTTAAAGTATAGTTTAAGGCTGGTACCACGGCTCAATAGGCTAATCCTCCGCCTTGCGGCACCAGCACACCAGGTTCTAGTCCTGGTTGTGGTGCCGGATTCTGTCCCGGTTGCCCCTCTTCCAGGCCAGCTCTCTGCTATGGCCCGGGAGTGCAGTGGAGGATGGCCCAAGTGTTTGGTCCCTACACCCCATGGGAGACCAGGAGAAGCACCTGGCTTCTGCCTTTGGATCAGCATGGTGCGCCAGCCACGGCGGCCATTGGAGGGTGAACCAACGGCAAAGGAAGACCTTTCTCTCTGTCTCTCTCTCTCACTGTCCACTCTGCCTGTAAATAAATAAATAAATAAATAAATAAAGTATAGTTTAAGTAAATACATGTTAAATAATAATGAACATTTCTATGCTATCTAATTGAGTGATCTAGTAGTGGAACTGTTAGGCCAAGAATAATTAGTTGTTTTTTTTTTCTCTAATTTATTTGCTAGGTAGAGTTACAGACATGCGAGAGAGAGAAAGGTTTTCCTTCCATTGGTTCACCCCCCCAAAAATGGCTGCCACAGCCAGTGCTGCACTGATCCGAAGCCAGGAGCCAGGTGCTTCTTCCTGGTCTCCCATGCGGGTGCAGGCACCCAAGCACTTGGGCCTTCCTCCACTGCCTTCGTGGGCCACAGCAGAGAGCTGGACTGGAAGAGGAGGAACCGGCACTAGAACCAGCTTCCATATGGGATGCCGGCGCCGCAGGTGGAGGATTAGCCAAGTGAACCGCGGCCCTATAATTAGGGTTTAATTACACTCAACAATCTTAAGACTTCAACTGTATATTTGGCAATGTGTCGCTCCCCCTCTTCGTGGAGGAGCGACACAGGACCCTGCGCTGTTCTTTCGTCTGCTCGGCCCTCCCCGGGTTTGCTGCTGGTTCTTCCCGGGTTGGCTACTATCCCTTCCACCTCCGTGGAAGGGCAGTTCCCCCTGGCCACATTCCCCACTTCCGCAGGGGAGCGGCACACTGCCGGCCGGCTTTCTCGGGGGCTGCACGGGTTCCCTTAGATGTTCCCCATAGATGTTCCTGGTGCATGCCGTCTCTCTCCTCCTTTATAGTCCTCCTCCGCCAATCCTAACTCGGCTGCCCGCACGCCGAGTACGCTGCTCTCCTCCAATCAGGAGCAAGTCCTATAATTTATTAGTTGAACTGGAGGCAGCTGTGCGGAAGCTGTTTACTTCTCTCCCAGCTCCATATTGTGGGAGAGCAGATGCATAGAATAAGTCTTAATTCGAGTAACTTAGTCTAGTCCGGATTGCTCCCCACAGATCCCCCTTTCTTTTTATTTTTGGCGTTGATACGCGCCTGTCTTCGGTGTCCCGCGGCACACACTCTGCTCTACTTGCTAGAGTTGCCACAGGCTCTTACAAGTCCTATCCATCAGGCAAACCGAATCCGGGTCCTCTCTTCGCCATGTTGTGAGGAGGTTTTTAGGCGCTGATGCGTGCCTGTATTCGGTGCCCTGCAACGCATGCTTTGCTCTGCCTGCAGGGGCTTACAAGCTCTATCAGGCAAACCGAATCCAAGCCTTCTCATTGCCGTATTGTGGGGGAGACTTATTAGTGTTGGTTCGTGCCTATCTTCGGTGACCTGCAGCTCATACTCTGGTCGAGCTGCTTGCTGGCGCTTACCGCCTTAAATCAGGCAGACCAAATCCAAGCTTAATATTGTTGTATTGTGGGGAAGCCTTACTGATGTTAATTCGTGCCTGTCTTCGGTGACCTGCGGCGCATAAGCTGCTAGCTGCCCGCAGGTGCTCATCGCCTCACTTGATTAGGCAGACCGAATCCAAGCTCTCACATTGCAGTGTTGTAGGGAGGCCTTTTTATTTCTCTATTTCTCTATCTCCGGGCATTCCTATTTCTCCCATTTTACTTCTATCTTCCAGCATTCCTATTTTTCTCACTTTACTTCTAAACTTCTGTTTCTCTTATCCCTGCGGCTTTCCGGCACCTCGCCCCGCCGGCGGGTTCCCGGCTCTGCGCCGCTTCAGCCCGCGCGCCTCTCTCATCTGCGCAGCTTCCCAGCTTTGCGCGGCTCGGCTTTGCGCGCTCCGCGGTCTCCACGCTTAACCCTTTCGCGTCTGAACCACAGCCTCGCGCCAGCCCCGTTCCCTATCTATTCACGCCCCGTGCTCTCTCTGCACGCGGCGGCTTCCGCGAATGTTTCCTCCACCACCGGCATTCAGTCCAAGTTCCCCGGACTAACCTGGCGAATCCTGGCGGCCCACGTCTCTGCCTCTGGTTCCAGATCTTCGCCTCTTGCTCCCCGGGGTGACTTGAAGAATTCCAAGGTGGCTTATATCTCCGCCTCGGCCTGCACTCGCGGCTTCATCCTCCCTAACATTTTTCTCTACCCGGTATGTTTCCTTAAGTTTTCTTCCAACAATATTCCTCTCATTTCTCCTGGCTACTCCCCACAGTCCGCGTCCGAGTCTGTTTGTTCTAGCTTTCACTTTCGCTTTCGACCTTAGAGATTTCTCCCAGCTTCCCCCCGTAGTCCGTATCCGAGTCTATGCCTAGGCTTTCAATAGCTTCTTCCGGCTCCTTTTTCGTCCGGCTTTTCCCTAGGCTGTTTGCTAGTCTCTCCCTCCGATATTTTCCCTAGGCTGTTTGCTAGTTTCTCTCTCCGATATTTTCCCTAGTTCTTCCCGTTTCTTCCCTCCTAAGTTTCATATCCGTCCTAAGTTTCCTATCCGAGTCACGGCACCATTATGTCGCTCCCCGTCTTCATGGAGGAGCGACACTGAACCCTGCCTAGGCTTCATATCCGAGTCACGGCACCATTATGTCGCTCCCCCTCTTCGTGGAGGAGCGACACAGGACCCTGCGCTGTTCTTTCGTCTGCTCGGCCCTCCCCGGGTTTGCTGCTGGTTCTTCCCGGGTTGGCTACTATCCCTTCCACCTCCGTGGAAGGGCAGTTCCCCCTGGCCACATTCCCCACTTCCGCAGGGGAGCGGCACACTGCCGGCCGGCTTTCTCGGGGGCTGCACGGGTTCCCTTAGATGTTCCCCATAGATGTTCCTGGTGCATGCCGTCTCTCTCCTCCTTTATAGTCCTCCTCCGCCAATCCTAACTCGGCTGCCCGCACGCCGAGTACGCTGCTCTCCTCCAATCAGGAGCAAGTCCTATAATTTATTAGTTGAACTGGAGGCAGCTGTGCGGAAGCTGTTTACTTCTCTCCCAGCTCCATATTGTGGGAGAGCAGATGCATAGAATAAGTCTTAATTCGAGTAACTTAGTCTAGTCCGGATTGCTCCCCACAGCAATGTAATCATTATTTTTTACAACAAAATTGGAGGAGGTTTTCAGAAGTCAGAAACAAGGAACTAACTGCTCCTCATTCATGTCCACAAATTAAATAAGAAGATTTATCTAAATATACCCCCTACCCATTGAGTCTTAGTGACAAACTAAAGTAAGCAATAGTGAGTTCTCAAAAATTTACATCATCATTTACATTTACAACACCATTTCCTGTTGGTGGAAGTGTAACTTTTTGTTGCTTATACAAGTTCATTTGCAAGTATCTATGAAAATAAAAATGCATGTACCATTTAAACCACCAATTCTACCTTTAGGAGTTGATCCTCCATAATTTCACCACGTTCAAAAGTATTCATTGCATCACTGTAGGCCAAATTACTGAAAGCACTTTAAAGGTCTATTAAGAGAGAATAAGTTTATCATGGTTCATCCCTATTATAGATTACTTGGAGATATTATGAGTGAGGTATAATATTTCTATATGTACTGATGTGGACTGATCTTTAAATGTTTTCTATTGCTTGCTCAAACTTTTTGTTAATTGACCATACTCAATTTAAAAAGCAAGACAGCATTCTATAATTTTGATATGAGAGACAATGAAGGAGAGAGAGAGTCTACAATCTATTTTTCTCATTATCCATTCATCCCTGCATCTGTCCAGAGGAACAGAAAGAGAAAAAACAGTGATGACATTTGCCAAAAGACTGGGCTAAGAACACAGCACACTTTTCATTTTAAGCCATTTTTATTTTTTATGAATTGTATCATGTGAAGAAACTCTATAAATGAAATTTTAATTGTAAATGATTGTTTCAAAATTACTCTACTTTATGAAAATTATGGGTTAATATGGACATAGAATAAATGACCATGGCTTAAAGATTATATATCCTAGGCACAGTTAGAGAATGTTCTTCTGGTGGTCTTTGAGATTGTTTGTGGCTTATGCAATCATCTATGCTTCATCTATGTTTTAAAATTGTGGGTCCAAGGCCACACTTTCACATGTTGATGAAGTTCAGAGGTTTTTCCCCACAAAATGGCACACACACACACAGGCCCACAGATTTGCAATAAACACAGGAGTCTCATTTATTCCATACAGTCCAAGGTCATCCAGGGATCCCTAGTGTTCCCTGAATCTCAGAATAAAAAATATGATTTATATTGTGACATAAATGTAAAAACTAAATAACCATTCATTCTCAACTTTAAACCATGTATGAAGAAAAACTCTTAATCATCACTTTGAACAGGACTTTTAAAATAAATACATGTGCTAGATTGAAATTCGTGATTATTTTCTAAGCCTGAGTAACTCTTGGAAAAGCAATACATTAAGAATCCCAAGTGGCAATTTACCAACTCCTGCTTAATTATTTTGTATTTTGGCAGCATTTCCATCATCACTGGAATGTATTTTTTTGAAAAAAAAAAAAAAATAGCCTGCGGGTTAAAAAAGAAGTATTAAGAAATTTCGGTTATAATCCAAGAGTTAAATTGGAACAGTATCAGGATTATATGCTTTAGAAAATTACCTAATACTTGTTCCAGGTGTGTAATAAAGCCTGATGCTACTTTAAGTTGTAAATCTCAACATATATCCATTAAAAATTAGACAATATCACCCATAACAGTAGTCACCTACATAACATGCCTTTGTATACAATTCCTAAAAGCAATTATATATATTTTCCTAGATGTTTGACAATGCCTTCATGTAAATGTATATAAATTTTCTTTTTTTACTATATTTACAATAATTGTTATAATGTTAAAAATAGTAGTGAATACAATATCAACTGCTGAGAAGTTAGCATGCATGGACAATGCATGTGATAATGTAAATTTCATATACTACAAAATGATGAAAGATGTTTCTTTACCTTATATGTATATTATCCTTAACATGAAAATGCTGTTCTTCTTTCAGATTGGGGTTGTGTATCTGTGAGTTTCCTGTTATTTTTATGTGATTGTTTGAGCTTCTAATTAACTTTCACTTAAAACATTTGAAAAGTAGCACACCATCTCTTTTCTTTAACCCCTTCTGACAAATTAAATATTCAGCAACCCTCAAGCATCTATTACATCTATTACAGTTGAGGTGACATCATGATTTCAAGGGCACTCCTTTGGGCAAATCAACATAATTACCACGGAGCTAGAAAATACTGAGATTCCTCATCCATGGAGAACCTCTGCTACCAAGGGGTCAGGACTTAGGTTTTAACGGCTCAGGGTATTAGATTCAGCACTTTATTTAAAATCCTTATTTATCTCTGTATTCCAGAAGATAGCACAATGCCTAGCACAGAATGAGAAAATTTCAAAACATAAATGTAATACAATCATCTCAAGATGGTAGAATAAAGTACATATTGATTTGATAGTGTGCTAATCCTATTCCTCTTAGCAATACGTACGAATCGAGGGTCAATTATCTGCTTGTGAATATGTTCACATTATTCCTCATTATACTACTATACTCCGTGAACTACTTATTACCATAAAATCACACTAAATCAAAGCAGAAGAAGTTGTTTTTCAGTTTTCTTTGGGAAAAAGACATAAAGAATTATGATATTTATAAATTAGCATTTATAATTTAATGTATTATTTATAATTGAGAGATCATTTATATCCAAATCTTTTTTTTTAATTTATTTGAAGGCAGAGTTACAGAGAAGCAGAGGCAGAGAGAGAGAGAGAGAGAGAGAGAAAGAGAGAGAGATCTTTCATCCACTGGCTCATTCCCCAGATGGCCGCACACTCAGAGCTGTGCTGATTTGAAGCCAGGAGCCATGAGCTTCTTCTGGGTCTCCCACACAGGTGCAGGGGCCCAAGGACTCGGGTGGGCCATCTTCTACTGCTTTCCTAGGCCATAGCAGAGAGCCGGATTGGAAGTGGAGCAGCCAGGACTCAAACCAGTGCCCATATGGGATGCCATCACTGCAGGCAGCGGCTTTACCTGCTACGCCACAGTGCTGGCCCCTGGAATCATTTTTGATTTAGCTGTATTACATGCAATGTGTAAGAGAACTTGTTTCTTTGGCTTTAGAAAAGGTTTCTAAGTTATTTCCCTATGAAAAACTAATGTGGGGCTGGTGTTCAGGTGCGGCAGCTTAAGCTGCCACCTGTAGTCCTGGCATCTCATATGCATGCAGGTTCTAGTGCCAGCTACTCCACTTCCAATCCAGCTCCCTGCTAAGGCACCTGGAAAGCCAGTAGAAGATGGCCCAAGTGCTTGGACTCCTCTTCCCTATATGGGAGACCCAGATGAAGTTCTTGGCTCCAGGCATCAGCCAGTTGCAGCCCTGGTTGTTATAGCCATTTGGGAAGTAAACCCGTGGATGGAGCATTTCTCCACCTATACCTCTACCTACCTCTACCTCTACCTCTACTTCTACTGCCACCATCACCTCTCTCTTTTATCTCTCTCTATATATCTCTATCTCTCTTTCTCTCTCTCTGTTACTCTGCCTTTGGAATAAATAAAAATAAACCCTTAAGATTTAATGTTACATAGAGCATATCTAATGTCTACATTATAGTTTAGTGAGACTAATCAGAAAGTAGCAAAGCAGCAAGTATCTTGGTCAATTCTACGGCCTTAAGTATAGAAGCATTAGAAAACAGATAAGGTGAAACATGGGCAAAAACATTTTCTAATGTAGCCATTCAAATCACTTTCTATAATTTTCTTACAGTTAATTTACATTCATTTGTGGACGTCCATCATAAAACACATTAACAAATACAGAAAATTGTGGGGGTTTTTTGTAGGGCATGACATGCTTCTAATAAAGCTAATGTAGCACAATGTTGTGAATGTTTGTATTCTTCTTCAGATTTGTATATTGAAACCTAACCCCCCATGTGAGGGTATTAGGAGGTTGGAATAGTGGGAGGTGACTGGGTCAGGAGGGCGGGGCTTCATGAATGACACTGTTCTTATAAAAGTGACCTGGGAGAGCTACCTTCCCCCTTCCACCATGTGAAGACAGAGCAAGAAGGTACCATCTATGAACCACCAACCAGGACATCAATCCCCACTAGGCTCTGGGCCTGCTGGCACCTTGATCTCAGACCTCTCAGCCTTCAGAACTGTAGACAGCCAACTGCTATTGCTTATAAGCTACCTGGTTTATGGGATTTTGTTATTGAAGCCTGGATGGATTAAGACAAGTAGAAAGAAACAGTGGGGCAGTGGATGGCCAAAGGTTGGATCAGGTTGGTCTGTTCAATGGAATGTCTACATTCAGCACTATCCCAAAGCTCGGAAGAAACTTCATGTTGATGGCTAGAAATCCATCAGCGCACAAGTATTTATACCACAGAGATCAGAAACATTACGAAACAAGTTGTTCCTCTACCCTCTTGCTAAACATTTATCAGCATCAATTATTACTGTTCCAGTATAGAAAAGAGTATGAGAAATCCTGGAACTTACAATTCATTTCATTCAAGATTTAGTTATGAAAGCACATCACCTGTGAAATATATCACAATCAGGAGACTAATTGTTTCTAGAACAAACAGCACGATCAGATGAGGTGGCTTTTTACACAATCACTTGATCTGCCTTATGAGAAAGCACTGATAAAGACTGACAATTTCCATCCTGAGTTGTTTTGTGTTTTTTTTTTTTTTTAATTGCAGCTAAAACGTTTCTTTTACTTTCAGGGTCATCTAAATGTTTCTAATTTTATTTTGATGATAAAATCATTAATATATTTTCTCATCTTAATTTCATGACTGAAAGAATATTTGAACCCTCTAAAATTATTAAATCTCAGAAAAAATTACAGTCCTTTCTAGGAAATAAAAATCAACATCTTTACATCACCATTTTATAGTGGTTCAGTAAAAGCTTTGCCACCAGCTGGACAGGCACCTTGGATCTGCTGAACAGATGCTACATTAGCTTTTCTTAGCAAAGAAGTCGTTAGAAGGAGATAGAAGCATATACCGAGAAAAAGTAATAATTTCCTCTCTGCAATACTGAGGGAGTGGAGAACATCCAGCGATGCTGGCAAAGGCTGTAGAGTATCTACTGCTCTTTTAGCTGAGGTTGACTTTTTCAGATTATCTAAATTATTGGCTTCCTTCTCTATGATCATGAGTAAATGTCTTTCAAGAATTCTTTTTTTTTCAATATTACTTTTCTCAAAAGAATATATGCTGATCTTCAAACACAAGGATGTGGTTTTCTTACCAGTTACTACTCATTAAAATTAATAATGTGCCACTCTGATTTACCAATTAGCTTCCTGTATTTTTCACTTATCATGGTAATTCCTAGCTATTGATAGCATAGTTCCAGAATGAGCAAATAAACAAAAGGTCCCAGAGACAACTAAACTAGTTTCGGCCTGACCTGATTAAAACTTCTCTGACAGCAGCTTGAGGATAAACATTATTCCACGTCCTATCAATTTTTAACAAATATTATTTCAATTGTTTTGAACATTGCACACATCTTCTAAAATGAGACTAGATATTAAGTTTTATATAACTACTTCTGCAATATTATTGCCAATATATTTAAATGTGTTTTTCTACTTATAAAAATGTAGCATTGGCAGTGTTATGTCACCTTACCTTCTAATCAAAATACATGAGCAAAAAAACCTGTAAAACTCTTGTACAGTAGCAAATCAACAAAGTAGGCTCTGTGCATTTGGCATATTTAACAAAGCAGACCAATAGCTCTAAATCAACTCTGAGTTTGCTTCTGTAAGAGGGGATTGTTATTGACATTTCCAGCTTGAAGGGCTATGAGAGTGAATAAGTTGATTGTTGTTCAATTATCTAATTAAGTTCCAGGAAAGATGTGAATCACAAGGTCAGCCAGCATCTGAACTGAATTATAGAAATAGACCCATATTGGTCAAAAAGCAGACAACAATGATCAATGAGTGCTTAATACTCATATAGATTAACTCTCTTTGTCACCTATTACTGATAAATGAAAATGTGCACAACTTTGGATTTCTCAATTAAAATATTTTTAGACAAGGATAAGGAATCATGGCTATTTTAGCTTATGTGAACTCTGAAAAGCCAGCAAATTGATACAAATGAAAAAGAGGGAAGTTCCTCTTATTTCTTAGACAAAAAGTATTAAATATGAAGAATAACAAGGTATCAACAATTATTAACATGAAAACTGTCCTTTACATATACAAAGGTAGAAAAATAAGAAATCCACTCATCTTCTAGGTTTTTAGATTACTTAAATATTTTGATGTTTATCATATGCACATTGTGAACATAATTCAGTTACTACAATTGATAACACTGTCTACATAATGAAATTTTGGCAGAATATTTTATTTTACTGCAAGTATCTACAATATCTTTCAGAGACTAGGATATATATGCAAAGAAGAATAACTCTTCTGCTAATTACCAGTGCAGAAGGGTAACTACTTTGTTAATTACCACTAAGTCACATATATATCCTTTTATGATCAATTACATTTATGATCAAATGACAGACATGACAAATTGAGGGAAAAGCAATAGACCCAATACAGTTTTATTTCACACAGATTTTGGTTCTCTACCGCATGCCAAAAGTCATCAATAAATTGGGATGTATTGCTTTGTTTCAGCCACCATTAGGTTGTAGCACAGAAGCATAGGATTATAGAATGACTTGTATTTGATGGGCCATTGCCAAGTTCAGGTGACATAAGTAATGTTCCACAGCGGTTAGTTCCAGACCTATTGTTAAGCATTTTAATCAGGGACTTTGATGATTGAATTGTGAACATGATCATTAATTTTGCAAATAAGTTGTGGAGAGTGACATGCCAGCACCCCAGAGGAAAAGAATGAGAATATAAAACAAGCTTCAAATATTCCACAAATTCTTGGTCTTAATTATGATTAAATTTAAGAAGGACAAATGAAGGTTGCCATGCTAATTATTAAAAAAAAAGGGAGTATAAAACTGGAAAAAATGTTGTGAGCATGATGTAAGAAAATGGGAAGTATTACAGAGAGAGGGGCAGAGAAGTCGAGTATGGGCACAAAATGTACTGCTAGGCCTGGAGGCAGAAAGAGTCCGAGTTACTGGAATGAGTTCATGATAGTGTGGTGTCATAAACAGTGCTTTTGGAACAGGAGGCCTGTGACTGAAATCATGTTCCTCACTTCCCAACCTTGAGACTTGGGCTTAATCACACTCAATCTCTGTTTCACTGGAAAGGTGGAACTCCCAAGTTCAACTGAATAAAAATAATGGGGGTAACTTATATAAAAATATAAAGTGAATATTAAATCACTATAGTTGTGAGAGCCATTGACAATAACTTTTAAAATTTGATAAGAGTTTCAATTTACACATAATTTATTCTCATTTCAAAATGTGTGTGAAGAGTTTAAAAACAATATAAAGGACATGGGCGACATCTCATAGAAGATGTTAAATAATATAAATTTTTTTTAAAATTTATTAACCGTAGGAAGAACACATTACTAGAATATGAATGGGAAGGAAGCATTTAAAAATTTCTCATTAATCTAAAAATTATATATATATATACATATAGCATATAACTATATGCCGTATAACTATCGTGTTTTGAGATTTAAATCTTGGTTAATCCCATGTCTGCAGTGCCGGCATCCCATATGGGAGCCGGTTCTAGTCCCGGCTGCTCCTCTTCCTGTCCAGCTCTCTGCTGTGACCGAGGAAGGCAGTGGAGGATGGCCCAAGTGCTTGGGCCCCTGCACCCACATGGGAGACCAGGAGGAAGCACCTGGCTCCTGGCTTCAGATTGGCACAGCGCTGGCCATAGCAGCCATTTGAGGAGTGAACCAACGGAAGTAAGACCTTTTTCTCTATCTCTCTCTCACTGTCTAATCCTACATGTAAAAAAATTCTTGGTTTAATCCAAAAACTGAAGGTTCTAGGAGTTCGTGAAGTCTTTTTATTTTGCTAAAAAAATCATTCTCATTTTCTTTGAGAAGCAGAGAGATAGGCAGAGACAGACACACATAGGTCTTTTATCAGCTGGATCACTCCCCAAATACTTGTAAGATCTGGGGCTCGTCTAGGCCAAAGCCAGGGACCAGGAACTCAATCCAGCTTTCCCACATGGATGGCAAGAACCCTACTGCTGAGCCATCATCCGCTGCCTCCCTGGGTACACATTAGCAGGAAGCTGGAATTGGAAGAACAGGGACTTCATCCTAGTGTGTGATGCCAAGTGGTTGGGGGCTGGCGCTGTGGTGTAGTGGATAAAGCTGCTACCTGCAGCACCAGCATCCCATATGGATGCTGGATCAAGTCCCAGATGCTCCTCTTCTGATCCAGCTCTCTGCTTCTGATTCAGCTGGGGAACATTGTGGGAGACCTGGAAGAAGCTCCTAGCTCCTGGCTTTGGGTCAGCCCAGCTCCGGCCATTGTGGCCATTTGGAGAGTGAACCAGCAGATAGAAGACCTCACTCTCTGTCTCCCTCTCTAACTCTACCTCTTAAATAAATGAATAAATAAATCTAAAAAAAAAAAAAAAAAACACAGCTGCCAAATGGCAACTTAACCATTGTGCCAAACTCCCGCCTTTAATTCTCAAAAAGAGAAGTATAACCACATTTTGATCTGACTGACTGGAGTGTTCAAATAAGGTCACGGATAAAAATAGTTTGGGTAATATTGACCAAAACATCTTGAAGAGGGCATCTTTGATTAACTGGGTCCTTTTTTCCCCTGTTAAAATTGCTAGCCATGAAACCTCAATTGTTTATTTTTACTAATCTGAAGTCTCTACTACTTTGTTGATTTTTCTAAGGCAATACATTAACTTTTATTTCTCTATTCTATAAAGACTTGAGTTTTTACTTCTTTTGGCCTTAGATAGAAACAGGAATTGAAAGGAAAACTTCCAGATCAAGCTCTAGAATAGGAAAACAGAACCCTACACAAATATATGGCTACTTCTGCTGCCCATAGAAAGAGAGAACTTTGAAAGTATAGAAACTATGCATACAAAATTTTATTTGAATACAGCACTTATGGAATTAAGCCTTTCTTTTATTTTTTACTTCTTACAGATTTATTTTGCTTATTTTGAAACTCAGAGTTACAATGAGAGAGGGAGAGACAGAGATCCTCATTTGCTGGTTCACTCCCCAGATGGCCACAAGAGCAGGGGCTGGCCAAAGCCAGGAACCAGGACCTTCATCTGGGTTTCCCACATGGGTGCAGAGTGCCAGGTACTGGGCCATCTTATGATGCTTCTCCAAGGCTATTAGCAGGGAGCTGGATCAGAAGTGGAGCAGCCAGGACACAAACCAGTGCTGATACAGGATATTGGCACGGCAAGAGGCAGCTATGCCTGCTCTGCCACAACACTGGCCCTGCAATTATGCTTAGATGGGGTTAGGGTAGAAATGAGGCTGGGGGAGGTGAGAATCATGGAGGTGAATGCAAGAGCTCAAGCATACAATGTTAAAATGGTATTTTCTCTAAAATACTATTTGTGATTAACTCCAAATGTACAATAAAGGCTCTCCTTCAGCCTGTCCATTACATTTTTCTTGGTGGATCAAAAGTGCTATAAAACAAACTGGTCAAGGTATTCATCTACTAGGCTCCATGATCTGAAAAAACACTTCTGATGCAATAACTTAATTAGAATGTGTGATTTGCTATAAATACAGTTCTTTCTATTTATTCTAATTGATTAAGAAATCCTCACTGATCCAGAGCAATTTGTTTTAAGATTGACTAATAATGTGAAATTTATCCAGGATGATTGGAAAATCATGTTCTGTTCTCTATAGATTATACCATTATTTGTAACAGGTGCCTGAAAACCAACTCTTTGCATCTTAACCCCAAATAAACATTCTATTTAGTCAAATAATGTAAGTGTTGGGGAAACAAAAGAACTGATGCCAAAGTCCCTTAGCAACAAGGAACCAAAATGCTTCTAAGGAGACTGACATCCCTTACATCACTAAAACAACCTAGATACGTTACAGTTAGAACACAGGTATTTAATGATGATACAATTTCAAAATTACACCTTATTTTCCACATCTAAAAAAAATCAGCTTTTATTTACTTTTTGGCTGCTGTGATTCCAATTTGCTTCCCATGAGATTAGAATAATCTTCTTCTTTTGTTCTCACTAGACATAGGTGCTATGTCCAGCAAAATCTTAGCTTTGTAATACAAAATTAATGATAAGCAAGTCACTTGGAAATCTTGTAAAACTGCAGATCTACTTAAGCAGGTCTGGGGGGGAGCCCCAGATTTCCATGTAAGTCACTGGGTAACAACACTTCTACTACTCTAAGGTCCTGGAAAACACTGACAAGGGCTATGTCACCAAATACTTAAATTACCACCAAAATTTTGATGTGAAATCATGCAAATCTAATAGCTCGATAAAGTAATAAATATATTGTAATGCACATTATGACAACTCATTGAGGATACCATGAAGAAGTAGCTGAGGAAAATGAATGAAAATGGCACCAATCACAGAAGACAGCACCCTGCATTCTTGTCGAAAGGCAATAATCCTGTAAATTTCTCATCACGGTCATAAAATATGGCCAATATTTTGGTAAAATATTACCAAAAATGTAATGTACTACTCATTCACTAGTATTCTATATTTAATTACATGGTCCTTTCAAACCTACCTCAAGGGACAGATTTTGATTTTGTTATTGATATATAGCTATTATATAATTTTTATTTTATATAATTATACTCAGTATATTTTAAAATGAAATCCCATTATATTTAGAAAACCAACCATCCTAAAGGACTAAATTGTGAGCAGATGCTGTGATTGATGCATTGAAAAAACAAATAACACTAATTATAAGATCTATAAAGCACTAATGAAAAGATTGATCCACCTTCTGCTTCTTGGGCTGCTAATACACAATGAGACTTAACAATTCTTGGTTCTGTAAGAAACAGTGAAGTGGCATCAGATTTGGAAACGAAGTTCTGAAGTACGATGATTACCCGTGTGATCGAAACCTTGATAAGCCTCCGTTTTGTGAGGGGAGAAATGAGGATCCCAACTTGTGTAGAACTGGGTGATTAATGAATGGAAATGAATAGGGAAATGAATGGAAATGAATAGGGCCTGCCTCTGGTTAGCAGCCAGTAATCATTAGCTGAAACTAAGTAATTTGAATTACGGTAAAAGTCACATAAATAATAAAATACGTACCAAATAACTTTCACCATGTAACTCCTGAGAATGCGGATAGTCGTACTGAATCTGCCCTTTATTAAATTTATGCCAAGCATCATGTAACAAGCAGTGAATAATCTCACTGAATCATCAGACATGTCTGAAGTTCATACCTTCTATAATAATCAAGATGAAAAATACATGTTACTTGCTTAAGGTCTCTACAAGTTTATAAAGAACAGAACTGGTATTTCAGTTTAGATTTGTCTAGCCTTACAGTATTTAGTTTTGCTACTATAAGGCAATTAGAAATTTTCTTTGTGTTTTTGTCATCTGTGACATGGGATTAATACTGTGGCCCAAACACTCTTATTTTGAAAATTAAAGCAAATAATGAGTAATAAAAAGTCAGCCCAATGCCTCGCACGAAGTTAATTGACAACAGACACTTCCCGAATGCATACATGGGTGGGTATAAAATTGAATACTGGACTTGGGGTAGGCTCTGCTTAACTGCAGCGGCCATGGTGAGGCTTTCCATCTGATGACTTTGTCACCAGCTTCTACTCTATCCATTAATAGTGTCTGTGTGGTGTTTTCCATCATGCCATTGATTCTATTTAGCTGAATATAACATGGCACTATTGTGGCAAAATAAGCATTCTGCCTTTTTTTTTTTTTTCCAGATTCCAGGCGGAGCATTCCAAATGCAACTTTGCTTTTGCTGATGCTGTTAATTGCACAAATGCTCATGTCATCTTGTTTAGACTGTGGCCTCATCCTGTTTTGACTATCGTGTTGCCCTTACGCTGATCTCCCTGTTGACAGACTTCAGCTGGTACACAGCGCGTCTTGGGAGTCTGATAGGCGTCAGCTGCCGCAAATAGACAACTTCTGCTCCAGCGAGCTGCCAGACGCAAATCTGTATTAAATGGTACTTTCAATTCTCCTTGAGAGAGCATTTTTAGACTGAGATATGAAAGATGTCTGTCCTTCTTGGAGTATTTAGAAATGTCTAATCAATCTTTCCCCTTTTTTCTCGTAGGTGTTGAATTAGATAGCATGAGGAAAACACCAATGACCCTTTCTGTAGTAGGTTACTAATACTGGTGATTTTTATAAAGCTACTGTTTATCTTTTATTAACAATTTTAGAGTTGATGAAATTTGATTCACTACATGTACATCAAAAAAGAGAAGACAAGCTAGTGCTGTCCTTCTCTTTCCCAAACTAAAATGCGATTTATCAGCCCTCACCCAAGCAAATTCCACAAAGTCTGGCCAGTTCAGTACAAAGTTTTTCTAGCACTGTGCACTGTATATCTTCATCGTGTATCCTCTTTTATATTTGTGGTTTTAGCTTATACGAATTCTGTAAACCAAATATTGGGGTCGCTGGAAAGAGCAGAGGGTTTGTTCGGTTGCAGCACTGGGACACTAACACTCCATCTATGGAAGTCAGAAGCTCTGTCAGTGATCTCCTGACCACATGTGTCCTGGAGACCAGAAAGCGCTGACACCTACCTGGGATGCTACAAGTCTAATGATGCAATTGTGGTGCCTCTCGAATTCAATGGCTCTGGTATAGTGCTACTAGATTCCAATTTTAGTTCTTTAAAATGATGGATTTTTTCAGCATATTCCAGGCCTATATTCCTAACTGCACTCCTATTTCTGCCAGGAGAATCAGCTCTGCCTCAGTGTATACTCTTGGTATTGTGGCTATCCCGGTATTTGCATTTATTGCTACAATGGAAAAGCTCAGAAGAGCCTTCCACTCACCACCCAGATCAAGTCAGGGAGGGGACGTCTGGTTTATAATTAACCCCTTAAGATATTACTTTGAGGACCTAAGAATCTTGAAGAAGTGTCCCAAGTGTTGGAGAAATAGTTTTTCTACTTCTTTAGAGAGGTTCCCAGTAAAAGGACAGCCCCATCTAGAGCATTTTTCCCATGAGTCCTCTCTCACAAATTCTTCCCTTCCTTCTCCTGGGGCTGCCCAAATCCTGCCACTTCTATTTCCTGGCTTCCCTTTGCATATCTGAGCTCTGGCTATAATTACACTCTTTTTCCTCCACTTAGTTTAGTAAGAGTTTAACCAAAAAACCTTGGATATTTGCAACCAAAAAACTATACATGATAACATGCGCTTACTTTGAGGTTTATAATTAGAGCAATTGTCTACAGAATGGAATCTTAGAATCTGGATCATTTCTACTCTGCAATATTGCCAGGTGTTTTATCCAAGCAAACATGTTCCTCAAGCTGGACTAACACATTCGTGAATGCTTTCGTGTGTGTGTGTGTGTGTGTGTGTGTGTGAATGTGTTTACTTATCTTTACTCACCTGAATGGAACACCCAGTCCCTGTGCCAGCCTAAACTACCTCTTTCTCCGCTAATTCAAATCTTAAGCTATTTTCAATGCCCAAGTCAATTTTCCAAGTCTCTTGCAGGGTCTTTTTTTATACAATACTAAGCCTATGATGGTAGCTCCTCTTTCAGCTTTGATAATTATTACTTTGTAGTCCTAATATTCAACAGGATTCTGAGCATTGTGGATTCAATGGATTGTTTTTTTTTCTTTCTTTTTTTTCTTTTTTTTAAACTTTTATTTAATGAATATAAATTTCCAAAGTACAGAATATGGATTACAATGGCTTCCCCCCCATAACGTCCCTCCAACCCACAACCCTCCCCTTATCTACTCCCTCTCCCCTTCCATTCATATCAAGATTCATTTTCGATTCTCTTTATATACAGAAGATCAGTTTAGTATACATTAAGTAAAGATTTCAACAGTTTGCTCCCACACAGAAACACAAAGTGAAAAATACTGTTTGAGTGGTTTTTATACTTTCTTGTTTGCCTCCTTCACCAACTGTATTTGAAACTATTGTGGTTGGGTTGATGGCACATATCTTATTGAACTCCTCCAGTGCTTAACATGTTATCTTATGAAATATTTTTTTTTGACAGGCAGAGTTAGACAATGAGAGAGACAGAGAGAAAGGTCTTCCTTCCATTGGTTTACCCCCCAAATGGCTGCTACGGCCGGTGTGCTGCACCGATCCAAAGCCAGGAGCTAGATGTTTCCTCCTGGTCTCCCATGCGGGTGCAGGGCCCAAGCACTTAGGCCATCCTCCACTGGCCTCCCGGGCCACAGCAGAGAGCTGGACTGGAAGAGGAGCAACCGGAACAGAATGTGGCGCCCTGACCGGGACTAGAACCCGGAGTGCCGGTGCCGCAGGCAGAGAATTAACCTAGTGAGCCGTGGTGCTGGCCTCATGAAATATTTTAATTACTCAATTTTCATCTTGTGTCTCAGTACTAATTTCTTCTTGTTTTTGAAGAATTCTTGCTGTGAGTCTTTTTCCTTCTTCTATTGTAGAAAGTAATCATTTGAGTGACTGCTTTCCTTTGCTTGGTCATCTCTGTATTGATGTTTTATGTGTTTGAGAAACACCTAAAATATTTAAATGGTGACTTCCACTTGTGATAAAGACTATTCAGATATTTAAGAAATGACCGCACCTTGGTACTTCTATAACCAACAGTAGCTAATTTTTATTAAGTACAAACAAGTGCCAAAAAGAGTCTATTAGATTCATATGGATTAAATGCAATGACCCCAGTACATTCTCACACCATCCTTCTTGGAAGGTACTATGTTTATTCACCATATTTTACTGATGAAGACAGTGAAATTGAATTTGAAGAGCCTATTCATAACTCCAGTTGATAGTAGAAGAGGCTATTAAAACCAGAGTTTTACCTCCAGTGTCCCAACATGGAATGTCAACATCATGGTAGCAGTGCTGCAGTTTATAAATACAGAACACAAAGAAATTTTTAAAAAAATACATCATGAAATAAAGCTACTATTAGCCTTAATGACTCCATAAAAACATTAGTTTATGTGTTTATCTGTACCAAATAACTTTGAAAGGAGTTGGAAAGTCTGACTTCTCCTAAGACGAATGCAGGTCCATGATCAAATACTAAGGACCCCACTAAACTCTTCCTTTTCAGACAGTATCCCAAGTACATAAATATTAGACTTCATAGTGTTGCCTCTTTAGCTTTTAGATCATTGCACATAGAAGTTGACAAAAGGCTACAAATTAAACATTGAAGAGACAAGACCACCAAATCCAATCTGATCCCCAAGTGGATTCTACATGGAAATAAAATGCCATAAGAGGCACTATTTGGAAAACTTGCAAATTCTAGATATGGACTGTATATTAGAGAATATGGTATATATATCAAACCACTGACTTTGATAACTACCCTGTGGTTATGAAAAAAGATTGCATTTAGTCTTAGGAGATAGACACCGAGTTCCCTATACCAGGGGATATGCTGTGTCTGCAGTTTGCAAAAGAGTAAATAGCAATAGTAATATTAATAATAATACTAATCATAATAGAAAGAGCTGTTTACCTGAAATCACCTCAAAGGGTAGAGTTAGTTCCTAGGATGCTATAAAAAATATGGTCAATGTTAACCTATGAATCCAAGCTAAAGTTGAATGTGAGCTCTCAACACTATTGTAAACTTCCTGTAAGTTTGGAAGCTTTTAAAACTTTAAATAGTTGAGTTATAGTTGTAAAAAATGGTTCAACTCTGAGAAATAGGAAATTCTTTAAAAGTGCAATTTCTTCAATACATAAAAACATTTCACTTATATTAATAAAATACCTATATTACATAGTCAGTTGATTATTGTGGCATTTCCTTATAAATTCCTTAATGTTTAATTTGAAGCAGGTTAGCACATTAGTGAATGATTTTCAGTATGTGCATTATGTAATGCCTTAAATATTCTATAAATCTAAAATAGCTGAATTATGTAGCAAATGAAATATTTAGTGTAAAACATCGTCCACATTTTTCAACTCACTTTTCCTTGGTTCTGTAAAATTGCTTAAATTGCAAGCTATATCATGACAATATATAGGAAAACATTGTAAAAAATCAATATGCAAATACAATACATATAGATGGTAGCATTAATATGCAAATGTCATAACATGGAAAAGCATGAAATAAAATAAAAATATAAAAAAGCATATATAAAGCAGCATAACAAAAATAGCATAAAATCATTTGTAATGTATAATTCCAATTCGAGATTTCAACACCCCTTTTGTAATAATTCATAATTCATAATTGATAGAAAATGACTAAGGATATATATTATTTGAATAACACTATCGACTAAATAGAGCTAATTGGAATCTGTAGAACATTCCATTCAACAGCAGAATACAGTTCATTTCAAGTGCACAAGGACCATTTATTCAGAAAGAATGTATTCTGCACCCTCAAGTAAGACTGAATCCATTTAAAAAGATTCAAGACTTACAACATACTTTTCCAACCATAATTAAATTAAATTAGAAACAAACAAGAGAAGGACGTTTAGAACATCTCAAATATTTGGAAATCAAATAATACATTTCTAAACATCTGTGTGAAATAAAATCAAAGGGAGAAATTAGAAAGTATTTGGACTCTCAAGAAGAACTTAGGAAGTGTATAGGCTGAGTAAAAATGAAAACAGAGCACAGAAGTAAATAGCTTAACAAAATAAAGCTATGTTTAAAAGTCAATTATTATCCCCTTCTCTCAATTTCTTTTTATTTCAAGATATAAAACAACCAAAAGGGAACCCATATTTGGGAAGTAATGAGCAAAACAGTCAGTTAAGAGGATAAGAATCCACTTATAAAATGGCCCAAATTAAGAATGTTAATTTTAATTGAATAAGGCACTGGAAATAAATTCAATTTCTTACACATAGAGAAATTCTATAAAATGTTCAACTTATAAGAATGTATTAAAGGGGATGTCACTGTGGCGTAGTAGGTTAAACCTCTGCCTGCCACTCCAGCATCCCATGTGAGCGCCGATTTGATTCCTGGCTGCTCCACTTACCATTTAGCTCTTTGCTATGGCCTGGGAAAGCAGTGGAAGATGGCCCAAGTGTTTGAGCCCCTGCACCCATGTGGGAGACCCAGAAGAAGTTCCAGGCTCCTGGCTTCAGATCAGCCGAGCTCTGGCCATTGTGACCATTTGGGGAGTGAACCAGCAGATGGAAGACCTTTCTCTCTGTCTCTCCCCCTCTCTGTCTGTAACTCTACCTCTCAAATAAATAAATAAGATCTTCTTTAAAGAAGAATGTATTAGAACAAAGAAATAGTAGTTATCAACCTGTAGACTAGGTAGACCTGAAGTATAGTTTTATAATTCATCAACACCAGTTCTTAAGTAATTTATTAATTATTACATCTTCAAATTCACACATTCATTTGTGAATATAACAAATACATTTTGAGTGACCAGATGCTCTATTCAAATAAATATCATACACAGCTAATAATTTAATACAAATCTTCCTATGGTATCATCATTACAAAGTATAGTGTGCAATTGGATTCTTCCCAGAACCCATCTATCAGTGGGGACAGAGCTAAAACATGGTCCTAAATTGCACACACTTTAGTATTAAAATCAGCAATCTAACATGTCTATTTATGCCATTGCAATAAGAATTCTCATAAGCAGACACAAAATCCTGTGTGTGTGTATTACATGTGGCACTGGGTTGTTGAATGTAAACTCCAGATGAAACATAATTTATTTTTTAAATTAGGAACCATGAATTTTCAGAAACTACTTTAAATGAACAAAAGTGGGAATGACAAAAACAGAAGATCTCTGTTTAAAAAATGTATCAGCCCACTTGAAAAAGGACTGATAATATGAAAAATCCTGTGTTGAATGCAGACACAGGTCAGGGAAAATGAATGCTAACAGGTTGAATGCATATCATGAGATTCTGGGAGAAAGTACAAATAAGACTCCATGTGGTATTTGACAAACATCAATGACCCTTTGTAATAAATGAAAAAGGGATTAAAAGATGCATTTTTTTTTTATCTTTTATTTAATGAATATAAATTTCCAAAGTACGACTCATGGGTTACAATGGCTTTCCCCCCCATACCGTCCCTCCCACCCACTACCCTCCCCTTTCCCACTCCCTCTCCCCTTCCATTCACATCAAGATTCATTTTCGATTATCTTAATATACAGAAGATCAGCTTAGTATACCTTAAGTAAGGATTTCAACTGTTTGTTCCCGCACAGAAACATAAAGTGAAAAATAATAGATGATTTTTTTTTTAAATGATGATGAAATCAGATCAGACCTATTGTCATGTTTAATCCCAGTGAGAGTCAAGTTGGGAATTGATAATTTCTTTTTTTTTTTTTTTTTTTTTTTTTTACAGAAGATCAGTTTAGTGTACATTAAGTAAAGATTTCAATCGTTTGCACCCCCATAGAAACACAAAGTGAAATATACTGTTTGAGTACTTGTTATAGCTCGTTATAGCATTAAGCCTCAAAGCTAAAGTAAGATAAATTTATTTTGGAGCATCAATTTGTGACATTTGTGCCTACATGTATATTTCTATGTATGTGTATGTATGTGTGTGGACATACATATATGGCAATTCACTAACATTCGCCAATAGCATAGCACTATAGGAAAAAACTTTGAGTTTCTGTTTTTTCATCATAAAAACTCTCAATTTTCATTATTTTGTGTCAGTTTTAAATATTTAAAAGAGATAATTTAAAGGACTTTTTACTTTCAAGAAAGCATTTTATGGTGGTTGATTCAATTATATGCTTATTGAGTATTCTTTTATGCCAAAAGCTTGATTCTATATTGACAGTGATTTTAAAAATTATTCATTATTTGGGACCAGCGCCGTGGCTCACTTGGTTAATCGTCTGCCTGTGGCACTGGCATCCCATATGGGCACCGGATTCTATTCCCGGTTGCTCCTCTTCTAGTCCAGCTCTCTGCTGTGGCCCAGGAAGGCAGTGGAGGATGGCCTAAGTGCTTGAGCCCTGCACCCGCATGGGAGACCAGGAGGAACCTGGCTCCTGCCATCGGATTGGCACAGCACCGGCTGTGGCGGCCATTTGTGGGGGTGAACCAACGGAAGTAAGACCTTTCTCTCTGTCTCTCACACTATTACTCTACCTGTCAAATAAATTTAGAAAAATTATTCATTATTTACAAAATATAATTCCTTTTGCTTGTGTAAAATTGTGAAAGCCTAGATTGACTTGAATTTTTCTAATAAACGTGAAATATATTTTTCACTTTTTGGTTCACAAGATCTCTGCAAACAGGACTATTAATCTCCTAAACAAGATGTTGTACATATCCAACAAATGGGATTGCCTCAAGAACTGTAAGTGTGGAATGCTGTGGGTGTCAGTGCTGTGGCATAGGTTAAGCCTTCCAGCATTCCACAGTCTTATGTAGAATATTCAGAGTGAAAGCCTGCAGCACATGGCTGCTCCACTTTGGGTCCAAGTTCCCTGCTAATGTGCCTGGAAAAGCAGCAGAGGATGGCCCAAGTTTTTGGGCCCCTTCCACCCATGTGAGAGACCCAGATTGTTCCTGGCTCCTGACTTGGGGCTGGCCCAGTTCCAGTAGTTGAGGCCATTTGGAGAGTGAACTAGTGGATGGAATTCTTCTCTCTCTCTCTCTCTCTCCAACTCTCTCTCTCTCTTTCTTTACCTCTGCCTTTCAAATAAATAAATTAAATGGTTTTTTTTTTTTTTTTTTGATATGCAGAGTTAGGAGAGAGAGAGAGACAGAGAGAAAGGTCTTCCTTCCATTGGTTCACTCCCCAAATGGCCTCCACGGCTGGCACTGCACCGATCCAAAGCCAGGAGCCAGATGCTTCCTCCTGGTCTCCCATGTGGGTGCAGGGCCCAAGCACTTGGGCCGTCCTCCACTGCCCTCCCGGGACACAGCAGAGAGCTGGACTGGAAGAGGAGCAACCAGGACAGAAACGGTGCCCCAACTGGGACTAGAACCCGGGGTGCCGGCGCCACAGGTGGAGGATAAGCCTAGTGAGCTAAGGTGCTGGCCATGAATAAATGTTTTAAAAAGAAAAGAATGGAATGCTCTGTTTAATGAAGAGATTACATGTGTTTACATATAAATACACATTTTCTCATTAGGGAAGGTCATATCACCAGAGAATAGTATGTAATCTTTTTCTTTCTTTTTTTTTTATTTGACAGGTAGAGTTGCAGACAGTGAGAGAGAGAGAGACAGAGACAAAGGTCTTCCATCTGATGGTTCACCCCCCAAATGGCTGGAGCTACACCGATCCAAAGCCAGGAAGCAGGTGCCTCTTCCTGGTCTCCCGTGCCTGTGCAGGGGCCCAAGCACCTGGGCCATCCTCCACTGCTTTCCCGGGCCACAGCAGAGAGCTGGACTGCAAGAGGAGCAACTGGGACTAGAACCCAGTGGCCATATGGGAGGATTAACCTAGTGGGTCACGGCGCTGGCCCCTCGTATGTAATCTTGATGAAAAACATGACAAAGTAGTCAGAGATTTTGTATCTCTCAAGAATGCATCCTGAGATAATAATATTATCTTTGGACACCGACATCCACCCAGCATGAGGACATAACACTTTTAGTTAATTTTCACTGACTTTTTTTTTTCTTTTCAACTTTTATTCAATATATATAAATTTCCAAAGTACAACTTTCGAATTATAGCTGCTTTTCCTCTTATAACCTCCCTCCCACCTGCAACCATCCCATCTCTCACTCCCTCTTACATCCCATTCTTCATCAAGATTCATTTTCAATTATCTTTATATACAGAAGATCAACTTAGTATATACTAAGTAAAGATTTCAACAGAGTGCACACACACAGACACACAAAGTATAGAGTACTGCTTGAGTAGTAGTTTTACCATTAATTCTCATAGTACAACACATTCAGGGCAGAGGTCCTACATGGGGAGCAGGTGTACAGTGATTCCTGTTGTTGATTTAACAACTGACACTCTTATTGATGATGTAAGTAGCCACCTGAGGCTCTTGTCATGAGCTGCCAAGGCTCTGGAGGCCTCTTGAGTTCACCAACTCCAATCTTGTTTAGACAAGGCCATATTCAAAGTAGTTCTCTCCTCCCTTCAGAAAAAGGTACCTCCTTCTTTGATGGTCTGTTCTTTCCGCTGGGATCTCACTCACAGAGACCTTTCATTTAGGTCATTTTTTTTAAACCACAGTGTCTTGGCTTTCCATGCCTGCAAAACTCTCATGGGCTTTTTAGCTTGATCCGAATGCCATAAGGGCTGATTCTGAGGCCACAGTGCTGTTTAGGGCTTTTGCCATTCTATGAGTCTGCTGTGTATCCTGCTTCCCATGTAGGATCATTCTCTCCTTTTTAATTCTATCAATTATTTGCGGACACTGGTCTTATTTATGTAATCCCTTTGACACTTAATCCTATCTTTTTGATCTGAAAGAAGTAGGATTGAGACGCCTATGTGTGCTTGGGAATGGCGTGTCTGTGTGTGCACTTGCAAGTGTACAGGGAGAGAGGGGAGAGAGACAGAAGGAAGATGGGGAAGGGACAGCAGAACAGAATGAGGGAGGGAGAAAGACGACAATAAAGGAGTGTTTGGAGGAAGGCGTTTTACACAGGGGTGGAACGTGGATAACCCATGATTGGAGCTGACTGTTAGTACATTCCTACCAGCCAGTTGCCTTCTCTGTTATAAATATCTATACAACACCAATCAAGATCTCAATAAAATCTATGGACTTGTCTTACACACACATGTGTTTCCTAAGTTGTCTTTTAAGTACTATATTTCTTCAGTTTTCTTAGAGACAACCCTAGATATATGAAATACATGAAATTTGTTCTCTTTATAGAAATAAATATTTTTAAAATGGGGATTTGAAATCTCCTTGATTTTAAAAAATGAGGGCACTGGAATCTATGAGGTAAAACTACTTATTCAAGGCCCCAAACTGCACAGTTGTTAAAAGGTCCTAATTTCATTTCTGTGTTAACCCAAGCTAGAAACTGATTTTGGATAAGCCTCGTGCATTCACCCTTTTCTGTCACTATGGATTTAGGATACAGGTTCATTCTTCATAAAATTAACTGTTAATCTACTGTGCCTGGACTTTTATGAGTCTAAGGCAGATACATTTCAAAGACTGTTGCTTTATATTTTTCCCTCAGATGAAGAATGCTCACTTTTTATACTTCTGAAATCTGATTTCAAGCAAAAATTTTATGTAGAATATACTCTCAGCTTGACAACAAAGTACTTCTAACACTGACCTTGAGCAAGTACTTTCTTTCCAGGGAGGCTATCTAAACTGTTTTGTGCCACCTGTGGGTCCCAAGTTCCCTGACTCCCACACGTACTCACCTGCAATGTATGACTTCCAGACTGTTTGGACTATTAATTTTCCTAACCCCAAGTGAATTTTCTGCCTTTTTCTATTCATCCAAATTATACCACCTTTCAAGGGGCATGCCAATTCCCACCTGTTTCTAGAATTCTATCCCTATTAACTCTGGTCAACAAAGACACTTCCTTTTCTTGGGGAGTATTTATCTTGTTTCATGATTCGGTCGTCTGTAGCACTTTATGGTGCATTAAATGGTGTCATTCATCAATTGTTTTATGTGTTTAGGTGTTGTCTCCACAACCATAGTTGTTAATTTCTTGAGGACAAAGACCAACGCTTATATAAATTCTACAATCCTTGTCATTAATAAGTGAGCTATAACTTCATATTGATTTTAACAGAGAGCAGGAAATAGTCTGGCATAATATCCAACAGTCCTCAAATTCTATGCTTATTTAGAGACACATTAAATTGAAAATTACTTCAATAAGTCTTTACTTTCTTTGGATATAACATGGAAGTACTTTAATTAATTCATTGATTTGTGTTAAATTTCTTCACAGTCTTATGCAGAACACTTCAGAGTGAAAGCATTAAATGAAGTCAAAGTTATTAATTAATCTTATTAGTAGTCATTGTGCTTGTCTTCCCAACATTCATTTTATCCACTTTATCCTTCTCCCATGTCTACCAATCATGTAACTTGGAAGAGGTTGATCTCACCCTTCCCCTCCATTTCATGGATTGATTTGGGTGATTTAAAGAAATAAGTACTATTTTATTCTGGTATATTCCAGTAATTCTGGCCTGAACCAGTCAGCACATGGTATTCCCCTGGCCACAAAGCTGCTTCCACATTGACCTATGCAACACAAAGTTCAGCTAATTTTGCCAACAGAAATCCTTTCCTTTTTAGGTATACGAAACAAAAAGTGTGTAAAATGTTTAAGACTATTGAGCTGGAATTTCTATTAAATATAAATAAAAACTTCCAAATAATAGTTTCTCTTGTTTGTGATGTTTTAAGAAAACAGATTGAGAAACCATTAAGAATTTTGACCTCACATAGAAAAATGTGCACATAAGAAAAAAGAGATTAAAATAGATAACACAGATTCATAAATGTAAAACTAGTCACAAGTGGCTGAATTGGCTTCTTAGTAGTTGAATCATGAAGAAAACTCTATGCATTCCTATTACACATAATTCTGATGGACCTGAAAAGCCAGGCCTCATTTTTTTCTTTAGGAAAAATAATTTATGCAATGTTATGCCTAAAATCATAACCCTATACACATTCAGACTTTTATATAATCTAGTTGATTTTTCATAGTGATCCATATTATTTATGTGCTAAGCCTGATTTAGATTTGCTAAAATCAACAAATATATTTAATTTTTTTTAATTTTTAAATTTTTTAAAGGATTTTATTTATTTATTTGACAGTAGAGTTACAGACAATGAGAGAGAGAGAGACAGAGAGAAAGGTCTTCCTTCTGTTGGTTCACTCCCCAAATTGCCCCAACGGCTGGAACTGCGCCAATATGAAGCCAGGAGCCAGGTGCCTCCTGGTCTCCCATGTGGGCCCAGGGGCCCAAGCACTTAGGCCATCCTCCATTGCTATCCCAGGCCACAGCAGAGAGCTGGACTGGAAGAGGAGCAACCAGGACTAGAACCCGGCGCCCATATGGGATGCCGGCGCCGCAGGCAGAGGATTAACCTAGTGAGCCACGGCGCCAGCCCAACAAATGTATTTCTAAAGTTCTATAAATAGATAATTGAGTTGACCATAGTATGAAACTGCACATTTTGATTTGAAAATACCGATTTTGTTACATACCAAAATAGTATGAGACAAAGCTTATAGTTAAAAAATAAAACAAATGCACATACCCTTTAATAACTGGCATTGAAATTGGAATCTACTGAAGCAGAGTCAGGCAGCCTGTGATGAACGCTAGCCAGAAGAATGAAGATAACGGGAGTAATTCTGTTTGGGGTGTGCCAAGGCGTGACTTTCCATCTGTAGCTCTGAGTATGAATAGTATACACAAGTGAAGAGAAGAAAACGAGCAAAGTCACAGAGGAGAGAGAGTTCTAGAAAATTCTTGAACTGCCTGCAAGATGTGGGATGTGATGCAGTTGAAGCTGCTGACAATGGTAAGAGTTTATGTTTTATTATGTAAGCAGTAAGGAGCTGGGGCTGGCACTGTGGCTCAGCAGGTTAACACCCTGGCCTGAAGCGCTGGCATCCCATATGGGCACTGGTTTAAGACCCAGCTGCTCCACTTCTGATCCGGCTCTCTGCTGTGGCCTGGGAAAGCAGTGGAGGACGGCCCAAGTGCTTGGACCCCTGCACCTCCATGGGAGAACCAAAAGAGGATCCTGGCTCCTGGCTTCAGAACGGTGCAATTCTGGCCGTTGCAGCCAATTGGAGAGTGAACCATCGGATGGAAGACCTCTCTCTCTCTCTCTCTCTTTGCCTCTCCTCTCTCTGTATAACTGACTTTCAAATAAATAAATAAATCTTCAAAATAAAATAAAATAAAGCAGTAAGGAGCAAATAAATGTGCTTTTAGGGAGGAGATGAGATTAGACTTTTGCTTGGGAGAGGATGCATTGTGTGGTTATGAAAGCTGGGTTGGGAAAGAAGGAAATAACTAGAAAACGAAGAAGGTTCTTCAAAGGGGCTTGAAACCAGCAAAAATGGAATCAATGGGACATATGTAATTGCTGTTTCTGAGGAAACACGGATAGGACCTGGACGGCAGCAGGATTGGGGATGAGAGAAAAGAATGCTGGGGCTGGCTCTGTGGCACAGTGGGTTAAAGCCCTGCCTTGATGCGCCAGCATCCCATTTGGATACTGATTCTAGTTCTGGCTGCTCCACTTTTGATCCCGCTCTCTGTTATGGCCTGGGAAAGCAGGGGAAGATGGTCCAAGTCCTTGGGCCCCTGCACCCATATGGGAGACCTGGAAGAAGCTCCTGGCTCCTGGCTTTGGATCAGTGAAGCTCCAGACGTGGTGGCCATCTGGGGAGTGAACCAGCAGATGGAAGACCTCTCTCTCTGTCTCTGCCTCTCTCGTAACTCTTTCAAATAAAGAAAATAAATCTTGGCTCTGAAAGTGAGGTTAGACAAACAGAAGGGGACTTGAAGAGGATGTTTGAAAAAATAGCATCCAAGCAATGGCGAAGGGTGAGTGTTCATGAAACCAAGAAAGGAATTAGAGGCCGGAGGACAACAGAGAACAAGTGTTGGGAGTTCCAGAAGGAAGGGAGAGAGGCTGTTACATGCCGAGGGGGAATCGCCTAAGAGGGAGCTTGAAAATGACTGAGTTCAGCTGTTAGCAGGGTTTTTGAGAAGACATTTTCGGTATCATACTGAGGAAAGCACGTTTAGATCAGGCTGCTGATGAAAGCTGAACAAGAACCAGCAAGTACCGACTCCGAGGGCTGTGGTTGCTAGAGGGAGAAAACAGAGCAGGTGACTTAGTGGAAGCCGCCTTCAAGAGGGATGGAGAGGACTCGAGATTTCTGTGGGCTGGGGGCAAAGAGAAAGGGAAGACCCTGAGCTCCAAGTGTGGTTTAAGGACGTAATCTTAAAATGGAAGGTAGACCAGATGAAGCCGAGAGGGATGTGCTGAAGGGTAGTGAGCTCTCAAGAAGGAAAACAATTTTCGAAAGAGAAAGATGGCTTTTGTTTCTCTTTGAGAAGAAGTACAAAAAGGGCTGCCTTTTGACACAGAGGGCAGTGGACGATTTATTAGAAAGCTGTTGGACCAAACAGGATTCTGATATAGCACAGGGAGGGTGATCAGATAACCTCAGACATACCACATCAGTTATATAAAAAAAATGACTCCAGAGTGTGGATTTTTATATTGAAAGTGAATATTTTATGGTGTTTATAAGAGTCCAGAAAATTCCTACCTAATAAGAGGATGATGCCTCTAAGAACCAAATTTATAAATGAATTTTCAAACATGGCCAGTGCCTTTGACTAACATGTTCTAATTTCACAACTTATGTTCTAATTTTGGCTCATACATCTTTCATGCTGTACAATGAGCTTGTGTTACGAATAAATGAAAAAAATTAATTGTCTCTGCCAAGATGGGAGAGTAAGATAGTAATAAATTTAAAATAATACATTGACTCAAATAATTACATAATGCAGGTAAAAGAAAAAGAAAAACCACTTATTAGCATATCCTGCATGGTACTGTTTAGCTAGAAAGGATATTTATAGCCTATTTAATGCTCATTGCCATACAGTGAAGTAGCACTTCACTGACTTGTCCAAAGTCACAAAGCAAGTACAAGGCCTGAACTTAGGTTTCTCAATATTGCACACAGGGTATTGCTTTATATGTAATCTGTGATCACTGAAAATGACATGATTTACTTCCTTTCCTTGTCTAGATATTTTAAAATTTTTGATTTCTTAATTTTAATTCCTTAGAAGTTTATTTAAGTTCTACAAGTTTCATGTATTTTATATATACACATTTAGGAATATACAGACACTTCTGTCTCTCCCACCCATGCTCCAACCCTTCTTCCCCCTCCCTCTCCCATTACCACTCTTAATTTTTACAAAGATCTACTTTCAGTTTACTTGATGATCATAAGGTTAGCCCTACACTAAGTAAAAGAGCTCAACAAATTATATGATAAAAAAACACACTGTTCCTCACAAAAGAGACAACGGCTGTAAACAATCATTTTTATTTTAATTTTTAATTAGTTCTAACAAATTCAACGTGCTTTGTAGATGCGATTCTAAGAACATAAGGATTATCTTCAGTTTGTGACTCTTTAAGAACTTTAACTCACAGTTCATTATTACTTTGCCCAATAAAGAAGTCTGATTTCTTAACGGCACTCAGGTTTTCACTTCCTTTCTGCTTGGTTGGTACTGTCACTTTATAATCGTAAAGGAATCTGTGAGGTTGTAAAATCTCAGCAGTTCTAACTTCAAAAGGCTGAGCAGAGCAACTTTCTTTCCAAGTTCCCACACTATGTGCTAAGCAATGAGTTTGTGGGTGAGTCAACCAGGAAAATAATCTGCAGTATTATGCAACAGAATAATAATGAAATCTGGAGGAAGTTGTTCTGTGACTTACTCTGCCTCGGATTAGCACAGCAGCCAGAGAGAATCCTTGAACTGAGTGTATGTTGTGATGGCTTAATGATAAAAGCACTGGGTGGTGAGCCTAACACCAGGGACTTAGTGGTGACTGGTTCACCAGACATGAGCCTGAGACCTTCATTAAGTTTCTTAAACTTTCTGTACTGCTATTTCCTCAAATATAAAAGGGGGTTGTAGGTATCATTAGAATCCCATATTTTTAATGAACATGTTGGCTAAAGCCCTATTTATGAACATCCTGAGGAGAGAGCTTACCTTAAACTAATGGGTTCTGTTGGGAAAAATAAATGAATCACCTTCTTTTGTCCTTTTCATATAGACAGACTTCTCAAATAGGAAGCATTCAGAGATCTCCAAAGCAAAGAGAAAAGACTAGATGTTCATTCCTTCCTGACACACTATTAAAATCTGAAATATCTGCCTGAACTCAGTTAGCTACAGATGTCCCAAAGAGCTTTTGTTTTCCTAAGAGGAGTTAGAATTTTAAAAAAAATCACACCAAGTGACACAGAATTTAAAGCTGCTGTACAGCTTATCTTAGTTCAAATCTGTAGTGATTTATTGTCACCAAAATTTCTGAATGATACCAATGTAACTCTACCTACCAAAGAAAAAGGAAGCCATAACCATATATTGTCATGCACGACAAGTTAATGTGTAATGTTTTCTAGTGCTGCCCTTTCCGAAGGTTCCAACACACAAACATCAGGCTGAGTGTATTTGAACAAGCAGTGTTTGAATTCATTCCAGCCTTTCCATTTACAGCAATTTAAGACTATTTGTATTCAGGAAACAAAATAACAAAGGACAGCTGTTTTTCCACTTTGCTCTGACTTCTAGGCTATTTGGAAACACTTTGACAAGCTAAAAATATAAAAGTGCATCCTCTTTATAATTTAGGATATGAGAAAGGTGAAATTATAGAGACTAGCATAAAATCAATAGTTACCTTTCTAAACCAATTTTATTAACATAGCATTTGTACTTTTCAATATAGCCATGTCATAGATATGTAATGCGTCATATGTATTTCGTATTATGATTCAGCCCCAAAAGCCTAAGAAAGCATTTCAGGCATGGAAAGCCAAAACAATGTAGCAAAAAATGTCCTACATAAAGGACCTCAGTGGGGAGACCCCAACGGAAAGAAGTGGTCATCAAAGGAGGTACTTTTCTCTGATGGGAGGAGAGAATTTCCACTTTGCTTATGGCCTTGTCTAAATACTGAGTTTGTGGAATCAAAAGGCTTCCATAGCTTAGGCAGTTCATGTTAAGAACCTCCAGTGATCACTTACATCATACATAAGAGTGTTAATTTTTAAATTACAAATAAGTTACTGTGCACTAACTTCCCATACAGGATCTTTGTCCTCAAACAGTTATATTATAATTACGTCTAAGTGTTTGCAAAAGATGTATCATTCCTGGGTGCTTCTTTAAAGTTAAGTAAGATTCTAAAAATAAAAAAGAAGTGAAACTAACTTCAAGATGCAATGACTTTGAAGAGCTCTTGTCTTGACTGTTGAGGAACAGTTTTTTGTTGTTGTTGTTTTTGTCTTTTTTCATGAAAATTGTTGAAATTTAGTATTGAGTTCGTCTTCTGTGTATAAAGTTGATCAAAAATGGATCTTAGTGGAGAATGGGACTGGGGATAGGAGAGGGAGGAGGTGGAGGGGTGTGTGAGTGGATGGGAGAACAGTGGGAATAATCACTATATTCATAAAGTTATACTTATGAAATGCATGAAATTTCTATTAATTACATAAAAGGTTTCTTCAGAAAAAAGGAATTAATACAAAATAACATGTTTGAGGAAGGTATGAACAACAACAACAAAAAATTCTCAAGATTTTTACTTAAGAAAAAAAGATTCAGCTCTACCATGGGTAGTCCAAAATACACTGAACCTTACAAAGCATGCTTGTGTTACTAAGGGGTGGTTTTAACCAAGCCCACCACTAGCAGAAATCCACTTGCTGGTACCCATGGATACTATCTGTGCATTCTTCATCAACATATATGGTATTACACTGTCATAAAGAATGAACTCATTCTTTGAATTCTGGGGTAAGATGGTTGTAACAGCCACGTCTCTGCCGCAGTAGACTGTTTTACACATAGAACTTTAAATTGTCTTTATTATTATTTGATCAAATCTCACATTGATAATGGATGACAACCTTAATGCATGCCTTCAATTATCCTCTATCTGTTGGATTGTAAGACCCATGCTTGAAGTATTCAGATTTCCAAAGATGGTGGTTTATTTAAAGATAGAACTTTTCACAGATGATTATAGTCTACTAGAAATCTACCTTTTAGAACTCTGCATTTGAAGAAATTAGCTTGGAACCAAACTGTAAATTGCCACTTCAAAATGTGACACTATTACAGCTACTTTATTATTATTACTATTATTTTTTTGAAAGGCAGAGCTAGACAGTGAGAGAGAGAGACAGAGAGAAAGGTCTTCCTTCCATTGGTTCACTCCCCAAATGGCTGCTACGGCTGGCGCACCACACTGACCCGAAGCCAGGAGCCAGGTGCTTCCTCCTGGTCTCCCATGCGGGTGCAGGGCCCAAGCACTTGGGCCATCCTCCACTGCCCTCCCAGGCCACAGCAGAGAGCTGGACTGGAAGAGGAGCAACCGGGACAGACCAGCGCCCCAACTGGGACTAGAATCCAGGGTGCCGGTGCCGCAGGTGGAGGATTAGCCTAGTGAGCCGTGGCGCCGGCCATATTACAGCTACTTTAAAGAGAAAATGCAAACTCACTGATTGAATGTGCTTGAAACAATGCTTATGATTTTTTTTTAAAAAAATCTCATCAACAGAGTTTCCTGTTTCCTAGAATGTGTGAGTTGCTTCTTTTCCTCAGATACCACATGTGAGTCTTAACAAAAGAACAGCATGCAAGGGAAGAGGAATGCCGCCCCCCCCCTTTTGGGTAAGTGTACGGGAATGAATGCTAACAGTTTTAAGAATATGCTACATTCAGGGAGGGGGGAGTCCATGTGCATATGATTATTTTTGGGTAAGCAAATTACCTTCCAAAGAGCCAGATGGCTGGAGGAACACATTCGCAGCATTGGTTTTCATTTTCCCACTACTCACACTCACAATGACGAGGTCATTAAGAAGACATTCACAAGCAATCCAATGAAACAGTCACTGCCTCGCGTGGAAACACGGGCAAAAATGAATCCAAAGAATTTCCTTAGCTGGCACTATAAAATACTGGACTTTCCTTATTATTCAGTCAACAGACAACACTTCCTGCCATATTTACTCTACAGAGGGGTGAAGAATTTGTTGAGGGTCATTGAAGCCCTGGGGGACACATGAGAGGTAATTGGCAGATTTCATGCATGAATTAAAAGCAATCTTATTTTGGGGGTGGTGAATCTTTTGCTTATATTAAAAGGAAATCCTATGATATTTGTCATCCCATTCAGATCTAAAAAGAGAAAACTTACTGTGCACCATAAGAAATATATCACATCACACCGTAATCTCACAACATGTCCAGTGAGGCAGGCATCAGTTGATTGCCTGTCAGCCTCAAACACATGCTCCGTTGTTGCCTTGTTTAATGATACAAAGCTGGATTAGTAAACACAGCTCCTGTGCCAGCTGGCCGGATGTTAAACGCTATCAGTAGGATGTGTTGGGGAGACATAACAATGGGAAGGGCTTCTCTCCTTGGTTCTGGTATGATTAAGAACTCCTGCTCCTAGGGTATGACCATCGGAATGGAAAGCACCTGTGGTGCTCACCTTCCAGCAAGTTCTACTATGAAAAGCTTCCTAGTGTGTCCCATGAGTTCCTACGCAAGCAACTTTCCATTAGTATCAGTGCGAAACCAGCACAAGTGAAGCCCAGGTCTGCAGCCTCAGCAAACTCTACCATTAGATGGCTACAGTTACACTCTCTCCAGTGAAATCTGAATCTCGTCGTTGTGGGACAAGGGATGAGGTGGGCATTGGCGGCTCCTCCAAGTTTCTTTCTTCATTGGCTATTCTGTCTTAGCTCTAAAAATAGTAAGCATTCTCTGTATCTGCTATTTCTGAATGCTTTGGAGTTTCCATTAGCCTTTAGGGTTTAATATCCCTTTTACTAGTTAATAATTATAACAACGTTCCATGTTCAAACTAATGCTGAGCTTCTGCCTCCTGATTGGATTCTGATTGATATATTCAATCAGGACAGGAGATATAATGATACCTTTTAATAAAGGAATTGGATGGAGCAGCAGAAAGTAGGGAAAAAAGAGTTTGGAAAAATATTAAATCACATAAGAGAAAGGTATGAAAGAGGAGATACTGACATGGTGGCAATTTTTTATTCTTTCCAAAAATTTGCCTTTTCCTCTTTGAGAGTAACAGGAGTAGGACCAGGCATATGACTGCCCAGCTGCTTCCCTTGTAGTGATGTGCAACCATACAAGAAAGTTCTCACCAGCAGAGTGCCAGTGGCAGTGGCATATACCATAAGCTTCCCTGAGACTCCAGAGATTATGTATGCCTCCCTGCCCTTGACTTCCTCCTTTCTGAATGGAACCTACATGTGGTTCCAATAGCCCAGCTGTGACCATGCAGTTGAAAACACTGCCCTAAGGAGCAATGACTTGGAAGGAAACACGTTCTTGAACAGGATTAGAAGCAAGGCAAAGCCACCCTACAACCTGCACTGCTCACCTGTTTCCTAAGCCAGTTTTATATTTTGTAAACACTCTAAGTTCTTTTTGTTACGTAAGATCAATTTTACTCGGACAGAACTGATACTCAGGGAAAGTCTCTATCATTCTTTTGTCTGACGTCTCCGTTCAACTTAGGTGTTATTATCTAATTATAATTGTTTGTGCATTTTGAATTATTATTCTGCTCTTTACATATCCAAATGTCTGTTCAATTAAAAAAACCAGATTTCTAATGACTAGAAAATGACCTTGATCACCCCTGCCATTTTGATACACCTGAAAATTTTACCATTTCTATTGCTGCCATTTTGAACAGTTCCTAACTTTTGAGAGCTGTTTCATCTCATTCATAATTCTCTCTTTTTTAAAAATCAGCTGGACTTAAAGTAACTTCCACATTTTCTAATAATGAGTGTGATTATTTTCTGAACAAATCACAGGCCAAAGATCGACATCCAAATGAAATCCCTCCTATCTGAAACACTTAGTTACACATGTGTTTTATCAGGTAATCTTTATTTAATTTGGATCTTATGAAACAGAATATAAATTATTTGAAAATAAGGTAATCATCTTAAGGTTTCTTAAAATCTAGTCTTGTGCTTCAAACAAAGAAAATGCTACAAATTTTGCTGTTTGAAAGAGGCCTGTTTCCTTGGAGAAATAGCTGAATCATTGTATAGAAGAAATTCAAAGGCTGAGTATAGATACTGTCATACCAAAAGGCAAAGAAGTCACCAGATGTTAGTAGCAATATATCAAATGAAACCAGCCTGAAGAGGTTCTCAAGAAAGAAACAGAACAATTGAAGAATCAAAAAAGCACAAGTTGTAATGCACACAAATACTCATTTTTGTAACCCATTCACAGGTAAGGAAAGTTGAGGCAGGCTCAGAGAAGATAAATAAGTTGCCCAAGGTCTTGCAGTTTATAATTTTCCTTTTGATGGCTGTTTTCCATAGTTTTATAGGATGAGTGTAGTCACAAGAAGAAATATTTTTCTTTTCCTTTGTTTAGTTCTAGGAAATAATAGCACTTGCTACTTTGGGGGACAATATAACAAAGACCAAAAATGCAGAAGAAAAGAAGCAGAACAGAAAATCTACATGCTATCTCATTATTCTTTAAGAGTCCATGAAAATTTGCAAAGGTTCCCTCTTTTGCCTTTAGTCCATACTTGTTTATCTCTTTTTCAAAATCCATATACTCGTAGGCTTTTTATTTGGCATAAGGCATTGTTCTGTCCATCTCTTGCATGAAGGGGCTTTAAAAACATTTCATGGACAATTTGTGTCACCTTTTACCTCCATTTCTCCATGAACTTTTTGAAGCCCCTCCGTATTATTTGTAAAGTCTCATGGATGAAAATGATCACACATCATGAAAAACCTTTTCTGATTGTTAGGGATAAGAGGTATAAGGATTAAATGAGTTTGGACAAGTAATGTGCATAGAATACTGCTTTAGACATAGTAAATATGCAATCATCTTAGATATTGTAGCTACTAATCCTTTGTATTCTACACAGCAAAGCATACGAGCTAAATAAGTAAAACTTGGAAGTTTTCTCAGTGTTATATGAAGCAGATGAAATTTCATTACTGATAGAGGACACATGTATACAGATTTGATAACTTTTGTTATTAATTAACGCCTACATTCAAGAAACAGTTATTGAATATGCATTGTGTGTGCCAGGAAGCAGGAATTTATCATCGAACAAGATAGACATTGTTTCTGCCTTCATGGATCTTGCAGTCCAGTGGGAAAGACAGATATTAAATAAGTAGCTAGATGAGTTATTTTGAGAAAGAACACCCATTGAAAAACCAATTAATGCTTGGTTATTAATTCCAATTTATTGACACATAGCATTAGTATATTGGTCATAAAGTCTTTAAATATGTCTGGGAAATGATTTATCTGGCAGATGACACCAAATATTGACCAGTAAGTGCATTTGTTATCTATTTAGGGAGCATAAATGCAGGGTTTTGTCATTTCAGAATATTGATCTTTTATCATTATTTTTCTACAAAACGGCATATTAGATGGGACAGGGCTGTTGGAGAGATTGGTTTAATAGGAAATGACTTTTTAATGACATTGCTTAGAATTTTCAGTGTAAAGTAATAGTTTGAAAACAGACTCATTTTTTATGAGTTCCTGTTTCTATTGACAGGACCCAGAGCAGAGCCCTCGAACGACCCATGCCTTTGGTAGTCTTCTCATTTTGGGTAATGATTTTGGAATTATGCAAGCAAAACTACTATAGAAAATAATGATTCATTTGCATTTCAGTATCTTATTATGTTTCCAGTACATTTTTACCAGGCATGGTCCCAAGCTCTTCCCAAATATTAACTCTAACATTGGTATGAATTTCAGAATATTAATTCAAAAACTATTCAGTTAAAAAGAGCTAATGTGCTTTCTCTCTGAACAAAGTTAAAAAATTGTTTTGTACTACAGAATTGGGTTATACTTTATAGATTAAAATAACAGCAACTGCCAGAGAGGGAATTAATTTGACCTGTTTGAAATGCTAATTGAATTCTTATCTGCAAAACAAATATTTTTGCATTGTTGAGTGTGTAAAGGAAATACAAAAAATCCATAGGCTTGATGAAATTATAAAGGAGCAGTGTTAATGAAATGATTAAAATGAAACAGTCATTTTTATTTTGGATATACATTCTGTGCAACGCACAAGAACAAAACAAAATAATATCAATACATAGAAACCACATTATACTTGACTATATAGCAGCATTTATTATTTGGATTGTTTTGACAACACACAAAAGATTATTTGCTGAGCTTTAAAAATTATGACAGGATATATTAATATAATTCCACTGTCAAATAAACAATTGAAATATCTCAGGTTGACTTCTGTGCACTTAACTTGAACTTTTCACCAGCTTTCAAATGTCCATTCTTGTAAGTCAACCGTCATTTATTCTTTACATATTCCTGTGAACGTATTCATTATCACTGCTAGAACTCAGGAAATATCCTTCTGTGTATTGTAAAAGATAGAAGATCAAAACATTGTTACAAAGTAGGGATGTTTATTAATCTCCAATAGCAACTACTAGGTGATAATGATCCCTAAGGAAACAGATTCACAAGCATCCACACTACACTACATATTATAAACAGTAACTGCATATTTTCAGACTCTTATACTTCGACCCACTTCAAAAGATACCAGTTTCAAAGAACATTAGTATATGGAATGTTGTCTATTACTCATTGGAATTCCCTTGTATAATCTGGTTCAGGCCAAGCTATTATTATCATTTTGTGTAATTCTCTTCCATTGGCTAAAAAGTTCCATCTTTATATGTTTAAAGAAAAATTGGAATACAGCAATACTATCACTCCTCTTTACTGCCCATACTTTGATGGTCCAAAATTAAGTATAATCCTAAGAAAATAGGATTATGTGTTGTATTTAAATTCATTAATATAAACGGTAAGTGAACAAGTTTAGGTCTCACTACTATATATGCAATGGACTTTTATGTCTATTAAAAGATTTTTTGTTTCATATTGATTCAAGTGGAAAAATAATTTCCTCTTGAAAATGAATGTCATGAGAGGAAAGTTTTGTATTAACGTCTCTTATGATAAGAAAGGTGTGTGTGTGTGTATGTGTTATGTGTGTGTGTGTGTGTGTGTATGTGTGTGGTAATGAAAAAAAGCAAGTGATTGAGAACGCTAGAGGTGTTGATTTAAACAACATATAATTGCACTTGAAATTCTGATGCTTAAAATCACTGTGAATGAAAGTAATGTGTACATGAAACAAATCGATCACCAGGCCTTCTCCAATAACTGACATGTTAGCGGGACTATATTGAACCAGGATTGAACTCAAGTCAGGCTGTCGCTCATGATTTACCTGGTGGAACATTTTGTTTGAGTGAAAGTGAGTTATGTCTTTGATTAGAACACACAGAAAAATAGAGTCATCAGACAGACAGAATAGAGATTGACTTGTTTAAAAATTTCTATTGAACCAAAGCCAGTATTTATCCTCATTTTCCCAATGTAGACTCACATGGCAGTGAAGCTGTATAGTACAATAGCCCATGCTATTGTTCCTAATAGTATAAGCTATTCAAATTAAAAGTATATTAGATTATTTCCTTTTGGTGGTTATGAACTTTGGATGATTATTTATGAAATTAAAGTCAGTTAATTAATGTATAGTAACATTTTCTCATATTGTTTTTCTAGCCTAGATGTTTAAAAATAATCACAAAAATTCCAACATAAAATGCTGCCTCTGACAACTGCAGAATGCCTACCTTGTACTCTACATTGCTGGCTGCCCAGAGATCACCATCACATATTCTATTCTCTTCCATAGGTTGCACAATCTTACAGATGGTGAGGACTTTGGGATGAAAGAAGAGGCATCTGGAAATTCTAATTACCCCTCAAAGGACAGTTCTGTGGTTGAGAAATGTAACACTCAGAAGAAGCCCCACGGCTTAAATGATGAGAGAGATGTTTGGAAGAAAATATCCAAGAAGACCACAGATTTGTTCATGGCCTCATTGACTTAATGCCCACTTACTACCTCCCTTTACTTAATACTTAATACTTTACTTAATACTTAATACTTTACTTAATACTTAATACTCCCTTTACTTAATACTTAATACTTACTACCGCCCTTTACTAACTCTTACTTATTCTTCAGATATCAAATTAAATATTATTTGGGCCAAAATTTCTTCCATGAGCCCCCTGACTCACTTCAGTCCTTGGTTATATATTTGTAGCAACTTCCACTTCTCCTTTGCTTAATTCATTTTCATTTGGTTTTGTACGGGATTGTGTTTATCAAATTCCACCACAAATCTTCAGTACCTTTATCATAACAGGTGCTTCAAATATTTTAATGAAAAACTGAGGCCAGTTAAAGTCATTATATATTATGCAGGGTTACGTGTAGAAATTCTAAGTTGGACAGATTAAAGTGGGAGAGGCAATACTGGGTCAACTTTATTGTTTCTTAATAATTCCCTTCCTCTTGTAAAACCATAAGTCATTGATGAAAGAAATCAAAGAAGACACAAAGAAATAGAAAGAGATTCTGTGTCCTTGGAATGGAAGAATTAATACTGTTAAAATGTGCTTACTACCCAAAGTGATTTGCAGATCCAGTGCAATCCCTATTAAAACCCCAATTTCATTTTTCATAGAACTAGAAAAAAATACTACTAAAATTTGTATGGAACCACTAAAGACACAAAATAGCCAAAAATATTTTTTGAGCAAGAAGAATTAAGCAGGAGGCACTGTACATATTTGCAAGCTTATATCTGACAAGGAGATATCCAGAATATACAAAGGACTCAAACAAATCAATAGCAAAACAAACAAAACAAAACAAAATCCAATTAGAAAATTGGTAGTAGACCTAGCAGATGTATCTCAAAGGAAGACATATAAATGGCCAGTGGGTGCATAAAAAATGCTCAGCATCATTAATCATCAGGAAAATGCAAATCAAACCATAATGAGATATCACCTCACTCCAGCAAGATTGGCTATTATCAAAAGAACAGCAGATAACAAGTGTTGGACAAGGTGTGGAGAAAAGGGAACCCTTGCATACTGTTGGTAGCAATGATAACTAGTAAAGACATTGTGGAAAACATATAGATTTTCCTCCAAACACTAAAAATAGAGCTACCATATGATCCAGCAATCCCATCCCTAGGTGTATGTGTGTGTGTGTCTCAGAGACATCTGCACTCCTATGTGAACTGCATTATTCACAATAGCCAAGAAATGGAAACAACTTAAGTGTCTATCCCCTGATGAATGCATAAAGAACAAGTGGTGCATATGAACTTTGGAATATTACTCAGTTGTGGAAAAGGCTGAAATCCTTCACTTGCAACAGCATGGATAGAGCTGAAGGTCATTTAATTAAGTGAAATAAACCAAGCACAGAAAGACAAATATCCAGGTGGTGCCATGGCGCACTAGTTTAATTCTCTGCTTGCGGTGCCGGCATCCCATATGGGAGCTGGTTCTAGTCCTGGGTGCTCCTCTTCCAGTCCAGTTCTCTGCTGTGACCTGGGAAAGCAGTAGAAGATGGCCCAAGTGCTTGGGCCCCTTCACCCCCATGGGAGACTGGGAAGAGGCACCTGGCTCCTGGCTTCGGATCAGCGCAGCTTTGGCCATTGCGGCCACCTGGGGAGTGAACCAGCGGGCGGAAGACCTTTGTCTCTCTCTCTCACTGTCTGTAACTCTATTTCTCAAATAAATAAATAAATCTTAAAAAAAAGAAAGACAAATATCACACAATCTCACTCACATGTGGAGTTTATGAAATAGGTGATTAATAGATGTCAAAAATATATATAATGAGGGTTTACCAAAAGCTGGAGAGGGAGGTAGGAAGGAGGGACGGTGATCAGTTGATTGATGGATACAAGGTTATAGCTTGATAGGATCAAGAGTTACTGGAGTTCTATTTCATACTAAGATGACTATAGATAATCTTAATGTACTATATGTTTATTTAAAAAAACTAGAAGAAAAAATAAAAATAAAAATTTCCTTCCCCCTTTTTTGAACTCATTGTTCTCAGTTTGCTTTGTCATTAAAACTGCAATTACCCTAATGATGCCCCGAGAAACAGAAAAACACTCAACTTCATAGTTCACACTCTATAATACCATGAAAAATTTTACCACTTTAATGAATGGGCCATCGTGCTTCCCATTCTTTGTTTATGTGAATGGAGACTCCAAGCACTGACAATAGCTCTGAATTATTTTTAATAGGTTAATGGCTGCCATTAGAGCTAGACACGAATACTTGAGCACGACAAAGATCACATCAAAAGTGTTGTTAATATCATAACTGTCTCATATGTTAGACTGACCTTGCACTTAAAAACACCAGCAGAGCCATTATGGCCACTGAGAGATTCTGAATCACAGAGTCGGGCTCACTCAGTGATTCCACGGAGTCATGAAGCATTTCCTGATGATGGTTCTGTCCTCCTCCTATTGAATGCTGCATGGCATGGCACTAACATTCGGTCCTGTACTCCCACTTTGAACATAAATTAGAATTAGCATGTGTTTTTAAAAGTGTATTACATCATACTACATGCTCCTTCCAAGTGCCACTGATAATAAAATTCTGAATCCACATTTGCTCTTCAAACATTATGGACTTGTCACCACCTTATGGATTTTGTTTTCAATTCCTCAGCACTTGCTCACCCGAATACTCTCCTTTGCCCTTCTTATTCCCTGTGTGAGTAGCAAAGCGGATACCACATACCAGGCAGTTTAGCATCTTCTCTGGAGTTCCCAGAGGCAGTCAGGGAGAAAGTTTTCTAAGGGAAAACTCCAGCAACACAGAAAAATTCACTTGAATATTTTGTAAGGTATTTTTTGGAGATGCAAATAAATGAGAGAGGCTACAAGCTGGCGAATCCACACCCTAATGTTTCTTTGCTGTCATAGAAGCAGGATTTAGTTCAAAACTGAACACTGCTTTGGAAATCTACTTTCCTTCAGGAAAGTGTAGCCTTAAGGACAAAGTCATTACTAAATATGAGTGAAGAAAGGAACAACGGACTGAAGCCTAAACAGATCATTATAGTTGTTACTAGAGGGATTCAGAGGCAGGAAGAGGAAGAAAATGGTATGTACATGTTTGACATTTTAATATTACACCCTCATTAGCTGCTTTCTAAGCTCTGAAATATTTGACATGTAATTTAACTACCTAGAAGATAGGCCATTTTCTCTCATCCTTAAAGAACAATTCTGTTTAAAATGGGACAAAAAAAAAAAAGGAGGAGGGTGGGGGCAGGAAGAACAAGATAGTGTGTGACTGCAGTTTTAGGAAGTCACAGAAAAAAGTAGGAAACACAACATAGTTTATTTAGGCTTCTCATGCATCACCTCCAAAATGTTTAATAGAATTTGTAAACTCCTTGCTTTTGATTTTATTGATGCTTTTTCAATTTGGTGGTTATTATTTATGACTGTGAACTAGAGAAAGCATGCCAAATATTTAAATATTTGTTCAAATTTAACATTAAAGTAATGCAAAGAGCATTAAAGACTCTGTGTCATAACTTATGTAAATCCCACAGAGATAAGTGCTGATGACGTTCAAATTGTCTACATTCTTACCAAAGAAGAGGTGATTGTGATTTCATTGTTCTTAAAAATTGTTCATTTATTAGAGGTAGAAAGAGAGAAGGACAGGAGAGGGAGAGGGAGAGGGAAGGAGAAGGAGTGGGAGAGAGAGATGGAGAGGGGGAGAGAGAGAATCTGGTGGTCTAATTCCCAAATGCCTGCAACAGATGCATCTTCACATAGAGTCAAGAACTCAGTGGTTTTTCCCATGTGGGTGGCAGGGACCCAACTACTTGAGCTCTTACCTGCTGCTTTCCAGGGTGCATATTTATCAGGGAGCTGTAATCGTGAGCAGTGCAGGGTCTCCAACTCAAGCAATAATATGGGATTTGGTGTGGGGAGCAGCTCGGACTAGACTGAGTTACTGGAATTAAGACTTATTCTATGCATCTGCTCTCCCACAATATGGCGCTGGGAGAGAAGAAAACAGCTTCTACGCAGCTGCCTCCAGTTCAGCCAATAAACTGTAGGACTTGCTCCTGATTGGAGAGCAGCGTACTCGGCGTGTGGGCAGCCGAGTTAGGATTGGCGGAGGAGGACTATAAAGGAGGAGAGAGACGGCATGCACCAGGAACATCTAAGGGGAACATCTAAGGGGAACACCTGTGCAACCCCCGAGAGAGCCGGCCGGCGGTGTGCCGCTCCCCTGCGGAAGTGGGGAATGTGGCCAGGGGGAACTGCCCTTCCACGGAGGTGGAAGGGATAGTAGCCAACCCGGGAAGAACCAGCAGCAAACCCGGGGAGGGCCGAGCAGACGAAAGAACAGCGCAGGGTCCTGTGTCGTTCCTCCACGAAGAGGGGGAGCGACAATTTGGGTATCCCAAGAGGTACCTTAACCACTATGCCAAGAGTCTGCCCTGTTTTCATCTTCTTTGTAGGCTGGACCACATTTGTGTTAAAAAAAAAAAAAAATCTTGGCCAGCACGGAGGTTCACTAGGCTAATCCTTCGCCTGAGGCGCCGGCACCCCAGGTTCCAGTCCCGGTTGGGGCACCGGATTCTGTCCCGGTTGCTCCTCTTCCAGTCCAGTTCTCTGCTGTGGCCCAGGAAGTGCAGCGGAGGATGGCCCAAGTGCTTGGACCCTGCACCTGTATGGGAGACCAGGAGGAAGCACCTGGCTCCTGGCTTCGGATCAGTACAGCGCCGGCCGTAGTGGCCTTTGGGGGGCGGGGGTGTGAACCAACGGAAGCAAGACCTTTCTCTCTGTCTCTCTCTCTCTCACTGTCTAACTCTGCCTGTCAAAAAAAAATCTTTCTGGGTCTCTTATAAAAATTTGCATAACACGTTTCTTGAGCATGAAAATTCTTCAGTGTAAACAGTTTCATCAGGCAATGGGTTCAGGAGCTTAGTTACCCTATGAAATGTGTAGAATTTAATAAGTAGTCCATTTTGTTCTGCCTCCAATTTCTAATTTCAGAGCCACAGACTGACTCATGTTTCAGTATTTTAAGTAAAGACCAGAAACTCCTGGAGTGCAGGTGGTGTGTGTTTTCCTGCTGTATTCTCAGCACTAGGAGAGCCTCAGCAAATAATTTTAAAAAAAAATCATTATTTTTTACTTAATGGCTCACAAAATGGTGAACTCCTTTATTAGTTCCTTCTTTTAGTGAACTCCTTTAAAAGTTCCTTCTTTTCCACGTCACTTCACCCCTCATCCTTTATGGCACAGTATGAATAAGTCAACTGTGAAGACGTTTACCAGGTGAAACATCAAAGTTCCTTCTTTAATTCTTGAATGACTTAGTGGTTAAACTCACCCCTTTCATTATAAGACAGATTCAGACATATTCAGTGCATATTTTGCAGCATAAGTATTTGATCCATGAGAAAAAAAAAAAACTTTTCTTTCAATGTATTGTGTTGCTCTAACTAATTTAACTAAAAGAACATATTCATTTTGTGCAAATTAAATTTAGCTACCTCCTATTAATGAAAGAGGTTTGTTTTAACTCATTACAGAAATGGATGCTGCCAATGGATGGGACATATTGACATGCACTACATTTTCTCTTCCCAAGGACAGCTGCTGAGACGGTGCTTCTTGGGGCTGGTAGAGGCAACAGAGGTGAGGGGGAAAGCGCAGATGGACCAAACTCTTTATTTCCTTCAAGCTATCCTTCCACTTAGCTCTGCCACATTCTCTACCCCTTCTCTGGACACAAAGTTAGAATTCAGGGCTTACTCCAGCACCATAGCCATCTAGCCTTGGTGCATTGCCCAGAGTTAGGACAGCCAATGTCTTTTATTTAAATGCATCAACACTTTATTTAGATTACATGAAAAGGCTTATTATGTCAGATACTAGCCAGATGGATACTTTGTTTTTAACTTGTCAATATAGTTTTTAAAAATAATGTCATTTTCAGATTACTAATGAGATTAAATATCATTTGTGTTTTCCAAGAATCTTTATCTCTTTTGGAAATGATTTTCTCATGCTTTCGTTATGCTGCTGTTATGCGGTCATTTAAAAATCATGTGCTGAAAAGATTTATATATAATCAAAAACTTTATATTATGTTAGTTCAATCAGTTAACATTTTTAAAATTATTATTTTATTTATTTGAAATGCAAAAGGACAAAAACATAAAGATGGAAAGCAAGAGAGACAGAGAGAGAGAGAGAGAGAGATCTCCCATGTGCTGATTCATCCCCTAAATATCCACAACAGCTAGGGCTGGGCTCTCAAGTGTGTGTCAGGGACCCAGCTACTTGAACCACCATCTGCCATCTCCCAGGGTGAGCACTCCCAGGCTGCTGGAATTGAGAACACAGCCTAGGACAAAAAGCAAACACTTCACAGATATGGGATGTAGGCATCCCAACTAGAGTCTTAATGACTTCGAGAATTCTGAGTTTCTCATTTATCTTTTAAATGTGTTTATGTTGTATTTCACTGTTTGTCAATCAATACAAGCAGACTTTTTATCAAAACCACAAAACACTCCTTCCTTTTCAATGATCCAATACAGAGAATGCAAAATACAGGGACTCCGAGTAACACAGTTAAATGTAAAATGGCCCTAACAATAAATAACTGGCTATAGTATTATAGTGTTGAGTATGGAATTTTTTAGAGTATTTACATGCTTTTTCCTATCACATTCGCTTCACTAACTTCATTAGTTAAGAAATTACTACCTCATATCACTGAAAAGGCACAAACTCATTATAGACTAAAGCTTCACTTGTCACTTTCCAACATTTTAAAGCTGTCTTAAAGCCAAAAAGCAACATCTTTTCACGAGGAGGGGATTATTCTTGTTTGCACACAGAATCATTTTAAAGGAAAATTCTGTGAAGTTTGGACAGAAAGGATGAACAAAGCAATTACAGACAAAATCATCTGGTGATTACATTTAAGGAAAGCAATGCAATCTTAAGTAAATATTTCCTAAGTCTCAGATTTATATTATCTACAGATTAGTAAATTTTTGTGGCCCTTTAATTTTAGATTCTTTGGCTAAGGATCTGTGAAGGTTAACTTTTCAAGAAAGTAATGTTATCTAAACATGGGGGAAATGTCTTCAAATAAAATTATTTTAGTCTTGCATATGTATATGTAATTGGGGAGAGGCGCTGCAGGCACAGTTTTCTTAATGAGCTATGACCATGCTTTAAAGAATCTGTGTGCTGTGCTCATTTGAATTTCATGATAGGAATTGTTTTAATATTCTTCCAAGTTCTAAAGTTTGCCCAGTTAGAGTGCCAGTATAAACAATGAGCTATATTTATTTATTTGGCTCTTTGAAGAGCCTCCTAAGAAAGTGTCTTTTTGATTTGAATAATATATGGCATTTGCAAAACAATTATACATCTATGCTAGGACACTTATTATGGGGAACAGATAATATTTAATTGGATTTCTGACCATGCCATTAATAACACTAGCGAGAAACTTTCATCACTAATTTTGTTCTACATATTTCATAGTTGCATTTTTTTAAGATTCATTTGCTTATTTACTTAAAAGGAAAAAATTACAGAGAGAGAGAGAGAGAAAGATCTTCCACCCTATGGTTCACTACCCAAATGGCAGCACAGCAAGGGCTGGCCAAACCAAAGCCAGGAGCCAGAAGCTTCTTCCATGTCTCACATGTGGGATACAGGGGGCTCAAGTACTTGGGTCATCTTCCTCTGCTTTCTCAGGGAGTTTAGCAAGGAGCTGGATTGCAAGTGTAGCAGCTGGGACTTGAACCAGTTCCCATATGGAATGCCAGCATTGCAGGCATTGTCTTTACCTCAGCCCCGACACTGCTGCACTTCTTATGCATAAAAGGCATTGACTTATTATCTATTAATATTTTATGAGCGCATTTTAGAGAACTCTGTTGTTTTAAGTATCATCATTTGAAAACTATTATTTTGTTTCTATGTGTAATTTAATATTTACTTTCAGAGAGAAATACTAAAAAGATCTTCATCACAAAGAATTGGTTATTTTATATAAAAAAATCACAGCGATTAGTTTTTCTACTATTTTTTTTTCTTTCAAGTTTTCCTTTTTGAAATTCAGTACTAAGTCTTCTGCTTGACCCCAATCTCTTAAAAATCCCCTTGAGACCTAGAAGTCTCTCTCATAACTCAGGCTAAAATGCTTTAATGCCCATATTCTTTGGGTGTGAAGTGACCTACTGCAAACATATTTCTTTGAGAGATCTTTTATCTCTATAATACATGACTTTTTTAAGTCTGCAATATGTCTGTTTGTTTCAATATAGAAATAATTTAAATCACTTAACAAATATGAAATTTCACAGTTTAGCAGAACAGACTTCAAATACCACCTGGACTTGTATCAGGCTACATGAGCAAAAATGAAGCACAGATAGTCAGGTAAGCAGCCTGGAAAAGAGACACAGAAATGCATTGTGAGATATCAACACAACCTGCCTCTTAAAACGTTTTTTTTTTAAGATTTGTTTATTTATTTGAAAGGCAGTTATGGGGGCGAGAGAGAGAGAGAGAGAGAGAGAGAGAATCTTCCATCTCCTGGTTCACTCCCCAAAGGATAACAATGGCCAGGACTGGGCCAGATAGAAATCAGGAGACAGGAGCTTCCTCCAGGTCTCCCAAGTAGGAGGCAGGGACCCAAGCACTTGAACCATCTTCTGCTGCTTTCCCAGATGCATTAGCAGGGAGCTGGATTGGAAGTAGAACAGCTGGGTCTCAAACTGGGGCCCAAATGGGATGCCAGTATCCCAAGCATGGCTTAACTAGCTCACCACAATGCCAGCCCCTTGAAACTTTGTTAATGGGACAAGAACTGATAACTGGTTTTCTAGATTTGAGCACCCAAGGCCCAATGCTAAAAGTGTCTATAGGGTGATAATTCACAAAAACCAGTAGATATGGGTAAATTGATCACTAGGAATCTGGATGAAATGTCATCTCACCTACCCAGTATGTGAAGCACCACATCTAAAACCAAATTTGATGTTCCCATGATAAGAATCTCGTCATTTTTAAGATATGACATCAGCTATTTTTGTTTGTTGATAGTAAATTGGGGCATGCGTAAACAGCAGAAAAAGTTCTCTGGGACTAACCTGTCTTTCTTCCTAAAATAAACAAGAGCACCATTTTTTCCTGCTCCGTGGTCCTGGAGATGCTGTGCAGTTACCAATGACTGTGTTTAGCTCAACATCTGAGCAGAAACACTGGACTGAGCCACTGGGTCCTGCTAACCTAAGATGGACTTTTCCAAAGCTTTAACAATTGTAGGCCTTAATGATGAAAATCCTTCTGAAAAAACCTGATGCCTGCTTATTAGTCATGCAATGCTATGAGTTTGTCCACCTCATCATGGAGTCCTTATTTAGTAATGAAATGCTGATTAACACTGATTAACTGATAGATCACTGATTAAAATGATTCATTAGGGAAGTAAGTTGCATCTTATTAATAAACAACCAAATTATCTTCATCTCACAAACTGTCATTAAATAGTTTAGCCTAAGAAACATTTCTCTGTATTCTCCAAAGAGGCTATTTCATAATATCTTTCTTAATTTCAAATTGTTAGGTCTTACTAAATTTACAAATGTAATTATAAGAGATAAGTTATATAACTTTTATCCTCAGGTGAACTTTTCCCCATTATTGAATAAAACTACATGCAATATTATACCTAGAAACTGAACACTTCACAAAATGAAAATATTCAATAGTCTTAAATCCTTTTAAATTGTATTTGTGATAGCTATTTTGTCTACCTCCAAAGTAGGGATGTTGCCTAAGTTTATCTTTTTTTAGGATTATTTTTTTAATTTGAAATTCACAGAGAGAAAAAGGGAGAGACAGAGAGAAGAAGTGGGAGAGGGAGAGGGAGAGAGAGAGAGAGAGAGAGAGAGAGAGAGAGAGGTCTTCTATCTGTTGGTTTACTCCTCACATGGTCACAATGGCCAAGGCTGAGCCACAAGTTTCATCTGGGTTTCCCATGTAGGTGGCAAGGGCCCTAGCACTTGGGCCATCTTCTCCTTTAGCCAGGCCATTAGTGGGGAGTAAGATTGGAAGTGGAGCAGCTGGGTCTCTAACTGGAGCCCATATTAGATGCTGGTGTTACAGGCGTCAGCTTTACCCACTACTCCACAATGCCAGCCCCTAAGTTTATCTTATAGCTAGGTGCCTTCACCTCTGTTGTTTTCTTTTGGACATCTAATCTTATAAATGCTTTATCTCTAACAAAAATATTTTCCTCTAGTGCAGTTATCTTTCCAAATGTCATGTGTTATCTCTATATGTTTATTGCATCTTTTTTCACCCAAACATCGATATTGAAAATAAACCAGGGCACATTAAAAAGTCAGGTTAGAAGTCTGGCATTGTGGTATAGCAGGTAAAGCTGCACCCTGTAATCCAGGCATTCTATATGTGTGCCAGTTTGGATCCCGGCTGCTCCACTTTCAATCCAACTCCTTGCTAATGTGCCTTGGAAAGCAGTGGAAAGCCCAAGTTTTTGGTCCCCTGCCACTGACATGGGAGACCCAGAAGATGCTCTTGGCTCCTGGCTTCCATCTGGCCCAGCCCCAGCAATTATGGCTATTTGGGAAGTGAAACAGCAGATGGAAGATTTCTCTCTCTCTGTCTGTCAAATACATAAACCTTTTTAAAAAGTTGGACTACAAAAAATTGGACTACAAACAATTAAAAAGCTATGGTTGAGTTACTGGGTGTGCTTCTGACTGTTGGATTTTCATTAGGGTCAACTGAATACCATTGCACATTGTCAGTTTCCTTATTTCTATAACATAGACATTAGAATAGAATTTTTTTTTACTTTCCTCTGCACTCCAATATACTGTCATTTCATGATCAAAACTGAACAGTCATCTTTTCATCCATTTTTGGTCTTCATAACTTTGTAGTTTCTATGATTTATGTCCTCATTCTTTCACTCTCCTTGAAGTCATCTTAAAAATTACTGATATTTTGAACTTTACGTTCTGCCAGTCAAAATTTATTGGCAGATCATACTTTGTTTCTTGTATAAAAATATTCTCTCGAATTCCTTCCTTCCTTCCTAGTTCCATTGTATCCTCTCTGAGACTTAAAATTTTTAAAAGAAATTTATTTGCAAGGGAGACAGATGGAAAGAGAGAAAAAGGGAGAGTGAGAGGGAAAGAGAGAGAGAGCAGAGGAGAGAGAGAGCAAGAGAGTGCATTCTTCCCATATGCTGGTTCCCTCTGCAAATGACTCCAAGAGTCAGGGCTTGACCAAGCTGAAGTCAGAAACTGGTAACTCTATCCGGATCTCCCACAGAGGTTGCAAGAATGAAACTACTAGAAGCATTATGTGATTCCTCCCAGGGTACAAATTAGCTGGAAGCCGGAACTGGGAGCAGACCCAGGACTCACACACAAGCACCCTGATGTGGATCCAGTTGTCTCAGACAATATCTCCACCACTACACCAAACAGCTTCCCCATGATCTAACATTTTATTGCCCCCTTCTGACATAATATCAGAAATATCCTGTTACTTAGTCTTTATTGCCTTACTGTGTTATCCACCAATTTTTTAAATGCAGAAAAAATGATAAGCAAAAGTGGGATCATTTAAAGGAGTCACAAATAGGGCTAGAAGTTGCACGTCATTGCTAAGGGTGACCCACAAGTTTTGTTCCAGATTTTCTAAAATGCACTACAATGGGGCACACCCTAAAATGATTTCAATATTTCCTTACTCCTGGAGTTGTACTACTGAAATGTCATCCCTTCTAGAATCCAGATGGAACCTATGACTTGATCTAATGAAGGAGAAATACAGAGTATGATCACGCCATTGATTCTGCTTTGGTGTACGTAAGACTCTGTCACCAGAGACAGAAGAGAGAACTTTTCCTCCATGCTGCTGTGAAGACATTATCTGCCGCAACGTGAGAGAGCCCTTGGAGGATACCACCTGATGGGGAACACTGGCAGCCTCTAGTAACTGATAGCAGGACCATGGACAACAGCCAGCAGGAAAACGGAGACCTTGATCGGAAAACCTCAAGGATGTGAATTCTGACAACATGAGCAAGGGTGAGGCAGACTTTTTCTCATTTAAGATTTGCATGAAAATGCAACCCAGCAAAACTTTGAGCAGAGGACCAGCTATGTCTTGTGTGGGTTCCTGACCCACAGACACTGTGAGATAATAAATGGACAATGTTTTAAGCTCTTATGTTATTTATTAAGCATTCCAAGAAACTAATATTCTATCACTTGTTAATTCACTGAACAAATATTTTACTTCCTAGAAGTAAATTGTACTTTTGATGGTTACTCTCTATTCTCACAAGGTGATAACAGAGAGCCAGGAGCTCACCTGGGATGTGACTAACATCAATGCTTTTCCCAACACATAGCTGCCTCCCAGTGTCACAACTTCCACATTAGTCTTCCTATCATGTTCTTTCATTAATTTTGTTCACCATCCATCACTGACAACATGGTGAACATTGATTCCAATGTCTTTACCAACCACATCCTTTCTTCTTGTCTAATACAAATGCCTCAGACCACAATCACCCATTTACTTTTCTCTGTGCATGTGATTCTAAGACTGACATTCAGGCCATTTGCCATTCGTCCCTGCCTTAGACATTCATAATCATTCTTAAGGGAATGGTTCTTTGCATTCTGTTTCACCCTAATCAACTTTCAGATTACTATAAAACCCAGTGGTCAGTACCATTTAGTCAGCAAAGCTTATTCTAAAATCCTACAGATTTTACCTTCTATCTCCTTTTATTAATGTTTGTCTTCTCCATGTAAGGCCCATAAAGACAGGGAATTTTATGTTAATTTACTAGTAGGTACCCAACAGCTAGAATAGTGTTCTACTACTCAAAATGTATTTGCTGAATAAACTTGAAACATTTGTTATGAGTATGACTTGTTTAGTATCAAAATGTATTTGCTGGAACTGCTCAAAATGGATTTGCTGAATAAACTTGAAACACTTATTGTGAGTATGACTTGTTTAGTATCAAACCTATAAAGCCATATGCAATCTCATGTACTCATTCTTTATTGTTTCATTTTTGGGAATACTTATCTTCAACTTAATTAAGGATAGGGGTCCTGCTGTGAATGCCCACAGTAAGGACAGAGCAACTGGAGTACTACAACAAATAGCTTTTAACTGAACAATAGGGAAACGACCAGACCATCCTTTTTTATGATTCTGTTTATTTGTTTGAGAGGCAGAATTATAGACAGAGAGAGGGAGAGAAAGAGACAGGTCCTCCGTCCACTGGTTCATTCCCCAAATGGCTGCAACAGCCAGAGCTGAGCTGATCCAAAGTCAGGAGCCAGGAGCTTCCTCCAGGTCTCCCACGTGGGTGCAGGGACCTAAGCACTTGGGCCTTCTTCCACTGCTTTACCAGGCCATAAGCAGAGAGCTAGATCAGAAGAGGAGCAGAAGGGACATGAACTGGGGTCCATATGAGATGCTGGCATGGCAGGTGGAGGCCTATCTTACCATGCCTCAGTGCCAGCCCCCACACTGTCCTTTTGTATATAATCATATGTAGTGTTATGTATTCAGCATATCTTGCAAAGTTTCATTCAAATAAATATTTTGAATGACTCAGGTAATACTTTCATATACATTTTCTCTTCACATTTTATGCCTTTTCCATGGACAGCTGCCTGTAATGTTAGGACTTAGGTAGCTCAACTATCAGATGGTTTTTGGAAAGTAATTTAATGACTTGCCAAATAATAGTTGTCCTTTAAATGAGTATTTAGCACAGTGGTTAAGGCACAATTTCGGATGCCCACATCCTGATTGGAATGCCTGGATTTTAATCTGAGCTCTGCTTACAATTCCAGCTTCCTGCTGATGCACCCTGGGAGACATCAGGAGATGTGACAAGTAGTTGAATAGGCGCCACTCACATAAGAGACCCAGACTGAGATCCTGGCTCCTGGCTCTGGCCTGATCCAGCCCTGGATGTTGTACACATTTGACAAGTGAAGCAGCAGATAGAATTGTTCTCTCTTTCTACCTAAATCTGTCTCTCTTTCGCTCTTACTCTCTATATCCTTGCCTTTCAAATAAATAAAAATAAAGGATAAGGTAAAGTTTTAGACATTAATTGTCTTAAGTTGTTGTAAGTGGTTAATTTTGTAATAGAAGTCTTTTTAGTGATCATAACCTCATCATAATATGCCCAGTTCTTTAGTTTTTTTCATATACTAGGTTATGCTAAAGCAGGTAACAACTCTTCAAAGTACATATAACTAGTGTTTTTTTACTGAATAATTTTTAACCATATCTGAGATTTTTTAAAAACATCATGGATACTTCTTTATAATAGGATTGATGGTAGGCAATCTGTTGTTAACATTGTTCATCGTAATGTTATTTAACAGAGTAGCAACACATACAAAACTCATTCTACGTCTCTAATAAACTAGTAACAGAGTTAAAGAACCACTTAGAATTTAAGAGATGATTAGGAAATTTCCAATTTTTAATTAGTTAATAAGTTTCAAAGTAGGTGGCTAATAAAATTTGTTAGTAGTCGTTCTTATCAATGAATATACCTGCAAGGGATCACATATTGGCCTGTCAATAAATGAAGAGTATTGAAAATTTTCCTTAAATGGAAAAAGGCATTTTAAAAAGGATATTTACAGAGTTCAGTTACAGAGGAGAACACTGGAAGAGCTAAAAACACTGAAACTGAGGACGAATTTGCTGTAGGATTTTGAACTAAATCTTTAGTTAGAGCAAAATTCTGCACATTTACATTGATATAAAAGATTCCCTTCCTGAATTCTGAAAAAGAAACCTAATATATATTTGCATAGATATCAGATGTATCATCTATAACACTTTTGAATGACAGCATAAACAAGTCCTTCATATAAATCATATGCAAAGTTGTACTGCAGTAATTAATCAGTGTAATTTCATTGTGACCAGCAGTTAAAAAATCTTCTTCCCCAATTTTTTCATGTAGATATATTTCATCATATTTATGTTAATTTCTCATGAATCCATCAAGAAACCTGGCTGACAAATCATAGGTCAGTAACAATTAAATTTTAAGGGAGATAGTGGATCTCACAATTTGGATCCAAAATAAGCCATCAAGCCAAGAAAGGCAATGATTTGTAGACTTAGGCTATCTAGGAACTAAGAGGGCGAAGTAGGTAGGGAAAATTCTGACAGTTTTATTGATATCTATAGCTGTATCGATATCTAGATCTTGTAACATAGAGAAGTAACGAACAAAATTTTCTCATTTGAGTACCAGAGGTGGTATCTTATCATGGCTTCCAGCAATGTAGACTAACATTCTTCCCCAGTAAATGTTGATGGAAGTTCTACTGTGTAGTTTAAATGGCGAGTGTGCCAGCCATGCAGGCTTTTATCTGTGAGAGACTGAGTTACTTTCTTTCTGAAGATGCAGCTGCATTTAAAGTTATGAGCTCCAAAACATTTCATTTTTATTCATTTTTTGGCAAAGATTCAATTTTTAAGTCAAAATTCAAGACATTTTCCTTGCAAAAACTAGTTTGCTAAAATATAGTTATTTTATAGATCTCTGCATCACAGAATCTACCTCATTGTTTGGAGAACATTTGTTTAGTGGTGGAGATCCAGCTATCTTGAGTGCTAGTGAAACAATTGGGACTTATTTCTGTTTCATTGAGTGTCCAAGAGGAAGGTGGAGAATGTTAAAAGGAAGAAAAGGCATTTGTGTGTGTGTGTGTGTGTGTGCAAGATGCGCACACAAAAAATAAGCAGACAACACCCTCATATCTGGAATTAAAATTCCAGAACAAATAATAATGTGGAAAAGAATTTAACAGAGACTGAGATAAGGAGACCTGTAGACAGTAAATAATCAAAAGAGAAAGAGAGGATTTCAAAAGAACTTCAAAAGGCTAATTAAAATTGCGCAGATACAGGGAAAGCAGGCCTTCCAGCAGAACCGTGTAATGCATTAAGAATACAGACAGCGAGAGGAAGACCAGATGTAATCTTAGTACAAGAGAAACAAGCCCTGATACAAAGAAGGAAATTGATTTCACATCAAGAGCGAAACTGGGGCGCTTTCTCTCGTCCATGAAGGGAAAAGAAAACAGAGAGGGTCTTTAATTTAGGATATTGATGGCTATGTTTGGAGATGTGCAATATCTAAATATGAAGATGTTTGGCCAAGGAAGGGAGTTGAGCAAAGATTAGATTTGTAGAGGTGTAACCCACCTCTATAAGAAATAAGAAGGAGAAAAATGATTGAACCTTCTTACAGCATCCCAGCATACAAAAGACTTGTCTGTTAGACAAGATTTTTATTGTGTTTTAGGAAAAATAAAACAGGACTGAAGTGAACAGAAAATGACCCATGAGGCCAAATACTTACATTTAGTCTGTAAGACTTGAAGGATGCTTGTGTGGCTATAAATACAAATAGCTTGGAATACATTACAGATCTCTCTCTCTCTCTCTCTCTCTCTCTCTCACACACACACACACACACACACACACACCGTGAAGCAGCTCAGCAGAATTAAGAGGCACATGAACAGGAAGTAACAGAGTTTATATCTGATCTATGCTACTATTAAAATTATCTGAAATTAATGTATTAAAAGCTAGAAAATGTATTTACACCAATAGAATTATATACATATGTGTATGCTTTAGAAGAGAAAGAAATCAAAGTAAAAGCTCTAGTCAAACGAAAAGACGCTTAGCTCCCTTTTAAGGGTGTGTTTGTGGCAGGATATGTTTAAAATGATGTAAAGCAAGCACTCAAGGGAAGGGGAAAAGAGAAGGCTTTAAAGAGAAAATTAGATATTCCCAGCTGCTGAAGTGTTCAGTGGAACATGTCGCTGGAAAAAAATAATCAAAGGTGAAGTGGAGCAGAAATAGCAAAAATGAAAGTACAAAGGAAAGACGTTTCTATTGACAGATGCAAGAGGGGGAAGAAGCAGCAAGTCAACTAAAGACACTACCAGCACAAAGTCTAAGGCTTATTTATTCGTTCAACAAACATTCATTATGAACCAACTGTGGGTGAAGCCCACATATAATCAGATAGACAATAGTATGGCAGAGCAGAGATCTACCTCTGAAAAAGTTCACAATATTTTGGGATTATCTCACTCATACACAAATGCCAATAGCCATATTTATAATCATTGACCATTGTTGGAATAAATCCGGTCTTTGACTTTTACCATACATTTCCCTGAGGCACTTTCCTTGGGAACACATTGAATGAATTTAGGAAATGCTTTCTAAAAAGAGCATGTGCTCTCAGGTTAGGCCAATGAGGGCTCGTCTTGGCAGGGTAAAATGACTTCGCATGAAAGCACTGATTCTTAGTAAGTAAGTACTTGGTTAATGATAACTATTATTATTTATTTCTCAAACCAATCACAGGAAGAACATGCCATTATTGTCCCTACTTTATAAAAGTGGAGGAAAGGATGACGAGTGAATAAGGAACTTACTAGCACTTGGAAAGTTAATAATTGGCAGAGCTATGATTCAAATTCCTCCAAACCAGAACATTAACAATAGACTATAGCTGTGTTTCAATGCAATCTGCAAAATCTTGACTTGGAAACACAAGGTGAGTCCTATTTGCTGTTACTGCTTGTAAAATAAAGGTCTTTCTAAGTTACTTATGACACCATTTCTGACTTTGTGAGAACACAGATGGATATAAGTCACTGGTATTCCCTGTACCATGCTCAACTCTCCCCAAAGGCTTTGTACGTCCTGCTCCCTCTCCCAAAAATGCTTTTCCCCTCCTTCATATCTTCACATAGATGGATCTCTTCTGATGCTGGGTCTTGGACCAAATTATTCCCTTGGAGAATCTTCCTTGGAGAACCTTACCTGGGCTTCACTGGCCCACCTCCCGCCATGCCCTCTCCATAGCCAGCAACCTTAGCCTTCTTCACTCTCTCATTTGCTTACTTTCACCATTTCCCAAGGGAATGTGGCAATGGTTCATGCTCAGTAAATATTTGCTGAATGAATAAAGAAACTAGGATATTTTCTTCTACCTAGAATAATCTTCCTAAGTGTTAGTTCATTATTCTGCTTATCCACTCATGTTTGGACAGAAAAGGTGCATTTCAAGTGAATTCGTAATTTTTTGATAGCTTTATACACCTTAGCATCTGTTAATATGTCATTTGTCAATAACAAGGACTATGGATTCAGATTTCTTAGCTAAAAGTGTCCCCACCTTTTCTGTTTACCATTTTTCTTTTAATCATCCTAACTTTTCCTGAAAATTATTAAAAATGCTTATAAAATTTGTCCTAGGTGTCCAGAATGAAGTCAAATGTGAAAAAAGTACAATATATTGCCTGTAAATGCACATTTATTTGGGGACATACAGAAAAATTGAGTGAGTAGACCTAAGTGAAACTTGTTTAAGAAAAGTAGAGAAAGTTATGATTTTTTTGTTTACATATGTCTTCTCCCTCCCTCCCTTCTTTATCCCTCCCCTCTCATTGTTAATTTTTCTCTTTCTTTCTCTCCTCTTCTTCTATGCCTCCTCCTCACTCCTCACTCTTTCACCTGTACCTCCTCCTTCTTTGGGTTAGGATGAAAGCAGGAAAGAAGGGATTTTTTTTACTATCTGCAGGAATCTCCTTTGTTCTAGAAACTGTTTCAAGTTAATCAAGTGAAAGATAACAGCCTAATCTGAATTCCTAAAAAATGCAGAAAAATTAACAATCCCATAACTACCAGATTTCTCTGTTATGTAGTTGCAAGTTATTCAAATATTACTAATTATTACTTGGTTATTTATATCTGTCAAGCTCTTATAAAAATTTCTTCAGTAAAACACTGCAAACCCTTGTTTCTTTGCTATCCATGTAATGAGATCAAAACAGGGTCTGGACAGTTTAGTATTTTTCCATGTTCCTGACATTTATTCTACACAGACCATAAAGAAAACAGCTATGAGATAACTATACATCTTAGGCATTCAAGTTCTAATTTTCTACTGGCCTCAGATATCATTTGCCCTTGTCCTTCACCCTTGTGGCACATGGCTAAATATTTACCAGGCTAGGGAATGCCAACAGTGTCCACATTACAATGAAGTATATTGGTTTTGTTATCAGCACTCACCACCCCAAAGAGACAAAGGTTTTTAATGTTTAGGTCAAAAGATACTGTTCTGAAGCCAACAATTTAGAGTGGTTGCAAGGCCACAGCATTCCTCAATATGTTGGAAGCCAGATAGTAAGAATGCTGGATCTTGAGGCTAGGTTAAAGCCACAGGCCTGCAGTGCCAGCATCCCACATGGGGCCCAGTTCGAGCCCCGGCTGCTCCATTTCCAGTGCAGCTCTCTGTTAATGCACCTGGAAAAGCAGTGGAGGGTGACTCAAGTGCTTGGGCCCCTGCACCCATGTAGGACATTCGGAAGAAGCTCCTGGCTTCGGATCAGCTCAGCTCTGTCCTTGTGGCCCTTTGGAGAGTGAGCCAGTGGATGGAAAACCTCTCTTCTGCTCTACCTCTCTCTGTAACCCTGTTTTTCAAGTAAATAAACTAAATCTTAAAAAAAAAAAAAGGTGGATCTTGTGAGCAGATCTGTGGCACAATTAAAGGCCTATTTGCTCAGAATGCTCCTTGTATATCATATGTTTTAGTTCTTGTTTCTATTTTACAAATCAGAAAATTGTGTCTTGGAAAGAATGATTATTAGTTTACCAAAATCTATTAGTTAGCCTGAATAGCACCCCCTGTAAGAAACTTTCTTGAAGCTTTTGTAAGTTACCATAAGGGCATTACTTTTATTTTAAATAGATGGGCACCAGAACTGCCGTAAGTGGTTTAGTCTGGGTGTATTTTATATTGCCACACATATTTAATAAAGTTATAATAAATTTTAATGAAATCCATTTGCTGTAGGGTCAAAAATGCTTAAAACACAATCAGAATTTGATATATAGAAATGAATAACATAGATTGTTCAGGTATAGAAAACCATTTTAATGAAAATCACCCATCTACCATTTTGTTCTGAATTTCAAAGCATGTGATATATTACACTCATAGCTAATATATTCATAGGGCTTTTCCTTAAAGTTAAAAATCCTATGAAAGTTAAAGAACCTTTAATATTCCCATTTACAAAACTAATGAGAGGGCCATTATTACCAACGTGTAAGAGGCTAGTGCTTCCAAGTTTAGAATAAAATTTGCTTTTAAAAATATGATTCTAGGGGCCAGTGCTGTGGTATAGTGGGTAAAGCCGCAGCCTGCAGCGCTGGCATCTCATATGGGCATGGTTTTGAGTCGTGGCCGCTCTACTTCCCATCCAGTTCTCTGCTATGACCTGGGAAAGCAGAAGAAAACGGCCCAAATCCTTGGGCCCCTGCACCTGTGTGGGAGACCCGGAAGAAGCTCTTGGCTCCTGGCTTCGGATCAGTGCAGCTTGGGCTGTCGCAGTCATATCGAGAATGAACCGGCAGGTGGAAGACCTCTCTCTTTCTCTGCCTCTCTCTCTCTCCCTATCTCTGCCTCTGCCTCACTTTAACTCTGACTTTCAAATAAATAAATAAATCTTTAAAAAAAAGACTTGAAAAAGACATTATGGCTGGGGATACAGGTGATGTTCTAATTTTTGTTTTAAATATTTTATTTACTTTTATTTAAGAGGTAGAGTTACAGACAGTGAGAAGGAGAGACAGAGAGAAAGGTCTTCCTTCCGTTGGTACACTCCTCAAATGGCCGCAACTGCTGGAGCTGCGTCGATATGAACCCAGGAGCCAGGCGCCTCCTCCCGGTCTCCCATGTGGGTGCAGGGGCCCAAGGACTTGGGCCATCCTCTACCACTTTCCCAAGCCATAGCAGAAAGCTGGATGGAAAGACGAGCAGCCTGGACTAGAACTAGTGCCCATATGGGATGCCGGCACCGCAGGAGGAGGATTAACCCACTGCACCATGGTGCCGGCCCCTATGATGTTCTAATTTTTGATGCATATTATATATATGCTAATTACAAAATGTGTTGAATTACAAAAAATTTATTAAGCATTAAAGGTATGATTTATGCATGTTCTATACAGGTATACTTAATAACAACTATTTTCTTTTTAAACCCTGTTCCTGTGTCAACAACATTCCAAGGAAAAACATTCAAGGCATTAGAACCAAAGAGGAGATTTAACTCAGGGAAAGGTGGAACCAGAACAGAAGAGCATCAAGGAATAAAATGAAAAGACTTTAAAGAAAATATGGCATACATAAACATGCAGTGACATCTTCAATGAAAGTGGATGGAATCTCGTCATTTGGGATATCATGGATAAGCATTGAGGATACTTGGTTAATTGAGAAAAGGCAGACCCAGAACCACAAATACTTCAGAATCTCACTCAGTTGTGAAAACTAAACAAATTGAGCTAAATGAAGACTTTAAAGAGGAAGATAGGAACCAATGGATAATGATATCCAAGTCTTCAAAAGAACAAATAGGAGAAAGATTCAAAAACCAAGATATTGCGATATTATGATATGACTACACAAAAGTCCAGGTATTTCATACTTCTTGGTTTGTTTTTGTGTACTTTCAAAATGGAAAGAGGGAATAAAAGATGAGGAAATTGAGTCAAAGTGGATGATAAAGAGAGAAAGGAGAGTGATGTGAAGCTTGAGGAATTTGTAGAGGGAGGAATAATTAACTATTGGAGTCTCAATGTGGTGTGGCAGGTAAAGCTGCTACCTGCAATGCCAACATCTCATATGGGCACCAGTTCCTGTCCCAGCTGCTCCACTTCGGATTCAGCTCCCTGCTATTGTCTGGGGCAAAGCAGCAGGAGATGGCCCAAATATTTTGGCCAATTCAGCTATGTGGGGGATCCAAAAAAGCTCTTGGTTCATGGCTTTGGCCTGGCACAGAACTGACTACTGTGGCTACCTATGGAAGGAACCAGTGGATAGAAGACCTCTCTTTCCCCCACTCATTCTGACTCTGTAACTCTGATTTTTATAATAAATAAATCAATCTTAAAACAAAAACAAAAAATTTAACTATCATGATTTTACTCTTGTATAATGGTTACTGTACTTGACATATTTTCTTTCTGATTTCCCTGGAGTGACTTCTTTTGCAGACATTTCCTTCCATGCTCCCTGAAGTCATGAGGAATTTTATCCAGATTTTTTTTCACCTGTTTTATATCTCTTCTATCCAAACCCATTCCTAAGGGGCCTTAGGATTCTGTCTTTTGTATGTTTTTATACATTAGTGATGGGATGGGGTAATAAAGAGGTCCAGAGGATAGCTACCAAACTATTGATCATGGAAACTTGTTGAGCTAGTATTTCTAGAGATGTTTATAAAACTACCTTTGATATACTACTTACATTTAAATGTTTGTAAATGTCAAAGTCCAGGATAAATATTATAAATACATGCTGCTGTGGTGTGAACATGACTTGACTCTTGAACTAATGTAGACACTTAAACCACAGTCACGAAATAATGGTACCAAGAGAGTAGACACAATCTAATTAGGGTGACTAGAGGTGGGACCTTGTGGGAAGTATTTAGGTCAAGGAGGGAATGCTGTGGGAAGGTAATTTTTGTGCAATGTTGGCTATCAAAGCCTGAGCTGGGCCCAGCCACTCCCTTTGCATCCTAGCTCACCATTGATCACTCTCAATACTCCACCGCTGCCACTCTCAGCACAGGCCAAAATGTTGGGGCTGCTGGATCTTGGAATTAAACTTCCAAAACTGTGAAGTTAACAAACTTTTTCATTTTATAAAGCAAATTTTCTCAGGAATTTCCTTGTGGTGACAAAAAGCTGATTAATACATATACTTACAAGAATGTAAATTTTTATATATGAATAAATTTTGAACAGCAATGCATGAAAGTCAAAAATTGAGAGCTAGGAAGACAGAATTGCATTTTTGTTTTTATTTTCATACTGAAATATTGATTGTATACATTTAAAATTTGAGTAATTTTGTTGTCAAAATGGAAATATTCAACATGGTAGGGCTTAAGAAAATTTAAACCAATAAATTTAAAAATTCTCAAATATATGCAAGTTGTATCTTCTTAACATTCGTAAAGACTTTGCAATATATGAAAGTGCTATGCATTTAAGTTAATTCTTATGGAGTATAATTTTAGAACCTCATTCATCTCCTAAAATTTTGGTTGAAAAACTCATTTCTTTCTAAGATTTATTTATTTATTTAAGAGCTAGAGTTATAGACAAAGAGAAGGAGAGACAGAGAGAAAAGTCTTCCATCTGCTGGTTCACTCCCCAAATGGCCACAATGGCCAGAGCTGGGCTGAAGGCCCAGGAACTTCTTCTGGGTCTCCTATGTAGGTTCAGGGGCCCAAGTACTTGGGCCTTCTTCTACTGCTTTGCCAGGCCATAAGCAGAGAGCTGGATGGGAAGAGGAGCAGCCAGGAAACAAACTGGTGTCCTTAGGGAGGGGCCGACTACGCTACACTGGCCCTTAAAAAGCTCATATCTAATCAAATTTTTTTTATACCATTAAGTAGTCAAACATGGTCTCCTGGTTCCAAATGCTTGAATTATATTTTACACACAATGAAACAATTATGTGATAGCTATTTTCCAGGAGAGAGATTTTTATTCTTATGTACCTATTTATCTGAAAGACAGAGGGAGAGGGAGAGAGGGATGGAGAAAGAAGAGAGAGGGACCCCATTTACTATTTACTGGTTCACTCCTAAATGCCTGCAATTGTTGGGGCATAGCTGAAACCAGGACTTAGGAAGCCAACCCAGGCCTTCCAAGTGGGCAGCAAGGACCCAACTCCCAGAAGTGAAAGGAACGTCAGGATGTGACAATGAAGATGATAATGGAAAAACAAGTTCTGATGATTTATTTTCATAATCAGATAACATATTATCAAATATTAGTTATCTACTTCTGGAAAACCAGTTACTCAAAAAATAACAGTTTCAAACAGTATCTCACGTGGTTTCTGAGGATCAGGAATTTGGGGGCAACTTGTTTGGATCCTTCTGGCTGAGATTGCAACCAAAATGCAGACCGGCTGGTTGGTTTGCATACATGTCCCACTGGGTGTTTGCATACATGTCCCACTAGATGCTCCCTAGATGACTTCCAAAGAGCAACTTGAGGTGGGGGTGGCAGAGTGGAGAAGGAGACAGCAATATCTTGAAAACCTACATTGAAAAGTGATAACCATTATGTCCACCACATTCTAATAAGCCACACAGAGCGGCCTTTGCGCAGTGTGGGAGAGGATTACACGAGGGTGAAAATATCAGGGGGCACAGATAATTGGTGGCCATCTCAGTGGCTTGCTGCCAAATGTAATGAAAAGAGAATGTATCTGTGCATTTATTTTCTATTCAAACACTTGCCATGTTTGCTCCAGGTGTACTTAATTCCTTCCTATAAATCACTACCCAGCTCATTCAGAGTATTCTGCAAAGAACATTCCTGTCAAGTCTTTTTTCATCACACTGGCAAAAACACAGCCTTTTGCCAGTTTGTTTGTCAAATAATCATAACAATTTACTGGAGATTATGATGATGGTAACAGAAGGAGAATGTTTGTGAGTTTTTCCTGCATCTTTCATGTGTTTTATAGTTCAACTTATGACAATTCTCTTGGGAAGGAGCTATTATTATCATCCTGATTTAGCTAAAGAAGAAACTGAAAAAATTTATACAACTTGTTCATGGTAATAATAGGTAGTAAGTGGAAGAGCTAGAGGAAACTCAGAACTATTTAACATATTTTACTCTAGTTTTACAAGTTAAGGTTTAGCACACTTCAATTTAGTGATGAACTTTTTTGGCTTTGCTTTTACTATCTGGGTTTCTGTTTATTATATGTTCATTTTCTTTTCAGAACAGTGGTATATGTTTACTTTGAGTAATGAATATATATAATTTTTTAGCTTAAGACGTAAGACATGCAATATTTAACCCTGAAAGGCTTCACTGCATTTCTGCTGTAACGTTGAAAAGAAAGGGTATTTTAACGAAACTCACAATAGGCTATCAGAAGATTTGAATAAATTTAATTTTGGCATATATATAAAATGATGGTATTATAAGGGGAAAATGGTGGTGAAGAGATGGCCTCGGTTCTTTGTCTCGCGCAAAAGAAGAATTATCACATGGACACGGCGGTGAAAGTAAAGTAGGATTTATTAGGTTGGAAACCTCCTGCCAAAGCGGTAAAGAGAGGGGTTCTAAGAGAGAAAGACCTCCAAGGGTCAGTGGTAATGGAGTTTTTAAGTACAATCATGGGGACCAAACTGTCAATCAATGAGGAGGTGGTAACAAACTCAACAAAAGACAGGATTTATCATACTCCACCCTTTCTGGCTTGTTTATGATAAAAAAAAAAAATCCCAAAAGGACAGGGGAGGAATCCGTACCTCCATGTTATTGTCATGGTAAATTTGTAAGTTTGGAGATTCCTAAGGGAGCAGGATACCTTGATCTGCTAAAGATAATCTTTTTGGGGAGGGGCAGGCATCTTGAAATTCCAAATTTCTACCAGGGGACCACCCTGACTACCTCTTACCCATTTAACTCCTTACAGTATTTATTTCTCTGTTCTTATTAAGAATATTTACTTTGACATTATTTTATTCCTTATTGTATCTTCCTCAGTTTTAACAAAATAGTATTCTGAAAGTTATGTTTCTATCATGTACTGTTAATATTCATCTTTTGTTCAGGTTCATAGCATATTCTAGCATATTTCATCATGCAAATACTAGCATGAGCATCACCTTTAAATTCTGTTGTTAACAAGATTTGGGGAATATATTTAAATAGATTAGATACAGGAATCCAAATATCCTCATAAATTCCACTTATAAATTCAGCCTTAGCAATTAGATCTTAACATACATAAGGGATAACAGATTGGCTAGCAAAGAGGTTACTGAAGGGGCTTTTTCTAAATATACAAATATTCAACAAACTTATTTACTGGGGTTCCAACTCTCTTAGCTGCTGTTTTGTTGAAAGATGATGCAATCAAGGTTAGTTACCCCAGAGGTGGCATTGTAAGGCAGGGGGCAGCATTCAGGCTACTGTGCTTCTGATCCTCAGCTTCCTGCTAATGCACCTGGGAAAGCAGCAGGGGCAGGATGGTTCCAGTGTTTGGCACCTGTAATTTCTGAGGAAGACCTGGACAGAGTCCCTAGCTCCTGACTTCAGCTTAGCCAGGCTTGATTGTTGTGGCCATTTATGGAGTGAACCAGTAGGTGGAAGATCTTGATCTCTCTATCTCTCCCTTACTCTGCCTTTTCAATAAATAAACAAATAAATCAATAAATGAATAAATATTTTGTTGTTGTTTAGGCGGTGAAGATACAGGAATTCAAGGTAAAAATAACTTGGAAAAATTGTTGAGTATTGATTTTATGACTTGTTTTAGAGCCAGTACTTCTAAATCTTAGGCATTTATATAGCTACATTTCTACTATAGTAAGGGCAATGTCCAACCATAACTATGGTTGGTACTGACTTATTCCATACCAATAAGACTTCTGAAAACATACCCTTCAACTCCTTCATCAGTTCCTTTGACTTGGTAGAAAGTTCCTAAGGTCATCCTAAGGGCTCCAGGTGAGCTGCTGTTTCCCCTTGCAATTGGCAATCATAGCCACTGATTACTGGAGAGTTTGATTGGAAACTTTCTCTTAGGAGCCACATTCAATTTTGAAGAAGTTTCATCAACCCTTAGTTTGACTCCAATCCTGAATTCTACTTCACTTTGTTATAACAGTGATTGTTACTAACTAGTTATTAAAGTAAATTCAATTTATTTTGAACTTCATGATAATCCTATAAAGTATAGAAATAATGAAATTGGAGATGACCCCTTAAAATTTATACAAAAATGTGGCCCCTTAAAGTTCCCCAGAGGTGCAATCTGGGGTGCCACATATGCTACTGGAATTTGGGGTGCTCTATGATATCACCATATGCTTATTAATAAATCCCCAATATTAATAAGCCCAAGAGGGTTCTTGACTAATATTTAGAGCAGAATTCTAAATACTAGCATCCATAAACGAGGCAGCATAGTACATTTTAAGCTTTTATTTAGTGCAAAAGATGCATAGGAGAGTGAGAGCTTTATCTAAGAGAGAGATGTAAATCTGGATTCATACCGAGCACCAGGAACCAGCCACGTGGAGGAGCATCTAGGCCAGGAAGCATAGGGCAGGTGGCCTGAAGGCCACGCGCCCTGGAGGTGCAGGGTTACAGCAAGCCTCCTCCTGGCAAGAGGCCAGGGAAGAAGAGAAGGGCCAGGACACACCATGTCCCAGGCTTTTAACCCACTTCCAAAGGGGAGTGGTTAATCAACCTGATTGGCTGGTGGGCACCCAGGTGTGGCCAGGTAGGGGCATGGGGTCACACAGGGGTGTGGCAAAGGCATGGTCTTCCAGCTCACAAACCTAATCATTTTTAACCTGTATGCCTGCCTACTTCATTATGAGTAGGATATAAGCAGCCAAAGAGGAAATATTTATTATTGAGACTATGTTCTGAATTATCTCTTTTTAAAAAGATTGTATCTATTTATTTGAGTGACAGAGTTACAGAAAGAGAAAGAGAGAGATCTTCCATCTGCTGTTTCACTCCCCAGATGGACACTAGGAGTTTCTTCCAAGTCTCCCATGTGCGTGAAGGGGCCCAAACACTTGGGCTGCCTTCCACTACTTTCTCAACTGGATTGGAAATGAAGCAGCTGGGATCCGAACCAATGGGCATATGGGATGCTGGTGTCAAAGCTGGTGATTTTGCCAATGCCAGCCTGGCCCCTGAATTGTCTTTTGAAAACTGTATGAGCAGTACTTCAAAAGGTTCATGGAACAATGGAATTAAGTTTATTTTGTTGCAAAAAAAATTGAAAACCATGCAAAGTTTTTCTGTAATATGCATTTTTCGTGAGCTTTTTGAAGAGCTCTCAGATGTAGCTGAGGGAGTTGCATAACATATGGAGCTATGGTAGAATTAAAAGCTTCCTCAGGCTTGTGCATTTTTTTGTGCGTGTATGTGACTCCCTGACTTCATATATGACATTCCTTTTTCTCGACATTCTATTTCTTAAATCAGATTTGCTGTCATCTAAATTGGATGGCAAAAGCAAGTTCAGTTTGTTATGCTCTTTGTTCTCTTTCACTCACAAACTCTACATTGATTTTAGTAAGGCACTCACTGCGGCTTAGGAACTTGGGCAGCTTCTTTGAGAAAATGAGTTCAGTTGTGTGCCTCTTTTCCCCAAGCCCTTCACAGACTAATTACTGCGCCTGCAGTACAATAGTCAGGGAAACAGGAATTCAGAGCAGGTTAGGGATGGCAATCAGACAACATGCTTCTGTCTGCACAACATCCTCTGAGGCAGGACACTGCCTTATCTCGTGCAGGATACAGTGAGCAGCCACCAGTCATTAACTCTTTGGAGCACCCTCAGTGTAATATGGAGTTGCCAGTGCGGGCTACTTCTTCATATAATGGCATTCTAGGCCATTAGGCAGTAATTTGTATTGTTCTGCTTGGAAAAAAGAAGCCATTGCGATGTTCTTTTCTCGAGAGTACAAAGAAAGTAGTTTATAGACCTATAGACAACAGAGGACGTGGGCTACTCAAAAACATTGGCAAGCTCAGTGCACAGGAAAATAACCACCCTGCATCTAAGGACACAGGGTTCTTTGTGCCTTTTGACTCTAAGCAAACTCGAGCCATGCTCTAATGAGGTGCTTTCCTCCTAACCTATGTGAAGCCACTGACATTTGGCATGTTGGGCAGATAGATCAAAAGTGGCCTACAGCATGTATAAATGTTTAACACCCAGGTGTTCGACTTGACATTTTCTTGCTATCTAGCAGCTGCCTGATTATTTAAGGATTACCAACAGTCATTGAACATGGAGAAAGGTCCACCTGTACTAATCATCTGCTATAATAGGATCAGCGTTCAGACCTCAGGTTCTTTTGATTATCACTGTTAAACTTTCTCTGAGGCCCCCTAGCTTGCTCTAGGAAAAAGACTTATTGAACTGTGCTCTATCAAAAGTCCTGCTATTGAAATATTAGTGGGCATTTTGGAATCCTCAATAATAGATGTTTTTCTCCTTAAGAGGGTCAGATAAAGAATACCAAAAATATCTCCACTATATAGCTATTCTATATAATTTCTATAGTTATTACTCTGTAATACATAAAATGGATATGATATAAAAATAATTTCCATATCAACATGCCCGAGTATTTTCAGTCTAATTTCTGGTCATAATGTTAATACTAACTTGACAATATTTACGTTAAAAGACAGTGGAGTCTGATGTAGCTTAAGTCCCATCTCCAATTATGTTATAAACTTAGACATGTTAACTTTTCTGAGCCTGCACTTTCCCCGCATGGTAAATAGTTACAACTGGGTTATTAAGAGATTTAGAAGGAAGGGTAAACGACATTCCTAACAGACTAAGGGATAAGTAGGTCAGGTTCAGCTGGCATATTACATCAGTTCAGATAGGAAAAGGCAGGGATACAACTCATTAGATTAGGTGGTGTGTCAAGTGGAGATAGACTGCTGAAATAACATCGGTGCCTGTCCTTCTAAACATTTTGTTCCAAGTTTACTTTTTTAAAGGTTTATTTCTTTATTTGAAAATCAAAGTTACAGAGAGAGAGGGAGAGACAAAAAGTGAGAGAGATTTTCCTTCTGCTGGTTCATTCCCCACAAAATCAAGAGCCAGGAACTTCATCCAGGTCTCCCATGTGGGTGGGTGACCTGAAGCATCGTCTGCTGCCCTCCCAGGCACATTAGCAGGGAGCTGGATCAGGAGTGGAACAGCCAGGACATGAACCGGTGCCCATATGGACTGCTGGCATCCTAGGCAGCGGCTTCACCCACTATGCCACAGCTCTGGCCTCTCCAACACTGTATTTTTATTCTTAATATTATTATCTTTCTGGCATCCTCTAGACACTGAGTAGATACGAGTTCTCCTCCTCACCCCGACACTTTTCTTTTTCCTTCTTTCCCTTCTGCTTTGCTAATAATAGCACTGAATTCTGGAAATAAGGAGGGAGGGTTGGTATGAATAAAGAAAATCACATTTTTTCCATTCTGCTTTCCATTTAGACTGATTTAAAATGGAAGCTGAATAATTAATTTTTGAAGTTTGTTCTAATTTGTTGCCAATGTAAGATTTCTGTTTATTGCAACTGGGAGCTCTCTGAGTGTGCAGTTATTTTCCTGCTCCATCCACGCCGTACTGATCCTGTGATGGATTGTCGTAGAAAGAATTGATATATGGTTTGTGAAAATAATTTGCTAAGAACATAAACAATGAAATATATGGTAATTATTCTTGTAATGTAGCATTTGTCACAGATCCAAGTACATGGTATTTTTGGACATTTGGACTTCTATTACATATTTATTTCAAATGTTAGCCAGAGATCTGGCTTAATCACTATTGGCTGGTAGGAGAGTCATCAGCTTTATCACTTCTGGGAGACAATGAATTATGTGTCTCACTTTCCGATTTTGAATACGTGTAGAATAAAATGCATTTAGAGTACTTGTAGGTAAAGAAGGAGGATTTTCCAATCGAGTTACAATGAGTCACCCTTTAGTGTTTGTAGGTTGTATGATATCTATATCTGCATAGAATTTGGGTGACTTCTGAAAAAAAAAAAAAAAAAACCTGACATCTTTGGTGAAAATAACAAAGTGCTCAGGTGGGGTCAACCATGACACATGGGCCAAATCCAGTCATGCCATCTGCTTTTATAGGGCCCACAGCTGTGAATGTATGTATGTGTGTATTTATATTTCATATGGTGGAAAAAATCCAAAGAATGTCATTTTGTAATAAGTAAAAATTATATGAAAATCAAATTTTAGTGTATATAAGTAAAATTTTATCAGGGCATTGCTCAATAATTTATTTTCATCATATTTATGGCTGTTTTCATTCTATAAGTAAGGTTGAGCAGCTGTGACAGAGACCAACTAGTCTACAGATTCCAGTCCTTTACAATCTAATCCTTTATTGAAGGTTACCTGTTCCTTGCCTAAAGCATCATTTAAAACTTTCAGATAGTTGAGTATTTTCCTACAGCAAATAAGGTTCGAATATATATAAGCCATTATATATGTATTGATCAGAGAAACAATCTGGGGAAGTGTCTATCAGGTATGCAAATAGGTGATTAAACCTGGAAGGATTTGTTCCTAAAAAATCATAAATAAGTAATGGACAGGGTAAGATTATGCATATAAGAGTTTTCCAACACTGCTCTATGTTGGTATAGACAAGGAAGCTTACAAAAAGCAGCATTCCCTTTTACACAAATATTTTGTATATGCACGAGGCTTAAAAGATAAATATTAGAGCAGAAACTTGATTAGGACTCACTGATTGAAACTCAATTGGGTAGGCTTCTCCTTCTTTACATCCTTCCTAAAGCTGACTTTAATAAATGTAAAAATTAGAGCAAAAATTAAGTACTTATGAAGTGCTTAACAGACCCAGAACAATTTGGGTATTAAGAACAACCTTTTAAGATAAGATAGAATGAATTCATATATAACTCTAATCAATATGTAGTACTAGGCTCCAGGGACACTTCTAATCACTAGGCAAACAGTGCTGGCTTAGTTGGCAGTACAGGACATGTGAGGTGGTGGAGTGAAATTAATTTATCTATGTTGATGTCATGTGTGGATACAGACTATCAAAACATGATTCTTCCTTCTTTCTTGAATGGTTGGCTCTGTGATGGGTAAATATATAATATGAAATAAACATTGATTTTAAATGCAAGTTTAGTTTTATATATCCTTTTTAAAAATAACACCAAATTGGGGCTGGCATTACAGCATATTGGGTAAGACTGCCACCTGTGATGCTGGCATCCCCTCTGGGTGCCAGTTTGAGTCCTGCTGGCCATTTCACTCCCAATCAAGCTCCCTGCTAATGTACCTGAGAAGGCAGTGTAAGATGGCCCAGGTGCTTGGGCTCCTGCACCTTTGAGAGACCCAGAAGAAACTCCTGCTTCTTGGCTTAGGTCTGACCCAGCCCTGACTGATGTGGCCATTTGGAGAATGAACCAGTGGACGGAAGATCTCTCTTTCTCTGTCTCTCCCTGTCTCTCTGTAACTCTGCCTTTAAAATAAATAAAATATATATTTATATATATATGTCTCTAAAAAAGAAATACCAAATTGTTCATTGCCATACATCTATTATAAGACCAACCAGATACAACTTGATAGATAAATAAAATCTATGTATACTTGGTATATATGTTATTAGATGAGCTATCTAATCTACTCACAGCTGAATTTGGTTAAGCTCTCCTAACAGTTTAACAAAACAGTCCTCTTTCAGTGAAGGACCTAGTTAGTTGATTGTCAGATCTTGAGAACTACGAACACATCAACAATGTCAAACTTAGAGCTTTATTATTATTATTATTTTTAATTTGAAAGAGTTGCAGATAGAGAGGGAGAGACAGAGAAAGAGAGATCTTTATCTGGTGGTTCACTCCTCATATGGCCCCAACGGCCAGGGCTGAGACATGCTGAAGCCAGGAGCCAGGAGCTTCATTCAGGTCTCCAACAGAGGAGACAGGATTGCAAGCACTTTAGCCATCTCTGCTTCTTTTCCCAGGCCATTAGCAGAGAGCTGGATCAGAACCGGAGCCGTTGAGACACAAACCAGCTCCCAAATGGGTTTTCAACATCATGGGCTTTACCTGCTATGCCACAATGCTGCCCCCATTTAATAAAGCCTATCTTAAATTTTGTGTTGAGGCTACAATACTAATGGGAGTTGTAAAAGGGATTACAATGAAAATCAAGATAAATATATTTTTTTTAATTTGGGAGTGATATAAGCAAGACATTAGAATAGGGGCTTACAGCCCTCATCCCCTGACTGAAGTAGCCCATGAGTAACAGTACTGTGTGTCTGGCCATAGCCGTGGCTCACTAGGCTAATCCTCCACCTGCGGTGCTGGCACTCTGGGTTCTAGTCCCAGTTGGGGTGCTGGTTCTGTCCCAGCTGCTCCTCTTCCAGTCCAGCCCTCTTTGTGGCCCAGGAAGGCACGGATTGGCGAGCGCGCCAGCTGTAGCAGCCATTTGGGCGGTGAACCAACGGAAGGAAGACCTTTCTCTCTGTCTCTCTCTCTCACTGTCTAACTCTGCCTGTCAAAAAAAAAAAAAAAAAGTACTGTGTGTGGGACCTGGAGTCCAGCAAAGAGGTCCTAGCACTTTGGTGGAGTAAAACATCTCAGTGGGCACGTTGAAGACAACAAGAACACCTTCATCTTTAGAGGAAATCAGAGGAAAGAGGAAAGTGAAATAAAAGTGAATTGCCCAGAAAGTCCACCTCTGTCTTACCCAACCCAGTATATTGAGCGAATCAGCATGACTGAATCACCTGGGAGCAGCCAGGAACAGGGAGAAGGGGTGGAAAATAATAGCAGGAAGAGTGCAGATCTCAATAGTTGACCTGCTGGCTTGTTTGAGGACTCTAGCAACAAGGCCTGACCAACAACCTTGCTTGACAACCTCACTGTGCAATGCTTACCTGGCTGCCATGCATGCCAGCATTCCCTATGATCCCTGGTGGTTGGTACCTTCTGGATTCTGATTCACAGTGCCCAGTGTACCCTCTCAAATGGCATCATACACAGATCTCAATAACAAGTACGGGTCTCAGAGGCTTTGAATCTGCTGTCTTGTGAGATGGTGTACAGCCTTAAACATGTTAGGGCACTGTCCCAAAGGAAATAAATGGGATACTCTCAGCACCAGCTCTGACTTTGCAGGATTTAGATAAAGCAAACAATCATAAAATTTCTCTCTTAAGCGGAAATAAGAGGAGTGGATTTGTCACATTCATAGAAAAGATCCGAGAGATTCCTAGAATCTCTAGCTAGGCTGCTGAAGGTCTTTCTCTCCTATAGCCAGTTGCAAAGATCAGAGGATGGTGCCACTTCTTCAAATGCAAAGACAGCAATGCAAGATTCAAAGAAAGCATGCAAGACTATGAAGTGTTTTTGTTATGGCACAATAGCAGTTGAACAAGTAGGACTTATGTAATATTATGGAATGAATACACATAAAAGTACATTTATATATAAAGTGGATATGACAAAAGCTGAGGAATTTTAATTCAAGAAATAATAGCAGAAAAATGCCCAAATCTAGTGATCAAAATGAACATCCATATTCATGAAGCTCAAAAAAATCTCAGATGGTTTGAGCATAGAGGTCTTCAAGACACAGTGTAATCATGCTGTCAAATGCCAAAGAGAAAAATTAGAAAGCAGTCAGAGAAAAGTATTTCAGTAAATATTAGGGAACTTCCAAAGACTATCAATGGATTTCTCAACAAAACTTTTGGAGGTTAGGGGGATGGGATGATCCTACTCAAAGTAGCGAAAGTAAAAGCTGCCAACAAAAACTACCATGTGTTTAACAAATGTCCTTCAGAAATGAAAGAGAGGGAAGACTATCACCAGACAAAGGAGTTCACTACCACTGGACTAAACTTAACCAGATATGCTAAGAGGAGTTCTCAGGTAGCAACATATGAAAGTATAAAACTCATTGGTTAAGCAAGACTGTTGTCAAAGTCAGAACTTTGTTCGTAAGGATATAGGGGAAAAGTACCCTAATACAATGTTGGTGAGAATGTAAACTACGACAATCATCATGGAAAACAGTATTCAGATTCCTTGGAAATCTGAAAGTAGGATGCATAGGACCCTGCCATCCAACTCCTGGAATTTACCCAAATGAAATGACATCAGCATATGAGTTACTTGTACCCCCATGTTTATTGCAGTTCAATTCACAATCCCTAAGATACTGAATCAACCCCGATGTCCATCAACTGATGACTGGATAAAGAAAATGTGGCTTATAAATGCTACAGAATATTACTCAGCCATTAAAAAAAAAAACAAGGAAATCCTGTACTTTGCAACAAAATGGATATAACTGGCAACGGTTATGCTTAGTGAAATAAGGCAGTCCCCAAAATGCAAATATCATATGTTTTCTTGGATTTGCACTATTTAATATAGAATACAAAAAATGAATAGAAATGAAATGGACATCTTGTGATTGGATTCTTGTTCTTAGCACTGGTTTATAATCCTGTGGAACTGTGGTCTTTCTACATTTTACTTGTTGAATATAGTGGTTAATGGCCTGTGATGATAGAGTAGAATGAAAGTATGTTTTTACAAAAATTAAAGAAAAAAGGAGAAAGCAAGGAAAAAAGGAAGGGAATTGGAAGATGAAATATTGTTATCTTCTTAAAATTGTACCTATGAAATACATGAAATCTGTTTTCTTTATATTAATTAAAAAGTTTTTAAAAAGATAAGAGGATTTAGCTCTGTTCTTTGTTAGCCTAGTAGGATAAATATAGTTACAAAATTTGTGATATATTTCAAAATAACTACAAGAGTCCAAATCTTCCCAACACACACAAATTATTAATGTTGAAAATAAGAAAATGATAATTTCTCTGATCTGATCATTATACTTTACATAGGTATCAAATTGTCATATTATATTCATATGTAATGTATATATATATATCTTATGAGGTAATTTAAAAATTATAAAAATGGACAAATAATGTCATGAAAAATAATAAAAGGTTGAACTCATCAAGTGAACATTGTAATTATTAGTATATATGCATCCAATATTAGAGCACCAAAAATATACAGCACATATTAATAAACTGAAGGGATTGACAACAATATAATAATAGTAAAAGATTTTAACACCTGACTTGCAGCAACATATCATCAATTCAGACAATCACTAAGGAAGAAGACATGAACAACACTATAGACTAATTGATACAGAACATTCCAAGCAATAGCAATAAAATATATGTTATACTCAAGTGCACACAGAACATTCTCCAGGATAAATCAGAGGTAGGCCACAAAAAAAGAATCTTAATCCATCTAGGAAGACTGACTTTGCATCAAGCATCATTTTTTTTTTCAAAATAATGCTTTGAAACTAGAATCAAATAACAAAAGAATTGGAAAATCCCAAAATATGTGGAAAGTAAGCTACATATTCCTGACCAATCAATACACTAACGGAAAAATCAAAAGAGAAAGAAAACTTTGGGACAAACAAAAATAGAAACAGCACACACAAAGACTTACAGATTTAGTAAAAGCTGTTCTAAGAGAGAAGTTTGTGACAAAAAAATACCTACATCAAAAACAAGAAAGATCATTATGAACAACATAATGTTACATATCAAGAAACTATAAAAAGAACAGCTTTTGTAGGTTGATCATACCTCAATAAAGTTATTTAAATAATGAAAGTAAATAAGTACCAATGAAAAATTCTTCTGTGTGGCACCACAGGTTACAGTGGACTCTGTGGTCTTTTCATTAGAACATATCCTGGATTAAAGGAAAGACAGGGATCATGGAATCCAGCAAATTTAGCTTCATTTTCTCTATAATGTACCTTCTGGCTCTGTAACTTTGAGCAAATTACTTAAACTTGCAAAAGCTTACTTTCTATAAAAATAAATTTGGAAAAACATCATTTTTATAAGTTTTAGTTACTCAGAATAAAATAAATCAAAGTATTTTGAGAAACAACATTTTCACAATATTCATTTACTTTTTAAAATCAGCACCTATTTAGTGCTTCATACTTCAAATAGTTAGTCGTTTGCACTTCCGACATGAAACTTGCCATAAAGAAACAGAGTGGTTAAGGTAGACATTAATACAAAATTACTAAATATATAAAATCATGACTGTAGTAAGTATTCTAAACCAAACGTATAAATTTAAAAAATCAGTGTGAGACTATAAAAGAGAGGGTTCACCTAGAAATAGCAAGAAGACTCAAAGAAGATGAGATTTCAGCTGAGGTCTGAAGGTAAGGAGGAATTAAACAAATGGAAAGAGGCAGAGAAACAAAAAAAAAAATTAAGGAGGAGCATGGGTGAAAAGGGACATGAGGGCTGTGTGCAGATGGAGACAGAAAGTTATATGACTAAGGTATAAAAGTGTTGCAGTGTGAAGAGGTAGATAGAATTCATGCTTACATTTTATAGAAGTTTAGCCTGGACTTGGAGCAGATGGCTGAACATAACATGTTTTGTTTTGTTTTGTTTGTTTTTTTCTTCTTTTAAATTTATTTATTTGACAGGCAGAAAGAGCGAAAGGGAGAGACATAGGCAGATAAAAAGTAATGTCACATCCAGTGGCTCACTCCCCAAGTGCCCACAACACAGCTGGGGCTGGGCCAGGCCAAAGCCAGAGACTAGAACTCTATCCAGGTCTATCACATGGGTGGCAAGGACACAACTACTTGACCCAACACCTGTTGCCTCCCAGGGTGCACATTAGCAGGAAGCTGGAAACAGAAGTGGAGTCAGGACTTGAATCCAGGCCCTCTGATATGGGCTTAGGGCCCCAACAGGCATCTTAACTGTTGCACCAAAAGCTCGCCCCTGAGATTTTTTTTTTTGGAAAGGTGAAATAGACAAAGAATTAAAAGGTATTCTTGGCCGGCGCAGTGGCTTACTTGGATAATCCTTTGCCTGCGGCACTGGCACCACAGGTTCTAGACCCAGTTGGGGCATGGGATTCTGTCCTGGTTGCTCCTCTTCCAGTCCAGCTCTCTGCTGTGGCCCGGGAGGGCAGTGGAAGATGGCCCAACTGCTTGGGCCCTGCACCCGCATGGGAGACCAGGAGGAACCTCCTGGCTCCTAGCTTCGGATTGGCGCAACCAGCTGGCCGTAGCAGCCATTTGGGGGGTGAACCAACAGAAAGAAGACCTTTCTCTCTGTCTCTCTCACTGTCTAACTCTGCCTGTCAAAAAAAAAAAAAAAGTACTCATGAACTCAGATCATAAATATGAATATGACTGTCACTGTTTTATAAGAATTTAGTTCTACTTGCAAATGCAGCCAGTGAAACCAAACACTGGACGTCCTATTAATATGCACAATGTTTCAAATACACCTGGTTATTCCAGGATGCTGGCAACTCTGGTAACATTGTCAAGAGCAGCTGGTATCTGGTCTCTTCCACCTGGTTCTGGGGGAGGGGGGAATCCACAGCAGGTATTTCCCAGTCATTTCAAGGGGAAAGTCATTTACACTTGTGGATTCTGCCTTATTTGGGGGGTAAAGTGGTTAAGATCATTAGGAGAAAAGTTAGATGGGGTCTCTTCCCTTACTACTGGTGCCATCAAGGAGAGGAACAGACAAGGGGAAGAGCTGGCAGGGGAGGCGAGAGGTAAAGTGGAGGGTGGGGAAGATGGTCAGCTTGGTCTTCCTGCCTTGCTCCCTCTAAGAAGTGCCCCTTCCTTGCCTGTCTCAGAAGTCCGTTTGGCCTTTGGAGGAGCTGCTTGGCTGCGTAGTGGGACCAAGGCAGGTAGACTCTGCTACTTTAATAGCAGGACTTTCTGCTGGAGACACAGGTTGCCTTTGGATGCAAAGGTTGGGAAACCACAGGACAGAGATACTGCATCTGCCACCAGGTGGATGAGAACTGGGCTTCGCAAACTGGTCAACCACATAACATGGTTTATGGAGTACTTAAAGACAACAACATCAAAATTCTCTCCCAGATATCTTCCATCCATTCATTGCTGTGGTTTGGATTGGTTTGGGTGTGTCCCAAAGACCCATGTGTCAAAGGTTTGTTCCGCAGGATATTGCTATAGGGAAGTAGTGCAATCATCAGGAGGTTGGACATAACCAATCAAAGGGCAAATCAATGGGGCCACTCAATCTTGGACTTGGACCTCCAGAACTGTGGGCCAGATAGACCTCTTTCCTTCACAAGCAGCTTGTCTCATATATTTTAATTGTAGTAATGAAAAACTGAATAATACCTTCAATTAATGATCTATGTTGCAGTGTGAAGAGGTAGATAGAATTCATGCTTACATTTTATAGAAGTCTAGCCTGGACTTGGAGCAGATGGCTGAACATAACATTTTGTTTTGTTTTGTTTTGTTTTTTCTTCTTTTAAATTTATTTATTTGACAGGCAGAAAGACAGAACAAATACAGGCAGTCTTCACTTTGCATGTTGGTATAGACCAATAAAACTAACCATTCAAATTGAAACTATGCAAAGCAATGCTAATATCAGTGGGAAAATTTATGATATTGCTGGGACTCTTCAAAATTTTGTTGAAAACTCTTGTATAGCCTGCTACATTTTTAGAGAAAAAGTAACTTGCATTTAAAATTCTGTACTACAAAAATATTAGACACATCAAGAATTGAATAATAATTGAATTAAATAGTTTAATATTTTTTAAAAATAAGGAAATTTTGTACGCAGCAACATAGGTGAACCTGGGAAATATTATGCTAAGTGACATAAACCAGGCACTGGAAGACAAATACTACATTTCACTTACACATGAAATCTGCAAAGAGTCAAATTCATAGAAAAAGAAATGAAATGAAAATTGCCAGAGACCGGGTATGGAAGGTGATGAAGAACAGGGAGACGTTCAAAAGGCACAATGTTTCGTGCAGACAGAAGTTTTACCTTTTGCAGCTCTATTATCCCACATGATTAGAGTTAATAATAATACACTGTATATTTCAAAATTGCTAGAAGTAAATTTTCAGTGTTCTCATCGCAGATAAATGGTAAGTATGTGAGATGGTGAGTATCTTAATGAGCCTGATTCAACTAAGTCCATAGTACAAATATATATCAAAATATAACACTGCATGCATAAATGGACACAATTGTTATTTGCCAATTAAAAACAAGGAAAAAAGATATGAGAACAACACAAACAAACAAAATGTAGCAACCACCAAGAATTCTTACACTGATGGAAATCATTTTCAAAGAAAAGCAAAATGAAAATGCTTCCAGAAAAACAAAAGTGGCTTTGTTAAACAAAAGAGTAGCGTGAACAGTGCCTGCCTTCCTGGCACATGACTTAGGATCAGGCGTGAGCATTTTTGCTACGCCTTGGTGAACTGTCACACTCCTTTCTAAGTTGGGACTCACTTCCAACACTTCATCCTTCACACTTTCAATGTCGTGAAATATCTCAGAATTTCTTTCATGTCAAGTCTTGCGCCAGAGCACCTCCTTTGGGACATCTTCATCCTTTTCATCACACTGTTTGCTAATACATGCTGATAAGTTCACCTTCACTAAGTTCTGCCTGCATAGCTGGCGTTTCTTGATTGACAGCAGTGTCAAGGTTCTCAGTGTAGATTATGTCTTTGGTAAATTTATGTACAATTAATTTCAGTTTCACTGTCAGTATTACCACTTTTCATTTCTTTACTGCATTTTCATCTTTATGGGCCAATTTCCTCTTTCCACTTTTTTTTTAAATGCCAAATGTTAGCAAAGGGAGAAGAAAAACTGACAAAAAATTATCCATAATGCTGTTGTTCTTTGTGAGGATACTGGATAAGAGGTTTGCAGTGACCATTCACTGTTACGCCTTCAAAGAAGCAACTGGTTGCTGATCATGTATATCTGTTATCTAACTAGTAATAGGTGGACTGAAGTGAGCATCAAAGTTTATATTTTGTGTAAGTTCTCACAACTCATGGTGATGGAAATTTGAACCATGACGTTGAAGCACTGGTGCTCCCAGTCTACTAAACTGTGGTAATGAAACCTGCTCATCAGAGCTGTGCAGAGAGAGGACTGCCTGTGCACTGTGATACTTGGCATAATTGAGGATAGTAGCCCAAACAGAAAAATCTCCAAACTTCAACAGCATAATCAAAATCAATACTTATTTATCCCATCACATCAATCAGGGATAGACAAATTATGCTCTCCTAAGAAATTGCCCTGGGGCCAGTGTTGTAGCGTAGTAGGTTAAGGTGCTATGTATAGTGCTGGCATCCTGTATGGGCACCATTCAAAGCCCAGCTGCTCCACTTTTGATCCAGCTTCCTGCTAATGCTCCTGGGAAAGTGGCAGAAGATGGTCCAAGTGCTTGGACCCCTGAACTTGCTTGGGAGGCCTGAAAGAAGCTCTTGGTTCCTGGCTTCAACTTGGCTCAGTCCTAGCATTGTGGCCATCTGGGGAGTGAATTGGCAGATGGAAGGCCTCTCGGGCCGTATGTCTGTCCCTCTTTCTCTGTAACTCTGCCTTTCAATGAAATAAAATAAGCCTTTAAAATTAAAAAAAAAAAGAAAGAATCCCAATATCAGTATTCTAAAACCACAATACTCACTTTTTGTCTTGCTCTGTGTCCAGCATAGTCTTTCTTTCTAACAATCCATGAACAAATCTGATAGTATTAACCTGCCTAAGCACAAGGCATGCCAGGTGATTGTGGTTTCTTCAAAAAGTACATGGCAAATGCATATATACATATGGATTTCAAATAATTTCTGCACCAGAGTACACTTCTCTTTAAAATTCATTTTTCCAGGAACTCCTTAAGGGCTTACATGTGGGGGAAACAAACACACACATTCTACAACAGCAGTGTCCGGTTTGAAAGAGCTGTATTTTATAATACGTTTCTGAGATATTTTTAATGATCAGGCAAAGTGGAGGCATTCTGACGCAGAAAATCACAATAACAAGGAAATGATACTACAGAGAAAACACACAAGAAAATTTTAGAGTCTGAGCTTGAGTTTGTGTGGATATAATTGATATTTTTTCTCCAGACTAACCAAAATGTCATCAGTTTTCAATACGTATAATCAATCTCTTATATAAGAACCAGAGGCATTGGGATTTTTCTACACCCTATTAAAATAAATCCAGGCTAAAGCTCATACATGTAATCTTTTTCATATTAACCTTCAAGAAAAAATAGGATACACAATAAGAAATTTCCTTAACAATGTAGGATATATAACCACCGAACAGTCAAAGGTATGCATAAAAGGTTTGTTTTATGCTTTATTCTCAGTGTCTGTTACATTTCAAAGCCAGCTTTAATAATTCTGCTCAATTCAGCAAAAATCTCATATGCACTAACTAGTATTTTAAAATTAAAGCCATTTATTCAGCAGATGAGAAATTAGAGTTATTACTTATCTCATACATAATTCTACCAGTCATCCTGGTAGCAATCATTTCTCTCCATAATATCTCTTTAAAAAAAAGTCAATAATCTTTTCACGGTGGATAATAACTTACACAGAGACGTGAAAAGACTGTTCGACTCCTTTGTGCAATCAACTCAAAGTCTTTTGTTAAGTACCTATGACTTCAGATCAGTGTAAAACGGCAGGCTAGCAGTTAAACAGTGTGCTTTGCTGGATCTCATTAATTGTACTATTTTATGCCAAAAATTCCATTAGTTTCCATTAAAGGTCTTGATGTAGTGCAGCTTCCTTTATGTTTTGTAGTTAAAACAATCAAACCTCATTTCAAATTAAGGATTATATTGCAGAACTAAAGGAATGCTAGTGTGACTCTAGTATTCAAGAAGTTACTCACTTTTAATAGTATACTTAAAACATGAATTAGCTGCAAAACTGGATACATTCGAATACATCAACAGGATATTTAAATCCAAAGGGAAAGATAGCTGGTAAAAGGCAGTTAGAAACCTTCCCTATGTATTATAATTTTATGGTAATATTATAATTTGTCATTGAAAATGGAAGTCTCACTAGAGTTATTGGAAATGTTGGGAGCTGTAGCCAAATTTAATATTATTATTCTCCTTGAGATTTATACCTCTGCTATATATATGCTTCTCTAAGCATGCCTCACACTAATAATTAATTATATAGTTTTAAAACCTTTTTTGGACAGTTAAATAATACTTATTTTGTTCCCACTGTGTGTCAATTCTCTCCATCAGTATGTGATGAGAAATGGAGTCCTTATTCACTTAGGAATTGACCCAGGAAAAGTGCAATGGATTATTTGCATCTGCCCCTAAATGGGTATGAATTATCTAGGATACTCCCTAATGGGAAGCAAGGGTGTTTCCTTTATCTATATTAACTTTGTTCTGATTTGTGCCAACTTTCCTTTCACTTGACCTGATGATCCAAATATTTATTTATGTAGACTAATTATAAGATTAACCTGTGACACACAAATGCAACAAAATGGAGGAATCTGGAAAACATCATGCTGAGTGAATTAAGCCAATCCCAAAGGGACAAATATCATATGTTCTCCCTGATTGGTGACAACTAACCAACTACAAAAAAGGAAACTTGTTGAAGTGAAAGGGACACTATGAGAAACAGTGACTGGATCAGCCCTTGTCCTGAATGTTGATGGACAATTTAATACTTTATCCCTTTTAGTATTTTTTTGTTCTAGTTAATACTATTGGTTGAACTCTGTAATTAACACACATTTATTCTTAGGTGTTTAAATTTAACTGAAGAGTGATCCCTGTTAAATATAAGAGTGGGAATAAGAGAGGGAGGAGATGTACAATTTGGGACATTCTCAATCGGACTTGCCCCAAATGGTGGAGTTGGAAATGTGCCAGGGGATTCCAATACAATCCCATCAAGATTGCATGTAACAATGCCATCTCACTAGTCCAAGTGATCAATTTCAGTTCACAGTTGATCACACTGATAGGTCTAAGAATCAAAGGGATCACACAAACAAGACTAGTGTCTGCTAACTGATAGAATAAAAAAGGGAGATAACAATCCAACATGGGAAGCGGGATACACAGCAGACTCATAGAATGGCAGATGTTCTAAACAGCACTCTGGCCTCAGAATCAGCCCTTGAGGCATTTGGATCTGGCTGAAGAGCCCATGAGAATATTTTAGGCATGGAAAGCCAAGACACTCTGGAAAAAAAAAAAAAAAAAAAAAAAAAAAAAAAAAAAAACCAAAAAAAAACCAACTAAATGAAAGATCTCTGCGAGTGAGATCCCAGTAGAAGGAATGGGCCATCAAAGAAGGAGGTACCTTTCTCTGAAGGGGGGAGAGAACTTACACTTTGACTATGACCTTGTCTAAATAAGATCGAAGTCAGAGAACTTGAGAGGATTCCATAGCCATGGAAACTCATGACAAGGGCCTAGGGAGATTTCTGATGCCATAAACAAGAGTGTCAAATTGTTAAGTCAACAACAAGAGAAACTGTGTACTTACTCCTCATGTGGGATCTCTGTCCTTAATGTATTGTTCAATGCGAATTAATGTTATAACTAGTACTCAAACAGTATTTTACACTTTATGTTCTGTGTGGGTGCAAACTGATGAAATCTTTACTTAATATATACTAAATCAATCTTCTGTATATAAAGATAATTGAAAATGAATCTTGATATGAAAGGAATGGGAGAGGGAGCAGGAGATGGGAGGACTGCGGGTGGGAGGGAAGTTATGGGGGGAAAAAGCCATTGTAATCCATAAACTGTACTTTGGAAATTATACTTACTAAATAAAAGTTTAAAAAAATAAAATAAAATAAATTTCAGTCCTCATATAAGAACATCTGAAAAATAAACACAGTGATAGTAATGCTTTGCATGTATGTTTTTCCATAAGTTTACTTATTTATTTAATTTTTTTTAGTTTGAAAGTCAAAGACAGAGAGAGGGAGAACCTGATAGCTTCTGGTTCACTCCCCAGATGCCTGCAATGGCCAAGATGGGCCAACCCAATACCGGGAGCTGGGAACTCAATCCTGGTGTCCCATATAGATAGCAGGGACCCAATTACTTTAGCCATCACTTGCAGATTCTTAGGGTTTCTGTTAGCAAGAGGCTGGAATCAGGAGTGGGAGATGGGACACTTACACTCATTTTTAAATTATTATTGACTAATTTGTCATCAGCATTATCTGAAATCTCATTAGTGGTTAACATTTTGTATTAGTTACTGAGGTTAAAACTGGTATATAATTATTATGAATTTAATCCTGAGAAATTTATTCAAGATGTTTTCTAACTGTGGAGTCCAGAATTTTGAATGTATGAGCTAGTGTGCATATCTTTTTTCTTAGGCGATGATCCACAGTTTTGGTTGGAATCTCAAAATACATGCTCTGTTAAGGTGAATAATGTTCTTCTGGTTGGATAGAGAAGACACATATAAAAGGGATCTTAGGAGCTGGCTTCTTGGCATGGCAGGTAAAGCTACTGCTCGTGATGCTGGCATCTCAAATGGGTGTTGGTTCATATCCCAGCTGCTCCAATTCCCATCCAGCTCCCTCCTAATGGCCTGAGTAAAGCAGCAGAAGATGATACCTGTGTCCAGACCCCTGCCACTATGTGAGAGACCTGGTGAAGCTCTTGACTTCTGACTTCCACCTGGCCCAGCCCTGGCCATTGCAGCCATGAAGGGTGTAAACCAGCAGATGGAAGATATCTTTCTCTCTCTCTGTGTCTTTCCTTCTCTCTCCCTCAAACTCTGACTTTTAAAACAAATAAATATTTTGAAAAAAAGGATTTTAGTTACACATTAAATTTAATTACTTAAACTATACACAGACTGAAAGCAAAAGTCAAGAAAAGACACTGTTACTGGAGGTTGGAATAGTAGAGATGAGCTACACTTAGAGACAAGAGTATCAATTCCTTTTAAATTTGAAAATGGATTACATATATGATACCCTTGTTTCCCAGGTATGTAGGCAATACATAAATTTTTCTCTAGTTTATCATTGCAGTGATAACAAAATAATTGATTCTAATATTAGATTTTATTGAAGTTTAGATTCTGAAGTTGCACAAAATAATTTGTAGGTCTAGTTATTATGACTGAACAATAAATAGTATCAATGCACTCCATGAAATAGATTTTGTCAAAAGATCAATAATTTTCATCAATACTTCCTTCTAAAGGTGTGTTAATGTCAAGAATGGGAATTAAGTTGGATTGATTATAAAGAAATGAACCTGGTATTAATAGATTCTATATTTAGTATTTTCTGGGCAACTGTGGTAAAAATCAACATATCCACTGCCAAGTACAATAAGTTTCCGAGAATAAATAGGAAAAGACTGAAGTATATAAAAATTAGTTTTTACATTTTAACTCAAGTTTTTTTCATCTCTCTGTTTCTCTGATAGCTACTTATACATATGTAGATATATATATCTATATATATGTATCATATAAAATATTTAATACCTAATAGCTACTCCAAGATTTGAATCTACACAGGTTTTCATCATTTATATGACATATTCTATAAATCTTAAGGAAATTCATTTGAAGAGTTTTAAAATAAATGTTTTTTATAGACTTTATAAGCAGATAATGTTATAAAACTTCAAGATGTAGAACAATAGTGAGTTCATGTAAAACAATAAAACCATTTCTACCTCCATATGTAGGGTTAATTATTTGATAACTGACAAATTGTACATATAGCTGCATGAGAAAATTTATTTCTTAATCTAAAAGTTACAATAAGATTTAGAGATTTTCCTCATTTTAGTGAAATGAGTTATTAGAAAACTCATTCTGTAGTTTTATTGTAGACATTTTTATTTCAGTTTCATGTGTTCCATACATTTGATCTTGTTCACAAAGGTAGACCAAAGTGAATTTAATTTATCCCCAAACTTTTGATGAATCACATTCTCTCATGTATCTTGAGTCTTCATGCTGGCTTTGCCTCAAAACCTTTTTCAATTATTCATAAACTCTCTGACCCATAATAGAGGAAATATTTATTTTTATAATTACTCCCTCAGAAAAAAGGGACATTCTAATTTCTAAGTTTTTTCATCTCTCATTGAATGCAAAAAGTAGGAAACTCCAACTGCCATAGAAAATATTGTCTTTTGAAGATGTGGTTTATTTTAGCTCAAAATAATTACACTCCAACTTTATAAACTAGATAAAGTTTAACCCATATGTCTCTGATCTTGATTTTCTCTCTCTGCCATCATGCATACTCCTATGTGAAGGGCTACCTGCATCAACCTAAAGGAATTAATACAAATCATCCCTTATCTCATGTTTTATCTTTCATACCATGATTTAGCAAGGAAGACAAAGATTTAATTAATAGGCACTACACATTAAGTCAATACATATAATTATTTCTATAAAGATTGACCTCTCTTTCAAACACATACGGAAGGTTTTTTGGAATATTTCTCCCAAGGCTGATATTACAGGATTCTAAAACCATTTTTTTTGTGTGTGGATAAAAGCAGAAAATACAATAAATTAGTTGTTTTGCTAGAACCAGAGAATCAAGTTGTGTAAATGAGAGTATTAGAGTTAATGCAGTATTTTTTTTGTTTTATTTTGTTTTTGTTTTTTCTTTTTTTTTTTAACTTTTATTTAATGAATATAAATTTCCAAAGTACAGCTTATGGATTACAATGGCTTTCCCCCCATATCATCTCTCCCGCCCGCATCCCTCCCCTTTCCCACTCCCTCTAGAGTTACACAGAGAGAGAAGTGGCAGAGAGACAGAGAGAGATAGAGAGAGAGGTCTTCCATCTGCTGGTTCACTCCCCAATTGGCCGCAATGGCTGGAGCTGCACCAATCTGAAGCCAGGAATCAGGGGCTTCTTCTGGGTCTCCCATGTGGTAGTATTTTTAATGATTATTCACAAATCATTGGAATTAGAGAACTGACTCATGAATTCCAAGATCACGACATAATCTTCACCCGTTAGATAAAGGTACATACATTTCAAAGAAGAGACAGTCATCTGAACTGTGCTTACGTTTTAGCGTCTGAACATCCTTACGACTTGCTCAATTATTCAATGACTCAGAATGCCACTGAAAAGTAACCAGAGGGGGGATCCAAAATAACTGAACAGGGAAAAGATGAGCTGACTTTGACCATGGGAAATTCTCAGAAGCACAGGAGGAACCAGGTTTCCAGGGGAAAGTTGGAGAGAAATTTTCAGCTGGAAGTCTACAGAAAGAAGAGAGATTCTGTGAAGCACTGAAGACTGTACACACAGCAGCTGGCAGGATGCCACCAGCGACTCCCATGGCTGGTGGGGATGTCGTCTCCAACGACCAAGGTGAGATGAATCTGCAGCAACCTGCCCACCACTGGCAATCTTGTCTGCAATCCTCACTGACTTTGAGGATAGCCTGAAGGGCTGGCTTGAGGCAGGGGGTCCCCTAACCACTTGAAGGCAGAGAACACTGATTTCTTCCTCTCTCCACTTGAAGACACAAAGCAGTTAGTGGGGAGGAAGCACCATCTGCCCAGAATAAGGCAAGTGAAGGCTGCTAGTGGATTTTGTCTGAGGGAAATCTGCAGTCCCCACTGATTTTCATCTTGGCCTGGAGAGTTGGTGGTGGAGGAGTGCAGTACACCCATTTCATTCTGTGAAGGATGTGGGGGGGCGGGTAAGTTGCTAGCTTCATCTCAACCAAGCAACCTCTGTCGGCCAGGTGGCTGGCATAGGAACAGAGTAGCTCTCTCTGTGGACAGAGATGCTCGCAGGACAGGGAGTGGATCCCCTGCACCCAGTGACTTTCAGAATCACGTGAATGCAGAATAGACCAGGAAACTGAGAAGGACGTGGGGTTTAGCTGGGACTTTGAACAATCACTGATGCAACCCCCGAAGCCTGGGGATCCCTGAGGGCTGGATATGGTCATTAGAGTGGTCTCTGTGCTAACACTGTAGATTGCATAAGTCCATTGTGTAGTTTATGTGCCTGAGTGGGTGGGATATGCAGACACTGTGGGCTAACCCTGGGCAGTTGGTTTATCTTGGCAGACAGGCATGGGCTGTGAACACACCAGCCCAATCAAACCTCTCCCCCACTGATGAAAGAACAGATCTAGTATATCCAAATTGGGTGTCTTTTAACACTCTTGTCCCACTGTCAAGCTCTGGCTGGAGCTCCCTGGTACCACTCAGCACACACCTCTGTCCATCTGCACACAGCCATAGAGGCACATTTCAAACAAAGTCTTCAGAGGAGATATTAACAAGTATTTCCCCAGGTGCATATGAACAAATGTAATAATACAAGAAACATGAACAAGGAAGACAATATAATGGATTCCTCAAAAGGAACACAACACTAAAGATTAGACTGTAAAGATGAGGAGATTAACTAAATGCCTAAAAATTAATTCAAAAGAATGATCATAAGATGTCTCAGAAAAGCAAACACATGAGGTAAAGAAATCTGTACATGATATGGATGAGAAATGCTACTGCGACCTCGAGATATTAATGAAAAATCAAACTGAAATATTAGAAATGAATAATTCAATAAGCCCAATAAACATATAGAGGAAACCTTAACCCCTTAACAACAAACATGGAGAGGCAGAAGAAATAATATCTGAAAAATAAGATGTTTCTTTGGAAATATCTCAGTCAGACAAAAAGAAAAAAAAAATAGAAAACAGTGTTCAAGATCTATGGGATACCTCCAAACAAACAAATATACATATTTTAGGAATTCCTGGAGATATGGAAAAAACAGAATGACTTAGAAGATTTATTCAGCTAAATAACAGCAAAAGTTTCCCTGATTTGGGGAAAACATTCACATTCAAGAACAAGAAGCACACAGAACTCCTAATAGACATGATCAGAAAATATCTTCTCCATGACATATTCTAGTCAAATTTCAAAAATAAAACATAAAAAATCCCAAATATGTAAGGGAGAAAGCAATATTACCTTTAAAGTAACTCTAATTATATTGACAGCAGATTTCTCATCAAAAATCCTATGTGCTAGGAGAGAATGGAGAGACATACTCCAAGTCCTAAAAGAAAATAAACTGTCAACCCAGAACATTATACCCAGAAAATCTTTTATTTATAAATGAAGGTGAAATAATGACCTTAGAAAACAGAAATTGTAAGAATTTGTAATCAAGTGGCTAACCTTAAAAATGATACTTAAGGATGTGCTACACAACGTAGCAGAGAAAGATAATCAACATTGTGAAAGAATGTGAATGCAGCAAACCTCCTAGGAAAACTAAGGGAGCGGGAGAGGGGAGGGTTGCAGGTAGAAGGGAAGTTATGGTGGGGGGGGGGAAGCCATTGTAATCCATAAGCTGTACTTTGGAAATTTATATTCATTAAATAAAAGTTAAAAAATAAATTAAAAAAGGAGATCCAAAACAAATAATAGGACTACTTATAGAAAAACTAAAACTCTAAAACCACAAAAACTCTTAAGAGGAAAAGAAAAGGAATTATGAAATGATTAATGGATCAATTCAGTAGGAAAGTATGACTATAATAAATGTATATGCATCCAGAGAACACCACTTTTTTATAATTTTTTTTAGATTTTATTTATCTATTTGAGAAGTAGAGTAACAGACAGTGAGAGGTAGAGACAGAGAGAAAGGTCTTCCTTCTTTCCGTTAGCTCATTCCCCAAATGGCTGCAACAGCCAGATCTGAAGCCAGGAGCCAGGTGCTTCTTGCTGGTCTCCAATGCGGGGAGAGCACCAATTTTTAAAACAAAGTTTAATGGATCTAAAGGGAGACATTTACTCCAATACAATAACCATGAAGGACTTGAATCAATAAAGAAACAACAGAGCTAATATATACCATTGTATCTAATTGATATCTACAGAACATTTCATACTTCAACTGAGGAATATGTGTTCTTTTTATCAGTTCATGGAACATTCTCCAGGATAGACCATCTTTTGGGCCATAAACAAGTTTCAACAAAGTAAAAAAAAATTGAAATCATACCATGTTTCTTTTCTGACCACAATGGAATGAAGCTGAAGATTAACAACATATGAAACTCCAGACAATATACAAATAAATGAAGACTGGCCAACTTGCTCCTTAATGAACAATGAGCTATAGAAGAAATTAAAAAGGAAGTAAAAAATTCCTAGCTATGAATGAAGATGAAAAGACAACATATCAAAACTTATGGGATACAACAAAAGCAGTGTTAAGATGAATGTTAATAGATATTATTAGTGCCTACATCAAGAAATTGGAAAGTCATCACATAAATGATCTAAAAATGTATTCCAAGGACTTAGAAAAACAAGAAGAAAAAAAATCCCCAAAATTAGTAGAATGAAAGATATAATAAAAATTAGATAAGAAAAGACACAAAATATCAGTGAAACAAAGAGCTAGTTTTTTGAAAACATAAACAAAATTGATAATCTATTGCCCAGTTAACAAAAAAGTAGAGTGGGGAAGAGCCAAATTAATGTAACATAGGAGAATCAAAAGACTCCACTAAGAGACTATTGGAAGTGATAAGAGAGTTTGGCAAAGTTCTAGGTTATAACATCAACATACAAAAATCAATAGCATTTGTATACATAAGCAATGCTATGGCTGAAAGAGAACTTGTAAAATCAATATCATTTACAATAACTACAAAAAATGTAAGTACCTTGGGATAAATTTAATGAATTATATAAAAGATCTCTACAATGAAAATTATCAGCATTAAAAAAAGAAATAGAAGACATTAAAATGACAGCTCTTCCATGTTCGTGGATTGGAAGAGTTAATATAGTCAGAATTAGCATAATCAAAATTCCCAAAGCAATTTACAGCTTCAATGTGATCCCAATCAAAATAACAAGGACACTCTTCTCAGATCTAAAAACAAAAAATACCCTAAAATTATATGGTCTCACCAAAGACCCTGAATAGCTAAAGCAATCTTAACCAATAAAAACAAAGCCAGAGATATCACAACACCAGATTTCAAGACATATCACAGGGCACATATAATCACAAGAATCTGGTACTGGCACAAGAATAGTCACGTGAACTGATAGAGCAAATTAGAGACCCCAGAAATTCATTGATGCATGTACAACCAGCTATCTTTGACAAACCAACTAAGATCACTCCCTAGAGGAAGGAGAGTCTTTTCAACAAATGGTGTTGGGAAAATTGGATCTTCACACACAAAGTATGAAACAAGACCCCTCCTTTATACCCTATAGAATAATCAATTCACAATTGATCAGCGATCTAGACCTAAGACCAGAGACTATCAAATTAATAGAGAAAAATATAGGGGAAACACTGAAAGACATTGACCCATGCAAAGACTTCTTCCATGAGACTCAAGAAGCGCAGACAACAAAAGCAAAAACTACAAATTAGATTCCATTAAGATAAGAAGCTTCTGCATAGCAAAGTTAACACTCAACAAAGTGGAGGCAACTGAAGGAATGTGAGAAAATATTTGCAAACTATTCATGTGATGAAGGACATATATGGAGCTCAAGGAACTCAATAACAACAACAAAATAATATGGTTAAGAAATGGGTTTGGGAAAGGTGCTGTGGCATAACAAGTAAAGTTGCCGCCTGCAGTGCCAACATCCCATAAGGGCACCAGTTCGATTCCCAGCAGCTCCAATTCTGATTTGGCTCTCTGCTATGGCCTGGGAAAGCAATTGGAGATGGCCCAAACCCTTGGGCCCATGCACCCATGTGGAGTATCTGGAAGCTTCTGGCTCCTTGCTTTGGATCGGTGCAGCTCTAACTGTTGCAGCCATCTAGAAAGTGAACCAGAGGTTGCAAGACTTTCTCACTCTCTATATTTCTCTCTCTCTCTCTGCCTCTGCTTCTCTGTAACTCTGCATTTCAAATAAATAAATCAATCTTTAAAAATGGGCTAAATATATGAACATTTTTCAAAGGATGAAATACAAATGACCAAGAGACACATGAAAAGATGTTAAGGATCACCAGCCATCAGAGAAATACAAATAAATACCACAATGAGGTTTCACTTCAGCCCAGTTAGAATGGCTATCATCCAAAATCAAAAATAGCAAATCCTAGCAAGTATATGGGGAAAATATACCCTGACACACTGCTGGTGGGAATCTAAACTACTACAACCATTATGGAAGGCAGCATGGAGATTCCTCAGAAATCTGAAAATGTATCAATGATATGACTCATCCATCTCTCCCCTGGGAATTTACTCAAAGAAAATGAAGTCAGCATATGAAAGATTGATCTATGCCCCATGTTTATAGAAGTTCAGTTCATAATAGCTAATAATGGAATCAACTCAGGTGTCCATCAATTAGTGACTGGATCAAGAAAATGTGGTATAAATATACACTGGAGTAATAAAAATAATGAAATCCCTTTTTACTACCAAATGGATGCAACTGGAGACGATTATGTTTAGTGTAATAAGCCAATCCTAAAACAACAAATATGCTTTCTCTGATATGTAGTAACTAATATATGGAGTACAAAAAAAGGAATGCATTTAAGTGAAATTGACATCTTGAGATTTTATTATTATTTATAGCCCTAGTCTATGCCCCAAGGAACAGTGGTCTTTGTTCTTAGTGCTTCTTGAATTCTTTATTTAGTAGAGGATTAAGCTTATGATTCTAAAGTAAATTGAAATTATGTCAGGGTGGGAATTGTGGTAGCTGATAAAGCCACCACTTGAGCATTAGCATCCCATATGGACCCTGGTTTGAGTCCCAGCTATTCCACTTCTGATCCTGAGACCTGCTAATGGCCTGAAAAAGCAACATAAGATGGCCCATGTACTTGGACCCCCTGCCACCCACTTGGGGGACCCAGAGGAAGCTCCTAGTTCCTGGCTTTGGCCTGTCCCAGCTCCTGTCATTGGGACAGTCTGGGGAGTGAACCAGCAGATGGAAGATCCATTTTTCTCTCTTTGTCTCTCTCTTACTCTCTATAACTCTGAATTTCAAATAAATAATTAAATCTTCCACACAAAGAAAAGAAAGTAGGCCATCACAAAAATTAAAGTAAGAAAAGAAGGGAAAGGGAGGGAGGGAGGAAGAGTGGGAAGTATCAGAATGTTCTTAAAACTTTATATATGAAATACATGAAATCTTTTCTTTATATAAATTAATTAAAAATGAAAGAACAATTATATAATTGATTTGCTTCTAAAAATGAGCATAAATTAGCCCAAACCTAAAATAATAAATTTGTATATGCTTTACATAAAAGTATAAATCAAGCAACTTTCACAGCTGCCATATCTCAAATGATAACTAATAAATTAGTTCATCTGCTCCCAAACTATGCCTTTTTTAGAGATAAAAGAAATATAGTTTCTTTGTATTCTCCCCATGGTTATATTGCAATGCCCTCTCCTACCTTTCTTTTTTTTTTCTGGCATTATTATTTATTAATTGGTGTTACATATTTTTTTCCTACCTTTCTTTTCTGACTTCTCATGAAATCTAACCAAAGTATCTAAATCTAATCTCTGCACTCCAAAAATATCAATTAAGATTTTATCTGATATTCAGATAGAATTTGACTCTTGATATATGTATCTATCAAGGAAGGAACATATATTTCACACAAGCAAGTTCACTGTGCTGTAAGATTTTAAAAAATTAATCTTGAAAAAAATATTCTGAGCTTCGAAGGCTTTCACAGATAATGGGATGTAAATATGATTCAAGTGGCATATGTTAATGAATCAATAAAGATTAAGAAGGAAGGTAAAGCATATACATGTACAATTTTGTCAGTAAGTGAAAATAAAAGCAGATGTATGTGAAGAAAGAATAAACCATGTCTGTCTGCTATCACTAGATTGAAAACAGGGGAATTTTTAATGACAAGATCCTTCATGAAATCACAATTTTAAGTCTGAAGAAAAGAAATCAAAATAAATGTAATACTTGAATAATATAATCAGATTTAAAAATTTGAAATAAAAGCTTAACTCAAAATAAAGTGTCAAGATTTTATATATATATATGTGTGTATGTGTGTGTGTGTGTATAATCATAGTGTGAATAATGCTGCATTTTAGTATTGATTGAGATTTTTGACCATGAAAATTTCACTGTAAGACTCCATTTCTCATTACATAAAAACAATGTACACTGAGTACGTGTATGTGGGGCTCATATTTGTGTTTGAAATCTTTTGGCCTTTGTCTTGCATTGGTTACAGTGTTTATTATGATTTTTATCAAAATTGAAGGCTCTTATCATAGACCAGCAGAATTTCAACATATGCCAAAGATTTTAGCAGCACTGCAATGAAACAGCGGGAACAGAGAAACTTCAGCCTCATCTCATTACTACCTCAATTCAATTTCTTTTGCTTGTCAGTTGTTGACTTACATATAAGTCATTGACTTTTAAGGACATGGATGCCCACTAATGAAAACAGAAACAAATAAAGCCCTCTGGAATGAGTACAAATCATCCACATGATTGAGTAAGTGTGCATTCTGGCAAATGACCATGACATGATGATTACAGCATCCCTTATGAACAGTAAATTGTAATGCCTTGTACACCCTCCACTCACTTCACTTCTCTGCTAACTCCATGAATCCAACGATAAAAAAGTAACTTAGAATGAATCTTAACAAAAATTGAAGTACATAGAAGTCAAGTTCTACTTCCCTACCATAGACCACCACAGATTAAAGAATACGTGAGGCATAAAATCTGGAAGTCAAGTTCTACTTTCCTACCATAGACCACCACAGATTAAAAAAACACATGAGACATAAAATCTGGAGTGGGGAGAACACCACGCATATTGGGAAATTTACCTAATAGCTGTTTTTAAAAATATGCATGTAATTATTTATTATAGTATATGAATATATATTATATATATACATACATCTATGTGTAAATACTCATCTCCGTATTCACAATTGTCTTGTGATTAATAAAAGAAGTTGACATTGTATTGTGGATTTTGGAGAACAATATTTTAAGTTAAATACATGGAACCCTTAAAAATATGATATAAAATCAAATTGCAAGACTATGGCATAAACAAGGACCCCATGATAGGAGCTGCTGTTGCTTTCTCAACCCTCATGCAGAGGGTCTAGAAGTCTAAAATAGTCCCACCCTGTGATGATTGTTGTTGCTTACTGAATGACGCAGGAAAGCCTTCACTCATTTATGATCAAGGTGTACATGAAAGTGCTGGTGGCAATATTTAATGCTAATGAATGTCTTCAACCCTTACCGTAATTTCAAACGCAGGCTTAAAATGCTGTTGAAAAGTAAATCATTACTCTGCAGTACTATCCTAAGTATTTTAGAAGGAATGAGAAAACGCTTGACAATAAATTTCAAAACCAACACATTTTCCTTTTTTAAAATCTAAATTTCTTATTTGCATAGAGCTTCCTTCCCTTCCTTAAGTCTATTTTAAAACAATTTTAATATGTTAGAAAAGCAGAGTCATTTTGTACACGGTTATTAGTTACTGTCACACTTTTCTAAGCCTGAACACTTTTTGATGCAGTTAAAAACAAAAAGTAGTTGCTGACTTGATCTTGATGAAAACATATAGTTTGGGTCAAATAATTATGATTTTGAGAGCTTTTAGGTTTAATTGTTGAGGAATTATTTTAGGGTTCAGAATGATTGGAAATGAAGGCAAGACTCAGAAAACAATATTGTGCATTTCAGAATAAAAAAATAGGAAACAAAACAAAACCCTGACAGCAATACTATCTAAACGAAATATAATGAGCCACATATTTAATTTTAAATTTACTAGTATCCATATTCAAAAGAACAAAAACACATGAAATTAATCTTAACAATGTATCTTATTTGACACCAATCTATTCAACATGTCATTTGAGCATTAAGTAGAACTAAAAACATCACCAGTGGCATATTTTCCACCCCACATCTTACAGTGTGGCTATGTTTTACACAACAGCACATCCCCGTTCGGACATGTCGGGAGTTGCTACTGTACTGAGCATCATAGCCTTAGAGAATTGGGAAGCAATTCTCATGAACTCTTGCTTTTGAAAGAAATCTAGCTTTAAGGAAAGCAAGGAAAACTATATGGAAGATAGCAAAAGAAAAACATCACAGTAATTAATCTTTTTCCCCCTTCAATGTGAAAACATACCAGTAGAATTTTTCACAAAAGTGTAGTCAAGGGTAAAAAAGCAGGTCTGGAAGAGCAGCTGTAGGAAGTATCGGAGCATGCTTCTTCTATCAGTGCCTTGGGTCCAACACCAATTGCCCTTACCTTGTAGGATAAAATCAGTCACCTCAGTTGGAGGCCTTTCTTATTCATAGAACTTCCATTTTTATATTCTTTGGTTTAGGCTTTGGTTGACAAATAAATGTTTAAAAAGACACCCTTTAAGCAGGCATGTGTTTTTAAATTAAACACACCTCCTACATTCTTTGTTTCTCTATAGCTTTTGTGACATTGCCTGCCAAATAAGTAAATAAATGTATGTTGGGTGTAAGGGTGCATATTTATGAGGGACAGGCATGTGGGGGAAATCAAACTGTGAGGAGAGCCTCACTGACACAACACCCCGACCCTTTGAAATCCCCTCAGCTGTTCTTAAAACCGCAGGAAACCTATTTGCTTATGGAAGTGTGCCAGGTGTTTCTTTCTCATAAATTTGTAATTGATTAATCATCATCATCCAGAAAAAGAAAAAGGGTACCACCATGATGAGAGACTATATTTTCCATTGGTACATTAAATAAGAATACTGCAAGTGAGAAATGATGAAGCGGAAAACAAGGAGAGAAGAAAGAACCTGAGCAAACACCCAGACCGGTGGAGTTAAAATTTAAGCATGGGTTATGAGCCTAAACTTATTGTATACCTACTTGATAAAACCCTGTGAATTGACAAAATCTTCAAATATTTGGTTATGGAATTGTGCCTGATTTATTTATTTATCAGAATAGTTGAAATATTAAGTCCAAAGCAATGAAATAAAGTCATGTATGATTATCATTTTAAAAGACCCTACTAAGGTCTTTGAATAGATAATAATG